>NC_133509.1:116165000-116790000 GCF_049354715.1 Callithrix jacchus
TTCAGGAAACCAAAACAGCTATTTTGCTCAAGTCTTCAATAAACTTCAAGTTGTTAATATATGATGACACACATAGGCATAATCACAATTTGTGTTAGAACTAAGTACAGCCAATCAAAGTGCTATATTCTGACTCTTACCATGTTTGATGCATTCATATGCTGTATCAACTTAGAATCTGGAACAATAACTTGTGGTGCTGTGGCTACAAAAAAGCACACATGCAAACAAGGAACCATGAGGCTATTTTATAATCACAAGAACACTTTACACACAATGAAAAATTTTTTTTCATGTTTTCCACGTTTTCTGTACTCAAATGCTTTCAATCATTTGATCTCAGGACGTTATAAATTCTATGACAAGTAATAGCTGTGATATACCTAACTAATAATTAAAAAATATTTAAGGCCAGATGTGGTGGCTCACACTTGTAATCACAGCACTTTGGGAGGCCAAGGTGGGCAGATCACTGAGGTCAGAAATTTTTTGAAATCTACATAGTCCTTATCTCTCAATATCCTTATCTCTCAATATGACAGTTGATAGACTCAAGCTACTTTCATCAGCTGTTTAAAAACTACAAATCAGCCGGATGTGGGGGCACACACCCATAGTCCCAGCTACTAAGGAGGCTGAGGTGAGAGGATCACTTGAGCCCAGGAGTTCTGGGCTGTAGTGTGCTATGCCCATCAGGTGCCCAACAAAGTTCAGCATCAATATGGTGACCTCCTAAAAGCAGGGGACCACCAGGTTGCCTGAGGAGTGGTGAACCAGTCCAAGTTGGAAAAAACACAAATCAGAAATAATGGCAATGTTACTTAAGAGTAAACGGAATGAAATGTTTGATTCTGCAAATTTCAGAGAACAGATGGATAATCCCATTATCCTAATAGTCTCTGAGTGAAGAAAATCAAATTTTAATTTATGATGACCTAAAATCCTAATGCCAGGTCTGAAGGCAACAGGAGGAACAGTCATCAAAAAATACTAAAAGAACAAAATTATTTGACACAAAGTATACATTAAAATCAGGTATGAAAAGTACTACTCTATATCAACAGTAAAATAACCCAAATAGATGTTTCTACTATTTATCATTATTAATTTTGAGACACTTATGTATACAGGCAAATGAGTAACTAAACAATTACATTAAAATAAAGTTTTTACTTCTAGTCTCCTCTCCCATAAAACTTCTAGTCTCCTCTCCCATAAAACCAGACGCACTGAATTAGAATGCTCAGTAAGTTTTATAACTGAATAAATATTTGTCATGAGAGAAAATACAGAGCAAGTTTCTTAGCCTTTTCTGGGCTCAGATTTTCCTGAGCTGTGAAATTGAGCCAAGGGGTATTTTACAAAGCCCGCATAAGGTACCAATAAAACAGTATCTATAAAATGACTTGCAGAGTATAAAGCTCTATGGACACAGTCTATAAATATCTACCCCCCTAAGACGGAACCTTGCTCTTGTCACCCAGGCCGGAGTGCAGTGGCACAGTCTTAGCTCACTACAACCTCCACCTCCTGGGTTCAAGTGATTCTCCTGCCTCAGTCTCTTGAGTAGCTGGGATTACGGATACATGCCACCATGCTCAGCTAGTTTTTGTATTTTTAGTAGAGATAGGCTTTCACCATGTTGGTCAGATTGGTCTCAAACTTCTGACCTCATGATCTGGCCTCCCAAGGTGCTGGGATTACAGGCATAAGTCACTGTGCCTGGCCAATATATGCTTTTTCTTAGCTTTAAACCAAGTAAAATAAATTAAGATATGTTATATATCCACTCTTAAAGTAAATCTAATTCAGTACATTTGGGCTTACATAAATTACTATGGAATTGAATTTTCAGATTGCCAAAGTATACAAGACTCCAGAGTTTAAGATATATTTTAAAAACTAATCTGAAACATGTCTTTGAAAGAACATGTTTTCTAAAGAAAGCAAACAACTATTTTACCATACATATAAAAATAATAAAGCCCTGGCTGGGCACGGTGGCTCAAGCGTGTAATCCCAGCACTTTGGGAGGCCAAGGCGGGTAGATCACGAGGGCAAGAGATCAAGACCATCCTGGTCAACATGGTGAAACCCCATTTCTACTAAAAATACAAAAAAATTAGCTGGGCATGGTGGCGCGTGCCTGTAATCACAGCTACTCAGGAGGCTGAGGCAGGAGAATTGCCTGAACCCAGGAGGCGGATGTTGCGATGAGCTGAGATCGCACCATTGCACTCCAGCCTGAGTAACAAGAGCAAAACTCCGTCTCAAAATAATAATAATAAAAATAATAATAATAAAGCCCTTAAATCTAAAAAATAAACCTTTTAGATTTAACTTAATTTAGGAAATCCATCATTACACAGCCTTTTCAAAACAAAGTTATTAATACAACTTCTCTGAATATCATCTTAAGCTTTCAGTTAATAAATTACTTGTCTACCATTACTCCACAGATGATAGAACCTATATTTTATACAAATTTATATACATTTACATACACACACCCCTCAGCCAAGAGAAAAGAGAAAAAAGCCTGAAATCAACATAGGGTTTTTTGTTGTTGTTGTTTGTTTATTCTTAGGTTCTCCATGACCCCCCTTAAAAAAACAAGATCCAAGAAATGCAGAATATTTCTCTTCTTTCAAAATGACAAACTTAATTTTCAAGTCATAAGTAGGAAAACAAATCCAGTCCCACCTTGCTGTGATGCGGGAATAAGGACCTGCTGAGTCTGTGCTTGCTGAGGTACTGTCTGCTGAGGCTGAGTTTGCTGATGGTGGTGATGGTGGTGATGCTGCTGCTGCTGGGGTTGATGCTGCTGTTGAACTTGCAGTAGAAGCTGCTGCTCTTCTGAATGAAATCCATCTACTGCCCTGGACTGCATTAGTTTATTTTCCCATAACTAAGGCAAAGAACATTAAAGATTTCTAAGTGGAAGATAAAATAACTTTGGACAGATGAACGCAACAATTTTATTAATCTATTTATAAAATTATTCCATTTTAAAAACTGATACAGACACAAAAATACAACCAATCTATAATTCTAACCCAAGTGTAAACAACAGCAAAAACAAAACTGTAAAGCATCAAACCGTATTTTTGCCACATCAGAGTATTGGAGAATTTTGTTTCTTTTTATATTTTATTATTATTTTTTAAAAATTTTACTTGTTATACTTTAAGTTCCGGGGTACATGTGCAGAACGTGCAGGTTTGTTACACAGGTATACACGTGCCATGATGGTTTGCTGCATCCATCACCCTGTCATCTACATTAGTTATTTCTCCTAATGCTATCTCTCCGGTATCCCACCCCCTGCTATCCCTCCCCTATCCCCTCATCCAAACTTTCTATAGTAATTCCTTAATCATCAGCTATTATAAAGCAATGAGTTTCACATAAGCAACTTCTTTAGTAATCAAAGATTATCCTTTATAATATTCAAAACCATTACTAAACTATTTTCATATACGTTTTCCTTATAAAAATACAAAATACAAAATGTTCTGCCTCAACATGCAAAACATAAATTCTTAAATAGCATACAAATTGTAAATTCATTTTGAACAATGGAAACATAGAGGCAACTGCCTGAAGTAGAAAAGCCCAACTTTCCATCTGTCCAAACCTACACAAAGAAAAAGAACCAGCAATGCCCAAAGGTCATTGGTTGGGTATCCCAACTTTCCACACTTCTTAAAATTTCCTTCCTTCTTCTATTAAGCCAAGAATTGGCAATCCTTTTATGTTTAGCCATTTCTATTTTCTCATGTCACCTTACGTTCTCTGATGAGAAAAATCATAATGGACAAAAACAAAGAAGAGATGTTCAACGATTTCATTCTTCTAACATTTCCTCTCTACCAGCTTTAGGGTTCAATCTGGAGCCTCAACCTTACAAGAAATTGCCCAAAAAGTCACAAACTATTCCTTGAAAATACAGATGAAACTTCAGTCATTCTGCATACAAGGATCTACATCTACTTTGTTTTCTCCTCCAGGATATGCTTTTAGAATATTGCCTAATTGACCTGAGGCTTCTATCAGATCCTTCCAGAAGTTCCCTTTGCCATCCTCGCAGAGAGTTTTTTTTGTTTCATTTTATTTTTAATTTTAGAAACAGAGACAAGGTCTCACTATGTTGCCTGGGCTAGTCTTGAACTCCTGGGCTCAAGCAATCTGCCCACCTCAGCCTCCCAAAAAGCTGAGATTACAGGCGTGAGCCACCACGCCTGGTCATACTCATAAGAGATTTTTTTTATAATCTCCTGACCTTTCCAATCCTTCCAGACGTTCTAGATTTGTTGTCTTGATGCTAGTTAACAATTCCACTAAATCTCTAATGACTTACTGAAAAAGCATATGTTAAGGTCAACTTCCTAGAGAATCCTATTGGGAGGCCCAGTATTTAGATTTACCTGAAATCCATTCTTAGATGGTAACAATATCTATCTCACTGGTTGCTGAGAGGATTAAATGACATATCCATGTAAAACAATTATCAGAGTCTTACATAAAGTTAGTGATCAAAATATATTATTATTGGTGGCAATGATGGTGGCATTAACTGTTTAACAGAACCTTATACCAGAAGTCAGGAACCCAGTTAGTCCTGGTTTGGCCATTTATGCAACCAAATCATTTATCTTTCCTAGGCATCTTCTTCAGCTAAAAGGGGAACCAACTGAATTAAACTACTTCTACTGGCCGGGCGTGGTGGCTCACGGGGTCAAGAGATCGAGACCATCCTGGTCAACAAGATGAAACTCCGTCTCTACTAAAAATACAAAAATTAGCTGGGCATGGTGGTGTACGCCTGTAGCCCCACCTACTCGGGAGGCTGAGGCAGGAGAATTGCTTGAACCCAGAAGGCCAAGGTTGCAGTGAGCCGAGATCGTGCCATTGCACTCCAGTCTGGGTAACGACAGCCAATCTCTGGCTTAAAAATAAATAAATAAAGTACTTCTAAACTCACTTCCAGGAAGTAAATTTAAGTCTAATCCCAGACGAAAGACAGCAAGCTTCTTCCCGTAGTAACAAGAACTACTTTTTGAGAGCCCATGTTGTGTCTGATTCATCTCTGTAAAGTGGGCATCTAGCACAGCACACCATCAAAATAGATACTCACATGCTAAATAAAACACATTATGAATAATGTATTATATATAGTAAGGCTTCCAAACACTGTTATCACCCAAACCTTCTACATCTTCTCCTCTCTTCCAAAACAAAGCAAACCCTAGTTTCTTGTAAGCCAAAAATCAAGGCGAAAAAAGAAGTTCTACTGATTAATGCTTTGTTTAAAACGTTTTTTAAAATCATCATTTTCTAAATTTTATCTTTCACTTTTATCACCTCCAACCAGTTTACCCACAGCGATCTGGACCCATTACGTACCTCAGTGAAGCTCCAATGATAATGGCAAATATCTATGAATACACATCATGTGTGGCTAAGTACTGGGCCCATGACTCACCTAGAGTCTCATGTAAATGACCTAGGAATCAAAATCCACCCCAACAGCTCACCATTACTGTCTACTCTGATTCACTTTTTCAATACATCTCTATCCTATGGCCCTGGTCCTTTCTGCCCAGCAGTACTGCAAACAGTAGTGATGCAGTGACTGAGCTCTTGAGTTTCCTACATTAAGTCATGCAGTCCACAAATAATTATGTCCTATATGCCAAATACCGTTATAGGGATTGAGAAGATACAGTAAACAAACCTCACAAGTTTCCAGTGGAAACTTGCCCTTCCAATCTATCCTCTATAAACCAGTGATCCTCAAAATGCGGTTGTAGACCCAACATCAGCATCACCTGGGTACTTGTTAAAAATACTGAATCAGCAACTCAGGGGGTAAAAGCAGCAATTTAGTTTAACAGACTGTTCGATGTATGCTAAAGTGAGAACTGCTTTAAAATGTAAACCAGTGCTTTTCACTGGACTGAAACTGTAGGACTGCAGCCCACTAATGATTCATAAAGAAGTCAATTTAGAATTTTCTTTGTAGCCCTCTCTCCTTTCTCTCCCCTTCTGTCCCCTTCTCTGTCCCTGTTTCCTTCCTCCCTCCCTCTCTCCCCTACCAATGTTTTTTATAAACAAAATAGAACTGAAAGAAAATGTCAGACTGTACTGCACCACTAAGAAAGAACAGTTCTGCAGATTTTCCTTATACACACACACCTGTGCATATTTATTCAAAACGTTAAATACCATTAATTCTTAAGGAGGGTCCTAGTCAAGAAGTTTGAAAAACACTGTTCTACACTGTCATCAAGGTGAATTTTTAAAAAAATTATAAAAATGACATCCTCTGCTTAAAAACTGGAACCACAGCCAAGTAATCATCTATCTATCTATCTATCTATCTATCTATCTATCTATCTATCTAATCTATCTACCTACCTACCTACCTACCTACCTACCTACCTACCTACTTACCTGATATGGTTTGGCTGTGTTCCCCACTGAAATCTCAACTTCAATTCTATCTCCCAGAATTTCCACTTGGTGTAGGAGGGACCCAGGGGGAGTTAACTGAATCATGGGGGCCAGTTTTTCCGGTGATATTCTTGTGATAGTAAGTCTTACGAGATCTGATGGGTTTATCAGGGGTTTTCACTTTTGCTCATTTTCTCTTGCTGCTGATATGTAAGAAGAGCCTTTACCTCCCACCATGATTCTGAGGCCTCCCCAGCCATGTGGAACCCTAAGTCCAATTAAAGCTTTTTTTTGTTCCCAGTTTTGGGTATTATGTCTTTATCAGCAGCGTGAAAACAAACTATTACAGTAAATGGGTATCATTAGAGTAGGGTGTTGCTGAAAAGATAGCTGAAAATGTGGAAGCGACTTTGGAACTGTGTAACAGGCAGAGGTTTGAACGGTCTGGAGGGCTCAGAAGAAGACAGGACAATGTGGGAAAGTTTGGAACTTCCTAGAGACTTTCTGAATGGCTTTGATGGAAATGCTGATAGTGATATGAACAGTAAGGTCCAGGCTAAGGTGGTCTCTGATGAAGATGGGGAACTTGTTATGAACTGGAGCAAAGGTGACCCTTACTATGTTTTAGCAGAGACTGGCAGCATTTTGCCCGTCCTAGAGATTTGTGGAACTCTGAACTTGAGAGACATGATTTAGGGTATCTGGCAGAAGAAACTTCTAAGCAGCAAAACATTCAAAAGGTGAGTTGGGTGCTATTCCGTTTTAAAAAATAGAGCATAAAGTTCAGAAAATTTGCACCCTGATGATGCAGTGGAAAAGAAAAAGCCATTTTTTTAGGAGAAATTCAAGCAGGCTAGAGAAATTTCTGTAAGTAGCAAATGTTAATCCCCAAGACCATGGGGCAAATGTCTCCAGGCCATGTCAGAGACCTTCACGGCAGCCCCTTCCATCACAAGCCCAGAGGCCAGGAGGAAAAAGTGGTTTCTTTGGCCAGGCCAGTGTCCCCATGCCGTGTGCAGCCCAGGGACTTGGTGCCTGGTGTCCCAGCCGCTCCAGCTGAAAGGGGCCAATGTAGAGCTCAGGCTGTGGCTTTAGAAGGCGGAAGCCCCAAGTCTTGGCAGCTTCCATGTGGTGTTGACCCTGCAGGTGAACAAAAGTCAAGAATTGAGGTTTGGGAACCTCCAACTAGATTTCAGAAGATATATGGAAATGCCTGGACATCCAGGCAAAAGTTTGCTGCAGGGTAGGGCCCTCATGGAGAACAGAGAAACGTGGGGTCAAAGCCTCCACCCTGAGTCCCTATGGGGGCAATGCCTAATGGAACTGTGAGAAGAGGGCGACAGTCCTCTAGATTCCAGAATGGCAGACCCACCGACAGCTTGCACTGTGCTCCTGGAAAAGCCGCACTCAATGCCAGCCTGTGAAAGCAGCCAGGAGTGAGACTGTACCCTGCAAAGCCACAGGGGCAGAGTTGCCCAAGACCATTGGAACCAACCTCTTGCATCAGCCTGACATGGCTGTGAGACCTGGAATTAAAGATGATTGTTCTGGAGTTTTAACATATGACTGCCCCGCTGGATTTCGGACCTGCATGTGCCCTGTAAATCCTCTGTTTTGGCCAATTTCTCCCATTTGGAATGGCTGTATTTACCCAATACCTGTACCCCCACTATAGCTAGGAAGTAACTAGCTTGCTTTTGATTTTACAGGATCATAGGCAGAAGGGACTTGCTTTGTTTCAGATGAGACTTTCGACTTTTATGTAAATGCTGAAAAGAGTTAAGACTCTGGGGGACTGCTGGGAAAATATGATTGGTTTTGAAATGTGTGGACATGAGATTTGGAGGGGGCCAGGGGCGGAATGATACGGTTTGGCTGTTTCCCCACTGAAAACTCGACTTGTATCTCCCAGAATTTCCATCTGTTGTGGGAGGGACCCTGTGGGAGTTAATTGAATCATAGAGGCCCGTCTTTCCTGTGCTATTCATGTGTAAGTCCCATGAGATCTCATGGATTTATCTGAAGTTTCCACTTTTGCTTCTTCCTCGTTTTTCTCTTGCCACCATCAAGTAAGAAGAGCCTTTTGCCTCCCACCATGATTCTGAGGCCTCCCCAGCCACGTGGAACTGCAAGTCCAACTAAACCTTTTTTTGTTCCCAGTTTTGGGTATGTCTTTAACAGCAGCATGTATATGTCTTTATCAGCAGTGTGAAAACAAACTAATACATTATCTCTAACAACCTGGAATACTTATTTGCAAACGATTCCTAGGTCTCTTTTTACTACCCCATCAAGGCAGACTCTCTGGAAAATCCAATAATCTGCATTTTAACTAGTACCCAGATAATCCTTACTCTAAAGACCAAGCTCCTTAGTACAGTATGTTACCATATACCAACTGCTACTATAACTTGTACTCTATTTTTCACAGTACCAAGTTACTTGCAGGTCCCTGAATATAGCATACATAAATAACCTTAATAGACTATTCCTTGTGATCAGCAGTTTTCTCCCACAATTCCCTACACAAGACAAATGTCAAAGTCACAATAGCCTCAAATAAAAGCCATCACTCATTGCTTCCGTGCATTAGAGACATTTCCATCTTTGTACTTACCACACAAAGTCTACCGTTTCTATCAAAGTATGAACATCTGAGCAGCAACTATCTTATTCAGGATCTAATTTCAAAGAAGGGAAAACAAACCATTGTCTTCTAGAATACTGTTCCTAATGAGGATACTACTAACATTTTAGGCAGGATAATTCTTTATCATATAGAATGGTCCCACAAGAAATATGAAGGAATTGCAACATTCCTGGCTCCTGTAATAAATGCCAAAAGCGTCTACTAGTCCTCATGAGATGTTGAACATGGCCTCACATTTCCAACAGCTTTGGGAGAGGAGGGTAAAGCAACCTATTGAGAATCAGTATTTACCAAGTACCATAATACTGGTTCTAGGTAATGTCAGACATACATAGTGTATCATATAGGTACTTTGTATTAAGCTTATAATGTCAATTAACATAAAGTTCAAATTAATTGAATGTTAATAGTTTCTCTACAATTTCATTTTCACAGTCTTAATTTTATTTATCAAAATATTAAACATCAACTGTTTAAAATGAACAATGAAACACTACTTTGGCAACACTAATCATACTAATATACTTTTCTTTTTTTGAAACAGTGTCACTTTGTTGCCAGGTTGCAGCACAAAGGCACTGCAACCTCCACCTCCTGGGTTCAAGCAATTCTCCTGCCTCACCCTCCGAAGTAGCTGGGATTACAAGCACACACCACAATGCCCAGCTAATTTTTGTATTTTTTAGTAGAGAGAGGGTTTCACCCTATTGGCCAGGCTATTCTCAAACTCCTGACCCCAAGTGATCCGCCTGCCTCAGCCTCCCAAAGTGCTGGGATTACAGGCATGAGCCACCACACCCAGGAAAACAATCAGGAATAGTAATCTTTGCCAGGTATCTGAAAGTAGATGGAGAAAATTCATCTTCTATTCCCAAAATGATTCAAATGTACTTTG
Source organism: Callithrix jacchus (assembly GCF_049354715.1). Taxonomy (NCBI): domain Eukaryota; kingdom Metazoa; phylum Chordata; class Mammalia; order Primates; family Cebidae; genus Callithrix; species Callithrix jacchus. The sequence goes on from NC_133509.1 coordinate 116,175,002, forward strand.
TATATCATGTTAACTAGACTAGTAACTAAAATTTATTGAATTCTGTGTACTTTCTAAATATATTTACAGACTAGTTTTTCAAAAAATCCTATAAGATACACATTATTATCTCCTTTTTATAGAAAAAGAACCTGAAAAAGTTAGGTAGCTCATCCAAGATCACTTACCAATGGCAGACAGAATAGGGATACAACCCAGGTGGTCTGACTCAAAGGTCCCACTCAGGGCTAGACCCTGAGAGTGAGTGTCTCCTTGCATTCTGCACCCTAGGACCCTCACTTGCCTCACTTTAATCCCAGTACTCATCCAAATTCCTAATCTCTAAATTGCTGCTATCAGAGCAGGTCACTGACCCTCAAAACCAACTCAGGTACCATACAACAACAACCCAGGCTCTAGTCAAATCTCTGTTACCTTCCTTCTTACTGCTAAGTTCCGTATATGTCACATGGAGGCAAAAGGGCTAGGTTCATGTCTCTAACACTTATTAGCCAAATGAACTTGTCAAAGCACATTCCCAGTCTACTTTCTGATTTATAAAATGTGAAGAGATCTACTGCTCCCTGGCAACATGGTGGGCTACAAATTCTGAAGGATTCTTCTACTTTCACAAAACATCTAGCTCCTGGATGAAGGATTCTTCTACTTTCACAAAACATCTAGCTCCTGGATAAAATATATTACATTTCTGGGCTCCCAAGAAATAATGCTGGAGAAACAGAGTTTTTCCTAAGAGTAAATGAAATGAAATAGATTATTATTCAACTTATGGTCCAAGTATTTACATATGATTAGAGTATATCACGTACTTTATATACATAACTAGAATATATTTAGAATAGTTCTCAACCAGAGGTGATTCTGCCCCCCAGCAACATCTGGCAATGTCTAGAGACATCTTTCATTACAAATGAAGGGAGCTACTGGCATCTAGTGGGCAGAGGCCAGCTATGCTGCTAACATCCTACAATCAATAGGACAGTCCCTGCAACAAAGAATTAATCAGTGCAAAATGTCAACAGAGTCAATGCCGAGAAATCTGAACCAGAGGCAGATAAAATGAATTTCAGATATACTTCCAATTGAGGCAACTCTTCTCATTTTATTTGTTTTATTAAAAAGAGAGGAAATGTTTTATATCTCCCACAGTACTTGATGTTTGGACATAGGTAGGTTAGATAATCTAGAAATCAGGCTGAATTCTAGAGAATTGTTGAGAATTTCTACAGTATCATTCCCACCCATAGTCACTCACTAATCCAAAACACATTTACATTCCAATACAGATTTACTGAAAACCAGGGCTGTATTTTATGGCGTTTTTTCTACCTCTCGTAGTTCACACATTAAAGTAGGCCCACAGTGGTTAAAGAGATAACCTCAAAGATGAGGGTGAAATATTTTTATCATCTCCCTTTCTACATTACCTCATCAACTCTCATATTACATGGATTCTCATCACTCATCTTTGTTCTCAATCTAATTCACCACTTCTTCCTTTAAAGCCTTATACAAGCTCTTGATAAGTTTGTAAAACGGCCACAAAAAGTGGGGAGAGGGGCTAGAGCTAATGACAGTCTTTCTAAATCATAAAATACAAAATTAAATTTTGTTTTACTAAGCAAGAATGTCTAAACCTGACCAGTCCAAAATGTCAGCCAGCAGCCATATGCAGTGATTTAAGTTTAGATTAATAAAAAATTCAGTTTCTCAGTTCCACCAACCACATTCTGAGTGCTTATTAATAAGCACATGTGGCTAGTTGATACCACACTGAAGAGCACAGCTATAGAATACTTTCATCACTGCAGAAAGTTCTATTGGACAATGCTGGCTGTCTATTAAATCTAGGGCATATTCTAGAAATTCTAATGAGATCCTGAAGAAATTCAGTCCAGAAAATTAAAATTAAAACAACTCATTTTAGTCTAACCATTTTATTTTTAACTCCAATACAACCCAAATAGAAGATTATGGCCCATTTAAAAACAAGAATATTACACTATTTTGTTCAGTTAAGATTCAGTTGCCATATTTGTTATCAAACAGTTCAATCAAATACTGAATGCCAACCACATATGCTAGAAATTGTGGTAAAGGCTGGGGATTCAAAGTTGAATAGGTCACCTTTGTCATTAAAAAACCATTAAACTAAAAATCAGTGTATTTACCTGTAAAATACGTACTAAAAAAGTCATATATAATAAAAATGGAGGTCTCAAAGATAGCTCATTCTCTTTGAGAGAATGTCTTGATTCTACTGTTAACAGCAAGAAAAATCAATTCTCCAGGTTTTCATTGTGAAAACCAAGAGTAGATAATAATCTAGACTGACCACCAGACTTTGACCTAGAGAAAATTACTTAACATCTTTAGAACTGATTTTCTACACCTAAAAATGCTGCATCTTCCATACAAGGTCACAAACTACAAGGACAACCATTATAAGAGTGTAACATAAATTTCAAAAAACTCATTCCACATTACACTAAGAAATCAAAATAAGCTTGTTTTCTTATTATTCATATCCTTCAGTTATTTCATGCCACTTGAACAATTTATATCGTTCTTCTGCCAATTCATGTCTCAGAGTTAGCATTCTTACACTTGTATTTTTAGATACCTACCTTTCACTATTAGTAACTCTTACACATTCTTCTCAAAGTAAAGAAATACTTGATCATCTGTTTCACACCTATATATTTTTCCTACCTCACACAGGAATATTCTTATTGAAAATTCTAGAGAAGTCTCCTGTAGATACCTATTAATAAATACACCAAGACCTATCTCATCACCACAATCAAGGTGAGATTTGCTTTATTTAAAATAAACTGGGCTGGGCACGGTGGCTCATGCCTGTAATCCCAGCATTTCGAGAGGCTGAGGAGGGTGAATCACAAGGTCAAGAGATCGAGACCATATTGGCCAACATGGTGAAACCCCATCTCTACTAAAAAGTAAAAAATAAAATAAACTGGTTGCCAAGTTGCAGTCTCCACACCTATGTTGAAAGGACAAATGAGACCACAACATATGTTCCTTAACAATTATTAACTGTGATTACATATTTGTACATAGAGTTAAAGGAGCTTAGCATTCAACTTCTAAACCAGTAGTTATTAAACTCTTTCATCTCAGGACCCTTTATTGCTTTCAAAAATCACCGAGATTCTCAAAGAGCTTTTCTATAAGTGAATTACATTTACCTATACTTACAGTAATAGAAATTATAACAAAGTTTTTTTAATGTTTACTAATTTGTTTAGAAATAATGGATCTATTATATGTTAACATAAATAATTTTTTTTCTGAAAATAGCCATATTTTAGTAAATAAAATTGAGATTGACAAATGACTTAAAGGAAAATAGCCAGATTCTCATATCAGCCTCTGTTTTCACTTTGTTGTTTTGGCTGAGGTATATAAAGAAAATCGGCCTACTTACAGTTAAGTAGTTGGGAAAAGAAAAGGCATTTTTAAGTGACAGTTTCTAGTTTAAGTGATAGCTACAATGCAGAATATGAAACCATATAACTATGAACTTTTCATACTGTGAAAGTCCATTAATTTATCTTGCATTTTGGAGTTTCCCAACATTATCCATTGGACATTTGGAAAATACAAATTCAGTGAATTCAGATCTTTCAAATGTAAACATACTTCATTACAGAATATCTTAATATCAATGAGTCCTCATCTTTTTAACATTCAGTTTATCAGAATGAGAAGTACGCATAAAGCATTTCTGCTGCCTATTTACAGTTATCGCAAGGAAAAGCACCTGTGCACTTGAGTTGTGAATTGAACGTGTCACTTTTCTCACAGAATACAATTTTTACTTGAAAGAATGATAGGCAAACTATGATTTTCCAGACTTGAGCATTCAGTCAACCTTATGGACTCCTTGAAAGAACCCCAGGGGAGAGCCCAGGACTCCATGAAGTGTACTTTGAGAAACACTATTCTAATCAAAAACATTCCATAATTTCATGAGTCATTACTACACAAGGAAAACACAACTGCTAATAAAAAAAAAATCTAAATATTTCTGCTTAAATCCAAGATACAGAAAACCTGGTCTTAAAGTAAAATATATTTAAAACATTTAGCCTATGTAAAGGGTCTACTTCAAGAACCTAAAATTCTTTTTTTTTTTTTTAAGTAGAGATAGGGTTTCACCATCTTTGCCAGGCCTGGCCTCCCAAAGTGCTGGGATTACAGGCTTGAGACACCATGCCTGGCCAAGAAACTAAAACTATTTTATCAAGCACTTAATCCCTACAACTTAAACACACTTTAAAATACAGGTATATTAAGACTTCTGTAATCCCAGCACTTTGGGAGGCTGAGGTGGGCGGATCACGAAATCAGGAGATCGAGACCATCCTGGGCTAACACTGTGAAACCCCGTCTCTACGAAAAATACAAAAATTAGCTGGGTGTGGTGATGCATGCCTGCGGTCCCAGCTACTCAGGAGGCTGAGGCACAAGAATCATTTGAATCCAGGAGGCGAAGGTTGCAGTGAGCCAAGATGGTGGTACCACACTCCAAGCTGGCAACAGAGTGAGACTCTGTCTCAGAAAAAAACAAACAAACAAACAAACAAAAAAAACGCAAGATTAAGGCCAGGTGCCCTGGCTCACCCCCATAATCCTAGCATTTTGGGAGGCTGAGGCAGGAGGATCACTTGCAGCCAGGAGTTGGAAAGCAGCCTCGGCAATATGCTGAAAACCATCTCCACCAAAAATACAAAAATTAACCAGGCATGGTGGCATGTGCCTGTAGTCCCAGAGATGGGAGGATAATTCGAGCCTGGGAGTGGGAGGTTGCAGTAAGCCCAGATGGCACAACTACACTCCAGCCTGGGCAACAGAGCCAGACCCTGTGTCAAAAAAAAAAGAAAAGAGAGAGCAAGAAAATTCTTACAGGCAGGTCAAGTAATCACACCATAAAATGTAGAATACTAACTGTCCAATAATAACAGCTACTAATGCCACTATCAGGCATTGTGCTAAGATTTTATATGGTTATTCCATTTAACCCTCAAAACAAACCTATAAGATAAATACTACCAATTTCCATCTTACACATAAGGAAACTGAAATATTAAAGTAGCTTGCCTAAGGTCAGAGGAAGAATGCATGGTAGAGCTGCAATTTAAAACCAGTACATGTCACTAAACTATACTGCCTCCTTCAACAAAGTTAAACATTCACCATACAGAAAAATTACAGATTCATTTCTAGCCAAACAGAATGTTGGGGGGAAAAGGTAGGAATATTTAAAAAAAGACAAACTCACAGTTTTTAGTTCCATCAGTACTTGTTCATCGACTCCATCATCCAGAAAGATGTCTCTCACATCATTAATGACATCTTCAATCACAGATCTGTATAATTTAGGCTTCAAGGGAAAAATAAAAGACTTGAAAAAGACAGTTTTTCACAGGTTATAATGTATAACAGAGTTTCACAAATTCAAAACAAATACATGTCATCTTTGCCAACTATCTATATATGACTTTCAAGATATGACCACCCTAATAGACCTCATTTGCCATAAACTAGATTTGATAACTGCATACTTTAATAAAAATTTTAAGATTAATGCAATTCATACACTAAAACTACAAGGTCCATACAATTTCCAATTATAATTTCCTATGTTGTAGTCAAAACACCTAATGTAATGTTCAAAAATAGCTGTACGGGTTGCTTATGTCTAGCTTCTACTATTTCGTGCTTGGTTTGAACTCTGCTGTATCTCACTATCTCACAACTAAATCTTAGACTTTGGAGAATGCTATGTACGGCAGTCATCTACCTGGTAATAATCTGCAACCTAATGAACAATCAGGTTTAAAAATCACCTAACTTCTGTTGAGTGACCGACCCAATCTATCCTTTCAAGCTGTATCATTAAACTATTCATACACTCATAATAAGAAGTCTGAACGTCCCAAGGAACAAGGAACACTGATTTCCTTCCCAGGATTTCTCCTCTACTACTGCCCAGGTAATGCAAAAGAACATTATAATGAACATGAATCCTCTAAATGTTTATTATTACGATTATTACAATTTGCATTGTTGGTATTACTTGAAGGCGGAGCGGGGAAGTAAAGGAGCTGGCTTCTAAAGGTTGAATGGTAAAATGAGCAAAATGAGAAGAGATGTGAAAGAACTTTCAGAGTATAAAATATTTTTTAAAAAACTCCAAGGTGAGAGATAAAACAATCAGCCCAATCCACATCCTTCTTTTTTTGTTCCCCATGTCCTATTTTTAACCTGTTAGAAAAAAGGAAGTCATGTCAGAAGACAAAACTAGAATTGCCTTGACAAAACCAGAGTTCCCTGGTTATAAATCCCCCATTATTACAGAGTTATGGTTAACAAGTTTTTTAGATGCTCTGTCATTACTCGTGTTTCATACCTTGCTTAAGGTAAAAGTTAATGGCTACCAAATAAAACCAAGGGTTTGTTCTCATAAGCAAACTTCAAACAGAAATATGTTTCACTACCATCTCTATCAGCAACACTGTTATCACAGTGGAACTGCTAAGAAAATGTGTCCTTGCCTTGTCAAAACTAGAAATAATGAGGGAAGGTGCAATGGCTAACACCAGCAATCCAGCTTTTTGGGAGGACTGCTTGAGCTCAGGAGTTTGAGACCAGCTTGGACAATACGGTGAAAAACTCTGCATCTACAAAAAAAATTAGCCAGGAGTGGTGGCTCGTGCCTGTATAGTCCCAGCTATTTGGGAGGTTGCGGTGGATGGCTTGAGCCCAGGAGGGAAAGGGTGCAGTGAGCCAAGACTGTGCCATTGCACTCCAGCCTGGGTGACAGGGCCAGAGCCTGTCTCTGAAAACAAAACAAACAAAATACAAATAATAAATTTGTCAGTACAATTTACCTCAACCATTAAAAACTATTCACTCCTTCTCATTAAAAGAAAACCAATTCAAATATCTGGGTTCTTGCTTTACTGTTCCACTCACTCACTAACCTCTTTATTTCGCCCAATCTGCCTCTTGAAGCTTAAATTACTCATCTGCAAAATGAACATTTCTATCGTCCCTGCTTTAACATTCATTCTGTTTCTACATATAAGGAAAGTATATGTGACTATGGACATCATCTTAACTAAATTAATTTAACTGCTGAATTACAAAAGTATCTCTATAGTGTTTTGTTTTTTAATCAATAATGACTCCTCAAGGCATTAGAAGGGCAATGTATTTTAAATTGGGAGCATAAATCTCAAATTGACAATACATAATGCTTTTCAGTAAACTAGATGGTGTGGTGTTCCTCAAATCAGTTACCTCTAAAAACCTTTTGCTTGGAGATCCAGAGATATATAGGTATAAATTTGCTTTCTTCTGGTACTCCTCTACTTAATGAATCATTCTTTAAGATTTTATTTTTGTGCCTTAATGAACTCACAACTTGATCACTTAACAGCTTCATAAGCACTATAGTTTAAAGAAGGGAAACGTGTATGCTTCACAAAGTATATGCCCAATGAATAATTTAGAATTGTTCACAATTTGAAAAGCACTCAAGACACGAATTTTTGAAAACTATGTGGGCACATAGGCATTATTTGAAATAAGCAATTTATAAACTAGTACCTAAAATTCTTCACTCTATTGAGTCAAAGTTTCCGTTTCTCACGAAATAGTTTAGGTTTGTCCTGATTTTTAAAAAGACAGGTATTTCAAACTTGAAAACTGGTTTATCAGAGGGCCACTAGTGGCATTATTAAGTGATTTCTTAGGAGGTTTCCTTCAAAAATGTTAATTCCCTGATGCAATGCTGAAAAATAAATTGAAATAATTTTTATACTGGATACTGTGTTAATAATATCCAAGGCGATAAAGTTCTACTTAACAGTTTTTTAAAATCCAGTTTGCACTAAGTCTCTTCCCTCTAATTACTCACGATTCCCCTACACATAAATGGTCCTATTCTGAAGCTTCAGGCACTTATCTATTTCTCTGAAAGGCCTCGTGTCTTTTAGATTTACTATAGAAAAACATAATGAAATATTAGGAGCTGTATTTCTAACCTGTTTCCTGAATATTTGAACAAAATACAACAAAAACCAAGTCCTCTGCAGCTAACACTTTGTAGAAAGCAGTTTTTTTAATTCCTGAAAATAATGCACACAGGAAAATCACTAGACTATCTGATCAAAAATTCTTTGTTTTCATATTTTGAAAATTGTAAATAAAAACGGACAGCGATTCGGATATATTTCCCCTAACAAACAAAAGAAGGTAATTCCTAGCTGCTGCTAGGAACAAAACAAAAACTTGGGGCTCTGAAAGCAGCCCCCGACAGGCGCGAAATTACAGCGTGAAAAAAGGACCTACAAATAAACTGAGCTCCGCACGCGCCTGGCTCTCGCCTCGGGAGCACGCACCTCCCAGCCCCGCTCTCAGCAGCTCTCACTATTTAAAGCCGGATCTGGTGTTTAAATGGAGAGGCGGTGACGTAGGCCTGAAAAGCACCTACCCATCCTGGCAGAGTCTATATTAGAGAGCGGCAATGGCTCTATATAAACAGGGCAGCCAAAGGGAGGAGGACCACAAAGCTCAGGGACTGAAAAGCAGGGTAAGCGGCCGCAGCCATGATGGATCGACCCGAGTCGCCAACGGTACGGTGTCGGGCGGCCGCGGGCTAGTCTGCGGCATTTGGGACCGGGCAAAAACGTGTTTTATTGTCATATAAAAATAAGAGTTGGGGGGACTAGTGATCACATTGCGTTGGTGACTGAAAAGGTTATTTATGTGACTGCTTTTTGCAAACCTACGTGATCGCAAATAACCAAAAAGGGACCAACGGGAAGAAGTAGGCAAATTTCAAGGCGAAAGCAGGGACACTTGGACCACTGTAGGCTTTTTTTGTTTGTTTTGGTGCTTTTGCTAGTCGAAGATACGATGGGGGGGGGGTTGCTTCCCCTTCGCCATTTTACCCATTCGGAAGGAACTGAGATAAGTGCTTTTCAAACAACCTTAGTCCTTTTTTTAAACATAAAATGGCCCCAGTGAAGGTTCCCAAAGCACAACTGCCAGGAAAAAACCTAAGTAACCCCCAAAAGTAGCCATTAATCCTCCACTGCATTAAAGTGGATCACGGTGGGTCTCAGGGGTTCGCCCGATTCCCCAGACACGGTTTTTGTTCTTAAGCCGCTCGGGGAGCCATCGTCTAGCCAGCGCGGACGGGCCCCTCGGGGGGAAGCGGCGGCTCCCCTCACGCCCTCCCTCCCGGGGGCCGGGTTCTGGGGCCGGGGCTGCGCGCCCGCCCGGGCCCAACCGCCTCCGCGGCCCGACCCGGCCCGCGGCGGCCCCAGGCCCCGCCGGCGCCCCCGCCCTCCCCGAGCCGCGAGCCCTCGGCGCCCCCCCGCGCCCGCCGCCCGCCGCCCCGGCCCGATCCGCCCGAGGCGGGAAGCGGCGGCGGCAGCGGCGGCGGCCGCGCGGGCGGCTGAAGAGTCGAGGCCGGGAGTCGCCGCCGTCCCCGCCCCCGCCCGGTCCGGCCGTTGCTGCCGCCTGAACGAAGCCCCCGCCGGCCACCGAACCACGTCCTTACCACGGTGTTTGTATTTGCCGAGTTCGCCATTTCCACACACAACACAAACAAGAGGGGGCAACCCCAAGAAAACAAGATAAAAACAAAACCAAAAAAAAAAAATACTAAAACACCCGAGGGTGACCCAAGTCACCGCAAGATTGGGGAAAAAAACTTAAACAAAATCAATCCTGAAGGAGTAGGGGAGAGCGGAGAGGAGGAGGAGGAGGAGGAGGGGGGCACTCCTCCCGCAGCTAAAAACCTCGAGAATCGTCTTTTTAAAAAAAAATCCACGACCCTTAAGGGGTCCGGGGGCGTTGCCCGCTCCCCACCCCGCGCCAAGGAGGGAAACCACCACCGGTCACCGCTCCCTGCGCCGCCGCTGCTGCCACCGGCTGCAGCTCCAGCCGTCCGGTCCGCTCGCTTCTCTCCTTTATATAGCGAGCCAACAAGCTGCGCGAACCGCCGCCGCCGCCGCCGCCGCTGAGAGACAGGGTGATGGGGGAGGGAGGGGTGGAAAGGGCGGGGGCAGAGGTGGGCGGGGCTGAGCGCGAGACACCGCGAGAGCCGCGTGCGCAGGCGCGTCGGGGCGGAGGCCGCCGCGAGCCGCGTCGTCACGCGCGGTGGGGGTGCTCGACTGGCGGAGCTTGGGTAGTGAAGTAGTGAAGTCGGACCTACGCCTCTCCAACTCTCGCGTGATCACGTGGTTGGCACCCAGGCGGAAGTCTGCCGCAGTTCTTTGCGGTGAAGTACTTGCAAAGCGTTTCTGGAAAAGGCGCGAGTTCTAGTGACATTCCAGTCCAAAGCTAGGTGGGACCGCCTCCTGTCGCACGTTTCCGCCCGGTCCCGCGCTGGAGGAGCTAGGAAATGAGACAAGCGGTAGCGACTGCCTCGCTAGGAATGGCCGCGGAGAACTGGTCACGTGGTGCGGCTTCCGGCCTCTGGCGGGTTCCGATTCGGGACGGTTTTAAATGCGGAGTCATCTCTTGATTTGTCAGCGAGGCTTTGACTGTGAGCCTCGGAGCGTTCGCTCCTCGCCGAGGGTGGGTCTTTCGCGGGCAGAATTATGTAGAATTTCCCAATGGGAGTAAAAGCCGATTGGGGCCCACTTTCACATTCCAGAGTTACTAACCTCTGACTTGGTTTGTTTCCACACTGGGTCCGCTACGAAGACCAGGCTTACTTAGGTTACCCAGAGATTAGTTCCCTACTAGCCCACGTACTTTAAATAATTTGTCACGGTGGTGGAAATGCGGTGCGGGGAGTAGGGGAGACAACCCCACCAGCCTTTGGATTATAACAGCACAATAACTTTCCCTGGTTTTAAAAAATACTGCCAAAATCCCACTACTCCGCATGGCCAACGTGTAGTGACTGATCACATTGAAACACATGCCCTTGACCCAAATCGCTTGGCCTCTAGTTATAAGAGAGCACGGCGGCTGTGCCCGTGTCTTGAAGTGCAATCCAATAAGCTTTTGACCTCCTCTGTCCAAACAAATCCTGCCTTTATATCAACATTACAAGCAGAACGGAGCCCCTGGAATTTTGAGGGACCTGAAATGTCATCTGGATGAGTGAAGGAGTTTGTCTTCCAAAGACAGAGCAAAACGAAAAGTTCTTTGCTGGTGAAACCAGATTTGAAGAATGTCAAAGGCATCTTACCAAAGAGAAAAAAAAAAAAAAAATGCAGCCTGCCAACACCTGAAGAAAGGGATTAGAGAAAGCAGGGGCCTTTAATACGCAGAAAATGGGAGATTATCAATGGGTGTGGAGAATATCTATGAACCTTGAGATTTATTTTCACACCAAATCCATTCCCCTCTTAACAATTACTTCCAGTTACCTGCACAGCTGCATGGTCTGGAACACTTAAAGAAAAAAAATCACAGGAAATCAGTGTTCTTAGCAATGTAAAATTGTGATTCAATCAACATTTGTGATTTATTTAATATTCAGGTGATAGCCCAATTGTAAAGTTACACTAAACAATACCATTCCTGGTAAATTTTACTGCATATTGAGAGGACTTCTTGTTACCTCCCTATATACATACTCCCAAACGCTTTGTACATGGAATCCCTCACCTTCCACTTAGTTTTCTCCCCTACCACTTCGTATTCTTGATAAATGGTTGAGTAGTTTTGCCATCAATTAAGGTTGAAACCACTGCCCTGGACATGGAAGAGAAGCTATGAGATTTGCTCTTCACAGAATTAATCGGTGAAATAGTGGAATGTAGTTATTGGATTAAAGTGGCACAAAACCCAATCCTGGCCTCCTTAAGTCCATCACACTCCCTGGAGGCTCTGAGTTAGGTTCTTTCTTTACACCTAGATTACAAAAAGACCTAAGCACTTGGTTAATATTTACCCAAGCACTTGCATTAGATGGTGTGTCTGGCATCCAGCCATCATGGATTCCACTCCAATATGTTGGTTTTCCAAGCCCTCAATAGGTATTACATGCCTTCGTTGTAACCTATGTGTGCCATCCAGTTTAGTTTCAGAGAGAAATGTTTTCTGATCTTGCACCAAAATTGTCGGACTGAATACTTGGAAGCTGCAGGCCTTTAATTCACAAAACTGAAAATTTGTGAGAGAAAACTTCTCCCAAGTAAGACTACATTTAGCATCATATTTAAATTGTTTCTATCTGAACTTTTTACTCTTGGTCTCCTACAGCTTAAATGATGTTTCTAACTTTAACAGCAATTTCTACTATATAGGATTTGCTATTTGTGATCTCATACTTTGTAACAGCCATGTATTTAGGGAGATGCATAATAGTACCCTCTTTGTGATGAATGTTTGTGTTGTGTGTTTTTTAACTTCAAAATGATTTATGTTGGGAGATAAAATGTTGCATCTTTCTTTTAATATGCAGCCTAAACACTAGATAACTGTAAAACAAGAGAAGAAAAGGAAAAAAAATCAATGTATAAGTTTTGCTGTACCATCAACAAAATGACACCAAACCTTATATGTCCAAACATTTAAATGTTTTACAGTCCAAATGACTATTTCTAGCAACAACGCCAAGAAGAAAAGTCTAAAAAGATTGTGAAAATTGGCTTAAACTAAAATCTCATGACTTCCTATCAAACTTCATTTTCTTAAACAGTGAAGAAAGAGAAAAAAAAAACAGTTTCGAGGCACATTTATGTCCTCATATGCTCAGTAGTAGTGGGCATTTTGGAATGATACAAAATTGAAGAAGAAAGATGCCTCAAGCTCACTAATCATTTCTTTCTTTTTTTTTTTTTTTCTTAAAATGGAATCTCGCTCTGTCACCAAGGCTGGAGTGCAGTGGCACAGTCTCAGCCTACTGCAGCCTTCGCCTCATGTGTTCAAGTGATTCTCCTGCCTCAGCCTTCCAAGTAGCTGAGATTACAGACAAACGTCACTAAGCCCAGACAATTTTTGTACTTTTGGTAGAGACAGGGTTTCGCCGTGCTGGCCAGGCTGGTCTGGAACTCCCGACCTCAGGTGATCCACCTTCCTCAGCCTCCCAGAGTACTGGGATTACAGGTATAAGCCACTGTACCCAGCAAGTTTACTAATCTAAATGAAAGCCCCTATTTTAAAATATAGTGCATAGTCATAAGCATTCATTTAAGCTATTGAGAGCATAGATATTTCAGTACTACCAAAAACAGTTATACTGCATTCAGATTTCATCTATGTTTTTGGCATTTACAAAGAAACTGCCAATTTTCACGTGCACAGATTTTTGGTGGTTACTGTAAGAAGAAATTAGCACCCAAATTAGTTCTGTACATGTGAGGAAGAGATTTTTTTTAAAAACTTTTTAAATTATCTTTTTCTGTTGTAACTTAGTTTGAAATTGCTACTTCATGTCTTAAAACACCACAAGCTCTAAGTTATTTTCTGTAGAACAAAGTATAGACCAGTTTGTCGTTTTCACCAAAAATAAATTAATATGGTTTGGAGTTTTGGTGGAATTGGGTTTGCCTCTTGCCACTAAATTCCTATGTGACATTGTGCCATGATTTTCTCTGTATCAATAAGGTGAAATAATCACCACCACCAGGAAGTGCTTTGACAGGTATTTGATGGGTGTTTTATTAATGATAACTGTAACAGCTACACCAGTATTATCAAAGCTGGGGAAAGATGTTCTTAACTCCCTTTGTAGAACACTACCATTGTATTTTTATGATGATGGCTGGGTGCTGTGGTTCATGCCTGTAATCCCAGCACTTTGGGAGGCTGAGGCAGGCAGGTCATTTGAGGCCAGGAGTTCCAGACCAGCCTGGCCAACATGGTGAAAACCTGCGTCTACTAAAAATGCCAAAAATTAGTCGGCTATGGTGGCATGTGCCTGTAATCCCAGCTACTTGGGAGGCTGAGACATGAGAGGCAGAGGTTGCAGTGAACCAAGATCATGGCACTGCACTCTAGCCTGGGCACCAGAGCTGGAGAAAGACTGTCTCAAAAAAACAATAACAACCAGGCAGGGTGGCTGACGTCTGTAATCCCAGCACTTTGGAGGCTCAGGTGCATGGATTACTTGGGGTCAAAAATTCAAGGCCAGCCTGGGTCTTGACCCCATCTATGCTAAAATTTAAAAAATTATTTGCTTGTGCTGGTTCTTGCCTGTAATCCCAGCTACTCAAGAGGTTGAGACAGGAGAATCACTTGAACCCAGGTTGGAGAGGTTGTAGTGAGCCAAGACTGTACCACTGCACTCCAGCCTGGGTGACAGCGAGACCCTATCTAAAAAAAAAAAAAAAAAATTAATGATGCCAGTGGTCAATGGATAGCTTCCTTATCAACAAGAAGTTTACCCAAATTTTGATGCCTCAAGTGGTGAACATGTAACAGTATCCCTGCCTCACAATGCATTTTAAAACTTTTTTTTTTTCCTTTCTTGCTTTCAGCCTTGAAACATACTTTGAAACTTTGTATCTCCCTTTCCCACCAGTGTCTTCTGAGAACAGGGCTCACTTATCTAATGATGTGCTTGCTTACAAATTCCAGTGGCCAATTTTGAAACAAACCAGATAGAGAGACCCAGCTGTGCCCAGTACTACCAGCTTAAGTCCGGATGACTCAAACTGGGCCTTCAAACAGTCAATTACTGAAGATGGCCATCAGAACGGACACAGACCTACACCTTCCTGTGCTACTCTTCCATATTTCCCACACCTTTTTGCTTCTTAAACCCCTTCACTCAGCCCAGAAAGTTGGAGTGATGTATTAAAGGCATGAGCCTGTCCATCCACCAACTGCTAATGTTTGAATAAAGTTGCTTTCTTTTCACTACACCTCGCTTCTCATGTTTTCTGCCTCTGAGCCATGAGCAGCCAGACTTAAGCTGGTTCTAAGTACACAGCATAATTTTTGTGTGTTAATATAATGAGATGATTCCTTAAGCTGAAAGCTGATTTATTGATTACATATATCAAATTAGTTACACATGTGCCCAACTATATGTAGTAAAAGTTATGTGTGGATTTGCCCACTGAACTAGCAATGCCAAATCTAGGACTCTGTCCCACAGATACAGTAGCAAAAAAAAAAGATGTATGCCTCAGACTATTCATTGTGAGACTGCATTAACACCCATCCCACCCCCCAAAAGGTAAGTATTTTATATAAGGAGATTATGTAATATGTCCATGTCCCACATGTCCATATAAGGAGGTTGGTTGACTATACTATAGTACATGCACACAGGGGAGTACTATGCAGCTGGAAGAAGAAATAAGGAATATATATATATACCCACTATAGAATGATCTTTGGAATATAATGCTGAATGAAAAAAAGGTATAGAAAAGTATTCTTTGCCTCCATTTAAAAAAACAGGAAATACAAAAATGTGTGTAATAGATTTGCTTACTTTTTTTTTTTTAAAGGAAATATGGCCAGGCACAATGGCTCACACCTGTAATCCCAGCACTTTGAGAGGTTGAGGTGGGTGGATCACCTGAGGTCAGGAGTTCAAGACCAGTGTGTCCAATATGGCACAACCCTGTCTCTACTAAAAATACAAAAATTAACCAGGCATGGTGGCAGGCGTCTGTAATCCCAGCTACTCAGGAGGCTAAGGGTCTCAATAAATTGGATAAGACCTACCTGCATTGTTGAGGGTAATCTTATTTACTCAGTCTACTGATTCATAATGCTAATCTCTCCTCATATCAGAGAAAGAAGATGCAGATGTCAGGTACAGGAAGATAAGTAAAAATTCTGTAGTTCATAATCTCAGCACTTCGGAAGGTTGAGGTGGGCAGATCACCTGAGGTAAGGAGTTTGAGACCAGCCTGGTCAACATGATGAAACCCTGTCTCTACTAAAAATACAAAAAATAGCTGGGTATAGTGGTGGACCCCTGTAATCCCAGCTACTCGGGAAGTTAAGGCAGGAGAATCGCTTGAGCCTGAGAGGTGGAGGTTGCAGTGAGCCAAGATACCTTTGCACTCCAGCCTGGGTGACAGAACAAGACTCTGTCAAAAAAGAAAAAAAAAAGAAAAGAAAGAAAGAAAGAAAAGAAAAGAAAAAAAGATATATCATGACGAATTTTGCCAAAATTCCCTGCTGGCTCTGAACTTGATTTGTTAGTAGTATTTTGTTGAGAATTCTTACATCAGCGTCCAGAGGGATTAATGTTCAGCAGTTTTCTTGTGTCTTTGTTTAACTTTGGTATCATGGTAATGCAGGCCTCATAGAATGAGTTATAAGTGTTCCCAACTCTTCATTTTTTTTTTTTTTTTGAAAAGTTTCAGGAGGGCCAAGTGTGGTGGCTCATGCCTGTAATCCCAGAACTTTGGGAGGCTGAGGCAGGCAGATCACAAGGTCAGGAGTATGAGACCATCCTGGCCAATATAGAGAATCACCTCAACCCTGAAGACCGAGGTTGCAGTGAGCCGACATCGCGCCACTGCACTCCAGCCTGGGCAACAGAACAACACTTCGTCTCAAAAAAAAAAAAAAAAAAAAGTTACCTGAGCATGGTGGTGCATGCCTGTAATCCCAGCTACTTGGGTGGTTGAGGCGGGAGAATCACTTGAGCCAGGAAGGTGGAGGTTGCAGTGAGCCAAGATTGCGCCACTGCACTCTAGCCTGAGTGGTAAGAGTGACTCCGTCTCAAAAACAGAAAGTTTCAGGAGGATTGGTGTTAGTTCTTTTTTAATGTTTAGTACAATTCCCCAATGAAACCAACAGCTATTGTACCATTTTACATTCCCACCAATAGTGCAAAAGGTTCCAATTTCTCCACATCCTCGTTAACACATTACTTTCTGTTTTTATTGTGTTTTGTTTTATAGTATACATAAGTATTTCATTTGGAGGTGCTAATTAACACATTACTTTCTGTTTTTATTGTGTTTTATTTTATGGTATACATAAGTATTTCATTTGGAGGTGCTAATGTAAACAATATTGTTTTTACTTTTAAATTTGACTAGTTCTTTCCTGGCATACAGGAAAGTAATTTGCTATTGTGTATTAACCTAGTATCCTGCAACCCTGCTATAATCACTTATTAGTCTAGGAGATTTTTTCTGGTCAATTCTTTAAAATTTTCTGCATAAGTAATCATGACATCTGCAAACAAAGACAGTTTTATTTCTTTCCAATCTGTATATATTTATTTCCTTTTCTTGTCTTATTGTATTAGCTAGAACTTAAGTAATTTTTTTTTTTTAAGATGGGAGTTTCACTCTTCTTGCATAGGCTAGAGTGCAATGGCACAATCTTGGCTAACTGCAACCTCTGCCTCCTGGGTTCAAGTTATTCGCCTGCCTCAGTCTCCCGAGTAGCTGGGATTACGGGCATGTTCCATTACACCCAGCTAATTTTGGGTGTAGTAGAGACTGCATTTCTCCACATTGGTAAGGCTGATCTGGAACTGCCGACCTCAGATGATCTGCCTATCTTGGCCTCCCAAAGTGATGGGATTAAAAGTCTGAGTCACCGCACCCAGCCTATAATTCTTTTTAAATGTATTAGCCTCTTAAAACATGTAGAAAAAATGTAGAGTTACAAAACATAGTTACAATAACATGACCTTTAAAAACATTTATTTTTCTGTCTTAATTGACAACAATTGTATATATTTATAGTGTACAACATGTTTTGAAATATGTATACGTTGTGGATGGCTAAGTCAAGTTAACATGTGCACTACATCACATACTTATTTTTTGTGGTAGGAGCACTTAAAATATACTCTTAGCAGTTTTTTTTTTTTGGGTGGGGGAGAGAGACTGAGTTTCGCTGTTGTTACCCAGGCTGAAGTGCAATGGCACGATCTCAGCTCACCGCAACCTCCGCCTCCTGGGTTCAAGCAATTCTCCTGCCTCAGCCGCCCAAGTAGCTGGGACTACAGACACGCACCACCATGTTCTGGTGGTGCTAATTTTTTGTATTTTTAGTAGAGAAGGGGTTTCACCATGTTGACCAGGATGGTCTCGATCTGTTGACCTTGTGATCCAGCCGCCTCGGCCTCCCAAAGTGCTGGGATTATAGGTGTGAGCCACCGTGCCCGGCCAATTTTTAAGGATATAATACATTATTATTAGCCATAGTCCCTACAGATCAACAGATCTCTTGGAGTTATTCCTCTTAGCTAACTGAAATGTTGTATCCTTGGACCAGAATCTTACCAACCTTCACCATCCCCAATCCCCTGTTAACTGTCATTCTACATTCTGATTCTGTGAGTTCAACATTTTTAGATTTTACATATAAGTGAGATCATACAATGTTTGTGCCTGGCTAATTTCACTTAACATAAATGCCCTCAATACTAGCTTTTTTTTTTTTTTTTTTTTGGAGACAGAGTTTTGCTCTTATTGCCCAGGCTGGAGTGCAATGGCATGATCTCACCACAACCTCTACCTCCTGGATTCAAGTGATTGATTCTCTTGCCTCGGCCTCCCAAGAAGCTGGGATTACAGGTATGCGCCACCATGCCCAGCTAATTTTTTATTTTTAGTAGAGACAAGGTTTCCCCATGTTGGTCAGACTGGTCTTAAATTCCCAACCTCAGGTGATCCGCCTGCCTTGGCCTCCCAAAGCGCTGGAATTATAGGTGTGAGCCACCACACCCAGCCAATGCTAGCTTTTATAATTGCCCATGTATTTGCCTTTAATGAGATCTTTATTTCTTCATATGGCTTTATGTTACTGTCTTGTTTTATTTTAACCTGGAGGAGTTTATTTAGCACTTCTTGTAGGGCAGGTTTAGTGATAACAAGTGACATCAAGGATAGTGATAAGTTAGGTAAACAAAAGCTCTGTCAGCTTTTATTTATCTAGGAATGTCTTAATTTCTCCCTCACTTTTGAAGGACGGTTTTGCTGAATACAGAATTCTTCTATGACAGTTTTTTTTTCCCTTTAGTACCTTGTGTATGTCAGCCTCAAAAGTTTCTGATGAGAAATCTGTGGATAATCTTAATGAGAAATTCTTGTATATGATGAGTGGCTTTTCTCTTGATGCTTTCAAGATTCTCCCTTTGATGGTTTGATTGTACTGTATGCTGGAATTGGCCTGTATGAGTTAATCCTAGTTGGAGTTTATATTCATGTTTTTCATTTAATTTAGAATGTTTTCGTCTATTATTTCTTTTTTTTCTTTTTTTTTTTTTTTAGCCGGAGTTTCACTCTTGTTACCCAGGCTGGAGTGCAATGGCGCGATCTCAGCTCACCGCAACCTCCGCCTCCTGGGTTCAGGCAATTCTCCTGCCTCAGCCTCCCAAGTAGCTGGGACTACAGGCACGTGCCACTGTGCCCAGCTAATTTTTTGTATTTTTAGTAGAGACGAGGTTTCACCATGTTGACCAGGATGGTCTCGATCTCTTGACCTCATAATCCATCCGCCTTGGCCTCCCAAAGTGCTGGGATTACAGGCTTGAGCCACCCCGCCCAGCCTTTTTTTTTTTTTTTTTTTTTTTTAATAAGCCTACCACAACTGGTATTCCAAGGGGGTCTCCCATCCAAGTACTAACCAGGCTCGACTCTGCTTAGCTTCCAAGCTCAGACACATTCAGGGTGGTATGGTCGTAAACCTAATATTTCTTTATTCTCGCTACTCCTCTCTCCCTGTCTGCTCCCTCTGGAACTCTTACAATGCATATGTTCATCCACTTGAGTGTGTCCCATAGGTCCCTTAGCTCTGCTTACTTTTCTTCAATTCTTTTTCTTTCTGCTTCTCACAATCAATAACTTCCATTGTCCTATTTTCAAATTCACTAATTCTTCCTCCTGAACAAATCTGTCTTTGAATGCCTTTACTAAATTTTTTATTTTAGTTTTGTACTTTTCAGCTCTAGATTTTTTCTTTTCTGGTTTCTTTTTAGCTTTTCTACCTCCTTATTGATGTTTCCATTTTGTTCGTACATCATTCTCTTAACTTTTCTCCACATTTTCCCTTAGTTCTTTTGAACATCTTTAAGATAGTTTTGTTACGGTTTTTTTTTTTTTTTTCTTTGAGATGGAGGCTGGAGATTGCAGTGGTGCAATCTCAGCTCACTGGAACCTCCACCTCCTGCATTCAAACGATTCTCCTGCCCAAACCTCCCAAATAGCTGGGACTACAACGCATACCACCATACCTGGTTGATTTTTGTCTTTTTAGTTGAGATGGGGCTTCTAGTAAGTCCTGATTCTCCTAAAAAAAAAACCATGTTGGCCAGCGTGGTCTCAAATTCCTGACTTCAAGTGATCTGCCTGCCTCAGTTTTCCAAAGTGCTAGGATTACAGGCATGAGCCACCTCACCTGGCCAGTTTTGTTAAGGTGTTTGTCTAGTTCAGCCACGATCAGCTTTTTTTTCATGGACAGTTTCTGTTGATTTTTTTCCCTTGAATGGGCCATATTCCTATTTATTTGCATATCTTGTAATTTTTCTTTTGGTTGAAAACTGGACATTTGAATGTAATAAGGTAGTAACTATGGAAATCAGATTCTCTCTCTTCCCCAGGGTTTGCTGCTTTTTAAAACTGTTGTAGACTGCCTCTTTGTGAAGTGTCAGTCTGAGGTGTAAAATGAAGGTCTTTCTCAGATCTCTTCTAAGCTTGCACCTTTCCCGGAGCATACACATGACTTTCTCATATCTCCCACATATGTAGTTGCTTTTGAAAGTCCTAGTCATTAACACATGGCTCTGAAAAAGGGGGGGAAAAGAAAAATAAATGGAGTGGAGGATGCTAGCCTTTTTCATCCCCTAGAAGTTGCTTCAGCTGGAGGGGGAGGGGCATACAATAGTGGGGAGAGGTGCAGCACAATGGCTACCTGCCTCTTTGTACTTTTGTGATCAGAAATAGCAATCAATGATTAGAGTCCAGATCCCTGGTATTTGTAGGAAAGGGTCCTTTTTACCCACCCTGGCATCTGCAAGATATAGGAAAGCTGCTCCTCTGCATGGCTGCCTGCCTGCCAAAGGGCTGGGGTTGGGGGATGGGTGGCTGCTATTGTGCAGCTGAAATTGACCAGAATTTACTGCAATTTACCATCCAAGCCTTCCTCTGGAAGCTGCAAGCCTTCAATAGACTGTAGAGTTTCCAAATAGCTAGGTAAGACAGATTCCCTCAGTGCAATTGTTGTCAAGCTGGAGAGATAGATTTCAGGTGCTCTCTACCCTGCTATCTTCCCAGAGTCCTCTCTTCTAATAATTTTTTGAAGGTAGGATCTATTAGAGACTATTTCCTAACTGTTGGAAATAATCCAACAGAAAATCAAAACATAATACTACAAGAGAAATTGCTATTACAGACATCTGTCCTTGAGAAAGGCTGGAAAAGATAGGCTTGAGAGGTGTTCATCTCTGCTAGGAACAAGGAGCTTCTGTGTATTGTAAAAGGAGAAAAGAATGTGTCAAAGAAAGTTAGAATTGAAATGAGAGAAAAGAATGTTAGAATGGGCTAGTAGATTTAGTGGGGAAAGAAAAGTAAGTTCCTGGGATTGCTTTCACTTTTTCTATAAAATATGAGAAATTTACCAGCTGAGAGTGAAGTGTAAAAGATAGTAAGGGATTGTGAGAGGTTTGAGAAAAGAGAACACACAAAATAGCCATTTCTTGAGCACAGAAGATCAAATGTATTAAATACGTGTATAAGTTTGTTATGTAGAATTGACTTGAGATTTGGAGTGAGAATCATGGCTGCATACTTTCCTCTGGTGTGTTAGTTACTTGTGGGAAAACACAGAATAGGTGGGCATTTAGGCTTAACTAATGTGCAAACATCACTAACTGTCCCCAAATAGTCACATCCTCTTTTCTTTTTAATAATAGAATGCACTGAATTTTAGCCAGTTGTCTTATTTCGTTTGTACTGCTACAACAAGATATCTGAGACTGAGTGATTTGTAAAAAGAAATTTATTTTTCACAGTTCTGGAGGCTAGGAGTCCAGGATTAAGGTGCTGATAGGTTCAGTGTCTGGTGAGAAGCTGGTCTCAGCTTCTGGAAGGGTAGAATGCCATATCCTCACATGATAG
Organism: Callithrix jacchus; assembly: GCF_049354715.1. NCBI lineage: Eukaryota > Metazoa > Chordata > Mammalia > Primates > Cebidae > Callithrix > Callithrix jacchus. The sequence goes on from NC_133509.1 coordinate 116,197,051, forward strand.
AAGGAGTGGAAGGGGTGGAAAAGAGTGAATTTCCCTGGCCGGGCGCAGTGGCTCAAGCCTGTAATCCCAGCACTTTGGGAGGCCGAGGCAGGTGGATCACGAGGTCAAGAGATCGAGACCATCCTGGTCAACATGGTGAAACCCTGTCTCTACTAAAAATACAAAAAATTAGCTGGGCATGGTGGCTTGTGCCTGTAATCCCAGCTACTCAGGAGGCTGAGGCAGGAGAATTGCCTGAACCCAGGAGGCGGAGGTTGTAGTGAGCCGTGATCATGCCATTGCACTCCAGCCTGGGTAACAAAAGCAAAACAATGTCTCAAAAAAAAAAAAAGAGTGAATTTCTCCCCTCAAGTTTTTTTTTTTTTTATAAAGGCATGTATCCATTTATAAGGGCAGATCCCTCATTATTTAAATAACTCCCCAAAGGCCTCACTTCCCAACTGATCCAATAGGGTGCGAAATGTGATGTTTGCAACTCTTGAGTCATCTTTATAAGGAGGAGACCACTTGCCCTGATTTCAGTGAGTAACTATGATGATAGCCATTGAATCTCAGGGGTTCAATGGGATGTGTGTCTTTGAAAGGGGAATGGATAATGAAAAAAATAACAGACTCAGTGAATTGGAGGTTGTAATGAAGTAAAATAAAATTTTGAAGTGAGATATTAGATGAAATCACTTGAAAGACAGGGATAGTGGTCAGAGAGTGAGATGCTTGGATTAAGGAGTATAATTATTGGGCAAATATATGCCCATAGAAGTGGGCAGCTGATGTGAGATTTTAAAAAAAAATTAGAGTTGATGAGGTTGAGGAACTAAGAGGTCTCATTGTTGGTTTGATTATACATCAAGATTGACAATGTGAACCCTGAATGTCTAAGACAGGTGTCAGTTAATTTAGAAAGTGTATTTTGCCAAAGTTGAGTACACGTGGCCATGACACAGCCTCAAGCAATCCTGATGACATGTGCCCAAGCTGGTCAGAACAGTTTGATTTTATACATTTTAGGGAGACATGAGACATCAAGCAACATATGTAAGATGAACATTGGTTTATCCAGAAAGGCAGGACAACTCGAAACAGGGAGGGAGTTTGCAGGTCATAGGATCCGATCAGGATAATTAGGATATTCATCATCCCAAAGAGACAAATGGTTGCATTCTTTTGAGTTTCTGATTAGCCTCTCCAAAGGAGGCCATCAGATATTCATCTATCTCAGTGACTTTGAATAGAATGGGAGGCAGATTTGCCCTAAGCAGTTCCCAGCTTGGCTTTTCCCTTTAGTTTTTTTTTTTTTCCTTTTAGTTGTTTTGGGGCCCAAGATTTATTTTCCTTTCACAGTGACAGGAGTTGGGATGAATAGGAAGATAGAGAGCCAGGTGTTAAAATCCTCCTAAATGAAAGGAGGCTTATATGTCAATAGTATAACAATATTTGGGGTTGTGGCATCTGATAGCATAAACTTCAAAGGATCTAAATTTTTGAAGAGGAAAGAGAACAATTTATGAAGCTGCAATAGGAGGCAAGAAGGATACTGGTCTTATCTCTCATCTTCAAGCCCAGACGTGCCTGGTATAAGAGAAAAAACAAAACAAACAAAACACACATCTCTTGCAGAGGACTGCAGGGCAACCAGTATAAGAGAAAAAACAAACAAAACACACATCCCTTGCAGAGGACTGCAGGACAACAAGTGACCTTAGGGAACAGTTGGGTTTCAGTTAGGGCATGAAATGAAGGGAAAGCTCAGAGAAATATTATAGATGTTGATAAGAGATCATGAGTCTCAGAGGGCATGGGAAGTGTTCAGGCCGTTAGGAACAAGAGGGAAAGGGGGCCATATTCATGGATAAATTGAGGTAGAAAATGTGAGAAGTGTTTGAACCTCTACTGGTGCACAAGGCAAATGCAGATGTGAGACATGTTGATGTAGTGATCCTGAGGGCCAATTAGAGGAGGGTTAGAAATTGGCTTAAGATAAAAAGACTAAATGCTCCATCACTCTTGCAGTCAGATAAAGGGATGAGTAAAGGTATCTGAGATGCTTATCTGTCAGTGGTAAGGCAGCCATGGCAAGCTCCAAAAACAGTTTCACCAAAAGCTCTAAGCACTCTATAAACTCATATTATTTAAGCCTCAGATTACTTATCAAGGAAATGAATCAAATTGACATAATGATTATAATTGATAATTACATGATCTATTAAGGTAATGACTCCAATTCTTTTTTAATTTTAATTGACAAATAACTATAGATAGTCACTGGGTACATAGTGAAGTTTTGATACATGTAATGTATAGTGATCAGATCAGATCAGATCAGTATAATTAGCATATTCATCATCCCAAACAGGTATTATTTTTTTTGTTGGGAATGTGTTTCAATATCCTCTTTCTAGCTATTTCAAACTATATATAATATTATTAACTATATAATATTGTCACCCTACAGGGTATATGACACTAGACCTTAATCCTTCTATCTAGCTGGAATTTTGATGTCTGGTTTTATTCCATCATGACTGAATAAAATACTTGATATGATTTCAATTTTTTTTTAAGAAATGGGTCTCACTATATTGCCCAGGCTGAAGTGCAGTGGCTATTCACAGGCACAATCCCACTACTGATCAGCACAGGAGTTTTGACCTGCTCCATTTCTTTTTTTTTTTTTTTCCATAAACATCATTTATGTTCTTCTCTACTTTTCTTTTTCTTTCTTTCTTTCTTTTTTTTTTTTTTTGAGATGGAGTTTCACTCTTGTTCCCCAGGCTGGAGTGCAATGGCGTGATCTCGGCTCACTGCAACCTCTGCCTCCTGGGTTCAAGCAATTCTCCTGCCTCAGCGTCCCGAGTAGCTGGGACTACAGGTGTGCGCCACCATGCCCAGCTAATTTTTATATTTTTAGTAGAGACGGGGTTTCACCATGTTGACCAGGATGGTCTTGATCTCTTGACCTTATGATCCACCCGCCTCGACCTCCCAAAGTGCTGGGATTACAGGCATGAGCCACCGCGCCCGGCCTCTTTTCTTTTCTTTTCTTTTTTTTTTTTCGACCTGCTCCATTTCTGACTTGGGCCGGTTCGCCCCTCCTTAAGCAACCTGGTGGTCCCTTGCTCCCAGCAGGTCACTATATTGATGCAGAACTTAGTGCGCACACCCAACTGACAGAGCACACTACAGCCCAGAACTCCTGGGCTCAAGCGATCCTCCCACCTCAGCCTCCCAAGTAGCTGAGAGTACAGGCACATGCCACTGTGCCCAGCTCAATTTTTAAAAATTAAAAAAAACTTTTGAGACTTGTTTTGTGTTCTAACATATGGTCAGTCCTGGAGAATGTTCCATGTGCTGATGAAAAGAATACATATGGCTTTTTTTTTTTAAGATGGAATCTCACTCTGTTGCTCAGGCTGGAGTGCAGTAGTACAGTCTTGGCTCACTGCAGCTTCTACCTCCTGTGTTTAAGCAGCAGTTCTCCTGCTTCAGCCTCCCAAGTAGCTGGGACTACAGTACATGCAACTGTGCATGCCTAATTTTTGTATTTTTTTTAGTACAGTTGGGGTTTTACCATGTTGGTCAGGCTGGTCTTGAACTCCTGATCTCAAGTGATCCACCTGCCTTGGCCTCCCAAAATGCTGGGATTACAGGCGTGAGCCACTGTGGCCCAAAGAGTGTGTATTCTATAGCTTTTGGATGAAATATTCTATAAATGTCTGTTAGGTCCATTTGGCCTATGGCACAGTTTAAAGTTAATGTTTCTTTATTAATTTTCTGTCTAGATGATCTGTCTAATGTTGAGAGTGGGGTTTTAAAGTCCCCAATTATGTATGGGGGGGCCTATCACTCCCTTTAGATCTAATATTTGCTATACATATCTGTTGAGTACATATATATTTACAATTCTTATATTCTCTTACAGAATTGGTTCCTTTATTATGATATAATTAATGTCATTCTCTTTCTCTTTTTATAGCTTTTGACTTGGAGTATGTTTTATCTAATATAAGTATAGCTACTCTTGCTCACTTTTGATTTCCAGTTACATGGGGTGTCTTTTTCTATCACTTCACTTTCAATCTTTGTGTGTCTTGACAGGTGAGGTGAGTTTTTTGTAGCATATAGTTGGGTCTTGTTGTCAATTGTTTTAATCAATTCCCCCAGTCTATATGTTTTAAATGGGGAATTTAGTCCATTTACATTCAAAGTTATTATTGGTAGGTGAGGACTTACTTCTGTCATTTTATTTATTGTTTTCTGGTTGTTTTATATGTCCTTTGTTCCTTACTTTCTTTCTTATTGTTTTGCAATTTGGTGGTTTTCTGTAGCAATAAGCTTTGATTCCTTTCTTTCTCCTGCATATGAGTAAATAATGGTGGTAGTTGTGTTTTCACTTCCGTATAAAATACTCTTGAGTATCTCTTGTAAGGCTGGTCTGGTGGTAATAAATTTTCTTAGTTTTTTTCTTATCTGTGAAAGATTTTACTTCTCTTTTATTTTTGAAGGATAGCTTTGCTAGGTATAATATTTTTGACTGGCAGGGTTTTTTTTCTTTTAGTACTTTGAATATATTATCTTATTCTCTCCTGGCCCATTAGGTTCCTGCTAAGAATTGCTCTGTTAGTTTAATTGAGATTCTCATATATGTGATTTGATGATTTTCTTTTGCTGTTCTTAAGATTCTTCATCTTTGACTTTTGACAATTTGACTATAATGTGCCTTGGATAGGACCTGTTTGGGGTTCTTTGGTCTTCCTGTACCTAGATATTTTTCTCTCTTCCAAGAATGTTTCTGCTTGTTATTTTATTAACTATGTTTTTCTCACCTTTTCCCTTCTCTTTTCCTTCTGGAATGCCCATAATACCCATGAATTCTGTAGACTTTCTTCATTTGTTTTTATTCTTTATCCTTTTTTTCTTTTTGGTCTGCCTATGTTATTTCAAAATACTTGTCTTCAAGTTTAGAAATCCTTTTTCTGCTTGGTCTAGTCTGTTGTTGAAGCACCTAAGCATATTTTGTATTTCATTCATTGAATTCTTCTGCTCTTGGATTTCTGTTTGCTTCTTCTTATGATATCTATCTTTTTGTTGAATTTCTCATTTAAATAATAAACTGATTTTTGTGATTTCATGAAATAGTCTATCTGTATTCTCTTGCATCTTACTGAGTTTCCTTAAGATTATTATTTTGAATTATTTTTCAGGCATGTCATTTTTTTTTATGATTAGAGTCTGTTATTAGAGAAGTTATATTTTCCTTGGAAAACAATGTTTCCTTCCTTTTTTCATGGTTGATGTGTTCCTACATTGATTTCTACCATCTGGTGGAAAAGCTATGTTTTCTAGTTTTATGAAGAAGGTTTCATAGGGAAACACTTATTTGTACTAATAAGTCTTGGAGTGTCACTTAGCGGTGTACATTGGCCTTGATTCTAGGTATGTACAGTAGTATACTCTCCATTTAGTTTCTTCAGCTGTAATCCATACTAGCAGCATTTGTGAGTTTCTCAGTGGGCTAGGCTGTCAGAGTCTGTGGTCATGATGTAGCTTTGCCAGAGTTGGGCTCCCCAGGCTGTTTCTCAGGCCTGGTGTGTGTGTGTGCGCACAGTGGGTCAGCCAACTTGGGATATAGCTCACTGAGGTTTGGGCCACCGGGTTGTTACTCTGGCTGGGAGCATAGACACATTGTTGCTCAGTTGGCTTTGGGGTGTGCCTGCCAGGAATGGTTTGTGGAGCTCACTTCAGCCCAGGGCGTGGGCACACAGCTGCTTGGCTTTGTCTGCCAGGGGTTGCCCACAACACGCTTTCTTTGGTTTTGGATGCAGGCATAAAGCTGCTTGGCTGGCCTGGGGTGTGTCTGCTCTGGGTGATTCACAGAGTTTCTTAGGCCCAAGACACAGTTGCCCGATTTTTTAGTTGGCCTGGGGACATGTTTGTTGGTGGGCAGGGACGGGGCAGGGGTGGTGGGTGGCCCTGAGGCTCCTCAGGCTTAGGACATGATCACGTGGCTTCCTGGCTGGTGTGAGTGCATGTCTGCTGGGGATGGTCCATGGGGCTGTTCCTCTGGCTCAGGATGCTGATACACAACTGCTTGATTGGCCGGTGGACCTGTCTGCCATGGGGGCCCCATGAGGCTGCTTTTCAAGCCCAGGATGTGGGCACAAGTCTGCTTGGCTGGCCCTCAGGCACATCTGCTGAAAGTGACCTACAGATTATTTTTCAGGTCCAGGGCATGGGAGTATTGCTGCTCTGCTAGCCTGGGGACACATCTGCCTGGGTTGGGAACAAGGCAGTTTCTCAGACCTGTGACATATTCACATTGCTGCTCAGATGGCCTGGGAGCATTTCTGTGGGTCGTTGCCCATAAGGTTGTTTCCTAGGCCTGAGCAAGGGACACAGGGCAGCTTAGTCAGCCATGGTTGTGTCTATTACAGGCCGCCTGCAGGGCTGTTTCTCAACCTAGGACATGGACACACAGCTAGTTCTCAGATCCTGTAGCCACTCTGCTGGCGTGGGGCATATCAGCTCCCATGTGTGGGAGGGCACACAGTGGTCTGGCTAGCTCAAGGGCAGTTTGCTCTGGGCAGGACTGGCAGACTGTTTCTCTATCTGGATGAATGGTGGTGGGAATTGGTTTCCCTGCTTTGCAGGACCAGAGCTACAGCTGATCCTGGGCACAAGTTCTGCGCAGCTAGGGCTGTGGCATTTGGCTACTCTTGTGGGCTTGGCATCATGAAAATGGAGCTCCAGTGCTGGAGGGATGCAGTGGCTACTGACCCTGGGAGGAGGGTGCACTCTACAGGTGGCTCTGCTCTCAAGATGGGGCAGTGCTGCAGCAGCATTGCTCACAGGGAATGGGTTGGGGTGGGGAGGGCACACCTTGCGCTCTTAATCCAGGGCAATGCAGCTGCATGAATTCCGGCAACATTCCAAACTGGGCTCAGGGCTTGGAAGAACTGTGGGGTTCTCCTGTAGAAAAGACTGTAGGTGGCCGGGCGCTGTGGCTCACGTCTATAATCCTAGCACTTTGGGAGGCTGAGGTGGGCAGATCACGAGGTCAGGAGATAGAGACCATTTTTAGTAGAGATGGTGAAACCCATCAAAATATTAACAAAAAAATTAGCCGGGCGTGGTGTTGGGCACCTGAAATCCCAGCTACTTGGGAGGCTGAGGCAGGAAAATCGCTTGAACCTGTGAGAGGGAGGTTGCAGTGAGCCGAGATCGCGTTACTGCACTCCAGCCTGGGCCTCAGAGCTAGACTCCATATCAAAAAAAAAAAAAAAAAAAAAAAAAGGAAAGGACTATAGATGTTTGTCAAGACAATGAGAGTTGCTGGGGATCTGCTTACCTTTTCTCCACAACAGGAAGTCCCTTCTGTCTCCAGGCCAATCCGATTTGGGAAGAGCAGATGGGGCTGCAGAGGCCGGGTGGCTCCATGCTGCTCTCCCGGACTTCAATCACCGCAGATTGATCTCCACTCCCCAGCGGCACTCCAGTGCTCTCCCTTCCACACTCGTCAAATTGGTGGCTGCGTATTCATTGCCTTGGGCCTTTCTTGTTGGAAGGGGCAAGCACCAGGTGACTCTAGTCAGCCATCTTGCTGACATTACTCCTGGCTCCAATTCTTTTTTTTTTTGAGACAAGAGTTTTGCTCTTGTTTCCCAGGCTGGAGTGCAGTAGATCTCGGCTCATCGCAACCTCTGCCTCCCGGGTTCAAGTAATTCTCCTCCCTCAGCCTTCCGAGTAGCTGGTATTACAGGCATGTGCCACCACACCAGGCTAATTTTGTATTTTTTTAGTAGAGACGGGGTTTCTCCATGTTGGTCAGGCTGTTCCGGAACTCCTGACCTCAGGTGATCCACCCGTTGGCCTCCCACAGTGCTGGGATTACAGGCGTGAGCCACCATGCCCGGCCTATATTACCTTCTTAAATCTAATTTATTTTGAGGACAAGAAGGACAATATTTTCAAGTTTTAATGTGTACTGCTTAGTACTTAGGCTAATTATTTTTCTAGTGTTAAGAATTCCCTAAATGATTATTGTTTTTGTTGATGAGGGTAATATTATAGAGTGGTCAAGAATATTGTGGTCTGATGACAAATGCAGCTTTATAAGCACAGGTGAAATAGTCATTGCTCGAATATGCAAATGTGACACTGCCGTGTTGGTTTTGGTTTTCCATTTGTTGCTCCTTTTTTTCCCTTCAAATACTTTATTATTTCCTACAGGCTTATCTCTTTTCCTACCCTTTATTGATACTGGGATTAAAATTAAGTAGTGGAACATTCCTTCACTACCCCTATATTTTCTTGCATATGGATTCATGTTTCCATAGGTTCTATGCTTCTATTTTTTTTTCTTTTTTTCTTTTTTTGAGACGGAGTCTCACTCTGTTGCCCAGCCTGGAGTGCAGTGGTGCGATCTCGGATCACTGCAACCTCCAGCTCCTAGGTTCCTCTGCCTCAGCCTCCCGAGCAGCTGGGATTACAGGAGCATGCCACCACGACCAGCTAATTTTTGTATTTTTAGTAGAGACGGGGTTTCACCAACCTGGCTAAGCTGGTCTTGAACTTCTGACCTCGTGATCCACCTGCCTTGGCCTCCCAAAGTGCTAGGATTACAGGTGTGAGCCACCACACCTGGCAACTTCTAATATTTTCATGCACATCTTTAAAGAATAGATCTCCACAAGCTCATAATTTGGGTATCAACTATAGAACTGAAGATGTCACATACTGTTGTTTAGTTTTCATACTGCATAAAAGGACTCTTTTATGAAGGTAGAGATGAAATCCAGATTTTTTTTTTTTTTTTTTTTTGAGACAGGGCCTTGCTCTGTCACCCAGGTCTTGCTCAGTTGTCCTGGGAGATGCACTGTCAGGGGCAGCCCACAGTGCAGTGGCATGATCTTGGCCCACTACACCTTCACTTCCCAGGCTCAAACAATGCTCCCACCACAGCCTTCTGAGTAACCAGGACTACAGGCATGTGCCACCATGCCCGGCTAATTTTTATATGTTTTGTAGAGATGAGGTTTCACTATGTTGCTTAGGCTAGTCTTAAACTCCTGGGCTCAAGCAATCTGCTAACTTTGGCCTCCCAAAGTGCTGAGATTACAAGTGTGAGCCACTTGGCCCAGTAAACTCCAGCTTTTGATCTACCTGCAGTATCCTCTGTGTTCTAGTGTGGAGCTCAGTCAGAAAGTGAGGTGGCCTTTTGTAACTCAAACAAAGGGGTCAAACAAAGTGTTCTTCTTGGCTGTGTTTGTAGATTTGCTATCAAAACTGTCTTTTAAATGGGTGCTTCTAGAGGATTGGGACCATATCTCATTTATCTCCATGCCCTTTGAAACTCATGGGGGGCTTAAAAAACATTTATTGAATGACTGCTATATTGCTTAGCAATTATTCCTAAAGATGACAGAGTACTCTGAAGATACTAAGTTCTACCATTTATTATCTTTATGGCTGTTGGGCAAATTAACCTTCTGTGCTTCAGTTTATATATATATATATATATACCTATAAAATGAGGATATTTACAGGTATAAAATGGCTAGTAACCCTACTTCACAGGGTTATTGCAAGGATTAAATGAAGTAATGCATCTAAAACACAAAGCAGAGTGCTGGCCATTGCTGCTGTCACTGTTGAGTAGTGTAGAGGAAAGCACACTAAGCTAGCAAAGGAACTGACAGGCTAATATTAAATATGTAAAATTTGATTAGAGGTTTTGTAGTGGAATGTATGTATATTGTGTTTAGTTAGAAGAAAAAATATGTTAAGAGGAGAGACTAGGTAGAAGGAAGGCCAACAAATTATTGTGATGATGAGGATGATGCTTACTGTTCCCAGGGTCAACTTTTGGAGGTACTGTCTCCATATCTATCAGGACACATTAAAAATACTTCTAACCAGCAGATCTGGAGAATTTTGTATTTTGTATATATCAGTTATTGCTGTTTCTAGTTCTCTCTTGTCTGAGGTGGGATTCCAGAGGCAGCACACTATTGGGAAGCTGAGTTAGCTTTGCCATAATTGAAGCCTTAAATAGTTTATAAAGATAAAGTCTTCGAGCACAGGTAACTCAAGTCTGGGTTGCAGAGAGAAGCATCGCCTTCAAACTTCCATCCCCCATTTGACCATGCTGCCTTGCCACAGAGAACATTCCCCAATGGAAGCATTTTCTACCTGCAAGTGGAAATCCCATTACTTGAATATTCGTGGAAAGGGGTCAAGGACTTTGAGTAGAAATGAGGTCCTTTCATTCATTTAGAAGTCTGCACCTTCGGAGAGCCGGCTGGAGTCCGGGATGCAGAACATGAGTATCCACACGAAGACCACCAGCGGCTATGCAGGTGGTCTGAGCTCTGCCTATGGGGGCCTCACAAGCCCCGGCCTCAGCTATGGCCTGGGCTCCAGCTTTGGCTCTGTCGCGGGCTCCAGCTCCATCAGCCGCACCAGCTCCACCAAGGCTGTGGTTGTGAAGAAGATTGAGACCCGCGATGGGAGGCTGGTGTCTGAGTCCTCTGACATCCTGCCCAAGTGAACAGCTGCAACAGCCCCTCCCAGCCTGCCCCTCCTGAGGCTGCCCCAGAGCCCAGGAGGGAGGTTGCTGTGCAGGGGAGCGCAGGGAACAGGAGACCCACCTGACGCTCATCCCTAGCCCTCAGCCCACCGGCGCTCAGCCCTAGCCCTCAGCCCACCAGCGGGGAGTTTACTGCCTGGGGACCCCCCTTGCCCATGCCTCCAGTTGCAAAACAATTCAATTGCTTTTTTTTTTTTTGGTCCAAAATAAAATCTCAGCTAGCTCGGAAAAAAAAAAAAAAAAGAAGTCTTCACCTTCATGGGGTGTCCTGGGGTTTTGCTCTTTTCTTTGGTTATGTAGCTTTCAAGGTTTTAGACTTTCTTGTTAGCTTTCTCTAAACTGAGCAGCAGACTGATGTCTTGAGTACTCATCAAGTTCATAATTTAAAAATCTTAGGAAAGGATATATTAGTATAGAACTTTTTATTTGGTATTTTGGTAGAAAAATAGCAACTTTTTGAGAAAAAAAAACATTGGGGTTTCAGATAGGCTACTTGTAGGATTAACATGACCAGGTTCAGCATCTCTAAAGCATTGATTCCTTTTCTTTTGTTCCATCATTCAGACTAGTCACTAAGTGCTTGCATTCTTCCTTTGCATGTAGCCTTTCTTTTTCATTGCCATTGTCATTCCCTTATTAGAAGTTGGTGATATTGTGAAACAAATATTGGGTCTTCTTCCTGTTTCCTGACATATAGCTACTAAAACCGTCAGAATCTATGGAATGATAAGGGTGTCTTTTGGGTGCTAATGATATGACTGGTGTCTGGGGGCTCCTAGATAGCTTCAGGATGGGGTCTGGTTACTGGAAAGATTGTGGCACAATTAGAGGGATACCCCGATCTCAGAGGGAGGGAAGAGGGGCTGAAGGTTGAGTTGATCACCAAAGGCCAATGTTGTAATCAATCATGCTTGCATGATGAAACTCCCATTAAAAACCTAAAAGGACTGTGTTCAGAGAGCTTCTGGATAGGTGAACATATGGAGGTTTTTGTAGGGGCATGGACGTTCTGCCCTCCTTCTCCCTCACTTTGCCTCATAAATCTCTTCCATTTGGTTATTTATCTGTATCTTTTGTAATATTTTTATAAAACACAAGAAAACAGTGTTTTTCTGGGTTTTGTGAGATGCCCTAGGAAATTAATTGAAACTCAGCAAGGAGAATGAAAGACCCCTGTTTATAACCAGTCAGTCAGAAACAAGCTCATGCCACAATCCGTGGCATCTCAAGTGGGGGGCAATGATGGATAATACTCAGCCCCTCAACCCATGAGATCTGATGCTATTTCCAGGTACATGGTGTCAGAACTACCAGTTCATTCCAGGTGGATAGTGAACTGGAGGACACTCAGCTGCTGTCTGCTGGAGAATCTGCTGCAGAATCCACTGCAGAATTGCTTGATTTGTGGCAGAAAACCCCCAAACACCTGATGCCAGAAGTGCTGAGTGACTGTGTGAGAGTAGAGAACAGGCAAAATACGTCCTGTTTTTTTTTTTTTTTTCTATTTCTGGAGTTGGTGTCAGAAGTGTTGCATTGAGGAACTGACTAAAAATGGGGAAAATTACTTTGGTGTTTTTCCTATTTCTCCTTATAGATTGTGCTAAGTAAAGGGGATACATTCTGTATTGCCCAACAAATTAAAATGAAACATGTTTGCAGCACTCCTGACAGCACTAACCTTGGAGCTGAAAAGAGAAAGAAAAGCAACAGTAGGGAGAAGACTTTCCAGACTGCAGATCCTCAGTAATGGAAGCAGGGATTGACTGCAATTGAAGATTACAAGAACGTTTTATTAGAATGCAAAATTAAATTTGTTATTTTTAATTGCACATTGATTTGCGTTTGTTGATTCATATTATTTTTGGTGTACTTTGCCACACACTGAGAAACCCAGTTCTCTTAATGAACTATTGCTTTTGTAATGAGGAGAACAAATCTAATAAATATAAAATATTAAAAAGCACACAAGTATTAAAGGCAACTAATGAGATAGGCAATAGGAGTGTGGGCAAAAAGCAGTCTACCTGGGCAGATATAATTGGGGACTGTTTCAGATCTCTAAGATATGTCCCTTTCTCTGCCACCGCCACCAGGTTAGTCTAGGCTCTCAGGACTTCATGCCTGTTAGTGAAGAAAAGAGACAAGAGACAAGAGAGAGGGTAAAGGAGGGGGTCGAAAAAGAGGGGAGAGAATTGGGTTTGCTCTCGATAGGTGGTGAATAGATTTTATCCTGTTCCTTTGCTTGTTTTTTTTTTTTTAAAGACAGAGTCTCACTCTGTTGCCTAGGCTAGAGTGCAGTGGCATGATCTTGGCTCACTGCAACCTCCGCCTCCTAGGTTCAAACAATTCTCCTGCCTCAGCCTCCTGAGTTGGGATTGTAGATGCGTGCCGCCAGGCCCGGCTAATTATTTTTGTATTTTTAGTAGAGTCGGGGTTTCCATGTTAGCCAGGATGGTCTTGATCTCCTGACCTTGTGATTCGCCTGCCTTGGCCTCCCAAAGTGCTGGGATTACAGGTGTGAGCTACCACACCCAGCCTGCATAAGTATTTTTTGTTAAACAAAAACTTTTCAGTGTTTCAGAAAAAATATCCCAAAGTGATTACAGTCTATAATAAAACAGCATTTGGCAGTTTGTGCTGTCTTTTTTTTTTTTGAGACGGAGTTTCACTCTTGTTACCCAGGCTGGAGTGCAATGGAGCGATCTCGGCTCAGGGCAACCTCCGCCTCCTGGGTTCAGGCAATTCTCCTGCCTCAGCCTCCTGAGTAGCTGGGATTACAGGCATGCACCACCATGCCCAGCTAATTTTTTGTATCTTTAGTAGAGACGGGGTTTCACCATGTTGACCAGGATGGTCTCGATATCTTGACCTCGTGATCCACCCGCCTTGGCCTCCCAAAGTGCTGGGATTACAGGCTTAAGAACCCCAACTCGAGATAACTCTAGGAGAAGCTCACCCTGCATTTAAGAAAAATCCCTCTTCTCCTCTACTTTATTCAAATTCCACAAAACAACCAAAGAATAACAAGACCCAGGTCACTTTTCTCAGTTCCTGGCTATCTGTTAAGGCTCACACCATGGACTATTCCTTAGCAAACTTCATCTTCCCTACAATTAGGAAATTGAGCCTTGATTTCTGGAAACTTGCAAAACATCCTCATGCTTCCTTTATGGAGGGGCGTGAGGGCTCCCTGATGATCAAGGGGGCAGTGTACCTGGCTGGGACTGGAATACCAGCCAGGCTGGAAAAGGGTTCCTTTCTAAGCAAAAACACCCCAACACCTTGTAACTGGAAGTCTAATCAGGCAAAACCTAGTAGCAGCAGGTACAATACTAGGGCTGTACCAAAAAGGTGAAATCTCCCCCCTGAAACATAAAGATAAAGGTGATGAAGAGAGGCGAGTGAATATTTGACCTCACCTGTCTTCTGAGAAGTTTGCACATTTTGGGCTGAAGCCATGTTGCAGAGAAAGACATTTGGTCAAAGAGTAGCCTTGCTGTGTCTGGCTGGATAGAGCTGCAATTCCTGAGCAGCCTGCTTCATGGCTGCTTTAATGGAAGCTTTGCCCCCTTACACAGAGTACTTAAGGATAAATTCAGAAATTTTCAATTTGACTTCATAAATGACAAATACTTGAACAACAGCTTCTCAAAAACCACCAAGAGACAGACCTTCTACCCCTCAGTTGAGGATTACAGCTCCTTCTAGTCTGTGAGCTTCTTGCTGGATTTCTGCAGCAGCTCAATGGTCTTGGAATAAGTGTCTACATCCAGAGAACTCTCTATACACCAAGAACCACAAGAGGTGAGCCACCCACAGTACACAGTGCCATCTCCTATCAATGGCACTGCCCTCCTTCTGAGTATAAGAGCCCAGATCAAGAAGACAAGGTCATTCAGTTCTGATCTAGCCAGGACACAACTGCATTGGCAAAATGCTCCCAGCCTCTCTCAGGAGAATTGGTTTGATGCGTTTGCACAGTGAAGATGGTGAGTAGAACACATTGTTTGGCCCACCCAGATAAATCTCCATGGTCAAGATGATCAAAACTATCTGTCTGTAGGTAGCTCTTCATAAATGTTTTCCAAACTAGGCAGAGGTCACACAGGTGTCTGGACATGAAAGCAGAGTCATGAGCTTCATGGGGTCTGTGATGTAGCTCCTATCCCAGGATGACAACCTTCACACCTCCTATGTCACACATCTGGGTCCAGGTAAAGACTTGGTGTTGGGGAGGATAAACAGTATAATGTTGTCTTTCTTCTGCAAGAAATCCCAATTGTTTTATAGAATACAGTTTTCCAAACTCTCCATTGATGTGTTTCTTCCAACTCTCACCAAAGACCGCGGGCATGTTGCAGGCCCCAAGTCTGAGAAGGGCCGCAGCTTAATACCTCTGGATGTGGACCAACTGTTCCGACTCGGTGGTGAGGAGGGCGGCATGCCTGGCTTTGGGGCTATGGGAATGTCGCTCCCTGGGGAGGCTTAGGAGAAGGAGTAGAGGGTCTCTGGGTCTCCTGGCAGATCATCCTGGAGCAGAGGAGGAGCAAACACACCACCCAAGGATCCACGAGGCTTGCGCTGGGTGTGATGGTCAGCAGTTGGGGCAAACCATGATATTCAGTTTAAAATTCTTTCTTGTTTTTGTGCTGTAGATATTCACCAGTGATTGCTAATCTTCAGTAAACATCTGTTATACCCCCTACTCTTGAATTATTCGTGCCTTGCAGAATGGAGAGGAAGCTACCTTTATTAAATAATGTGCCTAAAATAGTACCAGTGGCTGCCCCAGAGTATCTGCATTATGAAAATATTAGCTAACATTATTCTATTTGGGGAATACAGAAATCTGCCCTAGATAGAGGAAAAGAGAGGCAATAGTTGGAGAAGATCAAGGAGGGGCTGAGAGGAGTTTGGAAAGAGAAGGAACAAATAACAGTGAGGACATTTAAACTCGCATCTTCACTTCTTCTGGACTTCAACTTCCCTACCCAAATCCTGAGGAACACTGGGGTGTGTGCTTGGCTTCAAATAGTTACTCAGATAGTTATTTCTCATGGGATATTAAAGGAAAGGGGAATCCTAGAAGACAAAAGCCTTGTGACAATGTTGAATCTAGGCAATTAGCTCTCACAACTTGTTCAAGGGGACTCTGGACAGGTAGGGATGGAAGAATAGTGGGAAGGAGCATAATATCCCCAGAATATTCAACTTAATATTATGCTTTTATTTAGTAACTCTTTTGCACACCTGATACTATGTAATTTGGTACTGACTATGTTATACTATTCTCTGTGTTCTGCTAATGACAGAGATCTCTTGACAGCAGGAGGCCACTGACCTGGTCTGAGTTCTCCCTTGTGCATGATTATATTTTGCAATAAAATGTTTCTGGTTGCTTCAAACTAAATAAAACACAAAAGCTTTGTTTATTTTTTGCCTTGTTTACCTCAGAAACCCTACAGATTATTTTCCTGGCCTTTAATCTTTCCTAAAATCCAAAATGCTCAGCACAGTATTGACAGACTAATTTTTCTAGAATAATGCTTCACGGCCAAGATTCAAAAATTGCTTCACTGCATTTAGTAGACTGTGTTACAACTCAGGCTAGAAACAAGCCCTGCCATAGCTTGGCTTAACCATCAGTTTTATCTCTGGATATTCATGAGTCCTTCACCTGGGTCCATCTGATCTCCTGCTAGCCCAACATACCACTTTAACTCTTGTCTTTTCCCTAAACTACATTCTCTTCACATGTAGTGAAGTCAAAATTTACCCCACCTCCAGGTCTCAGCTGACAGCCATCTTTCCTGTGAAAATTTCCCAAGTGTTTTAATCTACACTGATTTTTTCTCATCCAAGTTATGTTGACATTAGTAATTTGAATTCATCAATCAATTGAACAATTATTTGTTTAGCACTGACAATATGTCAGGAACATAATGCAAATTATTTGATTACATGCTCATTTATATTTCTCACTTATCATATATTTGTGTACGTATATTCAAGAAAACCTCAAGGATTTTAACCATTTTTATTTGTTTTCTCACAGAATTAGGCACAAAATTGGAATGGACTAAATTATATCTATAATAACTAGGATAATTAAACAGGTCATTTGTTAATTTGTCAGCTTATGATCACTAACCATATAAGTTGGGTGACTGGCCTTATATTAATAAACATTACTCTTCATTATGTCTGACCTCATTAAATTTTGCATAGTGACACTTTGTTCAAAAATTTTTATTAATAACTTTCATAGCTCAAAAAAGGATCTAATCAGTAGAACAACTAAAAACAAAACCTCACCTCTACAGAGATAGCCAGTGTGTAGACTTTATTACATAGGCACATATTTAACAAAACATAAACTGGTTTTACATAAAATTAACCACAATAGTGCAAGAGGTTACATTAAATGAGGATGGATGATAAATGATGGAAAATGCAAGGCTTGGATCAGCTGAATCATTCACTAGATCTTGGGTTCATCCATTCTGATGCATTAACATTTATTATAGACATTACAAGAATGTAGGGTGAAAAATGCTGCTTCTCTGTCACCGCCTGGCTAAAACACTGATTTTGATTCATCTATTGAATATGGTAGCTTTCTCCAGGTTCTCTTGGCAAGCAGACATAAAGGTTAAATGAATGCTGGCTTAAGGTTAGAAGAGTTCAAATCCTTCTCTTTCCTTCCCCACCCCTATATTTACTCTTACACCCAAGAGTTTGCTCTTGGGACCTGACTGTACATCTGCTTTCCCAGAACTGCTCTGGTAAAATACTACTGGGGTTGCTGATCCAAAGCACATGGAGGTGCAACAGTACTTAAGGCTTCAGTCACAGTATGGGACTAGACAGCATCCCCTGCTAGAACAGAGGGTTTGATCTGAGGGAGAACACAGGAGCAAACAGGAAGAGGATGCTGGAATTCCTTACTCTGTCCAGTTGGAATCAATCCAACATACCTGACTACCACAAGCACAACCAGAAAAGAAACTAAAATTACACACTCAAACATACCACAAGGGAGATGCTATTTTGTAACTTGTACATAGTTTTAAATTTTTTTAAATTACAATTGACTAAGAGACAGTGAGGATGCAGAGGGGACTGTTCCTTTCTCTCATCTGGTTTTGCTATAACTTACAAATAGTCCCAGGATGATGTTTACTGAGTGTCCTCCTTCAATTTTCACAATATTTTATACAAAATGACATAAGACATACACACACACACACACACACACACATACACACACACATCACCATCATCCTAGCATCCTCAGTACTTGGAGGGCTAGACCTACTTCTGTGTCAAATGGTACCCAAATCCTAATATCCATTTTGGAGACCTGTAGCTCTTCACACTTATACCATTGTTCTCTAATGGATGATGGCAGTGGAACTTCCAAAGAAGCATCCCTCTTTGATCCTCTTTTTAAATCTGTGTTTGGAAGGCAATTGCAAAATAGAGGATTTGGAAGGTTGGCTGTGTTTCTGCTGTCTAGGGAAATGACAAAAAAAAAAAAAAAAGATATGAAAAGGAAAAAGATGGACCAGCTGATTTTTCTAATCTTCATAGTTTAAAATTCTTGGTTCTTACAAATATATGAAGTCACTGAAAGGTGGCACCAATGGATATTTTGTAAAATAACTCATAACTTTAGAATTAGAAAGGACTTGAACAAACAATTAATCTAACTTCCTCACTTTTTGTTTCAGGAAACTGAAGCCCAATTGGGAAAATAGCAAGTTACTTAAGCAAGTGATTGTCTCCATAGCTATGTCCTTTAAAGACTCATAGAAACCCCAATTTTCCCTTAAATCCATCCATTATGGCACGCCTATTAGCAACTTTATATAAACAATCCTCAGTGTTCTCATGTCTAGCCTTTCCTCCCTTTAGGGAAGCTGACTGCTAACACAGCACCTGACCAGAGTAGACACTTGATAAATATTTGTTGAGTTGAATTAATTCTGTCATCTATCCCCTTTTACTATGCAATCTTTATTTTTCCTAGAGCTTCTTACTTTTAACTTTTAGAGATGGCTTCTAGTTAAAGTATTTTGAGTCTTGGTACCCAATGCTGATTTGTCATCTCTCTATAATTTACTTTTTCATATTGAAATTCTTTTTTTTAGTCTGTTTTCTTATAGCTTTTCCTACATCCAATTATCGTTTGCCTCTCTCTCCAAGCACTACCAAACTCATTACTATGGATAGTTTCTGCCTTTACAGCCTTAGCATTGCCAAGTTGAGAGAGGCATTTTTTTTTCAATTCTCAAAACAAAGAAAAAGATGTTCTCCAGCAGATTTGCTACGGCACACTAGAGGAAATTGGGAGACTATTACTAACACATACATTTATTTTCTACATTTGTGGTTGCCTTATACATCTCCTGCACGTTTAATTCCTTAAATACATAAATATGAGTCATGATATCTAAAGCCAGTCTCAAAAAAAGGTAAGAAATGGTGATTCATGGAATTAGCATTTAAACATTGGTAATGTTTAAAAATCATCTTTAGAAACTTGGCGAGAATCCCCTAATTTTATGTAAAGAATTGACATGGTTTTAATGGGATTTGGTAGTGAAGTGTTCAAGACAATGCGTTTACCAAGTATTTTTTTTCTTCTTTCTTTTATTAGAGAGTGGGTTTCACCATGTTGGGCAGGCTGGTCTCAAACTCCTGACCTCAGGTGATCCATCTAACTCGGCCTCCCAAAGTGCTGGGATTACAGGCGTGAGCCAAGGTGCCCAGCCCCAAATGACATTTTTCTGTAGATTTAATTTTTCGTTAGTTATGTTTGAAATTCCTTTTAAATTGCATTCTTTTTTTTTTTTTTTTTTTTTTTTGAGACGGAGTTTCGCTGTTGTTACCCAGACTGGAGTGCAATGGCACGATCTCGGCTCACCGCAACCTCTGCCTTCTGGGTTCAAGCAATTCTCCTGCCTCAGCCTCCTGAGTAGCTGGGATTACAGCTACTCCCGAGTAGCGCGCACCACCATGCCCAGCTAATTTTTGTATTTTTAGTAGAGACGGGGTTTCACCTTGTTGACCAGGATGGTCTCGATCTCTTGACCTCATGATCCACCCACCTCAGCCTCCCAAAGTGCTGGGATTATAGGTGTGAGCCACTGCGCCTGGCCTAAATTGCATTCTTGACATGACTTAAGGCTAGCTTGTCCAACCCAAGGCCCACGATGGCTCTGAATGTGGTCTAACACAAATTCATAAACTTCTTAAAACATAATGCTGTTTTGGCCAGGTGTGGTGGCTCACCTGAGGTCAGGCATTCAAGACCAGCTGGCCAACATAGTGAAATTCCATCTCTTCTAAAAATACAAAAATTAGCCAGGTGTGGTTGTACACGCCTGTAGTCCCAGCTACTTGGGAGGCTGAGGCAGGAAAGTCACTTGAACTTGGGAGGTGGAGGTTGCAGTGAGCTGATTGCGCCACTGCATTCCAGCCTAGGTGACAGGGTGAAACTCTGTCTCAAAAAGAAAAGAAAGAAAGAAAAAAATATATATATATGCTATTTTTGGGCCATTTTTTAAAAGCTCATCAGCTGTTGTTAGTGTTTATTTTATGTATGGCCAAGAAAATTATTCTTCTTCCTGTGTGGCCCAGGGAAGCCAAAAGATTGGACATTACAGACCCAAGGTCTAGATATGCTGGAATTAACATGTAATCCTCATTTTCAGATGAGTTAAAGTTACCATTCCAACTGGGAGAATTTCTGTAAGTAGGCTGGATTGCAATGATTCCTACTTAAATGAATTTAATATTCCCCAGGCTTTTAAGAAAAAAATTCAGCTCATTCTGTTTTCCCACTACTAAACTTATTATGAAATATATATCACCTCTGAAATAATGATTTTATCTTAAAAATTTCGACCTTTCTATGTCAGATGTCCATCTCACTGTGGTGACAAAATAAATGCCCAGTAACGGTCGGCGGTTAATGCCAGGAAGAGCAAAGACCTAGCATTGACACTGGTTGTGCACTCTATCAAATGGTTTGTTTTCCTACTGACCGTTGAAATGGGCAAGGCTCAGGCTCATAGATCTGTTTGACTTGCAGGAACAAAGCAATCAGTAATCTGGACTATGGACAGCATCTTTGCTCCTATGCTTTTGGGCACAAAAATGTTTTTCAATGTGAATGAGGCACACTGTAGTTCAAAGTCAGCAGCATATTAAGTGCCTAAGTGCTGACAGGTTTTATGAGTTGACTGTGGAGGCAAGAATAAAAGGAAAGCAAAATTATTTAAGTCCTTCAGGGAATAAAAGCATGCTTGCTGGCTTTAACTGTGAGTATTTGATGATAAGTAAGGGTTAAGTAGCCTTAGAGTCTCAGGGTCAGTATTCTTTTGGCAAACGTTTATTGAATACATAATCATTTTCCTTTATTTCATGAGTATATGTTTGCCCTACCGGCAAGCATTTAAGGTGGCTGAACCCTGCTATATTCCAAGCTTTGTGCTAACTGTTGGAAATATTAAAAAATTATATATATTCCTTGCTTTCATGGATCTCATTTCTCAGAAACATAAGTTTCTAGGGAAATAAACTCTTATTACCAGTCACAATTTGAATAGAAATTAGTCTCATTTCAAATAAAAAATATTTTAGGCCGGGCGCGGTGGCTCAAGCCTGTAATCCCAGCACTTTGGGAGGCCGAGGCGGATGGATCACGAGGTCAAGATATCGAGACCATCCTGATCAACATGGTGATCTAGTCTCTACTAAAAATACAAAAAAAAATTAGCTGGGCATAGTGGCGCGTGCCTGTAATCCCAGCTACTCAGGAGGCTGAGGCAGGAGAATTGCCTGAACCCAGGAGGTGGAGGCTGTGGTGAGCTGAGATCATGCCATTGCACTCCAGCCTGGGTAACAAGAGCGAAACTCCGTCTCCAAAAAAAAAAAAAAATTTAAATAAAACAGTGTTCTCAAGAATTATGAACCCTGCCAATAGGCAGGAAAGCACAGTTAAAGGAAGAACTAAATAGAAAAAACAAAACTGTCCAGATAATATTTAATATAAATGAAATGCAAACTTTTCATAAGGAATAACTAGTACTATGTCTGCAAGAGCAGGCAAGGGGATCTAATGGTCTCCCCACAAAGTGCCTCAACTGTCTTGTCTGACATTTCATAATGAGTACATTTCTTATCTTCTTGCTGCAATGTCAAAAAGCAGGCCCTAGACTGAAAAGAAAGCACAGGTCTTGATACCATGGGATATCCAATTTATGTTCTAATAGTAATTCTATATATTGGTAAAATGAATTCATTTTTAATATTTTCACATTATTGATAACAAAGATTATTTGTGACCACACACACACACAAAATTAAAGTCCAGGTCCAGGATGGCAAACGTAAAATCTGTGCATCCACAGGTAATTTGCCCGACTGTTTTCTGTGTAGGTTATTACATAGGTAATTCGCCCAATTGTGTTTTCTACAGAAGTTATTCAAACCTAGTAAAATACTCATTATGTCTAAAAATATATAGTATTATATTCCCCAAACCCCTATATGCTACTCATAATCAGTTTCCTAAAAACAGTAGAGGGAAAACAAATTTGATGAAATTAAGATGTTAGGTTTTTAAAAATTAATAATAATTTGCAGGCCCAGCGCAGTGGCTTACACCTGTAATCCCAAAACTTTGGGAAGCCAAGGCAGGTGGATCACCTGAGGTCAGGCATTCAAGACCAGCCTGGCCAATGTGATGAAACCCTATTTCTACTAAAAATAAAAAAATTAGCGGTGCATGGAGGTGGGCATCTGTAATCCCAGCTACTTGGGAGGCTGAGGCAGGAGAACTGCCTGAACCCTGGAGGCAGAGGTTGCAGTGAGCTAACCTCATGCCATTGTACTGCAGCCTGGGCAACAAGAGCAAAACTCCATCTCAACATAATAATAATATAATATAATAATAATGTGCTTGCAGAATATAGATAGCATAGAAGGGATTTTTCCCAACTCTTGGTTAAAAAAAAAAAAAGTCCACGTGCATGTATGCAGGCAATGAATGAGAATTAACCATGGGGGGAAAAATAAGCTCCAACAAGCAAACCGCATGTGATGCCAGCAGATGAGGCAGAGATCTTAACACAGTGCTAAGCCAGAGTGACTAAGGAAGGTTCTGGGATGAACATTCCCCTTGCCAACTCTCCAATCCATTTAGATGTTCTATGAGGAATCAATCTCAAAAGTTTAGTACAACAGTGGAAGAGATATGCGTTGAAATCCTCAAAGGAACTCCACTGTATTTTAAAGAGCATGAAAAATCACTTATGAAGAAAAAGACAACTGAAGTTAGAGAGTCTTATTACTATTGAGACTAAACCTATATTTAGAAGGAATCTTGGTAGACATATTGACCAAATAAATCCAATGTAAGATTCCCTTTCACAGCCTGTGGGATAGGTGGTTATTTTAACGATTGAGCATTCACAGGAACTGGAAATTTTACTAAATTGAGTCTATTGTTCTTTACAACAACCCTTATTAGAAAATTCTTCCTTATATTGAAGCAAATACTTGTCATCTGTAGAGTTCCACTTTGTTCTTATTTTTGCCCTTTGAAGCTACACAAAATAATCTAATTCCTCTTCCTTTTTATAGCTCAACAGAAATTTTGAGGCAGCTATGATATCATTCCCTCCCTGTCTGCACTCCCTTTCCAGCTATATCTTCTGTTCCTTCAGGGAAGCTATTCCCTTGTTCTTGTATAATCAGACCCTTTACAAGCCTGTTCACCTGCCTCTGGACACAATCAACTTATTAATGTCTCTCTTAAACTATGATACCCATAAATGAACCCAACACTCCATTTAGATGTAGACTAGATGGAGGGTTAATAAAAGCAAGCAAAGCTTTTATTAACACCAGCTGAACACATTAGCTTTGTGAATAGCCATGATATATTTCTGATATATTTCATGATATATTCAAAATTAAACCTCCATTTCTGTAAGGAAATATTTCTCTATAAACTACTGTGACACCAGATCTTCCTAACACCCTTCACATTGACACCACACACATAAACACACATCCACAAACACACACTAGAGGGTTTCATTTAAAAAAAAAAACCCCACTATAGGGTTTCTCATTAATGCCTATTTAATCATTCTTTTAGTTTCAGTCTTATGTTTAGATATATTTTTTTTTTGAGACGGAGTTTCGCTGTTGTTACCCAGACTGGAGTGCAATGGCACAATCTCGGCTCACTGCAACCTCGGCCTTCTGGGTTCAAGCAATTCTCCTGCCTCAGCCTCCCGAGTAGCTGGGACTACAGGCGCGTACCACCATGCCCAGCTAATTTTTGTATTTTTAGTAGAGACGGGGTTTCACCTTGTTGACCAGGATGGTCTCGGTCTCTTGACCTCGTGATCCACCCGCCTTGGCCTCCCAAAGTACTGGGATTACAGGTGTGAGCCACTGCGCCCGGCCTATGTTTAGATATTTCAAAATACTGTAACTATTTCTATATCCCAGTGTCAATACATACTTAGAATCCAATGATTGCTCATTGAATCCATTAATCTTGAATCCATCAGCCAAAACCTGGAGATGTTGTTCACTTCTGTATCATCTACA
Source organism: Callithrix jacchus (assembly GCF_049354715.1). Lineage (NCBI taxonomy): Eukaryota > Metazoa > Chordata > Mammalia > Primates > Cebidae > Callithrix > Callithrix jacchus. Next base: position 116,221,271 of record NC_133509.1, read on the forward strand.
AATGTGATAAAGTGTGTCTTCTGTCCCCTGACTCTAGTCTTCATGGGAGAGACACCAAGATACAAATAAGAAACAGGTGATTAGGAAGAGATGAAGAAAAAGAAGATTAAGTGTCCCAGAAACAGATGAAGAAAAAGATGACGTGAGTGTCCTGACTCCTGCAATCAGGATTTAATGTTCCCAACATTAGAAAAATATGGCTTTTCCTATCTCTACCCTAGAGTTGCTTTCTCAATCCATTACAATACTGCGATGATCAAAATCTAAATTCTGGGGGAAAGCTCATTCAAGCTTAATTTCAAAACAGTTTTAAAAATTATCACTGCAGCTTAAATTTCCTATAAAGTTTGGGTTAAAGGGACATACAACTGTCTATTGGTCATGAGGTGTAACAAGAACTCCCAAATGCCTTTACAAATGCCTGAGGTATTACATATATTTGTTTCAGGAATCAGAAGTGGACGATTTTTCAGTGTGAATTTGGGAACTCACTGAGATTGAATCTACCTCTTGAACTGAACATCATCTTACATTTAATGTCTCTTTTCTCCAGAGAGAAGAAAACTAAGCTTAATTTTGCCTTCCCCTCAACAGCCATTTTACAGAATGTGGGTCCATTCACAGAATTAAAGTCTCCTATTGTGCCTCTTCCCATTGTCTATTGTGACTCAGGATAGCAAATCCTGTGACTGAAACCCTAGAGAGATGGAAAAAGTGTTCTAATATAAACAATGCAGAGCCAGGAGGAAATGTCCTGGAAACTTCTGTTGCACAGTGTTAACATCTAAAGAATGGAGACAGACACCTCCAAAAGGTCTAGTAAGACCCAAAGAGGAAATTTGTTTTGCACATTTTCTGAACCTTTTCTAGATGGAGTGAAAGAGATGGACTCTTAATTAACTTCTCAAGACTGCCTTTTCCAGAAACTTAAGTGAGAGACAGATGAACATCAGAAGGGAATCGTGCCATCACTGATGTGGGAGGTTCTCTTCCTGACTCTAACAGTCACAACAAACCACATACCAGTGCTGCGAGATTAGCAGAGACAACATAAGAGGGCTTAATAATATAGTAAGCTCCAACAGTCAGGTGAACCACATGCTTCAGGCATGACCAGAATCAAAGAGCCTCTCCAAAAGCCACCATTCTCAGGGTTTCCTGGTAAAATACAAGTAACTGCAAACAGGAAGATCTGGTCCACTGTTCCCAACATGGAGAGGCCACAGCAGCTATTGACTTAAACTTCATGTACTCAGGAAGACACCTTATCATGACTCTGGGATCAGGATTCCTTGCCGCAAGGCTTTGTCACTGCACTCCACACTCTTTGGGATTTTCCATTTCATCTCCTTCAAACTCTGACTTCAAACTCTTTTTTTGCTCAATTTCCACCTGCCAAGAATAGAAGTTGGAGATAAATATCAAAAAAAAGAGAAAAACATGCAAATAAAGAAATAAACCAAAACTCCAAAGGTACTTAGAGATTTCTTGTAATTTTGCTAGTTTTGGGCTTTAGCCACATTGGAGCTACTGGCCCTGAATGTATCATGTCTCTCTCTTTGCACATGTACTTTTATTGGTGTGTAATTCCCTTTACCTCATGGTCCACCTGGACAATTCTTATTCTTTGCCTTGTACATCTGGTCAAAGGTCACCCCTTCTGTGAAGCTATTTTTGACTTATTAAGTAGTCTTAGGTACTTCTCCCTGTGAGTATTTCCACTGTACCTTGGACACTTGTCTGGCTCCACTACACCATGGGATCCATAAGATGGGCAGGATCTTGTTCAGTATTATATGCAATAATGTAGGAATACAGTGGGCAATTGACAGAGACTTATCAAATGAATTAACTCCTTCGTAATTAACTGTTTGTACCTCTCCAATACTTTTTTTTTTTTTTTTTGGAGGCAGGGTCTCACTCTGTCACCCAGACTGGAGTGCAGTGGTACAATCTTGGCTCGCAGCTCACTGAAACCTCTACCTCCCGGGCTCAAGTGATTCCCCTGCCTCGGCCTCCAGAGTAGCTGGGATTACAGGCATGCATCACCATGCCTGGCTATTCCTGTATTTTTAGTAGAGACAGGGTCTCATCATGTTGACCAGGCTGGTCTTGAATTCCTGACTTCAAATGATCCACCTGCCTCAGCCTCCCAAAGGTCTGGGATTACAAGCATGAGCCATGGCACCCAGCTACCTTCAATACTATCCCTCTAGAAAACCTCCAAACTGATAGATACTGGAGTGTTTACAGTTCTACCATATCCTCTCCAAAGTACTGTAGCTGTAATTATCAAGAAATTAATAGATTCATCTTTGAAAGTAACACATCTCAACCAAAAGCTTTGCTAGCTCAGGCAAGGAATTCTTTGAGTTCAGGGTTAAGGTTGCTCCTCTCAGCACCACTTTGGATATTTATGATGCTTGACATATAGGGTAATGATTCAACACACAACAGTCAGGTTTGAGGGAAGTGCTATTTTTTTCCTAGCCACAAGATGGAGTGTTTGTTCTTTTTGGTAGTTAAATGTTTTGGCCCACACAACTAAAGAAACAGAGTAACAATAAATCACCATATAATTCCAAGGATATTACTATAAATAGAAAACCACTTTGCAATCGTCTTCTTTAATAAACTCCCTTTTCAGTCATTGGCACTCTTCTGGAAAGTATCACTTTCTATTTATGTCAGAAAACTCCGACTTTCATGATTCCTTCCACAGCCCAGACCCCGTTGCTATTATAAACGTTTGCTCGTTTGCTTGTCGTTTGACTTTTGCCCTGTTACAGCCCAGTACCTAAGTCATGTGTTTTCTAACTTTGTTCAGGTCCACTTCATCATCTCTAAATGAAACATATGCTGTGGGATAGCACTTTCTCCCCTCCACTTCCAAGCTCACTACTCTGTAACATAAATTACATTGCAAATGAATAATAATAACTCCTTTACCCCATTACTCTTTTTCTTTTTTTGAGACGGAGTCTTGCTCTGTCGCTCAGGCTGGAGTACAGTGGTGCAACCATGGCTCACTGCAGCCTCAACCTCCCAGACTCAAGTGATCCTCCTGCTTCAGCCTCCTGAGTAGCTGGGACTAGATGCACACGCCACCATGCCCAGCTAATTTTTGTACTTACAGAGATAGGGTTTCACCATGTTGGCCAGGCTGGTCTTGAACTCCTGAACTAAAGTAATCGGCCCACCTCTGCCTCCCAAACTGCTGGGATTACAGGTGTGAGCCACTGTGCCTGGACCCCATTATTCTTTCCGTTGTCATTGCTCATAATGACAGAAAGACATTATATTCTCCTCTTTGATGAGCCTCTTTTTTTCCAACCTTTCTCTCATCCACTAGCCAGATTATGGATTTAAATCAGAGCAGATGCATCCACAGCTATGTAATATGTTGAACTTCCTCTAAGTCAGTAAGAGGTTACCAGGCAAACATACTAAGCATTGCTAAAAGGAATAAGAAGGGGAGGGTAGTGGGGTGAACAAATGGACTTGGAAGCATTAGCCAGACACCTCCTAAGGCTACCTGGTAGCTGTAGTGTGCAGAATAATTGACCCACTTCCTGACGTCAGTCTTGTCTTCCACGGAGATAGATCTCACGGTGGCTTTGGAGGCAGAAGTTGTGGGCATGCTGAACTCGACATTCACGTGACTGGCAAATCTGGAAGGCACTTCCCGGTCAGAACCAAGTTCAAGGTGGCAAAAGAAACAGTGTGGGTGACCGGAAGCTATGAAAGAAAGACAATTGAGAGATCAGATTATCTGAGGAGAAAATGGAAGCAGCAGCCAAAGGAGCCAGCTCAGTAATAAAAGAGGCCTGTGGGCTCGGCACCTGCAGTCTTTCAGAGGGTCCAGTGTGGAGCAAGAGGAGCTGCCTCAGCAGAAATCACGCTCTCTGTGCCTCAGCCCCTTGATAGAACTCCATCGGATTCTAGCAGCCTGGTTTCCTAGCAATAAAACCCAAGGCCTGAGAAACAGGGGCCATTCTGCCTGCTCAGGTGAGAGTGATATGTGAACACAGCCCAAACACTAAGAAATAAGGGCTGAGGATGGGAAGAATGGAATAGAAGGGCTCAGCACTTAGCACCTAATAAAATATCAGTGACAGCTTCCTGAAGTAAAATCCTTGCTTTCCTTTGAAGAATGAATTGACTTTCTTAATAGCATTTCATACTTTCAAACTGCTTTTGGCATACTTTTCTGGGTGAATGATATATGTAAATGACAAAGACTTCATCAATAGCACACAGATATTAGGGAGGCATATGGAACACTGGGCAAAACACCGACCGGCAGAACACCTGGGTTGGACTTCCAGCTCCTCTACTGAGCAGCAGAGCTCCTGCCCTCAAGTCCTTTATACCCTCCAGGCCTCAATTCCTCCTCTGTGAAGTGTGGAGATTAGGGGATGAGGGAAAGAGAGAGAAGTACAGTAGGGTGAGTTGGACAATGCCAGGCACAATCCCTTGCTGCTCCTTAATTCTATACATCTGTGGGTAATTCCACTATACTCATGATGGCAAACTTAGGGTTTGATTTTCACTTGAGAATTGTTATTGAGATTTTTGAGGAAAAAGAATGAGAGCTTAGTTCTGTGACTGTAATCACTGAAATATCATTGTCATTCATCTGCCATACAGGAAACATTTAAGCACCCTATGCCTCCTTCTCTGTTAAATCTTTTACACAGATTCTCTCTTTGAGTCTTCATTATGATCTTTTGAGGTCAGAATGTGTTCTTCATTTTACAGTCGAGGAAGCTAAGGCTTAGGGAGGTAAAATGAGCTACCCACTGTCACAGCTAGAAAGTGGCAGAGCTAAAAACGGAACCTAACGGTCTGATCCCAGAGTGTTCTTAACCACTGTATCTTAGTCATAACCTCATCGTCCCTAAAACACAAGATCAAGTTTGCAGAGTGACAGGTAGAGTGGGATTGACCTATAAGAACCCCCATTTAGCTACTAGCTATAGATAAACAACATGAAATGACCTTGCCTTCATTATGTAACTGAAACAGCCCCTTAGTTATCCTAGTTTCCACAAACAAACAATTTCAATGTTCTTTACTGGTCTGGCCAGGACTTCTCAATCTCAGAGAGTGAGGACATACACACCCGCTCTCCAAGGAAAACATGAGATAGTGAAGTATTTGTTTTGCTCTGTTTCACAAACGTAACATATTTCAGTGGTTATTTCTAAAGAATAACGTTTTGGAAAATTGAAAAATCTGCACTGATTTTAGGAAAATAATTTAAATAAGATACACATAAAAGGAAAAATTAAAGTATTTGAAAATCCATTCAATGTTTTTAAATTGTGTGCCACAGATGCAATTATAAGCTATCATTTAGGGGGCATTTATTACAGGCCAGATATTACACTAAGCCCTTAAAAGCATTATCTCATTTCATTCTCAATGAACTAGCTATTAATAACCCTATTTTATAGATGAGAAAAATCAGGTTTCTCTGAGAGGGTTAAGTAAATTGCCTGAGGTTACACAGCCATTAAGTGGTAGAGCTGGAAATAAGATTCAGAGATGACTCTGCTTTCAAACTATGTCCTCAATTCTCCTCAGTATATTGCTGTGAAATAAGATCAAAACAATGTATACCGAAGTATTCCTTTTAATTTAATAGCAACTCGGACAACTCTCCTAATCTAATTACCCTTATTTTGCACATTTTGGAATATGGAGAAATTTTTCCTTTATACATGACTGATTTCCTCCTTTTACTCCACCAAAGTGTATTCACAGCAAATTCTGAAAGCAGCATTTTTTCCTAGAATCCTAGTATCAACTCTCAGATGGGTAGGGGTGGTGGACAGTTAAGGAAGTTCAATTCTGAAAGCTATTATAGTTGAATTCATAGTAATGTGCTAAATAAGTCCATACATTCTGTCATTTTCCTTGATGAGGTTGAGAAAATTCAACAAAAAATACGTATTTTTAAAATTTCTTATATAAGGATGATCATATTGGCACTGTTTTCCCTTCAGCTGGTCTAATGAGAAGGGGGATTCCTGCAAAGAAAGCCATTTATGCAGGACAGAAAGTTTCATTTCCTGGCGGATAATCTGTGGAAGCAGTGGGACTTATTTCAGTGCCTTCTAAGATTAAGAAAAACTCCTCGGATGAGGGTGGGAGGGGTCCTTGGGGAGCTCCGAGAGGGGAGCTGCTACCGTATGTGGCTGGGCTGGACCCCGCCAGTGGGGTCACGTTAGAATTCAAAGGTAGCTGCTTGAGCTTTTGGTGGCTGGGACTGGGACAGCCTGCTGTGGCAATAGGCTTGGGATGCCAGCAACACAGGGGTACAAAGCTGCTGGCCTCCGCTGCCTGGGGTTTGACTGCCCTGTCCACTGGGGCCTGGGAATGCAGGGCCACTGCAGCCAGGAATGTAGGCTTCCAGCCAGCCGGGTCTTTGACCTCAGCTGAGCCCTAGCTTCTTTAAAGAAGGCTAAGGATTATGAAAAATAACCTGTACAAAGCACCTTCCCAGGGCTGTCTGAACACCTAGACAGAAGAGCTTAGGAAAGGGCTATTACAAAAAGATAACCATCAATTCTCTGGTTTCCCGGATGGAGCACTGCAAGGGAGGGCAGGAGCTGGGCACAGTGAATACCAGCAATGCGTGAGAACTTACATTCTGCCTGCAATTCAGATCCTATGCATCTCAAGTTTCCAGAAAAGGGTGCTATCTATTTCCTGACCTGGTATGAAAACATATCGTTGGCCAGAGAAGTATAAGAAGCCTCTTTTTGGGGGTCCACTATTGAAAATATTGTTATATAACTATGACAGTAATGGGGCGAGGCTGTGAGGATTTAAGTAAGAAACATCCCCAATATCCTTATGCTGTGCTATATTTCATCAGTCTTCCACAATGAGGTTCAAGCAATCTGGAAATAGATATGTAATACAGCATATAAGCTGCATTCACTTGCCCTTGAGCCAACAGAACACTCTCCACTGAGAACCACTAAGGAAAGTGTTTGCTGAAGGCCTGTTTTTGCTTTTCCCCTTGTCCTGTGTCCATTTCCTCTCTTTTCTGGTAGCAGTCCTTTTCTTTCTCTCCATTTGGGAAATAATCTTCCCAGTGCTACATGTTGTCTTGGTCACGTCAGTCAAAATATACTCCTCTCCCCTACACTCTTGAGCCAAGTTGCCAAAGAACAAAAAATAGGGCCAGGTGTGGTGCCTCAGGCCTGTAATTCCAGCACTTTGGGAGTACAAGGCAGGTGGATACCTGAGGTCAGGAGTTTGAGACTAGCCTGGCCAACATGGTGACACCCTGTCTCTAATAAAAATACAAATATTTAGCTGGGTATGGTGGCGCGTGCCTGTAGTCCCAGCTACTCAGGAGGCTGAGGCAGGAGAATTGCCTGAACCCAGGAGGCCGAGGCTGCAGTGAGCCGACATCACACCATTGCACTCCAGCCTGGGGGACAGAGCCGGACTCCATCTCAAAAACAAAAACAAAAACAAAACAAAACAAAACAAAACAACAACAACAAAAACCCAAGAACAGAAAATAATCTGGGATGATTTGTCCCTAAGGCTACATAGTGAGAAGACATCCATTAGTTTCTATGACCAGAGCTATTCTCGAGCTGTCTAAAGTCTTCTTGATCAATCTTTCCCTCAGGTCTCTGGGCTATCCCATCCAATAATTTGCTTTGTTCCTTAAGGTGGCTATTAAGTCTTTGTTGCTTATAGTAAAAGAGAAAACAAAAAAACCCTCATCCAGTACTTGTAAATGTTTGGGAGAAATCACTTTTAAACAAATCGATACATTTGTACACACTGGAAAAACTGCAAATATCTGTTTTCCTGGTGTGATTTATTACAATATTTGTGTCTACTTGGCTTCATCTACCAGGAGGCACCGGTGGCATTGAGAAAAGGACCCTGGGTGTGACTGCATGACTCTAGATATGTCACGTCACCTTCCCAACCTTAATTTTCTCATCTATAAATAGTTGACTAAGTTATCCCCAAGGTCCCTTCCAGCTTGAAAATCTGATAATTCCATGGTTGTCTCTTTCCAAGGGCTTTCATGTCAAAGGAGAGTTCAGGGTTTCTCCCCTCCTCTGCCAAGTCAGAGGGGCCCTGTGGATAAGGTAGAAGTTTCAGTGCTACCATCAGCAGAATACAGTGCTGATTTCAGGGGAAATGAATAAGCAGGCATAGAGAGGAACACCTGGTTTAAAAAATGCTGTCAGTTTAGAAGCAGGGAGTAGCAAATCCAGCCTCAAACACAGAAGTCCAATTGTCTCTTCAGTTTGCACAGCTACACCCAGTGTCTGATACAGAACGCCCTGGTGTGTGTCCACTCCCTGGAATGCCTGGGGAGCTGGCCGGATCATATTGCCGTTTGCCATCACACCGCATTAACTTAGGATATAATAATACAGCCACTCCACACTCAGAGCAGGAGAGGGAGACTCAGAACACATCTGCTAGGATTTAGAGTGAGAATGGAAGAAAGGATAGACACATAAGATAAAGCCATTTCACTCAAGAGTTTTTCTAAACCTTATTCTTTTTGCTCAGGTAGCATATCAGCTTTTGTTAACAGATGGGCAAAATGTATTCTAAAGAAAAGAAGGGATTTAAAGGCTTACAAGCTCATGGGCTTGCTGCCTCCCATTGGAGTCACCCAGACTTACTCTAAGAAATACGCATATTAGTCCTGGTTTGAGTGCTCCCTCATTTTGTCATTTCACTAAATCTCACTGGACCCATGGGGGAAATAACCGCCGTCTGGACTCACTCAAGCACAAAAGCATCCCTGATAGCTGTGAGCAGCCCAGCTAGGGCTGGTAAGCATTTTTTGTTTGTCTAAAGAAAATATTCTTTTCTTTATATGTCGGCTGCCATTCTGGCCCTTTTAGAAATTCATGTCCTAGCTGGATCTTCAGTCTGCCTGCAGGCCACTTTTCTTTCCCATCCCCCAAGTCTCAGAGGCAAACTCTGAGCTTGAGATATTATGACGGACAGGCTTTGCACAGAGGATCCGGAATTATAAAATTAACCTCTCAGTGTCTTGTCCATGACTGTCCATAAACTGGCCCTTTTACCTACATCGAGGGCAGTGTGAGAAAGATGTCTCTTCAGAAGCCATCTAGAAATGAATCACTTCCAGCACCACTGCTAATATGTTAATGAGTCCCAAAAGAATATAAATTCAGAAGCTGCCCTGCAAAGCTGCTTAGCAGCTCAGCTGAGAAGAATAATCCCTGGTTTTACAGAAGATGTGTGATAATGAGGGGGTGAAAAGAGTGAACTGGGCTGCTATGCACATTACTTACCTGGCTTAATTATTTTTACTTTTCTGGTCCCACTCCCCCTCCATCACCACTTCCATCACACAATAAAAACAAGCACTTCATACAGGATGTGGAACTTGGATCTCAGCTTTTTCACAACGTGTGCTGGTGCTTGTTTCCACAGAAGGGGAACCACCACCCACCTGAGTTTTTGTCGGGCAGTCGGTTTATCCTCCACACAATGGAGTTGAAGGCATGCTCGTACTTGGCAGTTCCCAGAGTTACTCTCATGACAGGCTCAGAGCCAGAAACACTAGTGGAGCCAAAACTCGCCCCCCGGTTCACTTTGGCTTTCAAAGACTTTTCCCCCAGGACACTTTCCCTGCGGAAGTTTTTCACCCACTCACTGGGCACAGGGTAACAGATCATCACATTCTCACAGGGAACCTGAGTGAGGGGGTCACGATTGGAGGAGAAGCCAGTTGACATCCTCAGCCAGCTCTGCACCTCCACCTCCGCCCCATTGACACTTGCGGCCGTCCTGAGTGTGAAAGGCAAGGTCTTCTCGGCAAACACTGTCCTGAACCGCATTAGCTCAAACCGGCATGCATCCAAAGGGTTGAACAGAATGACCCGTGAGTTGTGGAATACGTCCTCATCCACACACCCATGGAAGCGGCACTCATGGAGCTTGATCCACTTTGCAGTGGTGGTGGGCATGATGTCCTGCCTCAAAACTATTTCATTCCCTTTGACGAGGATGTCATTGAGGCCCAGGCGGCACTCTGCCAGCCCAGACAGAAAACTCAGGATGTGGATCCGCGTCAAGACGTGGTGCTGGAGAATCTGGTTGTCTCCTTTGCTCACAATGCCAGAGAATTCATCTCTGACATCCACTGTGATTTCCTCTTCAAGGTAGTTCAGGCCAACTGTGCTCAAGTCCATTGACAGCACTGGCAGATCCATGAGACGGTCCTGAACTGCACGGATGAAGCTCAGGAAGTCATCATAATTGGTGGTGCCCAGCTTAATCACCTGTTCCCTCTCTGCTGTGTGGGCCACAGCAGGTTTGGGCTGGTATTTCTTCTTCTCCTTATAGGTGACACGGTCTATCCGCAAGCTGTGGATTCTGCCATTCTCATCATAGTTTTGAAGCCGGGGTTCTGAAATCTCATGACACATCTCCAGCTTGAACTCGCGGAATGGTTTCTCTAGGCCCTGCTCATAATACAGCTGCAGGTAACCACTCTCTGTCAGTTTGACGTAGATCGGTCCCCAGTGCCGGGAGGACATGATGTTTTTCTTCTCGGGGATCCTCAGCATCATTGGCCATCCATCCCTCGGCTGGGACCGTGCTGATCCAGGCGGGTGAGCATCTAGTTCAATCCAGCCTACTGGGTCATCATCAGGTAGAGCTGCACTGCCAAAGTGATCAGGGTCATCAATTTGGAGTTGTTTGAGTTTTTCAACAGCGTCAGAGTGTGACTGGGTTTTGCTCGAATCATCAAAACTGATGGCATCCTGATAGATGACAATGAGGGAATCTCTTTGGCTTTTGCCCTTGGTACTGGAAATGGAACTGTTTTGGGAGCGCCTTTCCTGCTCCTCAAAGAACGCACTGAAAGGGTTGATAGGGGAGGGCTGTACATCCTGCAGAGTCTCATTCAGGAAAGGGTTGGTTGGCCTCCACGGTGGAGCCTCGGTTACAGAAGGCGGTTGGTTTAAAGAGGGAATATCCAGCTTCTGAACTTTGGAGAAGTTCATCAAAGTGCTCTTGGGACGGTCCCTCTTTTTAAATGATCCTACTGAATTATAAGATGTATCTGGGATCACAGATGGAATTGGTTGTGTATTTGGCTTCAGAGGAGAGGTGATTGGAGGTAAAGGGCAGCTGACTTCATTGTCATCAAAGGTGACCCAGCTGGGAAAACGAGCAGAGGTCACTGGAGGGGCAAGGTGCCCATTCATGGCTGGACTGCTGGCCTGCCAGCTGATGGCCTCCATCTCTACTTCTTCATCTTCCTGGATCGAGGAGGAATTGTCTAAAAGGAAAAGGAGAACATATGAACCACAGAGTTCAGGGGCTCTAGAGGTAAGGAAAACTGAAGTACGGGAATGAGGGTTTACTAGAATTTTATCTGGAATCCAGTACATTCCAAAGCAGCTCATTACCTGTTTCAACTGCTTAGTCTGGGCACAGATCTCACATTTTTATAATGAGCACACCAGAGGAGTGATCGCATTAAGTGCAATAAGAACACAGTGACTATATCAATATAGAAGTACTGGCTGGTAGTGCCAAGGTCTCTTGTAATTTAACTATATTCTCTTCCTTATTTTATAAAACTTTTGGAATAGATGTTTTTTGTACTTAGCTCTAAGGTATGTATTCTTAATTTTTAAACATTGAAAACCATCTCCTATACAAAATGATATAAGCTCATGTCATTGAAAAAAAAAAAAAACAAGTTATCTTCTGTAAGTGATAACATGATTACAAATAATATTCTTGGAGAGATTTAGCCTAAACATAATGAACAGATATTAAAGACAAACGATTAACTTTTTTTCATATATATATATTTTAATTTTTAAAAATAGAAATGGGTTTTCTCCATGTTGGTCAGGCTGGTCTTAAACTCCTGACCTCAGGTGATCCGCTTGCCTCAGCCTCCCAAAGTGCTGGGATTACAGGCATGAGCCATCACACCTGGCCTAACCTTCTTAATATTCAGTAAGTTCACACATATGAATAAGAAAATAAAAAAAAAAAACCAATAGAACTCTGAGCAAAGAACATAAACAGACAACTCATTGAAAGAGAAACTAAAAAATGTCTAGTAAGTATGTGAAAAAAATCCAATCTTGCTAGTAGTAAGAAAAATGAAAATTAAACAGAAAAAAATCAGTGAAGATTTGGAAAGATTTTAGTGCTCAATGAGAGTAAGGGTGCCATAATAGAACACTAAGTGGACCCTTAATGAAACTGTAAGTTGCAACAGATGCTCTGAAAAGAGAGCAGGCAATTTATATTAAGATTCTTAACACATGTTAATAAACAATGACTTAGTAATTCTACCCTAATAAAATTATTAACCAAGTTTGAAGAACAGAGGTGTCCATTCAGCATTATTTATAATAGGGGGAAAATGTTTTAAATTTTTAAATATTCAACAATTGGGTGTTAAGAAATTGAAGTCTACAATGAAATAAAACCCACCCACTAAAATGTCTACAAGTATGCAGTATCATGAGGAAATGTTCATGATATAATCTCTTCTTTTTTTTTTCTAAAATATTTTTCCATCTGAAATTTTTTATTTTAAAAAGGTTACTACAAATAAAACTCCACTTTAGCAGGGCCTTCAAAGAAGGAGATATAGGACTTGGGTTTGATGAGGGACAGATCTAACCTTTTCAGTAACCTAAGGACCATGGATACCTGCTGGGGCTGTAAGAAGGGAGGGGAAATGAAGCTCGTAGCAAGGAGGAATCAATTCTGATGAAGGAACAGCACAAACAACAAACATGTGCATATAGTAGGTACTCAATGAAGGCTTTTTTGATTAAATAAGTGAAAAAAGAAACACTGCTTCAGAGTAGCTCTTCCATTCACTATGTCTCTCCAGGAAAGTGTATGGGGATCTCTGCTACCATCTCACCCACTGTTTCTATGACCAGTTGTTTGGAATCAAAGGGAAATGAATTCTCAAATGACTGAATTTTTGACCACCTCACTACACCTTCATGCATGTCATATCCAACCACACCAATCAGCAAGGCCGCACATAACTGCACATGTAATTATACAAGGATGGGATGCTGGCTTGTCATCGGTCTTTTCAAGTAATTTATTCAAACAGATAGCAATTCTCTCAACTGAAAACAACAGTTCAAAAATATAGATTAGGCTGGGCACGGTGGCTCATGCCTGTAATCGTAGCACTTTGGGAAGTCTGAGGTGGGTGGATCACTTTAGGTCAGGAGTTCGAGCCCAGCCTGGTCAACATGGCAAAACCCTGTTTCTACTAAAAATACAAAAATGAGCCAGACATCGTTGCACAAGCCTGTAATCCCAACTACTTGGGAGGCTGAGGCAGGAGAATCACTTGAACCTTGGAGGTGGAGGCTGCAGTGAGCCAAGATGGTGCCACTGTACTCTAGCCTAGGTGACAGAGTGAGACTCCATCTCAAAAAAAAAAAAAAGAAAATGTAAGGCTAAACATGAGTATGCATATACACATATCCACACCCACCCCAGAAACATACTGAGCAAAAAGCATTTTCTATATATACAGTAATAAAAAAAGATTCTAAAGCATTTTTAAATTGAAGATGCAAATCCCCTTTAAATTAAACATAAATCCAGTTTTGTAGCTGTGTAAGTGATTTATTTTCTGAAAAACAAAGGGAAACGGTCAGGAAACAACCTACACTTACAGTATTTATATTTTATTTACGATTTGGGTAACAAAGGCTAAAAGGAACATTGTGGAACTGAGTAAAATATCATCACTTCCTTGGAATGGTAATTGATCCTGTCTAGAGTACTGGGAAAGGGGCACATCCCAAAACTCATCAATTTCTAATGAGGCAGCTCTAGACAGCTGTTGTAATAGTGTTTCCACCCAAACAATCCCTATTGGCCCACCCCTGGCATCAGGGTTATCCTTTTTGTCCTGGAGCTCACTCCCTTGTTTAAAACAAGCTGAAGTCCTTTTTCTTTGGAGGGTGGCTTTCTGCCAAAGCTGTTTACACTTGCTGCCAAAGGATTCCCTTCTGTTGGGAATCTTGTCCTCAAAATAGCCTTTCTCCTCTTCTCCTAAGCCAAAAATGCAAAGATAAAAAAAGGCCTTTGTTCCTATTGAAGATCATTTTCTTAAAATAAATTCCTTTTCAAACCAGCTTACTTTAAATCATACCAAGTCCTAAACAGTTTTGAAGCATTAAAGTTATAATACAAACTAAATGAACATCTTTAAATTTGAAGGGAAATGTTTGAATTCAATTAATTTCTAGAGATTCTATTTTCTTTTCGACAGCCATCAAAAAATATCAAAAGACTTCGTTACCAAATTATCTTTCCTTTGGCAGTTTCATGTCCCATAATTACATGTATTTTTAAAACCTATTCTCCGGGATGGTAGCAGTGCATAGGTAAAATTTCTGAAATTGAGATATTGTTTTTCTATAATTTATTTTTTAAAAATGTAAGAATTGTAGGAAATAAATTCTAAGAGTTGATTCTAAAGAAATAACATGACAAACATGCAATAATGTATACAGTGGATGTTTATTGTAGCAATGTTTCTATGACAGAAAAAGTTGAAAAAACCTGAATGCCCAACAATGGGAGACTCGTTATATCAGTTGTCATACCCTTAAAATGAAACTCCATGTAGCTGTCAAGATGATGCTCTTGATGCATGTTAATTCCCACCCAAGGTGACTAGGACATATTGTTGAGTGAATAACAAGAAATTCAAATTAATTGAAATCGAACATTTCCCTTCGAATTGAAAGTTGCTCGTTTAGTTTGTATTGTAACTCTAATGCTTCAAAACTGATTAGGACTTGGTATGATTTAAACTAACTTGGTTTGGAAATAAAACCTGCAGTCAAACTGCCTGGGTTTCCATTCCATACCTGCAGCTTTTTAGATACGTGACTCTAGGCAAGTCTTAAATTTCCCTGTATCTCAGTTTTCCTGTATATTAAATTAGGGAAATATTAAATTCTACCAGACAAGCAAATGATAAATGCTCAGTAGATGTAGGCTGTTCTTACTCCTCCTCCTCCTCCTGGAATGATAATGTGTCATTATAGAAAGTATGTATGTATTAGAAAGCTTTGGAATATAATCATCTCATAATATTTTGGTGTGAAAACAAATGTCTCATGGGATAAGGGGAGATTTACAAAATTCTAAATCTGTACCCTTTTTTTCAGAAATTGCGATACTGCTTGCAAAATAAAGCAACATAGCATTATAACGAAAGTTCAAAACACATCTTTATTATTACTACTAATTAACCTTAGAGGAAGGACAACAAACTGCTTTGCTGTAGTCTGTATTAAGAAAGTGGCAGTTAGATCTTTTCCAAGACAATTATGACTTGTGACTGGGTCTGGAAACAGTGAAAGGGGATAAAGCTGGTAAATTTCTCCAAAAAGAAGTAAGCAAAAACCAAGTATATTGAGCTTAAAGCCAATTCTCCAAAAGTCAATTTACTGGTTTATTAAAACCAAAACCCAAACTCCAGCATTATTTTAATTACTATCTCGAGAGAACGATCCAAGATGGCCGATCGCTAACATCCCGAGATTGCAGCTCTCAGGGAAGGCGCAGAGAACTAGAGGACGCCACACTTTCAGACAAAGTCTGGTCGCTCATGGAGCAGAAGATCCCCCAGTGGAGGAAACACATGGGTGGCCAGCACGACTCTCATGGCCGGTGCAGCGGTTCCACCAGCACCTCGGCGCGGCAGCTCTCGGAGCAGAGTAAACAGGTTTGGAGGACTCACAAGGGCCCCCAGCAGGACACCAGAGCCCTGCGCAGTCGGCATGGCAGCGCTTGGCGCAGAGTAAACGGGACCGGTTCCCCTTCTGACCGAGGTTTGGAGCCCCGGGAAGGCAGAGTTGCCTACTAGGGACACAAGAAGGAAGCCCGACAGGAGAATCCTGGGCAGAAAAGCACCATCAGTTTTAACGCCGCTGCTCTGGCCCTGGGAACTAACAACCTGGACGTCCACTCAAGAGACCTAATCTGAAAGTTGGTAATTTCAAAGACGACAGGAGGATAAATTTACAATGACGGGAAGAAACCAGCGTAAAAAAGCTGAGAATACTCAAAGTCAGAACGCCTCTCCCTCGAAAGATGATCACAGTTCCACATCAACAATGGAACAAGGCTTGATGGAGAACGAGCGCATCCCAATGACAGAATCACTCTTCAAGGAATGGATAATAACAAACTTCGGTGAGGTAAAAGAACATGTTGTAGCCCAACGTAAAGAAACTAGGAACTTTGAAAAAAGGTTTGATGAACTCCTATTGAGAATAGACAACTTAGAGAGGAGTATGAGTGAATTAATGGAACTGAAGAATACAATACAGGAACTCCGAGAAGTATGCACAGGTTTAAACACTCGAATTGTTCAAGCAGAAGAAGGGATATCAGAGGTCAAAGTCCAACTTAATGAAATAAAACGTGAAGAAAAGATTAGAGAAAAAAGGATTAAAAGGAATGAGCAAAGTCTCCAAGAAATGTGGGACTATGTGAAAAGACCAAATTTACGTTTGATAGGTGTACCTGAATGCGACGGAGAGAATGAATCCAAGCTGGAAATTACCCTTCAGGATATTATTCAGGAAAATTTTCCTAAACTAGCAAAGCAGGTCAACATTCAACCCCAGGTAATACAGAGAACACCACAAAGATATTCCTCAAGAAGAGCAACCCCAAGGCACATAATCGTTAGATTCACCTGGGTTGAAACAAAGGAGAAAATACTAAGGGCAGCCAGAGAGAAAGTTCAGGTTACCCACAAAGGCAAGCCTATCAGACTTACAGCAGATCTCTCAGCAGAAACTCTACAAGCCAGAAGAGAGTGGGGGCCAATATTCAACATCCTCAAAGAACAGAACCTTCAGCCCAGAATTTCATATCCAGCCAAACTAAGCTTCACAACTGAAGGAAAAATAAAATCTTTTATGAACAAGCAAGAACTCAGAGATTTTATTACCACCAGGCCTGCTTTACAAGAGCTTCTGAAAGAAGCATTACACACAGAAAGAAACAACCAGTATTAGCCTTTCTAAAAATACACCAAAAAGTAAAGAGCACCAACATAAAGAAGAATTTACACCAACGAATGGATAAAACAGCCAGTCAACATCAAATGGCAGTAACTCTAAATTTAAATCGACTAAATCCCCCAATCAAAAGACACAGCCAAAACCTAACGGCATGTTACATCCAGACCGGTTTCACATGCAAGGATACACAAAGACTCAAAAGAAAGGGATGGAGAAAGATTTACCAACCAAATGGAGAGCAAAAATAAATAATAAATAAATAAAAAGCAGGAGTTGCAATTCTCGTATTGGAGAAAATAGATTTTAAAGCAACAAAGATACAGTGATAAAAGGATCAATGCAACAATAAGAGCTAATGATCCTAACACCCAGATACGAGACTTAGATTCAATGAGATAGAAAATTAATAAGGAAATCAAGGACTCAAACTCAGATCCGGAACAAGTAAACTTAATAAATATTTATAGAGCTCTCCACTTCAAATACACAAAATATACATTCTTGTCAATACCACATCACACCTACCCATAAGTTTAAATGAAACATTGATTGGCCATTATTAATACCCATTTTTTTTTCAAAATAAAGCAATATTTCCATTTACTCTCCCTCTTTCTCTTCCTCTTTCTTCCTCTCCTTTACTTATTTTTTTTTTCTTTCCTTCTCTCAAAAAAAAAAAGAAATCAACTTGTAAACCTCTAGATCCAGGTCGGCAATGTCTCTCTCATTGCTTGATTTCCTTCCTTCCCTTCCCTCCCTCCCTCCCTCCCCGCTTCCTCCCTTCCTTCCTTCCTTCCTTCCTTCATCCCTTCCTTCCTCCCTACCGTCCTTCTTCCCTCCCTTCCTGCCTTCCTCCCCCCAAAAATAAAAAAAATAAAATTACTATCTCTTCCACTGGCTACCTCCAAATTGCTTTCCCCCCCCTTTTTTTTTGTATTCTAGCATGATACTAAAGAACAAATTGTTTTTCTTAAGAGTTGGGCTGCTGCCAAACAGAAGCCATGT
Organism: Callithrix jacchus; assembly: GCF_049354715.1. Taxonomy (NCBI): domain Eukaryota; kingdom Metazoa; phylum Chordata; class Mammalia; order Primates; family Cebidae; genus Callithrix; species Callithrix jacchus. The sequence goes on from NC_133509.1 coordinate 116,239,375, forward strand.
GTAAGGATTAGGTTCTCATTCTATACCACAGGGAAAATTCCCGGTACCTATGAGGTTCCTAGTATCTTTACTGATGCAAACTAAAGAGAAGTGGTGAGGACTTCTAACGTTAGGCCACAATCTATTTCGAGTTCCTAAAAGAGTCAATTAAATAGTGATTTCAGTAGCAGTCAAAGCCACTAAAACTGAATAAAAACTAAGGACTATGGGAGGAAAACTGTCTATGTTTTAAACATAGAGACTCTACTGTCTTCTTTCCCCTATTTGTTAACCTAATTTGTTAATGCAATGACAAATACAAAACACTTATTGATAAATGTTCATTGGAATTTATTAGGAGTGACAAGAACACATGTTCTAAGATCACTGCAGGTTTCTAAACATGGAATAGCAGTGACTGTTACATAACAGCATATAAAGGCACACCGCATCTTTTTGCACTGCGTTTTACTGTGCTTCACAGATACTGTAGTTTTTAGGAATAGAAGATTTATGGCAACCCAAAGTCTGTCAGTACCATCTTTCCAGCAGCCTGTGCTCAGTCCATCTCTGGGTCACATTTTGGTAATTCTCAAAGTATTTCAAACATTTTCACTATAATTATATCTGTTATAGTCATCCATGATCTTTGATGATACTATTGTAATTGTTTTGGGACCCATATAAGATGGCGAACTTAATCAATAAATATGTGTGTTCTGGGCTGCTCCACAGTCTGGCCATCCCCTGTCTCGCTAATTTCCTCAGTCCTCCTTATTTCCTGAGATACAGCAATGTTGAAAATAGGCCAATTAATAATCCCACTATGGTATTCATTTCCAAATGAAGAGTTACATGTCTCTTTCAATCAAAAGTGAGAGACGAGTATGTTTAGTGAAGAAGGTGTCAAAAGCTGAGATAGGTCAAAGGCTAGGCCTTCCATGCCAGCTAACCGAGTTGTCAATGCAAAGGAAAGCTTTTTAAAGGAAATTAAAAGTGCTACTCCAGTGAACACACGAATGGTAAGAAAGTGAAATAGCTTGATTGATGGTATGGAGAAAGTTTTAATGAGCTGGATAGAGGATCAAACCAGTGACAACATTCCCTTAAGCCAGAGCTGAATTCAGAGAAAGGCCCTAACTCTCATCAATTCTATGAAGGTGGAAAGAGGTGAGGATATTGCAGAGGAAAAAAATAATAATAAAGCTAGCAGAGGTTGGTTCCTGAGGTTTAAGGAAAGAAGCAATTTCCAAAGCATAAAAGCAGAGGGTTAAACAGCAAGTCTGATGTAGACGTTGCAGCAAGTTATCCAAAAGATTTGCCTAAGATAACTGATGAAGGTGGCTACACTAAGCAACAGATTTTCACTGAAGATAAAACAGCCTTTTACTGGAAGAAGATGCCATCTAGGATGTTAATAGCTAGATAAAAGTCAACGTTTGGCTTCAAAACTTCAAAGGACAGGCTGACTCTTGTTAGTGGCTAATGCGGCTGGTGACTTTAAGTTTAAGCCAACGATCATTTACCATTCCAAAAATCTTAGAACCCTTAAGAATTATGCAAATCAGTCTGGGCGCAATGGCTTACACCTGGACTCCCAGCACTTTGGGAGGCTGAGGTGGGTGGATCGTGGGGGTCAGGAGATCGAGACCATCCCAGCCAACATGGTGAAACTCATCTCTACTGAAAGTACAAAAATTAGCTGGGCATGGTGGTAGGTGCCTGTAATCTCAGCTACTTGGGAGGCTGAGGCAGAAGAATTGCTTGAACCAGGCAGTCAGGAGGTTGTAGTGAGCCAAGATCACACCGCTACACTCCAGACTGGCAACAGAGCGAGACTTCGTCTCAAAAAAAAAAAAAAAAAACAAAAGGAAATTATGCAAATCTGCTTTGCTTATGCTCTATAAATGGAACAACAAAGCCTGGATGACAATGCATCTGTTTACAGCATGGTTTACTGAATATTATAAGCCCAGGTTGAGACCTACTGCTCAGAAAAAAAGTGGTCCCTTCCAAAATATTACTACACCCTGACAATGCACCTGGCCACCCAGGAGCACTGATAGAGATGTATAAGGAGATTAATGTTGCTTTCATGCCTGTATCCATCGAACATAACATCTATTCTATATCCCATGGATCAAGGAGTAATGTTGACTTTCAAATCTTCCTATTTAAGACATACATTTTGTAAGGCTGCTATAGATAGTAATTCCTCTGATGGACTGGGGCAAGGTAAATTGACAACCTCCTGGAAAGGATTCATCATGTTAGATGCCGATACAAACATCTGTCATTCATGGGAGAAGTTAACATCCACAGGAATTTGTGAAAGTTGATTCCAAGCCTTGTGGATGACTTTGAGGAGTTCAAAAGTTCAGTGGAGGAAATAACTGCAGATGCAGTGGAAACAGTGGAAGAAGTAGAAGTGAAACCTGAAGATATGACCGAAGTGCTGCAATATCATAAAACTTTTTTGGTCTTTTTTTTTTTTTTTCCTTTTTGTGGAGAACGGGGTCTCACTATGTTGCTCCGGCTGGTATCAAACTCCTGGGCTCAAGCTGTCCTTCCACCTTTACCTAACTGCTCAGATTACAAGCATGATCCACTGCAACCGGCCTCATGATAAAACTTTAATGGGTGAGGAGCTGCATCTTATGGATGACAAAATATTTTCCTGAGGTGGAATCTATTCCTGGTAAAGCTGCTGTGAACACTGTTGAAATGACAGCAAAGAGTTCAGCATATTACATAAACTGGAGCTGAAAAACTAAACAGTCTGGCTACTATGCTTACCACTTGGGTGATCATTCATATCCCAAACTTCCATGTCATGTAATATGCCCATGTAACAAAACTGCACATGTACCTGCAGAATCTAAAGTAAAAGTTGAGGCCGGTCACAGTGGTTCACGCCTGTAACCCCAGCATTTTGGGAGGCCAAGCCTGGGCGGATTATCTGAGATCAGGAGTTCGACAGCAGCCTGGCCAACATGGCAAAACCCCATCTCTACTAAAAATACAAAAATTAGCTGGGTGTGGTGGTGGGTGCCTGTAGTCCCAGCTACTTGGGAGGCTGAGGCAGGAGAATCACTTGAACTCAGGAGGTGAAGGTTGCAGTGAGCCAAGATCACACCACTGCACTCCAGCCTGGGTAACAGAGTGAGACTTTGTCTTAAAAAAATAAAATAAGATTGAAACTATTTTTAAAAGGAATATTACATAAACTTAGTTGGTAAGGCAGCAGCAGGACTTGAGAGGATTGATTTCAATTTTGAAAGATGTTCTACTGTGTGTTACATGTTATCAAATAGCATCACATACCACTGACAAATCTTTCATGAAAGGGCCAACCGATGTGGCAACATCATTGCTGTCTTACTTTAAGAAACTGTCACAGCCATTCCAACCCTCAGCAGGCACCACCACCCTGAGGTAAGGCTGTTCACCAGAAAAAGACTATGACTTACTGAAGGCTCAAGTGATTATTAGCATTTTTAGCAATAAAATGTTTTTAATCAAAGCATGTACACTGTTTAGACATAATGTTGTTGCACATTTAATAGACGAAGTATAGTATAAGCATACATTTGATCTGTACTAGGAAACCAAAAAATGTGTCACTTGCTTTATTGCAGTACTTGCTTTATTGCAGTGGTCTGAAACTTACGGTATCTCTGAGGTATGCCTGTACTTGAAACTGTGTAACCAGTCACAGATACACAACAGGCATTTCATATTTATGGAGTAATTTGTTTTTATTTATTTATTTATTTGTTTGTTTGTTTAATTAATTTATTTTTTTTAGACAGAGTTTCGCTCTTGTTACCCAGGCTGGAGTGCAATGGCGCGATCTCGGCTCACCGCAACCTCCGCCTCCTGGGTTCAGGCAATTCTCCTGCCTCAGCCTCCTGAGTAGCTGGGATTACAGGCACGCGCCACCGTGCCCAGCTAATTTTTTGTATCTTTAGTAGAGACGGGGTTTCACATTGTTGACCTGGCTGGTCTCGATCTCTTGACCTCGTGATCCACCCGCCTCGGCCTCCCAAAGTGCTGGGATTACAGGCTTGATCCACCGCGCCCGGCCCTATTTATTTATTTTTGAGATGGCGTTCCATTCTTGTTGCCCAGGCTGAAGTGCAATGGCTCAGTCTTGGCTCACTGCAACCTCTGCCTTCTGGGTTCAAGCAATTCTCCTGCCTTAGCCTCCTGAGTAGCTGGGATTACAGGTACATATCACCATGCCCAGATTAATTTTTTGTATTTTTAGTAGAGACAGGGTTTCACCATGTTGGCCAGGCTGGTCTCAAACTCTTGACCTCAGGTGATCCACCCACCTCGGCCTCCCAAAGTGCTGGGATTATAGGCGTGAGCCACTGCGCCCAGCCTGTAATTTGTTAAGTGAAAAGAGGAACAAGGAATTTTTGGGCTTGGAGAGATTTTTGAAATAGTAAAACTTGACTTCTGCATTTTACAGAGAAGCCTGAGGTCAGCAATTTTAAGAAAACTGCCCAAGACAAGATTGAAAGTCAAGTCCTGCTTTTAATTTTTAGTATCTCAAGTATTTCCTTAATGCTTGTTTGTTAAGCTAAAATCTGGTTAATTTTTCCCATTACTTTTTGAGATTGGCAAGAATTGTCTTGACACAACTTCTTAGGAACATTTTTCAGCAGGGAAAAGAAGTTAATTAAATAAGGGATAAATCTATTTGCATAGAGAAGTCTTTGGGCAAAAGGTCAGGTGATGTCACGCACTAATACGTAAATGCATAGGGTGAGAGGAGGGAGTTAGTCATCTCGAGCTTATAAAGGGAGCTTCTAACATGCGTAAAATACGCTGGGACCCACCTAGTCATCACAAAATACTCCGATAAAAAGAAGAACCAGAAGATGAGTCTACGCTGGGACCTACTATCATTACAAAATACTAATGATAAAAAGGACAGCCAGAGAATGACTGTATTCATCTGCTCAGCGTTGTCCGGACAGAGGATACTTCGATGCTAGTAAAGTACCGGGTCAGAGACAGCCCCAAAGTGAAGAAGCCAGTTCATCAAACTACCACTTACCACTACTTAACAGAATCTTTATCAGGACACCACATTCTCATTTTTAGTTACTAAGGTGATAAAAAGCAGTGCTGCGCGCCTTCTTCAAATGACTGGTTCAGCCTGCCCTGCCAACTCCCTCCCTGCTATTAGGGCAGGCTGACCCAACACACTCCAGCTTTCCTTTTTTTTTTTCTCAGAAAAGCAAGCATCAGACTTCAAGTTTATTGAATGGTCCAGGACTATCCCCAGTTTATTCCATGTTGGTGGAGTGTAGCCTCATGTGATAACCAAGAATATCTTTTCTCTCTGGTTCTACACTTCTGCCTCTGTTTTCCCATTGCCCACTTCCCCATGCCTTCCCCAATACTCTATCTTTGGATCCCTACTTTTGGCCTCTTCCTCTAACAACCAACTGTGACTGAACTGGCTTATTGACTCCCTGCCTCAATGTGCCTTTCTGATATCAGTTTCTCAGGTTGTCTTAGACAAGGGCTCTATTTACCAACTCAGGCTGGGCAGAGACTCTGACAACACCTTGCTGTTATCTGATAGGGCCAACACCAGTTCTCCAGCAGAAGTCACCCACTGAGGTAAGGGATAGATTCTGGCATCCATGGTAAACTGAAAAATCAGTATCCTGTTTTATAAATTAATTCCTTAACATTTTATATAACAAGTTATCTTGAAAAGACTTAACTAGTGATAGTGAGACCTGCAGAGAACCTAAGCTGTGTTTTATTTTATATTGCCATAGCAAAAAGTACCTGTTTCCTTCCTATTCTCAGATACGGTCATTCTCAACTGTAGGGTGTATCCTCGTTGGTTAATGACAGCAATGTGTCCCAAGAAATGCATCATCGATGGTGATTTCCTCATTGTGGAGACATCATAGAGTTTAGTTATACAAACCTAGATAGTGTAACCTACTATACTCCTAGGCTATACAGTGTAACCTATTACTCCTAGCCCACAAACATGTATAGCATGTTACTATACTGAATACTGCAGGCAATTATATGCATTTGCATACCCAAAGATATCTAAAGATAGAAGAGGCACAATAAAAACATGGCAGTATAGTCGTACAGGACCACTGTCACATACATGGTCTATGGTTGACTGAAATGTTGTTATGTGGCACATGACTGTATTTATGAGCCCACCAAAGAGAAGTAAACAGAGGGATCTCAGCCTTTTGGATGGGCTATGAAGCTCTGTTCAATGAACCATCAAACACCTCAATGATATGAAAAGAATCTCTTTTCATAACCTCTCCCTTATGGTAAAGATTACCTACTTAGTCATTACATTTTACATTGCTTCTATGATACAATCTTCCCTTATGGTAAAGATTACCATAAGAGAGAATGTACCACAGAAGCAAGGGAAAAAGGTGGTCTCCATTCTGACTGATTTCTGCTCAGTTCTTATACCCATGCCAGGGCTGGAAGCCAAGAAAAGTACTTGCTGGAGGAGCACTGGGTAAGTCCCCAGAAGCAGTGGCAGGACTATAGTGCCCATGCTCTTACTGCGACCAGGACAGGTGACTCTTTGGGACTGCCCTCTGCCACAGAGGTCTCACTCATATGCGCCTCCACATCCTCCCTCTTCACCTGCTCACCATGTGAACACACCCCAGCAACATCGCAGGATGCTTATAAGATCCAGTAAACCTCTGGACCCTTAAGGGGTTAGGAACAATTGAGTTCTTGGACTTTAGTGAAGGGCTAGGCTGTATCAGTATACCCTAAAGTGGAATTAGAGGGGATGAACCCTGATGTTACTTTTGGTCAGATATCCATTTCTCATCTTCATGACTCTTGGATAAGCAAGTAAAATCAGTTTCAGGCTTTGTAAGATGATTCCCAGATCCTGCAATTGCCAAGGAAGATAAAGGCTCACTGCTGCAACAGAAGACAGAAAAAAGGACCAGATTTATAAAAGATAAGCGGGGACTGACTGGTCAGAGTGGTGGGAAAAACTGTAGGGAAGGACACAAACCTTCTGAAAGGTCAGGAGGTTACAGAATAGCTGAAGGCAGCTGTTCTATAACCCTGAGGCAGAGGGCAAGGAGTAGGTACAAGGGAGTGTGGGGGAATTATTTTAACAGGCTTGTTTACTTATGCTGACTAGGAACTGACCTTTGATCATCCATGCACATGACTTTCCCTGAAAGGGGAACAATAAATGTTAATGACCTGCAGGTTGTGTTGTGGCTCCAGGTTTTCGGCATTGTGCCTGCACTGAATAAAAGCAAGCAGCTCCAGCTTCTCAGGGCTGCATTTTGGCCACTAGAGCCGGCCAGTCTCCTAGCTGCTCTTACACTGCATACCTGTGTCTGAATACTCATTTCATCCATCCGTAGGCCAGGGTCTGCAGAACAGACCCAACAGGAATATAGAAGGGCAGAGTCTTGATTATCCTCCTGGTTATGTTGGTGAATAGCAGAAAGTCAAGCTATGCCTTAGAGAGAATGTCAAGTGACCAAATGAAATAATAAACCTAGAGGTTTCAGTCTTACCAACAGCTCTGTTATCTCCCTCACGGCTTCCTTCAATATATGGGTATACTTTTAGCCAGCACTATCGTCCTACCAATCAGTAATGCCCCTGAAGAGCTGGTACTCATCAGCCACTTCATATATGATACTTTTATATTCCATCATATGGGCACAGACCCTTGCCTACTTATTCTGAGAGTGGAGCTTGGGAGTCTGTCTGGTCTCACCTTCTCAGAGACGTCTTAGCCTCATTGGCAAACACACTTTAAGCACACACAGCAATGTCATTCCCTTCACAGTCCTGAAATAGTTATAGTGCCATTCTATCAGATTCCAAGTCTGATCATTTTGAACTTTAGTGATGAGAATTTCTGCTTCACTAAAGTTGGAGATTCTGTAACTTTGGTCAGGGGCTGGCGGTATGGGCAAAGAAAGAGAGCTGAGATCTCCTGCATGTTATTGTAAGTGCTTATGTACATGTGTGCTGGGAATTAGAAGAAGATGCATCCTGAGTCTATATCACATCTATCTTCTGTCTGTTACCTTTGCTGCGCTATAATATCATTTCCAGGAGAAATTCAAGAAGTCTGCTGAGGATGAGGGTACAGTTAGCTGGCCAGCATCACCCATAGGAAGGTTAGGGGCAATGACTGGAAGCTGAAAGGATCCCTACAGATGATCCCTTTCTCTTGTATTACCCAAAGCTCATTATTCTTTATGTGGAATTTCCAGCAATGACACTGACAACAAAATAACCAAATAGCTCACGTATGCAGTAGGACTGTCTTTTCAATTGGATTTGGAGTTGGTAATTTGATTTCATTTCAGTACTTGTCTAACTCTCTTTTAGTTACCATGATCAAAGAGGACGTCCTTACAGACTGATGGTAGATGCAATTTGTAAAACTGTAAGCACATCAAGTTAAGATAATTTCTTAGAAAAAGAGGAAACCACTAATTCCCAGCATATTCTGGCCCATAGCTCAATAAATGTTAGTTCTCACAGGAAGAAAAAAATATGTATATATTATTCTCATTTCAAAATTCTTAAAGCAGCAAAAAACAGGATAGGAGGAAGTAGGGAGGGAAAATGCCTTTGAAGTTATATTAGTTATATCCATCCAACAGAGAAAAAAGGAAAGGAGGCAGGAAGAATGAAGAAAGGAATTGGAAAAAGAAAGATTGTGTTTGTTGCAGGTTATGATTTCCAATAATCCAAACTTTTTCATAATTATCACAGAGATAAACTTCAAAGGCTTGAGAACTACAAGAAACATGAAAGTTTGTACTTCAGGTATGAAGACATATACATTCACAAAGCCATTATGGATATGCCAAAGGAGTACAGGGATTCACCACATAAAGGAAGTATTAAGTCATGAATACACTGTGATCAAATCAGAATGTTCAACTTTCTATTATGCCTCTGGTACTGAAAATGTCTTTGTAACTGTCGGGCAGGTGTAAAATGTTTTAGCAGTCTAGACAAGCAGTCCCCAAAGTGGAAGAGCAGACTTAAGATATTCAGTTGATCCACTGGGGTGTGGAAAGAAAGTATTTTACAACTTCTATTTTTGTTCATTTTTTAACCCATCTTTTCAATGTTTCTACCTTTTATTTATTATATGTTACAAAACATTAAAATACCTAGTATGTTTGGATATTTATTAGAGTAAACTAATAAATTAGTCTAGTTTAATTATTTTATTAGAATAAACTAATCAATTAACTAATAAATTTATTCTAAATATATTAAAGGCTCATGATTAAATCTTTATAGAACTTTGGTCAAACATTTGGAGAAAATGCTTAGTGTATTAGGCATGGGTATACACACAAACACACACACACACAGAGATCACCTCTTCCCCATCCTTTGTAAAAGCAGCTTATTATAACCAGAAAAATGGCTCTGGTTGTCAGTCCAAAGGTAAAGGTATTTTGGCAAATATGAAGGATCTGTTGATTCCTTTCAACCCTTCTATTATTTGGGCAATAATTCAATCTTAAGTGCTCTAGCTCCCTGGTGACAATGGTAACAGACTATCTTAGGCTTTCCCTGTTGCCTGGACTTCAGCTAAATGTCAACTTTACTGCCATTCATTCTTTATTTCTAGAAAGTCTTAAAACCAGCATTCCAATTCTGCATGAAGTATAACATTGATTTAAACAAATAATTGTTGGAGTTGCTGCCAGGGACAAGGATCATGTGATCTCACATCAGAACACCAGTCCAGTCCCTTTCTTGGCTGTACACTTGGTAGCCAATAAATACATAGCAATGACAAAAAGAGGAGATGTCGGTGAGATCTTGATCCACGCCAGGTTATATGGTTTGGCTGTGTCCCCACCCAAATCTCATCTTGAATTATAGTTCCCATAATCCCCTCTTGTCATGGGAGGGACCCTGTGGGAGGTAACTGAATGATGGGGACAATTACCCCCATGCTGTTCTCATAATAGTGAGTTCTCATGAGGTCTGATGGTTTTATAAGGGTTTTGTCCACTTGGCTTGGCACTTCTCCTTCCTGCCACCATGTGAAGAAGGATGTGTTTGCTTCCCCTTCCAACATGTTTGTAAGTTCCTGAGGCCTCCCCAGCCCTGAAGAACTGTGAGTCAATTAAACCTCTTTCCTTTACAAATCACCCAGTCTTAGGCAGTTCTTTATAGCAGAGTGAGAATGGACTAATAGCACCACTAGCTTTACAACAAGTATCTTTTGAGTTGAATATTTGAAATCTTCTGTTGTTCAAGTAATAGGCTGAGATGATTACTTTTGCCTTTAATAAATTCTTAAACCCATATGGTTCAGAGGAAAAGGACAAAGTCAACATAGTGAACAATACAGAGAGACGGAATATTGTATTGCCTTCTCTGCCTCCGTCCACACTACCCTGGGTAACAACTTCACAACTGTCCTTTCGGGGACTTCCCCTTCTTGTTCAAGTCTTCACCAATAGTCAACCAAGGTGCACCATCCATGATGCATGTGATTCAAGCACAGTGAGGTTCTTTTTGGAAATCTTGAATGGACTGACTTAAGGGCAGGAATATAGCCGGGGTTTAGTTATTCAGATGGAGGCACCCTAAAAGCCTTCACCTTAGTTCTTGCTGACTTGAGTCAAGCAAGGTTCCAAGGTTCCTGGACACCTGTGGGAGATAGCAAAAATGGCCACAGATTCTTCCTCCTTTTCTGTGTGGGTTCTTGGGCAGCTCCCTCCCACTCTGACTCTGAGCATGGCTATGTGATTTGCTTTAGTCGACATTAAATATCTGAAGCAGAGACTAGAAAAGCGCTTGTGCATTGGAGCTTGCCTTCTTTTGCTACACTTGGAACTCGAAGACTGTAATGTCAGTGACCTTCCAGGGGATAAATGACCATATGGAGAATCAAGACAAAAGAAGAGTAAGCCCCTGAGGAGGTCAGCTGAGCCTAGCACAGATAGGGGAATGCTCAAGCAACGACCAGATAGCTCATCTGCAGAATCATAAGCTAAAAAAATGGTAGCTTTTTTTTCTTCAGGTATTAATTTTGAGGTGGTTGTAACACAGTAAAAGCTGATGTGCCAACTTCCTGAAGCCTGAGTATTCAGCTTTTCTTTTGATTCTGTAAGCTACTATATCTTTAGAATAAATTATTTTTGCTTACAGTTAGTAAAGTTGGCTTCTGTTACTTGCAATCCAAGCTCCTTAGCAGCAAGACAAGAGACAGAGGAAAAGATCCTTGCAGCAACCATGGCAGATATAAATTCCTGAAACCTCCCAACCTTGTCTAACTACTGAGCAAAAATATTTCAGTTTTATTATGCCTCATTACTGTCCCTGGTTCTTTCCACAAGGAGATAGGAGTATTCTTATTGCTTAAGTAATATGAGACACATACTTCTATAAGTTTGGAGAAAAGGAGTTTTAAGACCCTTATCAGAAGAATTTCCATATTTAGCCCAGGTCAACCTGGGCATAAACAGGTGGGAAGCAGATAGGACTTACCGCACTGTCAAGTGGTTAAGAGCATGGACTGTGGCTCCACGCTGGTTCATCTATTGGCTACTCCACCGACTTACTAGCTCTGTGACCTTGTGTAAGTTACTTAGATGTATTAGGCCTCCAACCCCTCAACTAAGGCCTATTGAGATAATAATAGTACTTACCTCTCACGTTGTTGTGAGAACTGAGCTAATATATATGAATTATATATAGCAAACATTGCATTTTTGATATTATTATTATCAGGATTATTCCTTAGTGTCCATGTATCCCTGAGGATGATCTTGGAAAAAGACATTTGGAATTGTGGGGCCTTTGATAAAGTCATGGATGAAAGGTTTTATTTCTAGTCCTGGCTCTACCACGAACTCACTGAGGTCTAAGGCAAGCCACTTTGTGCCATTTCCTCATAGCAAAATGAAATAATCATAATCCCTGTTCTAGTTCACGGGGCCATTTAGAAGAAAACAAGAAATAACACATGTGAACGTGCTTCTAGACATTCAAAAGTGCTCAACCACTGTATAGTAAGGCCTACAATTGCTCTTCAGATATTGAGATAGTTCTAGGTTCCAAGTGAATCTTGCATTCCTCATGCCATCTAAGTGGGTGCCAGGTGGGCAGTTATTGCATTTTAGAAATAGTAGGTCATAAATATGCAGAAGGCATTCTTGGGATATTTATTTACAGTAAATGAAACCAAAGCCTGTCAATTCCAACTATGGGTCTGTGTTGAGAGTCTTGGTTACATATCAGATGAAAGTAAGTCATGGCTTTTTAAATGATCTCCTAAATACCAAAAGAACTTCTGAGAAAGGAAATAAAAATCAAGTAGCCACAGAATAGGGGAAAGTGGAAAGGCTAGAACACTCTTGCACCTTTATATGTCCTGAAGTGACAGATGCCATTTAAGTGACTTGTCCCACTCTGTCCTGAGGGCCATAGGGTTAAGTGTTCTTTGCCTCCAATGAAGACACTGGAGACTTAAGGCACACTGAATCTAAGGTACTCACATACTAATTCATTTCAAATCAAATTGGTTTTATAGATGTTCAAGTCACCAAGTTCTGAAATTAATAACAGTTTGTTTCTATAAATATCAAGAAATTAAATTTCTTAATAGCTTTAAGAAACTAATTATATGTTAGAAAAGTTGGAAGGTGCAGAAGCACATACCATTAAAAACACCTAAATCCTGCTGCTACCGCAGACAATCAATGTCACCATCATAATGTGTTTTGTGCAAGTGGTCTTATTCTGTATGCACACATTCATAAACATACACAGTTCTGCAACATAAGGGTTATTCTGCATATACAGTTATAGAGCCTACATTTTTTCCTTACTATTTGGTGATGAGAATTTTCATAAGACACTATTCAAAACAGGCAGTTTGGAAAACGGTAAGTACAAGTAGTTGTTGGCCATGTCTAACCAAGCTATTAGTATGAGCATTATGTATGCTAAAACAGTTTGGAGGACAGAGCATTAAATGTATTTAATTTTAGTACATATATGTGCTGTCTGGCTGCCTCAAAGTGGGGCATACAGGATATGTGAAAAATAACGAGAAAATGTGCTACCAGATAAAGGATGATCAATGCTGATGATTTGTTTTATGAAGTAAATTTGATTCCTGTTGACATTTAAAGTCAGGGACTTCAGTGGACAGAGATGAGGTAACGGGATTAAGACTTCTATTTTCAAATCTAAAGTTTCCTGCCTGGCTGTGAAAAAATGAGCACCTTCTAAAATTAAATTATTAAAGGATTAACAGAGGAGTCCTTAGTCACCTACCACAATATGGTTTGTGAATGTATTGGTCTCAGAGATTTAAGAAACACCCATATCCAAGCAAGGTGACTTGGATATAATTTTAGAAAGACTTGACAGAAATGTGTTTGAAGTGTATTAATCCATAATCTAATTAACTATATAGAACTTTAAAACTTTTTTAAACACAATTAATCCATATCACTAATGAAAATTTAGAAAATACAGACAAAGGAACAAAATGAAAAGTACCCAAAGCCCCAACATTACCACCCAAATAAAAGATATCCATTTTGTTAAGAAGGTTGGTAAAGGAAAAACTGACAATAGCAACAGCCCAAAATGCTGATAAGTTAGCCAGAGGGCTCAGGTGGAGATCAAGTGACATCAAACTGTATTTGGTACTAGAATCATGGCGGTCACTTCAAAATATATGCCTGGGCTTCTCTTAGGCAATTCTTCTGCATCCACCAGGAATATTATGGAAGTTACCCATATATGCACAGAATTAATGTGTTATAGAAAAATACATGTAAGACTATCTCAATAAAGGTAGAAAAAGTATGGTAAAATTTAACTCACATTAACTATAATAGGAATACTATTATCACCATACTAAGAATGGAAGGAAACTTTTTTAATCTGATAAAGGGCATATACGAAAAGAAAACCTCAGCTAACATCATAATGGTGAAATACTGAAAGTGTTCCTCCCAGTCTCACCTATACAAGATTGTACTGGAGTCCTTAGGCATTGCAACAAGGCAAGAAAAATGAATGAAAAGTAAAAGAAAGGGGTAAAACTTATTTGATTCACAGGTGACACCACTGTGTACTTAGGAAATCCAAAAAAATCAACACAATTGTAAAACTAGTAAGTGAATACAGCAAGGCCTCAGGATACAAAGTCATTCTTTAAAAACTCCCTTATATATTTAAATACTAGTAAAAAGTAACTGGATAGAAGTCCTTTGCAAATATTGTTTACAACAGCATAAAAATATCAACTACACAGAAGTAAATTTAATAAAAGATGTGTAAGACCTCTTCACTGCTGAGAGAAATTAAAGAAGGTCTAAACAAATGGAGAGATTTCATGTTCATGGATTTGAAAACTCAAAATTGTTAAGGTGGAAAATTTTTTTTGAAATTGATCTATAGAATCAATATGATTCCAATAAAAACTCCCAGCCTTAAAAAAAAAATTTTTTTATAGCTGGTCAATTTCTATCAAAGCCTATCAATCTCCAAGACAATCCTGAAGAAGAAAAATGTGGTAGGACTCACATTACTAAATTTCAAGATTGACTATAAAGTTTCAGCAAGTAAGACAGTATCATAGGAAAGACAACAGGCTAATGGAACAGAATGAAGAGTGTAGAAATAGACCCACACATGTAAAATCACCTGAGTTTGGACAAAGATGCCATGGAATTCAATGGGAAGAAAGTTCTCAACAAAAAGTGCTGGAGCAACTAGATATTCATATAGAAAAAGTAGATTTTTATCTTTCCTTCTCTATCTAAAAATTAATCTGAAAGGGATCATAGATCTACATGAAAGCCAAAACTATAAAGCTTCTAGAAGAAAACATAGGAAAATATCGCCATGACCTTAGGGTAGGCAAGAATTTCTTAGGACATAACAGGCACTAACCATAAAAGAAAAAATGTAAATAAATTGCAGTTCATCCATTTATCAAGACACCATTAAAAAAGTTAAAAGGTAAGCCAATAAAAGACTTGTATCCAGAATATATAAGAAAACTCCCACAAATCAATAATAAAAAGATAAACACCTCAATAGGCCACAAAGAAACTATATACATGACCAGTTAGCCCACGAAAAGGTTCTCAGCATCATCAGACACCAGGCAAGTGCACATTAAGCCATAATGAGATCCTAAATACTCCTATGATAATATCAAATGTGAACAAAGATGTGGAGCAACTAGAATTCTCATGCATCACTGGTAAGGGTATAAAATGGTAAAATCACTTTGAAAAATGGTTTGGCAGCCTCTGATACATTTAAAAATTCACCTGCTTTATGACCCAACAGTTCCATGTTTGTTCTCAAGAGAAATGAAAAATATGTCTACAAATAGACTTGTTCAGGAATGTTCACAGCAGCTTTATTCCTAAGAGTGAAAACCTGGAAACACCCCCAAATGCCTATCAATAGGAGAATGAATAAGCAAACAGTATCATATTCATGCCATCAAATACCACTATAGCAATCAAAATAAACTGACTATTCATATATGCAACAACATGATGAATCCCATAACCATTCTCTGACTCTCAAAAGTTACTATTGCACCATCTTTTCCCCAGGTTTGATTCGTTCATTTAATCTCACATAGGTAGATATTTTTATCCTTCAGTTTTAAGACTAGAAATAATTTATTTAAAAAAAAATAATATCCAAGATTATATTCTCTCATTCAGTATTTATTGAACAGATACTATTTATTACTAGGCAGTAAACCATGTGCCAAGAACATAATGTCAGCCAAAACAGACATAAGATTTAAACTCAGTCCTTCCACACTACCCAACACTGCTAGGTCCTGTGACAAACTAAATGTAAAACAGTGAATAAGACTTTGCTACTGCCTTTAAGAAGTTCAGAGACTAGAGGTGGGAACAGACAAATAAACCAACAACTACGATACAGTAAAAGCACTTAACAATACAACACAAAGTGTTCTTACAGGTATATAAAAAGTGCTGTGTGAACCCACAAGAGGAAACGATCAGTAATTCTGTCTGGGATAGTTGAATAGTTGAAGCCAAAGTGGCAAAGGAGCTGACATTTCTAGCATAAAGAATGTCTAAAGACACTGGGACAGAGTAGAAAGTGCTCAAGATTTGGAAGTAATTACACCTGGTTGGGATGCCAGCTTGGCATTCACATTTGTGAAATGTGAATAATTATTCAAAAACTTGAAGGGTTGTTGTGAGAACTGGAAAGAATACATGTAAAGACCTAAGCCCAGGCAGAGGAAACTCAATTTTAAGTAGCTTTTAGTTTTTGAACAAATAACTGTTATTAGTCATATTGCCAATACACGTTTTCTATTGTAGATTTGTCAATCTCCAGAAATGCTTGCTTCTCAATACAATACTATTAAGTTTCTGAGGCTAAACAGCTCAAGCCTAGATCTTAAGCCTATGGTAATTTGCTAGCTTTGACCTCCCTCCTCACTTGAATGTGACTGAGCCCCATGCATAACATGACACTGTGCATTCAGGAGAGTTGGCTGGCCCAGTCAGAGTGGTTTATTAGAAGGTTGGAGGCCAGGACACAGAAACATCAGGAGTAATAAGAATAGCAGCCACTCTGGACTGTGCCTGTCTGTGAAAAACCATTTAAAACAGCATTTATAAGCATGCACCGTATCAGCTGGCTCCTCTGTGCCCAGCTTATAGCAATACTCACTTCAATCAGCATCAGACACCCCCATCTGTCTATAAATTTCTGGAACAGAGGCTAAAAGTATTAAAGTAGTCTAAGAGAGATAGTCTAGGAAGGAAGGCCCAAAATGGCAGAACTTTCTCAATACACACAGGCTCTTCTTGCAGTGATGGAAAGGCTCACTTGCACCTGAGATTTTAATATAGATAATGAAATAGGCTCAGAATCTCTTCTGATGGTGCAGCAGGTTAATGCTTCTGAATATTAAAGCTTTTATGCAACAACTCAGAAATTGTTTGAGGCTGACTGGTTCTTTACTGACATTTCTAGTCACACTAGACTCATTAAAGTAAGAGAATGGCCATGGTGTCAGAATCCACGTTGGCAACTTCTGCTAACACACAGCTTTGCATGTTAAGTTGATTGACAGACTGATGCAGAGGGTGTTTACATCATTTAATCATCAGGACAAGGCAGATGGCTCTACAAGGAGGATGGCATGTCAAGAGAGAGCAGGCTTGTGCTGTGCCACAAACAGGCTATGGGGGACATTGAGAAAATTATGTAAGACCTGTAAGCCGCAGGTCCCTCATCTTTCAAATGGGATAATGATGTTCTGCAGGCCATTGTGAGAATTACAGATGATACGGGCAAGTACCTGACATGTTGCCGTACATAGAATGAACACTTACTGATTGTTTCTGTTGTAATTAATGCAAGGCACTGCCATCTATAGTTTGGAGGGGTAGGAACAAGTAGAAAAATATTTGCTATGAGTTGATTGCTTTTGTTAAATGGTTTCAGACTGATTATATGGAATGGAGTTCAGTGAGGATGTGTGTGTGTGTGTGTGTGTGTGCGCGCGCGCGCGTATGTGTGTATGTATGTAAAAGAGGGAAAGAATAAATACAAATTAGAATTAGAATGAGAATGAGAAAATGTGTGCTCAGTGAGTAGAGGATATGGAGCGAGAAAGAAGACAGGAGGGGAAAAAGCAGCTTTCAGAAGAAGCACATCTACCTTGTTACTAGACTACAAGATATCTGAAGGCCAAGCCTTCAATGTGTTATGTTGTTTTACTTTTATTCTGTTTTTAGTCATTATTATATGATCCATCAGAGCCTGACACGCAGCAGGCACTCAGCAAATATTTACTGAACGCATACCTGGATCAAGCATTGTGTGTACTTGCAGGTGTGGCTATGACTAAGCACAGAAAAGGGAAACCAACAGTGGTGGTGTGGGACAAGTGTCAAGCAGTGGCCCTGATAGGCAGAAGTGCCCTCTGCCCTGGTGGCTGAGTCACTGCGCCACCGCAATGACACACTGCGACAGGTTTCATTCACAACACCAATAATGACATGAGGTCATTCTTCCAACGAAGCAATGAACCCGATATAGGCTCCAAATCTTAACACAGGAAGGGTCTGCTTCCGTTTGTCACCCTCTTCCCCAGTGAGCAGATCAGGTGCATAAAACATTTTACTATCCCATCCTGGACTAGATTTTGCCTTCATTAACCCTATGACAACCCAAGGGGAGGTATATTTACAGTTTATAGGTGAGGAAAATGAAACTCATGGAGCTTATATAACATGCCTATGGTCAAACATCAACCAGGTTTTGAAACCAATGCCCTTTCACCTCCTCGAAGTAGAAGACATATACCGAAAAGTGCACATATCATAGCTCCATATTTTCACAACTGAGCACATGCATGTAACCAGTACCCAAGATCAAGAAACAAGTGCCTTAGTGCTCCTGACCAACCTCTTCCCTGACCAAGAATAACCACTGTCCTGACTTCTAACAACTGCATGAGTTTCTCCCAGAACACTCTAACCTACAGTAATCGCTCCTTCCACCAAATTCCTCTGATTTTCTTATTGGTATCATTCATTTAGAATTTCCCATACTCTCTTGTAGGGTCAAATAGTTGTTCTTTTACATGTCTCATCTTTCTAATTATGATTAAAACCTCCTTGAGGTCATAGTTTTGTACTGTTTTAGATTCCCCCACACATCTAGTATGGAGTAACCACTATAAAATATATGTACTTAAGAGTTATTTTCTGGTTACTGTGTATCTGACACTGTTTCAAGCACTTTACCCGGATGATCTCCTTTGTTCCTTTCAACAGCCCTATGAGATAGGTACTACCAGTATCTCCCTCTTCCAGATGACAAAACTAAAGCACAGAAAAGTAACTTGCCCAAGGTCACGCTGTTAGACATAGAATCAGGACTGGGCATGGTGGCTCACACTTGTAATCCTAGCACTTTGGAAGGCCAAGGCAGGTGGATTGCTTGAGGTCAGGAGTTTGAGACCAGCTTGACCAACATGGCAAAACCCTATCTCTACCAAAAAAATATCAAAATTTAGCTGGGTGTGATGGCACAGGCCTGTAATCTCACCTACTCAGGAGGCTGAGGCATAAGAATTGCTTAAGCCTGGAAGGCAGGGGTTGCAGTGAGCTGAGATAATGCCACTACACTCCAGCCTGGGCAACAGAGTGAGACTGCATCCCAGATTAAAAAAAAAAAAAAAGAAAAAAAAAGGATGGAATCAGGATTCAAATCCAGGCATTGTTACTTTAGCCTTGCTTGTTATTCTTTTTTGGTAAAATTTTTTTAAAAGTATAAAATACACAGAAAATAACATAAATCATACGTTTAAAGTTCAGTAGCTTTTTAGAAAGTAAAGACATGCAGGTACTAGCTCAAAAGACACATCCCCAGAAGACCCCTTTGTTCCCCCTTCCAATCACTGCCTCTTGCCCCAGGGTAATAACTATTCTGATTCTTAACACCATTCTGTAACTTGCTTGTTTTCAAACTTAGATAAATGAACTCATATAGGATGTTCTCTGTACCTTTATGAGATTCACCCATTTTATTGCAAGTGATGTGTTAATTTTTATTTATTTATTGTATTCAATTGTGTGAATGTGACACAATCTATCCATGTTAGTGTTGATGGACATTTGAGAGCTAGTGCGTCTATGAATATTCTTGTACATGCCTTTGATGCATACATACTTGCTTTTATCTTGGGTATCCAGGAGCAGAACTGTTCTGTCACTGGATATGCAAAGCGACTGTCCTAATTTACACTCCCACCCACTGTGTATACGTGTTCTGGTTGCTCTACATTTTTACTAACACTTGATAGTGCCTGTTATTTGCATTTTAGCTATGTGGGTGGGTGTGTGGTGTGTTATACTGTGGATTTTACTGAACTTACACCGATGAATACTGAAGGTATGTACCTTTTCATATGTTTATTGGCCATTTGGATAGCCTCTTTTGTGAAGTACCTTTTCAAGGCTTTTGTCCACTGGGTGGTCTGCTGTCTTTTTGTTGATCTGTAGAAGTTTTTTATATATTTAGGATATGACTTCTTTGTCATTATATATTTATTACAAATATCTCTTCCTCTTACGCTGCAGCTTGCCTTGAACTTTCTTAATGGTGGCTTTTGCTTCACAGACAGTTCATGTGATTTAATTCATCAATTTTTTCTTTTATGGTTAGTCCTTTTTAGATCTTAAGATGTATGTTTAAGGGACTTAAACTCATTAGAGATTGACTGGTGGGATTGTCAGTCAAGGTTCTCCACCCTGATGTAGTCACATGCTAACCTAAATCACTGCAAAACATTTTGCCTGGAATTTGGCTCTTTTGGAAAATGAAAGTGAATCTGCAAATGGTTGTTGCTCATTCATGAACATAGTGATACTCAGCAGAAACCATCTGCAAGTCCGTAACAGGGACCCAAGGCTGCTCTAGCTCCTGCCTTTTCTGAGCTTGGCCTTTCTGCTTGATTATTCAACTTTCCCTTCAACTCTGTGAGGAGCCCCCACCTTCGACTTGTAATACAATCTCCTTTTTAAGTTTTTTTTAAATTGCAACCAAATATATATTCTTTCTCTCTTTTAAAAATTTTTTTTTTGTGTGTGAAATGGAGTCTTGCTCTGTTGCCCAGGCTAGAGTACAGGGATGTGATCCTGGCTCCATTCTCATGACTCAGCCTCTGAGTAGCTGGGACTACAGGTACCATATTCTCTATTTTTTTTTTAAAGAGATGGAGTTTATGTTGCACAGGATGGAATGCAGTGACAATTCACAGGTGTGATCATGGAACACTGCAGCCTGGAACTCCTGGGCTTAAGTGATTTTCCTGCCTCAGCCTCTCAAGTAGCTGGGACTGCAGGTATATGCCATTGTGCCTGGCTGATGTTCTCTATTAATAGATGGCACTAAGCACAGACTTAAAGTCTGATCAGTCACACTGTCCAAACAAGAAATTTCACCTTCACGGAATTCAGTCCTTAACTTTTGTGACTGCAGAATGACGTCCTGACATCCCCAGAGATGGTTCTGCCTTGATACCACAGCAGGAAAAACAATGGCATTTTCACCTCATTTAGGGAAATGACGAGGAAATCCAGTTAAAACTGAGCATCCTCTCAATAAAGCAGACAATTTAAAAAATGCAATGGGACATTAACCCTTTAACAAATTAGTAAGCAAGGTCAGCTCTGCAGCTGTGTCTAAGCATAACTACTTTTTTAGCTGGCACTATAACAACAAACACTGATTATTTAAATGGAGAACAAACAATAATTTAGGTGGAATATTATTTAAATAATGAGCACTTCTATAAATCAAATATATCATGGATAGCAAGCATGGGGAGGTGAGCACCTACAGAAACTCTGACTGTTGTAACTGGAAGGGTATTTGGGGAATCATCTCCGTGATTACTCCCTGAGATCGTCTACATTTCATAAAATAAGAGCACAGGCCAGAATTAACAAGAGAGATTTAAAAAAACAAACAAAAAGAAATCACACCTTCAAGGGAGTCTAAGCTGGTGAGCCGTGCACATATGGGCATTTCTGGGTTGCATCTTCCGGAAGCATTTCAGAACCGGCAGTGTTGTGTCTTCAGCATGAACTAAGCGGGGGAAAGATCTTCATTCCTTGAGGTTGACTGAGTGTAATTTTTCAAAACAGTCAAAACTCACTTGGACTCAAAGCTAGTGAGTATACTTCTATAAATTTATTTTCTTTTTAAAAAAGGGACATTCCAAAGAACATGTGAGAGCTCTGGAGTCCAACTGACACTGGCTGGTGTGGGATTTCAAATAGAAAAGCCTAGCTGAGCCTTAATTTTCTTATACCTGAGAAAAGAATAGTCTACAGATGACCCTTGAACCACACGAGTTTGAACTGCACTTAAACGCAAATTTTCCTCTGCCTCTGCCACCCCAGATAACTGCTCCTCTTCCTCAGCCTACTCAACATGAAGGAGATGAGGATGATAATCCACTTACACTTAAGAAAAAGTAAATATATTTTCTCTTTCTTATGTTTTCTTAATATCATTTTCTTTTCTCTAGCTCACTTTATTGTAGGAATGCAGGCTATAGTATATATAACGCAAAAAATATGTGTTAATTGATGTTTTATTATTGGTAAGACTTCCAGTCTAGTTATGTTTTGGGGGAGTCAAGTTATATACGGATTTTCTACTGCTTGGGAATGGCATTCCTAACTCCCGTGTTGTTCAAGGGTCAACTGTATCTGATAGGCATGGCTGATAAATCAGATAATATATCTGAAGCTGTTACATCTTTGGCTTCTATTAGAAGACAGAAGCTAAAGGAGGATGGCTTTTATCTACTGAATATACACAGGCTCTGAACGGACTTTCCAAACAGAAATTTATGTTTGGAACACTGTCATTAGATTTACAAGGCTCTGGATTTATGCAATCTAGCTCAGACTCAGAAATTATTATTACTATTTATTATTTTTCTGAGACAGAGTTGTGCTCTGTCACCCAGGCTGGAGTGCAGGGGTGCAATCTCGTTTCACTATAATCTCTGTCTCCTGGGTTCAAGCAATTCTCATGCCTCAGTCTCCCAACTAGCTGGGATTACAGACACCCACCACAATACCGGCTAATTTTTGTAATTTTAGTAGAGACAGGGTTTTGCCAGGTTGGCCAGGCTTGTCTTGAACTCCTGACCTCAGGTGATCCGCCCACCTTAGCTTCCCAAAGTGGTGGTATTACAGGTGTGAGCCACCGTGCCCACCCTAGAAATTATTTTTTTTCTTTTTCTTTTTCTTTTTTGGTGAGATGGGGTCTTGCTCTGTCGCCCAGGTTGGAGTGCAGTGGCACAACTCGGCTCACTGCAACTTCTGCCTCTCGGGTTCAAGTGATTTTCCTGCCTCAGTCTCCTGAGTAGCTGGGATTACAAGCGTGTGCCACCACGCTCAGCTAAGTTTTGTATTTGTAGTAGAGATGGGGTTTCACCATGTTGGTCAGGCTGGTCTTGAACTCCTGACCTTGTAATCCACCTGCCTCGGCCTCCCAAGTGCTGGGATTATAGGTATGAGCCAAATGAATTATTTTTATTTATTTATTTATTTTTAAGGACAAGTTCCACATTTTATTTACATTTTAAGACTAACTTTAATCTCAAAATCTCAATTTTTGTTGACTTCACTTAAACTTAAATGCATGGTTTGTTAAACAAAGACTGTAAACAAATATTTACCATGTCTGTTACATGTAACACACAAGAATAGCTCTTAACAGAAATTCATCAACTCCCCCCAACATTTTTTATTATAAATACAGGTATCAAAACAATCCTGAACATATTTTTGATACTACTAGCAGTCAGCACCCACACCGCTTCAAAAATTAACACATTTGTGACAATATTCATTGTATCTGCTACGTTTTAAACAATTTCAACTGCAGCTCTTTCACTAAGCAAGATGGATAAAGCATGCCATTTCTGTTTTCTTTCTTGAGATTTTTACTTTTTAGAAACACACATGCTTCCACTGTCACCTGACACTTCTCCACACGCTTTCATCTTGTAAACCTGAATTCTATTTCGAGTACTCCAGGTTTATGTCTAAATGACAGTGCCTTAACAAGAGAAAAAAAATTGTGCTGCATTTTTCCTCCTGTTACCTGAAAATATAATGGGTGTCCATATATTAAATATATTCTTACAAACGTCCAGGTTATGTTTACCAGCTGGAATTCTTTTACTTATTGTGTGAGTATTTTGCATTGTGATATTTAATCAAGACATTAACGTGAGTAGAAGTTTGTTGATTTAAGACAAGTCTGAGATCCACTAAAATTAATTGTTGTATGTTTGTCCTTCTGGTGGCTGTGGAAGCTTCATATTTTCTTTGGACATTATTAGACGTCTTAGCTCTTGAAGTACAACTTTAATGCTATATGAATGTTGCCATTTTGCTAACACTGGTATGCTCTGGGCATCCACCATCCCACTGGAATTATTTACTCCATTCATATTAATTTTTGTTACAAATCTAACTGACGGAGGAGATTTGGGGTATAAAGGTCCACATTCTACTTTCAGGCTATATATTCTGTTTTCATAATTTGTCCTTGGTGGCCCAATAATCATGCCTGTCTACCTTGTAAGAAATTATTTTTAAAAGAACACTGAGCAGACAAAACCTAATCCCAGAATTCTATGTGCTAAAGGTGGGACATGTATTCAACGGTGTCCATGTTGGTGTCTAATAAGTCCTAACCACTCATGCTACAACTCTACATCCATCCCTAATAACCCATCGGCAGGGGAGGGAGTGGAGAAGAGAGGGCAGCTATTGGTCCAAGGGAGAATGAAAGAACTGAAGGAGAAAACAGAAATTCTCAAGAGACAACCAGAGTCACCCAGAGGACATGGTTTTACCCATAGATACATATACACGGAAGGGTTATGGAAGGATTAGAGAGAGTAAGGCTGCTTTAAAAGGCTGTCTCTTCAATATTCCAAAAGGCTGGACTCTGGGGTCATGGAGAACAGTCTAGGCTTCTTATAGGAGTGCTTTATTTGGTTCAGCAACCAGATTAACCTTTCTCCAGTGTTGGCCTAAAATCTTGCTTTGCCCTGCTTCTAAGAGAATGGAAATAGGTTGTCAAAATTCTAAAAAAAAAAAATTGGTTACCTTGACTCCTGAGCCTCAGTATCCTTATCAATAAATGAGGGAAATCATACTTAAATCACAGTACTATGCAAATTAAATGAGATCTCATGAAAAGCATTAATTACACTGGCACATGGCAGTTGCTTGATAGATAACAGTTACTGTTATTGTTGGCTTTAAACAAACAATGAGGTACCAAATACTGGATCTGAGCTACTAAAAAGATAATCTACAGATAGAGAAAAAAATTTAGTCTGTATAATTCTAGAATTGTCTAAATCTTGGCTTGAAGAATAGCTATCACATCTTGAATGTACATTTATTGTCTCCAAATACTTTTACCTTCTCATTTATTTATATATACTTTACAATTTTACTTAGAGAATTTTCTAAACCAGTTAATTATCCTTGAGAAAATCTATTAATAAATCCCTAGGTCTTATGCTCTGCAAATCTGACCCTTCCTTGGAAGTGCAGAGCTAGAGGATGAGGTTCCACTATAAAACATTCTTTCTAGGCAATCCCTAGGACTGTGCATGGA
This sequence comes from Callithrix jacchus, assembly GCF_049354715.1. Lineage (NCBI taxonomy): Eukaryota > Metazoa > Chordata > Mammalia > Primates > Cebidae > Callithrix > Callithrix jacchus. Next base: position 116,264,617 of record NC_133509.1, read on the forward strand.
GCTCAGGAATCTTATTTTGTTTTGATCATGATTTTGTATCTAAGGGCATAGTTTGTGGAGGAGGTATCCTAAAGAGGGAAGAAAACAGGAACCATCCTTTCTATCATCATTGCCTCTTCCAAATAACAGACAGGCATGTATTTCCTGTAGAGAGTTAGGGACAATGTGCCAAAGACAGGAAGAGCCTGGGCCAAAGGTGGTGTTACCTTATTTGAGAATCCTCTGCATAGATGACCACACTTACGTTTCAAAACAGCAGTTCTCAAATGGTTCTATGTCCATGGTCACTTTGGAAGAGTAGCAGGTCAAAAGATCATATATGTAGTACTCTGATTTAGAGATGGGAGACCTGCCCTTTGGCCACCAAGAAAATCCATTATTTAATACCCTAGGAATCAATTTCCACATTTTAAAATGAGGGGGCTGAATTGGATGATCCTGAATTCATCCTTTCTTTAAAACCCTATAATTCGTGGCTATTCTTCTTCTGCTTTATATTATGAAAGACAACAATGTAAGCCACCCAACTTTGGCCAGAATGAATTAAGAGTATTACACTGCTTTTGTTAAGACACAAATAAAAGAAACAGTAAAATAAAAATTCACATTAAAGATAAAACACATATAAGTATAAGGCCATCCTGCAGTCATTGCCAGGAGATCTGCCTACTTGTTTTGTGATATGCCTGCTTGTCATACACTTTTTCTCTTACACAGAACAGTATCTGTGAACACTCAAAATGGGTCATTTAATTTCAACCCATGAAAAACTAAGAGAAACTCTAGGTACAGATAGATGGACCAGTGTGAGTAGCATCTCCTCCCCATTCAATGTGGTCAACAAGTGAGTGGCTGGCAGCATTAGGAACAGATAGTAAGGTTTACGTAAGACTGAGAAGTCTAATTGCCCTCCAAACAGCTAAGTATCCAAATGTTATTGATAAACTAATTATGGCTAACATTTATTGAGGACTTACTACATGCGGGCCCTAAAATGATATGCTTTATATATATCTCATTTAATATTCAATTATCCCTCCTATTCCATGCACCAGGACACTCTGCTGCATTACACTGATACCTCTTTTACAGCAGAGGTGGACAGGAAACCTCCTGTTTCCTCTCCCCTGTGTCCTCTTTCCAGGTCCAGTGATTCACATTCCTTCCCCTCAAGCCTGAAAGTCCTGAGGAAATGGAGCATCCAGGAAGTTTGATATGTGACTTGCTCTCTGACTTTTCATAGGTGTTTTCTTCTAAGTGCAAAGGATTCAAGGACTAATTCTCTCTTCTACAGTGAGTCAACAGGTGCCACTGATATCCCTTGAGTACTTGTTCCCTAGTAGGCATCAGTGTGCAGGGTAGGTTTGAGCTAGGATTTGAGCCAAACAGCAAGTATATGGACAAGGAGAAGAGGGGAGAGTAAGCCTGGGACTTAGATGACCACTTCCTGGATAATAGGGCTGAATTTATATTCTTTTTTGTATTGCGCCTAGTATTATATCCAGCCATCAACAGGTTAAGAAGCAGTATAATATACCAGAAAGAGTAAGGAATGGGAGGCAGGAGAAGAGTATGGGAAAAGGTCTCTTGTGCCCTCATTCCTGCCTAATCATCTCTGTTCTGCTCTGCCCGCCTCTCCTACTCACCTCTCCTCCTACCCCAACAGAACCCGTGATATTGAGAAGTACCAAATGTCACAAGGGGTGTTTCTAATTTGTGAAGCTTGAAGGAGAAAAGAAAATGCTGAATATCTCTGCAAGGTATCTATTAAAAACGGTAACCATTTTTAAAATCATACTAGGAGCCAGGTACTGTACAAAAAAAGATTTCTTAGATGATCTTATTTCCTTCTCACACGAATCCTGTGACAGAGACATTCTATTAACTCTACATAAAATTGAAGAAAATGAGGCATAGAGGTTAAATAACGGCTTCTAGTTGTAGAGTTAGGAGGTGACAGAGCTGAAATTTAAGAGAGGCTTTGCCACTGACAAGAAAGGGATTGGCTTTGTAAATAATTCTGTTAAAGTGTTTTTTCCCACAGGTCTAGAAAGAAGCAGATCCCTAGGAAACAAAGAGAATGCTTACAGGAGACTTTCTCTGGAAACCAGTCAGGGGACATCAGATAGGAAAGCACCACATTCAAACATTTTTGTTTTGCATATTTTTTGTAAATGAAGGATTGGCCAATTAATATTGCCCGATGAGACATGTGAGCCTTATGATTTGGCTACTTATCAACTCAACACAATTATTTCCTGGTCTTTAGCCAACATGGCATGTCTCTTCATAAGTAAGTGAATAAGCAGAACGGACACACGTGTGTGTGTTCACATGCACATGCTTCTGTGTATAGCATGTGTGCAGCATGAGTATCAAGCCTACAGGCCCACCTTGCATTCTTGGCTAAAATTCCTTCTTCCTCAAAGAAGAGAGATCATGTGATTGTCTTAGTCATTTTTCTTTTCCTGAAATGACTCTGGGACGGATATAGTCTGCTGGGATCTAAGCTCCCAACTGGACTAAGCAGGCATAAAAAGGCAGGCTACTAACACCCTTTTTGCTGGCAAAAAGGGACCTCTGACAACTATGCAGAGCAAGTCTGGCTTTTGTCATGAAAGCTAAATTCTTAGGGAGAGAAGTCAGGAAAGCTTTTATTGGTCTTATCTGCCCATACTCTTTTATCTACAGCCATCCTCAGGGTAAAGCACAGAGGCTGCTTCACTTCTTGAAGGTACAGAGCTTATGCTTTCTACTGAAACTGAATTTGCATAGAAAAACTCCCCTGAACTACTTACTCTGTAACTTGCAAACTCAAAAAGAATAAAAGAATTTGTACCTTCTAATTCAATCAACTTCTCCCCACGTCTCCTGTACTTAGCAGATGAATATCCTTTGTATCTCCAACCTAAGGAATTCTCCCCCTTGCCCTCCAGGATCTAGACTTAGCCTTGCTGCTTAAAATCAAATTGCCTTTCACTGTTTAAACATAACAGGTGTAATGGCTACCTCCGGCTTCATGATGTATTTGCTTGTACTGAACATAACTACTGGTTTGCAGGAACCTGCCAGTCCTGTTGAGAATTGGTAATTTTTGGCCGGGCGCGGTAGCTCACACCTGTAATCCCAGCACTTTGGGAGGCCAAGGTGGATCACCTGAGGTCAGGAGTTCGAGAACAGCATGATCAACATGGTAAAACCCCGTCTTGACTAAAAATACAGAAATTAGCTGGGCGTGGTGATGCATGCCTGTAATCCCAGCTACTCAGGAGGCTGAGGCATGAGAATCACTTGAACCCAGGAGGCAGAGGTTGCAGTGAGCCACTGCACACCACTGCAATCCAGCCTGTGTGACACATAAGCCTCTGTCTCAAAAAAAAAAAGAAAGAAAGAAAAGAAAACAGAAAATTGGTAATTTTTTAAAAGCAAAATAATTTCTGCAATTCAGACAACTTTTTGTGTGCATGTTATCATCTTTTGGTAGCAAATGCTTTGTGCTATTACACAACACTGCCGGTAAGAATTCTATTTAAGAAACATGTCCTTGCTTGTAAGGCTTGGCAGTCAAAAGAGAAGGACTCTGACAGGCAAACTAATTAAATGGGCAAAGCCCCATGCTTTCATTGCTCTTCTTGTCATTGTCTTCCTGGTACTCCTCCCTTCCTACCTCTCTCTCTCTTTGTCTACAATTTCCATTCTAGATACTATCTTCTATAATCTCCTTCAGGGCCTGGCCTCATTCCATGGTTTCTCACAAAAGACTTATTAGTCCCATCAAGGAAAATCAAAACCTATCTCATGATCAGATCGAGGACAAGAACCCAGAAAGTTTTGTTTTGTTTTAATTTCCAGTAACATATTTTGGGTCCGAGGGGTAGATAATAAAGGAAGAGAAGAAAAACAGAGAAAGTAAATCTTAAGATCCTTGAGGACAGAGGCTATGATAGAATCGTCTTTAGACCCTCTATAAAGCCTGACAGACCTTCTGTCATTCAGTGAATGTTTACTGCCTGACTCCTACATGCAGATACGATGGTGAACAAAACAGATTGGGCGCTTGCTTCACAAGTCTTTAGGCTTACAGTGAGTGAGAAAATTAATTAAAAAAAAAAAAAAAAAAAAAAACCAGACCAGGCACGGTGGCTCACTCCTGTAATCCCAACACTTTGGGAGGCCGAGGCGGGTAGATCACTTGAGGTCAGAAGTTTGAGACCACTCTGGCCAACATGGTGAAACCCCATGTCTATTAAAATTATAAAAATTAGCCGGGCATGATGGCGGGTGCCTATAATCCCAGCTACTCTGGAGGCTGAGGCAAGACAATCATTTTAACCCAGGAGGTGGATGTTGCAGTGAGCCAAGATCACACCACTGGGCTCCAACCCAGGTGACAGAGCATCAAAAAACAAATAAACAAAAAACCATACATATATATATATACATACATACATACACATACACACACACACACACCAATGAAACAGGTCATTACCAAGTGTGGTTAGGTATGATGAAAGAAAATAACAAATTTATATAGGAACATCAACTGGAAGCCCTGATCTAGCTTGAGGTTCAAGGAAGGCTTCCCTGATGAAGCAGCAGTGAAGCACAGAGGTGATATGGTGTGTGATTAAGCGTTAGGGAAGAGTAAGCGACAGAGCCCTCCAGTGCCTTGCAAATTATGACTTCAATGAAGCAAAGCCTGTTCTACTTTTAAAACAACTGGAATCCTGCTTTTTTGCATGTAGGAAGAGATACAACACAAATTTTGGAAATCTCATCCAAGTCTTTCATTTTACATGTAGTGAAATTAAAATCCCCATATGAGCTGGCCAAGGCCACTTCCTGGTGGGACAAGACCTCCAGGCTTCTGGTGCCCAACCCAGTGCTCTTCTGACTACACTGCCAGAATGGCAGTTTCAGTGGCCACACAAACTTCAAGGCAGTGATAATGGGGCCCTGAAACTTACACAAGATGAAAGGGCTTATCCTATATTCAAATGGTCTATAGTGGGATAAAGGTAAAAGCTTCGAAAAACTGAATTCTGTGCTGTTTGTGAAGAAAGATCAATATATCCAGGTATGTTTGACAAAAATGTATTTGTAAACCAGCAACAAAGAGTGAACCAGGCAGATTTTCTGGCCGACATGCAAAGTGAAAACAAGATTTAGATGTACTCATGGTACTGTGGAAAAGTGATCCATCAATCTAAAGTGATAGTTAAGGCCTATTGATTCTCTGCATTAACCCAGCAAGAATCACAATTAGCCCTAAGTTCTGATTATCACCACACCTGAGCCTTCCCTGCCTCTTACAGAGATCACAAGAAACAGGCCTGAGTAAGAGGTGACGCATTTTATTACATGCTGTGAAGCCCCGGGAACTTAATACCATTTAATCAACTTTCCTCTGTAGCTTCCCGTTGTTCTTCTCTTTACAACACTGCTACACCAAATAAGCAACTTAGTTTCACAGCTTTGCCTCTTTTTTGTGATGTATTTATTCCAGACCTTTCTGCCACTTAGCACTTGTATAATCAGACTGGAAATGGGGATGAGGGTGTAAATTGTATTGAAAAAGAGATCACGAATAAAAATCAACAAATGTGAAAAAAAAAAAAGAATAATATGTCCTTTTTTCATTTTGTTTTGTTTTTAGAGATGGGGGATTACTCTGTTGCCCAAGGTGGCGTGAAATGGCACAATCATGGCTCACTGCAGCTTTGAACTCCTGGGCTCTAGCAATCCTCCCACCTCAGCCTCCCAAAGCCTTGGGATTACAGGGGTGAACCACTGCACCTGGCCTAACACCTCCATTTTGCATTCTTGGTTAGATTTTCTCAGTAAATGACGAGGTACAGAGTTGGTTAGAAGAATGGTAAATGCAGAGGAAAACCTACATTCTGGTCCAGTCTGGCATCTCCAAATTTAGACGTGAACACAGGCAAGAGCTTTTACTATCACTCTACTTGCTAAGCAATAATAGTAAGAGAAAGGTTTGAAATGTTGCCAGGAATTAGATTTCAGGAGAGGCCTCCTTTAGAAGGCAGTAAAAGATGCTACTGGCTACAGATGAAACCTTAATTCTTTCCTTACTCAACACCCCTTCAAGGGACAAAAGATTGGAAATGTCTCTTCAATCAAAACAAGATCTTGCTCTGCCTTTCCATGATTATTAGCGCCTGCTTTGTGCTGATCTCTTTGTCTCCAAAAAGAAGCTGCTTTATTGAAACATCATAGAAAACACAGTTGTCCCCTGAGACAATGAAGTCGCCTGCACACAGGCATTTCCAACGTAGGCAGGGCTGGCAGAATTCTCAACCTGTTGCTATAGTAGCAGAAAGAATGTGATTCCAGCAGCTCTGCTGAGATCCATATCCAAATCCCTCCTGCTCCTGCAGAGAACATTAACCCTTTACTGTCCTTTCTCAGGGGCAGAAATACCTGGGAAGAATCCCAAATATTTCTTAGGAGCTGGATGCTGTATAGTCTTAGCATCTGCTCATTCACTTGTTCAATACCTATTAACGTTCTATTATGTTGGCTCCCAGATTTTAAGGGGTAACAAGTCAGACATGGCCCTTGGCATTGAGCAAGAAGGAGGAGGATATGAAATTATTGCTCAAATAATACATTATGTAGCATTGGTATATATGAGAGACACATGAGGTTCACAGCAAAAACATCACTAGAGAGATAACAACCTGTGCAAGATAACCAGCTTATCTATTAGTTGTAGCAGACCCTATATATTCTGGGCCATTGCAATTGTTTGATTGTTTGCATGTGTTAATTTGAGAAGAATACCATTAGAAATGCCAATCATATCATGCCTCCTACAAAACATTAGTTAAAATACGTTGTTTAATTACACCAATTTCTTCACGTAATACAGAAACAGTATCATCTGTCAGGGAACCACTGCTGAACATGAGGTTATGATCCCTCATTTACAGTCACCAGGTAACAGAAATGGCAGGTGAGGGCTCAGAAAACATGTAAAGGCAGCACCATTAGCAGCACAAAGACCCGGTGAGGACTTCTAAATAGTCTCCTCCCCATCTATTTCTGTGGTCAGGGCAATAATGAAGAAACTTCAGGAAGTGCAATTTAGGAATGACCTATAATCCAGCTTACTTTCTCTAACAGTGTGGTATGGAAATCTCATATTGTGAAACACCTTCCAGCCAGGAAGCACAAATAGTAGGGAAGCAGGGTTTCGTAGGAAGATTAACTCAGTAAGTAATGCTATACTCAATAAGTAATGCTTGTTTTGGGAAACGAGGCACTATCAAGCAGATTGCCAAGAAAAAGCTGAAAAAACAAGAAGACAGGTGGCTAATCTCAGTTGGCCAATAGATGTGATCTCAGGAAGGTTACATAATCCTTTGTACCTGAGTTTCCTCACAGGTAAATCTGATACACCATGGTGTTAGTTCATTTTGCGTTGCTATAAGGGAATACCTGAGACTGGGTAATTTATGAAGACAAGAGGTTTATTTGGGCTCATGGTTCTGTAGACTGTACAAGAAGCATGGCAGCAGCATCTGCTTTTGGTGAGGACTCAGGAGGCTTTTAATCATGGTGGAAGGTGAAGAGTGAGGAGGCATGTCACATGGCAAGAGAAAGAACACTCTAGGCTCTTTTAAACAACCAGCTCTTGAGTGAACAGAGGGAGCACTCACTCATTAACAAAGGGAGGGCACACAAGCCATTCATGAGGGATCTGCCCTCAGGACCCACACTTTCCCCCCAGGCCCCACCTCCAAAATACGGGATCACGTTTCAACATGAGAATTGGAGGGGACAAGTATACAAACCGTACTAGCCACATATATCGAAAGGCACAGAATGATCGATAGCAAAGCCTGTAAATTAGTGGCCTAAATTAAAGTGCTTTATTCTTCTTAGTCATACCATAAAACATAATTTCTGCCCTGGAGAATATCTGAGAATCTCAATCATATCAACACTGGTTTTCTGTTTCAATGAGAGAGGCTCAGGCCCCATGCCATTCACAAAACAAATCAGGGAAAGATGTGTAATCAGGAAGGGACAGTCTCACCAAAATCTCTTTTAACCCCTGGCACTGTTGGGCTAGACTACGGGAAAAGGTCCCAGTGTTCAGAGTAGATGGAAACTCATTCCTTTTCACCTGAGAAAAAGGGGATGACAATAAAGGGATATCATGTGATCTAAGGTAATGAGACCACCCACATAATAACCCTCCTGGATCTGGGCAGTGAATAACCAAGCCCAGTAACCCATACTCTTTTACATTTTAGAGGATACAGTGGGAATGGAAACAGAGGCATTCATTCTACAGGGATTCCAATGCCATTTCTGCAGCTAATAAATTTGAAATACCATCAGGAGTTTCTATCTATCTATCTATCTATCTATCTATCTATCTATCTATCCATCCATCCATCCACCCACCTACCTACGTATCCATCCACCCACCCACCCACCCACCTACCTACCTACCTACCTACCTACCTACTTACCTACCTACCTACTTATTTACTTATTTATGGAAGTTTCTTTTTGAGGTGGAGTCTCGCTCTGCCACCCAGGCTGGAGTGCAGTGCTGCAATCTCAGCTCACTGCAACCTCCACCTCCTGGGTTCAAGCAATTCTCCTGCCTCAGCCTCCTGAGTAACTGGGATTACAGGTGCACACCACTGTGCCCAGCTAATTTTTGTATTTTCACCATGTTGGCCAGGCTGATCTTGAACTCCTGACCTCAAGTGATCTGCCAGTCTTGGCCATCCAAAGTGCTAGGATTACAGGTGTGAGCCACCGTGCCCAGCAGGAGTTTCTTTCCCTTCAAATTCCTTTAGACAGATCATAGGGGCTATGAGTCCCCTGCTTACTTCCACATCACAAGGAGCAGAAGATGGCTCCAGAGGATGCACATTTCTCTGCCTCTGGGTTATTCTAGGGTCCAGCTAGGACTTCAGAAGCCTTCCAAAGCAGAAAAAAAATGCAACCTCCTCCTCATACACCCTTCCCCCACTGGCAAAGAGTATTTTAATTGCCCTATTTCTTCACTCTTCGCCATATCCATGCCCTTTGCCACAACTATTTGCAGCTTCTCACACCAAAAAGTGAAATAGGCTGGACCTGGTGGCTCACACTTGTAATCCCAGCACTTTGGGAGTCGAGGCGGGCAGATCACTTGAGGCCAGGAGTTTGAGACCAGCCTGGCCAACACGGTGAAACCCCATCTCTAGTGAAAATACAAAAATTAGTCAGGTGTGGTGGCAGGTGCCTGTAATTGCAGCTACTCAGGGACTGAGGCACAAGAATCACTCGAGGCTGGGAGATGGAACCTGAGATCACACCATCGTACTCCAGCCTTGGTGTCAGAGTAAGACTCTGTCTCAAAAAATATAATAAAAAATTTAAAAAAAAATTAAAAAGTGAAATACATTTCCTTGCCCCTTGACAAACTCCACGTGACTTTCTTTGACCAACAGGATGTTAACAGATTAATGATATCAGAAGCTTAAATTGAGCATGTTATTCTCGTGGAGATGGCAGAGATGGGCTTGAATAACAGGCTCAAGCTAGCAGCTGGTGCCAAGGGAAGGATGAGAGATGTGGCATAAAGCTACCCACCTCTGAGCCCAGCCTAGAATCAGCCAATTGCCCCCCTCAAACTACAGACATGGGGATTAAGAAATGCACATTGTTAACAAAGAAAAAAATTAAAAATAAAAAAAACAAAAAAAGAAAAAGAGAAAAAAAGTAAAAAGAAAAAATAAACAAGATATAACAACAACAACAAAAAAAAAACCTAAAAAAAAGAAATGCACATTGTTGTATAAAACAGATTTTGTGGTTGTTTGTAACACAGCATTATTGTAAGCAACAACTGGTACACACACCATAGTAAAATTTCACCTATAATTTAATGGTTAAAATACTGTTTGCTTTGTTTTCTTAATACATGATAAATAATTGATATCTGAGTTTTTTTTATTAGGCTCTAAGATCTTCAGAGCAAGGTCCTATTACATTCCCAGTGTCCAGGATTTATTCATGAGTCCACATCAGATTGTAAACCCCAGGGAGACACAATGGTAAACAATATACAATTCTAGCCATCAATCTGCAACTGTCGATTCTTCCTGTCTAGCATCTGGGTTAGTTTTGGCCAAAGGTGATCATAAAGTTTACTTTTGCAGCTAGAAGTACATGAAGTCAGTAATGAACTGCATGTTATTTGCTTAAGTAGAGATGAACTGGAATCACTGCATCTTTCAGTAATGGAGGGATTGGCAAGACTCTTGAATTATTGGGTTTTAATCCTGGCCAATAATCAGAGCTTTAAAAATTGCAGGTTCTGAATCTTCATCTACAGATATTTGATTGAATACTCTAGTACAAGGCCTAGGCATCTGTGTTAAAAATGTCTCAGAGTAATTCTGACAATCATAAGGATTGAGGACTCACCACCCCAATTAATAGAACTCCTCCATCCAATGATTGAATCTCTTCTACTGAGTTGAACTAAGGATCTATAATGACATTAATAGACCCCAAAAGGGGACCATTACCAGGGAACTACATGTATCAGTCAGCTATATTAGTATAACAAACCATTCCAAAACTCAGTAGCTTAAAACAATAAGCATTGGGAGAACGATCCAAGATGGCCGATCGCTAACATCCCGGGATTGCAGCTCTCAGGGAAGGCACGGAGAACTAGAGGACGCCACACTTTCAGACAAAGTCTGGATGCTCAAGGAGCAGAAGATCCCCCAGTGGTGGAGACACACGAGTCGCCAGCGCGACTCTCGTGGTCGGCACAGCGGTTCCACCAGCACCTCGACGCGGCAGCGCTCGGCGCAGAGTAAACGGGACCGGTTCCCCTTCTGACCCAGGTTTGGAGCCCCGGGAAGGCAGAGTTGCCTACTAGGGACACAAGAAGGAAGCCCGACAGGAGAATCCTGGGCAGAAAAGCACCATCAGTTTTAACGCCGCTGCTCTGGCCCTGGGAACTAACAACCTGGACGTCCACTCAAGAGACCTAATCTGAAAGTTGGTAATTTCAAAGACGACAGGAGGATAAATTTACAATGAAGGGAAGAAACCAGCGTAAAAAAGCTGAGAATACTCAAAGTCAGAACGCCTCTCCCTCTAAAGATGATCACAGTTCCACATCAACAATGGAACAAGGCTTGATGGAGAATGAGCGCCTCCTGATGACAGAATCACTCTTCAAGGAATGGATAATAACAAACTTCGGTGAGTTAAAAGAACATGTTGTAGCCCAACGTAAAGAAACTAGGAACTTTGAAAAAAGGTTTGATGAAATCCTATTGAGAATAGACAACTTAGAGAGGAGTATGAGTGAATTAATGAAACTGAAGAATACAATACAGGAACTCCGAGAAGTATGCACAGGTTTAAACACTCGAATTGTTCAAGCAGAAGAAGGGATATCAGAGGTCAAAGTCCAACTTAATGAAATAAAACGTGAAGAAAAGATTAGAGAAAAAAGGATAAAAAGGAATGAGCAAAGTCTCCAAGAAATGTGGGACTATGTGAAAAGACCAAATTTACGTTTGATAGGTGTACCTGAATGCGACGGAGAGAATGAATCCAAGCTGGAAATTACCCTTCAGGATATTATTCAGAAAAATTTTCCTAAACTAGCAAAGCAGGTCAACATTCAACCCCAGGTAATACAGAGAACACCACAAAGATATTCCTCAAGAAGAGCAACCCCAAGGCACATAATCGTTAGATTCACCAGGGTTGAAATGAAGGAGAAAATACTAAGGGCAGCCAGAGAAAAAGGTCAGATTACCCACAAAGGCAAGCCTATCAGACTTACAGCAGATCTCTCGGCAGAAACTCTACAGGCCAGAAGAGAGTGGGGGCCAATATTCAACATCCTCAAAGAACAGAACCTTCAGCCCAGAATTTCATATGCAGCCAAACTAAGCTTCACAACTGAAGGAAAAATAAAATCTTTTATGAACAAGCAAGAACTCAGAGATTTTATTACCACCAGGCCTGCTTTACAAGAGCTTCTGAAAGAGGCATTACACACAGAAAGAAACAACCAGTATTAGCCTTTCTAAAAATACACTAAAAAGTAAAGAGCACCAACATAAAGAAGAATTTACACCAACGAATGGATAAAATAGCCAGTCAACATCAAATGGCAGTATCCCTAAATTTAAATTGACTGAATTCCCAATCAAAAGACACAGCCAAAACCCAACGGCATGTTACATCCAGACCTGTTTCACATGCAAGGATACACAAAGACTCAAAACAAAGGGATGGAGAAAGATTTACCAACCAAATGGAGAGCAAAAATAAATAATAAATAAATAAAAAGCAGGAGTTGCATTTCTTGTATCGGATAAAATAGATTTTAAAGCAACAAAGATATAGTGGTAAAAGGATCAATGCAACAACAAAAGCTAACGATCCTAACACCCAGATAGAAGACTTAGATTCAATGAGACAGAAAATTAATAAGGATATCAAGGACTCGAACTCAGATCCAGAACAAGTAAACTTAATAAATATTTATAGAGCTCTCCACTTCAAATACACAAAGTATACATTCTTGTCAATACCACATCACACCTACCCATTAGTTTAAATGAAACATTGATTGGCCATTATTAATACCCAATTTTTTTCAAAATAAAGCAATATTTCCATTTACTCTCCCTCTTTCTCTTCCTCTCCTTTACTTATTATTTTTTTTTAATTTCCTTCTCTCAAAAAAAAAGAAATCAACTTGTAAACCTCTAGATCCAGGTCGGCAATGTCTCTTTCATTGCTTGATTTCCTTTCTTCCCTTCCCTCCCTCCCTCGCTCACTCCCTCCCTGCTTCCTCCCTTCCTTCCTTCCTTCATCCCTTCCTTCCTCCCTACCGTCCTTATTCCCTTCCTTCCTGCCTTCCTCCCCCTCCTCAAAAAAAAAAAAAAAAAATAAGCATTTATTATTGCCTATGAGTCTATGGATCTGGATGGATTTGTCCGATCTCTGCTGGGCTCACTCAAGTGTCTGAGGTGAGCCAGCTGGTCTAGGATTGCCTCACTCACATGTCCAGTGTAAAGTCACTGTTACCTGGGGTGACGGGGTCTCTGCGCCACAGCAAGCAAGCCCATGAATGTCTGTCTATAGTCTAAGAGATGCCGATTTCTTGGAGGGAAAGAAGTGTGTGAGTGAACCTCTTAAGACCTGGGCTTGGGACCTAGGCTTGGAACCAACATACCTGGACACCTTCACTTCTATTTGAATTCTGTTGGCCAAAGTAAGTAGTAAGGCTAAGCCCACATTCAGGGGCTGGGAAAAGAGACTCCACTCCTTGATAAGAAAGCTGCAAAGTCCTATCTCAAGGAAACAGATTTAAAGAGGAGAATAATTGTAACCATTTTAAAAATTAATCCATTACACAGCATAACACCCTGGGGTGGAGGTGAGAGCACTTCTGGCCAAATGTGATTTCTAAGTGAGGGCTGAAGTTTTCACTCTCATCTCAACAAGTTACCAAGTCCATAGGTTAAAGCTTCATCTGATATTCATTAGTTCTACTCCTGTCCGCACACACGTACACCTTACTTAATCCTCAAGATTTCAGTCTGAAACTAAAGTGAAAGCAATCTATTTACTCTCAGCACTATTTTGTATTATCTTTTGGGGTTCTTTCTTTCTTTTTTTTTTTTTGAGACAGAGTCTTGTTCTGTCACCAGGCGCCAGGCTGGAGTACAGTGGCACAAGCATGGCTCACTGCAACCTCCACCTCCCAGGTTCAAGCAATGATCCCGCCTCAGCCTCCCAAGTAGCTGGGACTACAGGCATGCGCCACTATGCCCAGCTAATTTTTGTATTTTTTAGTAGAGATGAGGTTTCACCGTGTTGGCCAGGATGGTCTCAATCTCTAGACCTCGTGATCCACCTGCCTCAGCCTCCCAAAGTGCTGGAGTGAGCACTCACAGGCATAAGCCACCATACTCGCTGTCTTTTGGGGTTCTTTAAGAGGATTGGATGACATGCCACTCTTAGGAGGATGTGTTCAGGACATGTCTCTGTGATGTCTCCTCTTGGCTTAGGATGTGCCTACAGATGAAACGTAACAATGATCATCAGGGCCATACCCTCCAAAGGACCCAGAGCATTACCATGAGGAGCACCGAAGCATTAAAAAAAAGAGCAGGAAACTGGAGCTCCTTGAAAACTACAGGCCGATGCTAATTAGATTTTTAGCCACCAGCTGTTTCCTAGGCCCTCTGCATTCTACCTCTCTTCTTTACTCACCCTCGCCAGACTGTGACCACTTTGAAAATGCACTAATTCTTCAGGGCCTGAATCCACACTATTTTCCCTGATCCAAGCTCCAAGATGCATGCAGTCTGCCTAGGATGTAGCAGCAGTTATCATAGCATTGCTACAGCTAAGGTGCTGCTTTCTATTTTTCAGAAAAATCACCATGACCTTTTGGATAGCTCCACTAAAATTCTTTAAATGTTTACATGTGGGCCAGGCCTGGTGGCTCATGCCTATAATCGTAGCACTTTGGGAGGCCAAGGCAGAAGGATCACTTGAGCTGATCACTTAAGATCAGTCTGGGCGAGAAAGTAAGAGCCTGCTTCTATTTTTTTTTTTTTTTTTTTTTTAAGTTAGAAAGAAGAAAGAAGAGAGGAGGCGGAAGAGAAAGAAAGAAAGAGAGAGAGAGAAGAAGAAGGGGGAGGAGGAGGAGGAGAAGGAAGAGGAAGAAGAAGAAGAAGAAGAAGATGAATTATTCAAACACAGGATGGTAAAGTGTTGGCCACAGCTAGTTAGTGTCTGAAGGCTTTCTGGAGGTGATTCAGCAACTGGTAAGGAGAAAGTGCATGCTGCTCAAAGGCAAGGCTGTCTCAAGTCCACAGTCTGATACCTATTTATATATCCAGTTTTCAGTCTGCTTGGTACAGTCACTGATTAAAGGACTAAGCAACAGGAGTAGATGAAAAAAACAATGAAATAAAAAGAAATGCTAAATTCACCATGAAGTTGCCTTAGGAAAGCCAAATTCAAGCAGTTGCATTTACTTTGCTTCAGAAAGAAACCCCAGGAAGTTCTAAAAACACACCAAAGAGACCACGAATGGGAGCGTATGGCAGATGCACTTGAACGTGTTCAGAGTTGTAAGCTAAGGATTCTTAGGGAGAATTCTCTTCAGAAAGCAGCCATCCCTGAGATCCATTTCTTAACCATGAGGAACATCTGAAGCCCCCATCCCATCGCATGGAACCCGGCCATACTGGGTCAAGGCCTTTTGGTTTGGGTTAAATGAAGGTGGCCAGGTGGAGCTTTGGGGGAGGGTGACAAGTGAAAATGCTATATAAACTGCATGCTTTTGCTTTTTATAAGTGGTGTGGTTTTCCTGTTCAGCCTGCTGCCAATGGACCATCCCTCTACATAAGTTTCCCCTAAAAAAAACCTGTCATTTGCTGGCCCTAGTTCTCTTCTTCCACCGCTTGACCTTGGTGCCATCTCTACTGAAGTTAATAGGGGGCTGGCACTACATGGAGGAAATGTTGCCAACAGTCTTCTAAACTGTATTCTATTTCTGAGCACTGATTCTGGGAGAAAAGCACGTTTGGGGTGGTGATGTTTCTGTACTGTAACGTGTAGCATCCAATGTACAATACCTATGAGAGTCAGGACGGCTATCCGTGCTGTTAAGTGCATGGGCAGCTTTGAGTGACTTCCATTAGTCTTTTAATCATAACTGAAAAGTCACAAATGTGAACCAGCAATCATTAGGCAAAATCATCATCATGGTTCCCACCTCCACTTCTTGCTCATTTGGCTCCAAATAAGTGGCATTCTGGGATTGTACTTTAATGAGCTGGCTGATGGGGCTGCAAGCAATCTATGCTTTCGATTAATCAGCCAAGGGGAAACTAGAGCCACAAAAAAGCAAACTACTTGCATTATCACCACAGGAACACTGGCCATGACACCGATGAAGTATTGCTGATTTACCTCCAGCAAAACACATATTGCACTTTCCTGAAACTTAGAAGAGGGGCATTCACTCTAAGAAAGGTATTTGCACCCTACCTGTGACCCTCCCCACTCATCCCTTCACTCACAGCGAACTTCATAGGCTTCCTATATGCCAGAAGGTTCAGATGTGCCATCTTGGTACACCATGTTTTAGGGTGATTCACTGCAGTTCTAGAAACCTAGACATGTTAAGCACAGGCTGCTCTGTTCGGGGCATCCTTAAGTTGCCTGCACAGAGTTGCCAAAAACTAACCTGTGTTGCATATTCAGAGTCAGAGCACTTGGCACAGGCCGAATCTTCACAGGTGTCATGGCAGTGCCTCTGGTCTGAGCAGTTTTTACTGCAGTTTCCCATACTGCTCTCCTATAAAACCCTTTAGCTCAGCATCCTTGCACTCTGATATAAACACAACGTAATTCCTCAAATTGACTTTACATGTAGCCTTGTCTTTCCCACATTTTTATTAATATCTTCCCAGGTATTCAAGTTTGGGCTAGGGCAGGAACCAGAGGCAGTAACTTTATTCCTTCACATGTCGGTGAACCAACAGCTTTTGGAATAAATATTTGAGACACAGAAGCCTGTTAACAATGCAGTGCTTGATCACTCTGAATTACTCTCTCACCCACAGCAACTGGGGGAGAGGGTCTTGGCACTAGCTCACTGCACAAAACCTGCTTCCCAGCCTCCACCATTTGCCTCCAGACCATTCTCTCAAAGAATTCTCAACACACTATACAAAGATCTCAGTTTTCCCTCTTAAATGCGACACAAATTCCACATTGAACATCAGACCTTTTTTTCCCACAGCAGCACAGATTTAATTCAATAACGTCATGTTCACAAATATTTAATTGGACTTACCTTTTAACTCTTTTCCTCAAACCCCACCTTGCATCTTTCGCTCAACGCTGAACTCCTTTAAATAAAGCTCCTCTGTTTTGTTGTGAGACAACACATCATCTTGGTCTATTACAAAGCTATGGTGACACTTAAGCCACATTTCAATTAGACAGAGGTGCCTATCTATTAAAATGCCCACAATCCTTCACACTTTTTCTTCCTCAAAACCTATTTGGTAAGCAATGTAGCTTTTTGTTTTGTTTTGTTTTGTTTTGTTTTGTTTTGTTTCTCTACAGTGCCAAAAGTCTAAGTTGTACTAACAAGAGGTAATTAGTTATGTTAAGTTTTCTTCCAAGGCCATGCTATCAGGTTACAACTTCTAATAAACCCTGCTGCAAAAAGACATTTCTTTGTCTTGGGACCACAGAGAACTAACCAAACAAAACACCTTCAATTGTCTCAGACACTCTGCCATCTAAACACAATCAGAAAGAAAAGCCAACACCAAAGCAAATAAAATGAATGAAGTGGTCCTGCTGCTGGCAGCCCTTACCATTGGGAGCAGAGGCCCCCTCCGGACCCTCGCAGGGGTTCTGGCTCCTCCTGGACTGGGGAGAGGGTGGCGAGGGGTCCAGGCGGTGGGTGTGGGTGGAGGTATGCTCCGAGCATGCTTGAACAGGACTCACTGCCGTCTGCCTGCCTGTCTGCCACTCGGTCCTCTCGTCTGGTGGGAAGGGCCAAGATGAAAAAAAAAATGTGCAGGTTACTCACTGGCCTTCTCCGGCGGGCAGACACACCCAGGAGGAGGGAGAGGCCAGGCGCAGACAGGAGAGTCTTCAGAGGCTGAGCCTGAGATCTCCCTTCAGATTTCCTTTTGTTATTACTTCCTGAACTTTAAGCTCAGTCTGCATGGGTATGGGTACTTAGGGAGGCAAATAACACTTGAGTAATTAGATTCTAAGGGCTTAATGCAAAGGTTACTTTGAAAAGGCAATGCTTTAGCACACATCCTTTTGCATTTCACCCTGAAATTTGTTTCCACTGTGTTGAGTGTTAACGCTGGCGTCGGAAATGAGAGTGAAGGGTTACTCTGGGGCAGGGATCTGGAAGAGCCTGGGGCAAGAAAACTTGGATGTGATTTAAACAATGAGTTTCTAGAGTTTAACTTTTAGACTGAATTTTAGAGAAACAGGATTCTCAACAGTCTCCCAGCACCTATGGACTTTGCCTTGTCCAAGAGGCACATTCTTGAAGTAGGTATCTTTTTTTTTTTTGAAGTAGGTATCTATAAATCAAGATTTTAGAAATGGATTCACGTTGTAAATGGAATAACTTGTCATTTGATAGCCTGGCCTCCGATTAATCCTGACATGAAGGCTTTCACGAATGGATAATTTGTCAGTTTGGGACGAAGCCTGGGTGTTCGTAAACAAAGGCATGGCAGTCATACAGCCTAGGGAGGTGGAACGGAGGATGAGAGAACAGGTACTTGCCTCAATTAATCCTGAAAATGTACTTATAAGGGAGGATATTCCACTTTCACATATGAGCACACTGGGACCCAAAGGTTGGGGAACTTGGTTCATGCTGGGCCAGCTAGTAAACAGGAGACCCAAGATTTGGACCCAGGTTTGCCTGAACCTAAGACCTGGTATCCTCCCACCATACAGCCAGACATGCCTGTCACCCCTCCAACACTCACCTTTCTTCCACTTGCAGCTAACCTAAGGCTAGGTATCTTTCCTTAAATTTTTATAACTTTCCCAAAACCAATATACCGTGAAATATAATTCGGTGGGTTTTTTAATAAGTACAATAAAAGTGGAAAATGTACTGTATAGTTTCTTTGCTGTAGCTTCTCACAGCCTTTCGTATGCTAATATACAGTGTGACTCTTTAAGTTCAGGACCTACATCCCCGGAAGAGGGAAGGGATCTTCTGAGTTTGGGAAACAGTATTATAGAGATGTGTTGTTGCTCTTTCTTCTTCTTTTTTTTTGAACTGATAAAAAATCTCACACAGTATATACAAGCATAAAATAAAAAGTAAAAAGTTCTCTATTATTCTTAACCATCAGTCCCATTCCTGAGAGGTAACCACTGTTAGCAATTTCTTATGTATCTGGTTCAGAAATGTCTAGCTATATAAAGCATATGACTAACCTCTTAAAAACAACGTAACTGGGATTAAAGGATACCCATGATGTATTATTTGGCACTTAAAAAAAAACTTAATGATACGGTTGAGATTTTCCATATCAGCATATAGAATTGTTTAGGCAAGTTAGTGTCAAGAAAAGTAAAAGTTAGATCTAAAATCCTGAATTACCACTTTATAGAAGGGTCTGCAGCATGGGCCACAGTATGCTTCATGACTCAGTGTCAGAAACTGGACTTTCCATTTCAGCTCTAGCTCTATAACTTCCACACTTGACACTCAGGTATAGAATGGGAAGGACCCTACGACCAACCTCATAGGTGGCTATGAGGGTCGGTAACAATAATGACAATAATAACAATGCCAACAGCCCTAGCCAACACTTACCCAGCACTTACTCTGAGCTAGGCACTTTTGTTAATGCTTTCTATGTATTAACCAAATAAAGTCTTACCCCAAATAACCCCAGCAATCAGTTGCTATTATTCTTCTCATTTTACAGATTGAGAGAGCCATTTCAGAGTGTGTACAAGAAGGGCAAAATAAATGCTTGAAGTTTTATTAATGAAGCAAACATGATATTGGCCACCTTGATTTTTGCCACACTGCATTCCTAAATGCCACACTATAAAGCAGATCCTATTTTCCCTTAGGAATAATATAATTGCGAGTTCTGTTCCAAGACCTCATGTTGGCTTCCTACGAATTCAAATCTTTACAGTAAAATCTTGTAAAGAAAAGGAGATACAACAATAAATCTCATAATCATGTACAACAGTAAAACGATGTTCCATGACTCAGATTTTATGAGATTGGCTCATACAGCCCCTCCTTTTTACTGATGATGGAAGTAATATCCAGAAGATTGTGTGGAACTTCTCTAAAAGTACATACGTGTTACACTGTCTCAGTAATGAAACAATTTTAAAATGTGCCCACATTTGAAACCTGTATTACACAAGGAAACTGCAACATACTCTATAATATACATATAAACATATTGTATCACAAATTTGACACAATATTAATATACAAGTTAGTTAACGAGAAATAGCTTCCCCTGCCTGCCTCCGTAAAATTAAAAGGTCATTTGAGGAATGATTTGACTGACTCATTTCTTAGAAAAGCTGTCTAGGGCCGGGCGCGGTGGCTCATGCCTGTAATCCCAGCACTTTGGGAGGCAGAGGCGGGTGGATCACGAGGTCAAGAGATCGAGACCACCCTGGTCAACATGGTGAAACCCCGTCTCTACTAAAAATACAAAAAATTAGCTGGGCATGGTGGCACGTGCCTGTAATCCCAGCTACTCAGAAGGCTGAGGCAGGAGAATTGCCTGATCCCAGGAAGGAAGAGGTTGCGGTGAGATCACGCCATTGCACTCCAGCCTGGGTAACGAGAGCGAAACTCCGTCTCAAAAAAAAAAAAAAGAAGAAAAGAAGAAGAAGAAGAAGAAAAGCTGCCTAGGGATAATGTGAATCAATACTTTCCAATTTTCTTTTATTTCTTTTGTTTTTATATGAAGTCTTGCTCTGTTGCCCAGGCTGGAGTACCATGGTGTGATCTCAGCTCACTGCAACCTCTGCCTCCTGGATTCAAGTGATTCTCCTGCCTCAGCCTCCTGAGTAGCTGGGACTACAGACTTGCACCACCACGCCCAGCTATTTTTTTGGATTTTTCGTAGAGACAGGGTTTCACCATGTCAGCGAGGATGCTCTCAATCTCCTGACCTTGTGATCTGCCTGCCTCAGCCTCCCAAAGTGCTGGGATTACAGGCGTGAGCCACCATGCCTGGCCAGTACTTTCCTATTTTCTCAATATATTTATCTATATAAACCAGAGGCTTTCAACATCAGTCCATAGGTTTTATCCCTTCTAACACAGTTGCAGAAGCATCTTCACAGTTTGAGACATTACTTGGGACCTTAGCTTGATTTGGGGTGCAAAGTTTGACCTAATCCTCCTGCCCTCTTGCCAATTCTTTTTTATTCTTTAAACTCTCTTTAAACATGATTACAATTGAATAGATACTATGCGTTTTACTCTCAAGGTTAAAAAAAAAGTGACAGAGAAACTAATTTCTTCCCCCTTCCAGCTCTGGCTCTCATCTCAGTATTTGACTATAACTTTCAGCACAGTACCTAGAGTATGGTAGGGGCCTGTTATTTAGCTGTTTTCCCCATCCTGCCCTCTAATTTAGCGTAATCATCCTGTCCAATGGACTCACCACTTACATGTCTCTCCTCCCCTCCCCTCCCCTCCTCACCTCAGCCCTCCCCTCCCTTCTCTTCCCTTTCCATCCCTTCCCTTCCCTTTTCTTGAGAGGGAGTTTCACTCTTGTTGCCCAGGCTGGAGTGTAATGGCATGATC
This sequence comes from Callithrix jacchus, assembly GCF_049354715.1. Classification (NCBI taxonomy): domain Eukaryota; kingdom Metazoa; phylum Chordata; class Mammalia; order Primates; family Cebidae; genus Callithrix; species Callithrix jacchus. The sequence goes on from NC_133509.1 coordinate 116,286,017, forward strand.
TTGGCTCACTGCAACCTCTATCTCCTGGGTTCTAGCAATTCTCCTGCCTTAGCTTCCAGAGTAGCTGGGATTACAAGCACCCACCACCACACCTGGCTAATTTTTTCGTATTTTTTGTAGAGATGGGGTTTCACCATGTTGGCCAGGCTGGTCTCAAACTCCTGACTTCAGGTGATCCACCTGCCTCAGCGTCCCAAAGTGCTTAGATTACAGGCGTGAGCCACTGAGCTCAGCTTTTTTTATTTTTGAGGTCAGGAGTTCAAAACCAGCCTGGTCATCATGGTGAAACCCCATCTTAAATTAAAAAAAAAAAAATGATGTCCATCCAAACAGAAGTCTACAGCATGACTACATATCACTGTCCTGCTCTGAAATACACACATGTAAAAGACGCACGTGCTTGCTTCAGGTGCTCTACAGCCAGTAATAGGGAAAAAACAGCAATGCACAATGGTGTTGAAGACAGAGTCTGAACCCCACTTCCACCACATATGCTCTGGTCAAGTCAAAGGTCAGAGTTCCAGATTCCTGGTCTCTTGAGTGAGGATAATATCCACTTCCTCATAAGGCTGTGATTGAAGATTAACTGAAAGATGTAAGACATTCTGTAAACTGCAAAGTACCACACAGATGTCAGGTTGTAACCCTCACTGCTTCTGGCTCTCTGAATGTGGTGGCAGTGGGCGTGATAATTGCTTTAAGAGAAGAACCAAGTTGTTTCTGTTGTTCTGGATTCCCCAGCACATTATTGACTCAGCTGCTGCTCCCAGAGCCGGTCCATCATGCTACTAAATTGCAGGAGAAAATGGGATTAGCTTATTCTCCCATGGACGCTAACCTTTTCCTTCATTCCTCTTGCCTTACCAGACCTTCTGAACTACTTCCTCTTAGCATATTTACAAAACTATTTTTAAAATCATTATGGAAAATTTCAAACATACATGACAATGGAGAGAAAGGAGTAGCAAATGCCTCACTTCAGGCTCACTAGCTTCAACAATTATCAATTCATTAAACACTTGTTTCATCAATACCGCTATCCACTCTGGATTATTTTGAAGCAGATTCCCAATATCATATCACTTTATCCATAAACATTTCTGTACATATCTCTAAAATATAAGAATTCTGTTTTTAAATGCAATCAAAATATTACACCTAAAATGTGACAGCTGGGCATGCCTGTTATTCCAGCAGTTTGGGAGGCTGAGGCTGGTGGATCACCTAAGGTTAGGAGTTCAAAACCAGCCCTGCCAACATGGTGAAGCCCCATCTCTACTAAAAATACAAAAATTAGCCAGGCGTAATAGCATGTGCCTATAATCCCAGCTACTCAGGAGGCTGAGGTCCGAGAATCGCTTGAACCCCAGAGGTGGAGGTTGCAGTCAGCCAAGATCGAACCACTGCACTCCAGCCTAGGCAACAGAGCAAGACTCCATCTTAAAATAAAATATGAATTATAATTATTTAACATTATCCAATATCCAGACAGTATTAAATTCCTCTAAATATCGCAAAGATTTTTTTTTTATCCTTTGTTCTAGTTGATATTGCAATTGTTTGATAGGTGCTGTCATTTCATCCAAGCGTTCTTTTTCCATCTTTATTTTTTTCCTTGCAATGGATTTGGTGAAGAACCTGGTTCTGTGCCAGAAAATGTTCCACAATCTACATTCTGATCATGGTATGATTTAACATGTTCCTCTCCCTTTGGAATTTACAGTTAGATTTAGAAGCTTGATCACATTTAGATTTGATTTTCAGACAGAGTAGCTACTTGAAAGGCAGTCTTAGGTACTTCCAGCAAGAGGCAAGTGGCATTTGGTAAGTTCTGGTATTTGTGCACTTAGCAGCCATTGAGGATCAATGCTTTGGCTTTATTTCCTAGGGATTGAAACTGATTTTCTTCCATTTCTTCCTCATTTATTAACTGAGATGCTATTAGTATTCAAGGTTTATACTTATCTAAAATGAAAGCATATATTCCCCACTTCTGTTTTTGGCCATGACATGTTATGCTAGACAATGTATGTTTTTTCCACCTACATATTTCATTAAAATCTATTTTACTGAGAAGATTATTTGGTTTAATCAAAAACTACTCAGATTTCTGTAAAACAACAACAACTGGAAAACATCATTCAGAAACCTCAGTCAAAGAGTGGTGAAGGACTGGTCCACAGCACACCATTCAAGTTCAAACCTAATTTTGCCACTTGTGAGCTCTATGACTTTGATCAAGGCTTTTCATTTTCCTACCCTCAGTTTTTTCATCTATAAATGGAGATAATAAAGGCTACCTTATAGCTTTTATGCGAATTTATGATAAAATATGCAAAGAGTATGTTTCAGTGTCTGACAAATAGTAGATACTCAACAAAGTTGTAGTCACCGCTAGTTTCCTCACTGTCTCCCCCATACCAAGCACACTGCCTGGCAAACGGCAGCTGCTCAATCAATATCAAGTGAATAACTAAGGGATGATTGGCTTTACTTTGTCTCAAGCTGATGGTGGCTTTAATAGGTCAAGATGCTGGGAATATAGAAGTGAACAGAACAAAATCTCTATTCATGGACCTACATTTAATTGGTTGTAGGAATGAATAAGGGCATGATTTGCTACCAGGTTCAATTATCCCAGTCAGCTATTTTGAAAATAAGTACTATTGGTAACCCAGGGTTGAGGAGCAGAATCAACTCAACTGTATTGTCAGAGATGTAAGCAGACATCAATTTTCTCCAAAAAGAAGTCCCAGCATTGCTATCACCTTGCCTTGACCTGAGGTGCTTTGAGGGCTCATTCCATGTACTGAGTTAAACTGTGTCCCTCGAAAGATAGGCTGATGTCTGCTACAGTTTGGATGTTTGTCCTCTTCAGATCTCATAATGAAATTGGATCCCCAATGTTGACGAGGGGTGCCTAATGGGCGATGTATGGGTAAAGGGGTGGATGCCTCATGAATAGATCAGTGCCCTCCCTGGGAAGGCAAGGGGGCAAATGAGTTTTTATTCTATTAGTTCCAAGTGAAGTAATAGAAAGTCAAAAGGAGCCCAGTACCTCCTCTCTCACTGCCTCTCTGGCCATTTGACTTCTGCACATGCCAGCTCCCCTTGTGCCTCTCAGCATAAGTAGATGAAGCCTGAGGCCCTCAACAGATGCAGAAGCCAGTGCCATGCTTCTTGTAAAGCCTAAAGAACCATGAGCCAAATATCTTTTTCTTATTAACTACAGTCTCAGGTATCCGTCTAGGGCAACACAAAAATAGACTAAGATGTCGAAGTCCTAATCCTCAGAAACTATGAATGTGACTTTATTTGGAAATAGGGTGCTTACAGATGTAATCAAATTAAGACAAATGGATTAGGGTGAACCCTAAATCCAGTCACTGGTGTCATTATAAGAAGAGACACGGCCGGGTGCGGGCTCACGCCTGTAATCTCAGCACTTTGGGAGGCCAAGGTGGGTGGATCACGAGGTCAAGAGATTGAGACCATTCTGGTCAACCTGGTGAAACCCCGTCTCTACTAAAAATACAAAAAATTAGCTGGGCGTGGTGGCGCGTGCCTATAATCCCAGCTACTCAGGAGGCTGAGGCAGGAGAATTGCCTGAACCCAGGAGGTGGAGGCTGCGGTGAGCCGAGATCGTGCACTACAGCCTGGGTAACAAGAGTGAAACTCCATCTCAAAAAAAAAAAAAAAAAAAAAGAGAGACACAAAGATACAGGGGAAAACGTCATGAGAAGATGGAGACAGAGACTGGAGTTATGCTGCCACAAGCCAAGGCAATCCAAGGACTGCTAGCAACTAGCAGAAACCCTGCCGACATGTTGACTTTGGATTTCTAGCCTCCAAGACTGTGAGAATACATTTCTGTTGTTTTCAGCCACCCAGTTTGTGGTAATTTGTTACAGCAGCCATAGGAAATGAAAACATCCAGTGAACTCAGACCAAAAGTATGGATCAACCAGCCTACACGTAGCTGAAACTGTTTTGCAGGAAAGCGAGAGAAGTGGGTGAGGGAAATCCTAGACAGGAGCACCTGAGTCAGCTTTGTCTTAGACCAGCTGGGCCCACAGCCGACTCTTCAAAGCTGCACAAGTACCAACAGGTAAGCCTGCTTTACCTGAAAAGCAGGTGGCCAGAAGCCACAGGACTTGTTGGCACTGATACGTTGGGAAGGAAAATGCTCTTTGTAGGTAAGGCAGCTTCTGTCTTCCTCCGCAGGAAGGAAAGGGGGAATATTAACACCACCCAGTGCTGGGGGAGAAGCACTTTATCCTAGGCATCCATCTCTCAATGCTGTTGTATCTCAGGGAGGCTCTCCAAACTAATAAAAACATCTACACACTGACGTGGGATGCTACTTAGCCCTTCCCTGGTTACTCAACCATGCCAGGCCTCAGCATACCTCCACCTCATCTCGGCACTGTGAGAAGAATTCAATGCAATAATGCAGTGGAGAACCTGGCATGGGAGAGGTGCTGCTTTGGCACCCTTTACAAAGCCATATCTGGACACTTGTAACGGTGAATAGTCATGGTGGCCACTCACAAATGTGCCAGGCACTGAGCTGGACACTCTAGAGACTGAGTGATGGTCTTTGTTAAATAACTGTTAGGGACTGTGGGATTTAGAGATGGTGTCTTTTTTTTTCTTTCTTAAAATTTTGTTTATGTTATAGTAATGTTTTACAATAAAATGCATTAAAATTAAAATTCTGATCTAGTATTTTTAAAAAGAAGTGGGAAAAGCTGTCACACATATTGATTTAAAAATGTAATTTTTACAACATTGCTCAATTGTTCAGCCAGGCACAGCTGAATCTTGCCAAAGCACCAAGGAGCCAGTGTCCACCCTCAAATTTCCCCTCACCCCCACTGCACGTCAGTAGCACATGATTTAGCACTTAATTGGCGGCTAATTATTGCAGGGGTGCTCGTTTTATTTTCCTAGCTTAGCTCCTTCAGGGCAAAAATTACCTCCTTTCACACCATCTGTCAGCACCTACTCAAAAGTCCTGCATGCCCAAAAATTAGCTGGCCTTCCAGGCAGGACTATGCCATAGACTTCTCTCTACCTTTCTGGAGAACAAGCTGTAACAAGCTGCTTAGTGATTACGTTGGTGCGAAGAAGGAAGCAGAAGAAACTATGACTAAGAGTTGTGCTCACATTTGGGGTCTGCTAAATCATTTCCTATTGGTTCATCTGATATGGAACCACCAAGGCCACAGGGCAAAACATGCAGGTGACACTCAGCGATCCAGCTATGGGTCAAAAGCACCTGAGGAACCAGTGTGTGTCTGTGTGCAGGCTTGTGTGTGCACGGGCAGCGGCATGTCGACATACCTCAAGGCTAAAGCAATTTAAGCTTTTCTCTTCCTGAGATAAAAAGCCAGCCTTTCTCAGTGACTGCTAGAATGTATTCTCTCTTTATGACTGCCACAGATGCTTTGGATACTTGCTGGAAGCAAGAAAGAGACTTTAGTTCCATGTGTCTTTGGAAATGTGCATAGGAGTATTATGCACCAGACACTGTGCTAATTTCTTTACATTTGCTGTTTTGTTTGTTTGTTTAGACAGAGTCTTGCTCTGTCACCCAGGCTAGATGCAATGGCACGATCTCGGCTCACTGCAACTTCCACCTCCTGAGTTCAAGTGATTCTCCTGCCTCAGCCTCCCGAGCAGCTGGGACTACAGGTGTGCAACACCACACTCAGCTACTTTTTGTATTTTTAGTAGAGACAGGGTTTCACTATCTTGGCCAGGCTGGTCTTGAACTCCTGACCTTGTGATCCACCCACCTCAGCCTCCCAAAGTGCTTGGATTACAGGCTTGAGCAACTGGACCCGGCCTCCATTTGCTCTTTTAATGCTTCTACTCAGAGGTTCTACAGAGTTGTACCAACCCCGTTTCACTGGCTGGAAAACTGATTAGAAAAGGCAGAGCCAGGACTGGATCTGGTGTGTCAGTAACTCCAGCATAGAATTCTGCATGGCCACAGTTCAATATTATTGGGAAAGAGGGGACAAAGCCACAGAACTAATATCAGGCAAAGTTCTTAGACCCTAGACATTTCCCTCCCATAGCTTCATCCACTGCCCACCAATATAAACAATGAACTTTCACTGGCAACCCTGAAATCACTTCACAAAGATGGCCTCTAGGGCTAAATCCAGCTGGCGATAGAGGGGGGACAAAAAAAAAAAAGAGACGTTGAAGCCATTGAACTTGGGTTAAAAGCTGCATTGTCCCTCCTCTCCATGCAGATCGGCTAATTGAGGTTAGAGCCATAGAAACCCAACAAAAGGCTCTGAAGAGCCCACACATCCTAGCCTAACTGCTGCCAGCCACTGAGGGGAGGGCCAGAGGAAGCCCTGCTCTCCCTCATTCCTCAACAGTTTAACGAAGATTTGATGTGTCCTCTTCCCAAGAACACATGACTGCATGATTGTCCAAGAGAAACTGATTTTTATTCTCAAACAGAACAGTGAATCCTCCTTTAAAGCCAGAAGTCAGCAATAAAATGGGTCATAAACGTATTTATGGGGTTATAACCCCCTTAGAGTAGGCAACTGGATTTCTCTCCTAGCCCCTGGGCCTGCAGAAACCACATTCCTGCAGAAGTTCTTCCTCCAAGGCTGGGGAGCGGTGGGAAGGTCTGCAGAACCTGTGGCCCTTCCTGAGCCGCTCGCTGCCACACATGGGCACTATTCGGGCAGGATCTTCTTGGCCTCTGAAAGTTATGAGAATATTCACCCAATACCATCTATTAGCTAATGAGGCTATCCGGCTTGCTTTGTATGTTTGGGATGATTCTGAAAAAAGTCACATTCACATTTTAAAATGTCTAAGATTTTATCACATAAATGACACACAAAGAAGTAAAATTGTATATGCATCATAAAGCAAGCATTACGTTTGAACCAGCAAAGAAAAACCCAACCATTTTTTTTCCCCAGACTTATTTTACTTCTATTCTTTAAAAACCTCTCTTTTGCAGACAGACATTCCGGGGAAGACGGCATCACTACTCAGATATTAAAAATACCTTACCATTCCGTTCCCCACATAGGCTTGAATAGACTAAACCCACCTCAGGGCCTTGAACTTACTGTCATCTTCTGCAACTTTTTGCCATTTTTGTAGGACTAAGTTGACAAGCAGACTTTCTGAGACTGAGGATGTTCAGCACTTTTCAAACAAGGAAGAAGTTGTCATACGAAAAAACAAGATCAGATTTGTTCTTTATGGATCCAAGACACGGTCATAATAACTATAATACTAACAACAATAAATTATTTGAAGAGCTGACATCCATCTGTTAAGCATATTTATTTTATCAGTCATTATTCTATGAGCTTTTTTTCACAAGAAAGTTTTTAGTTTATTAATCTTCTTATGAAAAATCCACAATGGCCACAGATAATATCATTGCAACACCTTTACCCCTTCCGCTGTGATCCCATCTCCAGCTCACTGCTAAACACTTCATTTCTTTTGGCCGAAACCAACACCGACTTCTGCAGTCCCCCCGACTTGCCTCATTCTGTTCTTGCGTTCCAAGAAGCAGAAGGGCAATCAGCTTGTCATGACATTTAGATTTGTACACCTGTTCTGAAACTGCCTCCATTTCTTCTTAGAGGCAGGTGGTTAAATACATGTGTTTACCAAGATTTCTGCTCGAAAGCCAAGAGACTCACCCCTGAGGCAGATGCTACACAGCACCTGCAGCTTGCACTGCTCTTTTTTTTTTGGAGACAAAGTCTCGCTCTGTTGCCCAGGCTGGAGGTTGAATGGCGTGATCTCGGCTCACTGCAACCTATGCCTGCTGGGTTCAAGCAATTCTCCTGCCTCAGCCTCCCAAGTAGCTGGGACTACAGGGACCGGCCACCATACCCAGCTAATTTTTGTATTTTTAGTAGAGGTGGGGTTTCACCATATTGGCTAGGCTGGTCTCAAACCTTGTGATCCACCTGCCTCAGCCTCCAAAAGTGCTGGGATTACAGGCATGAGCCACTGTACCCGGCCTGCTTGCACTGTTCTTAAGCAAACCCAATGAGAATGGAGGTGAGGTTCAAGAATGGCAGTAAGACCAGAAGTGATTCTGATGCTGAAAGGCCAGGTAAGATTCCATTAAACCAGCCTTCTCTAAGTCACTGTGCCACCTCCAGGGGACAGCTAGTTGGCCAAATCCTCTCTGTCAGAAGTGCTGAGTGCAAGGAGCATCTATAAAGAAGTGAAAATTAGATTTGTTGAAAGACTGCTCATTTTGTCTTCCTCAACTACTTTTTCCCTTCACTTCATTCTCTTAAGTATTAGGATGCAATACAAGTTCCATCACATACAATGGAGTTTACAACACAGAGGAAGTAGGTAATGTATTCCGTTCATCATCCAGCCTTGAATCATTAAAAGTTTGACCAATCTTCTAGAACCTCTAAAACAGTGACAGCAATCCCCTATTATTATGCTGAGGGCGAAGAACTAGACTTCTAGGCCTCAAGCAAGTTATTCATATCTTTCTCTCTTTCTACTTCTAGTTCCTTTTAGCCAACTGTCTCCAAAATGCCCTTTCTGGGCACCTAGAAAGAAAGTGGGACATGTCCTTTTGTAGGGGATGAAGCACATTGGCTGTTGTTACTTCCCCAAGTGAAGCTGAGCAGAAAACTACTGGCAAGTCTAAGGCAGAAATGGGGCAGAAGGAAGACTGGGAAACAGAAATGTTCTGTTGCAGTCTGGTGTGCCATAACAGGGAGCTGGCTGCTCTTTGGACCAATGACTTGCTACCAATTTTATTGATTGATTGATTGATTTAGAGATTGAGTCTCATTCTGTCATCTAGGCTGGAATGCAGTGGTATGATTGCAGCTCACTGCAACCTGCATCTCCCAGGCTCAAGCAATCCTCCCACCTCAGCCTCCCAAGTAGCTGAGACTACAGGTGCACTCTGCCATGTCTGGCCTTTTTTTTTTTTTTTTTTTTTTTTGCATTTTTTGGGGGTACAGGTTTTGCCATGTTGCCCAGGCTGGTCTCAAACTCCTGGGCTCAAGTGATCCACCTGCCTCAGCCTCTCACACTGCTGGAATTATAGGTGTGAATCACCACACCTGGTCTACCAATTTTAAATACAAGAGTGAGCAATAAAAATAGTGACCCATTCTTTATTTAAAGACTGACTAGTGACAGTCTCAAAGACACTATTTGAGAACTAACTCTGCAGTAATGGGAAGAAGAAAACATAAGAAAGAACTAGAAGAAAGAAGAAAAGGTGGAGAAGAAGTCTCAATGTATCTCAATCATGACCCTCTGAAAAGTGACCAAGTATATGCTTCCCCACCCCAAACACTTTCTGTCATTTCCATCTAATGAAATATGCAAGGATGGTCTGAAGAGATGCATTCAACAGGAAAGGAAGCTGCTGGGTGAGAATATACAGGGCTCGTCTCTCAAGAGTTTTTTTCTTTTGCTTCTGGGGACACAGACGCACTGTCAGATACCCTGCCGCAGGAAGAGTCACGCGCCTACGAGGGAGTCAGAGGAAAGAGTTGAAGGGAGAGACAAAGACATGAGTTGGAAGAAGACTCAGATTTCAGAGTATCACTATAGATTCCCTACTTTTCAAAAATAATATTCTTAGATTTATAAAGGAGTCAGTCCTGCCAAAATGTACACTTGGACTTGAAACCTAACTGAAGAAAGTCATTCAAAAATATCAAAATGAGTGAAAGCACAACCAAAAAAATATATTTTGTTAAGAGTAAGAATTAATGGAGCATATTTAGGGGAGTGAGATTTAGGAATGGGAGAGAGAGAGACAGATGTACACACAATATTAAGAGGAGGTAGCTGAAAAGGCAACAAGAACAATTCAAGACTTTGTGGGTTTCGTAGAGCTCAGCAGCACAAAGGTTATGAGTGTCTGGTGGGGGCTACTCAGGATTGAGAAATGACCAAAGGGGTATGGCGGACAGTTAAGGAATCAGAATTTTAAAGCTATTCATACAAGGACTAAAGAAAAAGCTGTCCTTGAGGCTGAGGCTGAGTCAGAAGGCAAGTGATGCCATGAGATTACAAAGAAAGACATTTCAAGTGAAATGATATCCAAAGTTTGGCATGCCATGAATAGCTGACAATGGGTAATTTCAATTATACCTGCCATCTATGTAACAGTCATAATTTATAAGTTAACTTGCCACTGCCTACCTCATTTCATTCCTCAATAAACTCTTAGAAGTGGTTAGGTAGGGTGGGTATCCTTATTACCACATTCCAGGAAGAAACTAAGGCTTAGAGGGATTAAGTGATTTCCCAAGGTCTTATGGCTGCTAAGTGGGAGAGTGAGACCTCCAAGTGAGCTCTTCCGATTCCTACTCCAGTGCTTATTCCACTATACTATAACTCAGAAGTATTATAACTAAGGGGGAGATGGCTTTGGAAAATACTTAGGCGAAGGGCCAAAGTTGGCAATGTAAAGTACATGACCTGTGTGGAAGGTGGTAGAAGTGGACCCTGCCGGTTTGTGGAAAAATGTGGAATGATGGCAGCTCAATGGCGTGAAAGTAAGCATGGGGAAAGGAGACTGTGCTAGTCCTTCCAAGGCTGAGGGAATTAGGGCCACAAGGAGAAGAAGGGAAGCCAGGCTACTTTAAGAAATCCTAGGGAGCACAATGTACAGGTAGAAAAGGTAGGACTATTTCCTCATCATCAACAAGGATTCGAAGGATACAAGATAGCTCAGGATGGAGTGAATGAATGAATTAGTGGGTGAATGAATGAAAGTCAAAGATGCTGGAAAGATAGGCTTTAACCTCAGGTGAGTGATCAGCAGGACCAGGGATGAGGACGACCATGGGTAGAGAAGAGGGTGGGAGATACAGCAGTGACAGGAGAGGAGGTAGCTGTTGGGGAAGTTGCAGAACTTTTCACAGGTTCTTAGTCTTAGTCCCAAGGTTCTAACTGTAGTATTACATTTCAGGGTGAGAAAATCTCTGTGAGCTTTAGAGAAGACAATGTATACGAAAGTGTCTGGCAGTGCCTGACAAATGGTAGGTGCTCAACAACCTCTGATTAAAACAGAAGTCAGGTCACATGGACCCTGGGAAATTCATTCTTCACACTGACCTTTGTCTTTCAGTCAGTAAATATTTACTGTATACTATGATGGATAATGTGCTGGAGGTGATCTAATGATGAATCAGACATTGAAATTGCTCTTAGCCTCCAGGCACACCTGACATAGATTACAGTATGATGTGGTAATAAATTCACCTGTTCAGCAAATAATTATTGAGCATCTACTATGTGTCAGGCACTGGTGATACACCAATAACAACAGAAAGTCCCTATGTACATGAAGTTCACGTGGGCACAAAGGACAATCCAAAACAGGCAAATGATTTCAGGTGGGGTTAAGTGCAATGGAGGAAGACAAAGGAGAGTAAAGAGGTAGGGAATGAAGATGGCACAGGAGACCCTGTTTTAGATGAGGGGGTCGTAGAAGGTCAGTATGAGGAGGTGACAATTGAACAGAGACATGAATGGAGTGAGGAAGTGAGCCGTATGAAGGTCTTGAAGAACGACCTTCCGGATGGAGGGAGTAGCAAGAGAAAAAGCCTAAGACAACAGTAAGTGTGAACATGAGAATGCAGGAAGTGGTGACTGACATAGTGCAGCTGCTGAGATAGCAAAGAAGTCAGTCCTACCTTGGGGTGTCGCTGTATGTATGGGGCCACCGCCACCTTATGATATAATATGTAATATAAGTTAGGTACAGTAGCACATGCCTGCAATCCCAGCTACTAGGGAGGCTGAGATGAGAGGATCACTTGAGCCCAGGAGTTTGAGAACAATCTGGGCAACATGGTGATACCCCACCATAAATTAAAAAAAAAAAAAACAAGATTAAAAAAAGAAGATAAAAAGAAAAAGAAAAATATATTTGGTTTCTGCCCCAGGTTCCTAAGACAGAACTCCTAAATCCCCTGCAGACAGAGGGGATAGGAGAATCTTCTGTTCTAATATTTGGTTGTTGACTTTGGTTCTTAACATAGACATCCTAAGAGGGATGGGAGAGCTACAGAGTGGTAGCTCTGGGATTTCTGGGTGAAAGGAGCATCTTATGTCCTAATGAGGCAACTCTTGGTGGGCTTCTGAACAACGTCAGGAAAGGGGCTGGTTGCCAGGGGAACCAACCATGTGATTAGAGGATTGGAACTTTCTGTGTTCTTCCCAACCTAGGAAAGGGAGAGGAGCTGAAGGTTGTGTTGATCACCAATCAATGGCCGATGATGTAATCAATCATGCCTACGTAATAAAGCCTCCATAGAAAACCAAAAGGACAGGGTTGAGGGAGCTTCCAGGTAGGTGGACACATGTGGATGTCAGAGAGCTCTGTTCCCCTTTCCATATGTCTTGCTCTGTGTGTCTCTGCTGTTATCCTTTAAATAAGAAACCAGTAAATATAAGCACGGTGTTTTTCTGAGTTCTGTGAGCTGCTCTAGCAAATTAAACTTAAGGAGGGAGTCATGAGAATTCTAGATTTATAGCTGGTCGATCAGAAGTATACATGACAACCTACTACAAGCAACTGGTATCTTAAGTGTGGGACAGTCTATGGACTGAGACCTTAGCCTGCAGGGTCTGACATTATGTCCAGGTAGACAGTGTCAGAATTGAGTTAAATTTTAGAACATTCCACTGGTGTCTGCTGGAGAACTGGTTGTTAGTGGGAAGCAATCCTCACATATATTGGTGACCAAAGGTAAAACATTCTGTATTGAGAATAAGAGTGGGAGAAATACTTTGGCCTTTTCTATCCTTAATGGAAGGCATAATAAGGAATCAAAGAAAGCTTCCTAGAGGTGCCGGTATTTGAGCTGAACCTGGACAGAAATGCAGCATTTGGTTCCATAGCAAAGGAACACTGTAAACCAAGCCCAAAGGAGGAAAGCAAAGAGTATCAGCAGGGAGCAAAGACTTTGGTTTGGATGACAAGGACATTTGATAGAGGGAAGTGGTGGCCAATCAGGCAGAAAAACTGGAGAGAAGCCAGAAAGGGCAGGAGAAAAGGAAACCTTAATTTTTGAAAATGTATTATCTAAGAGGCACCTACCTAGGTTCTTTGTCTTACTTCATTCAATAAACACAGCTATCCTAAAACATCCCCGGTGCAATAGATGGCAAACTGAGGCTGGGAAAGGTTAAAACCCAAAGTGAGTTAGGGATGTCAGGCTAAAGAAGTCAGGGTTTAAGCAGGGAAAATCATTGAAGGTTTGTAAATGCAGGAGGCACAGAGGCAGAGCTGTGCTGCTCTGGGATTAACCTGGCACACAAGGTGGATGGCAGCTCAGGAGCAGGCGACCAGCAAAGACAGTGCAGACTTCCAACCATCACTGTGGGGAAGAGCCATCTTGTTTCTTCCATATTCCCAAGGCCCTGAGGTACAGTGCTAGGTCTCTATCAGGCAGCCAGCCCACTTGATTAACAGCCTACCCACTTTGAAGTTCAGAGCCAAGAACAGCATAATCTTCCTTTTCTTGTGAGCAGGGTCATGTACCAGCCAAAGAAAGCTGGGTTAAATTTTTAGCTTTTTCAGACTGTAAGGTAAAGTATCAAGAAAGACTGACTTTCTTGCCTCTCAAACACTAAAGAGTTGCATTTGATTTTTTTTTTTTTTAAGACCGAGTTTTGCTCTTGTTACCCAGGCTGGAGTACAGTGGTGTGATCTCGGCTCACCGCAACCTCTGCCTCCTGGGTTCAAGCAATTCTCCTGCCTCAGCCTCCCAAGTAGCCGGGACTACAGGCACATACCACCATGCCCAGCTAATTTTTTGTATTTTTAGTAGAGACAGGGTTTCACCATGTTGACCAGGATGGTCTTGATCTCTTGACCTCATGATCCACCCGCCTCGGCCTCCAAAAGTGCTGGGATTATAGGCGTGAGCTACTGCACCTGACCTTGATTTTTTAAAAAACAACATAAAGCATTACGCTATAACAATATGATGGAATACTACTCATCAATAGAAAATAATTGATTATTGGTACCCATAACAATATAGATGACTCTCAAAATAAGCTGAGTAAAAGAAGCCAGGCAAATTAGTGAACCTACTCTATGATTCCATTTCTACAAAATTCTTAAAAATGCAAACTAATTTGTGGTGACAGAAAGCAGAGTAGTGGGTGTGGGTGCTCAGAGGTGGGGTGGGGGACAGAAGGGAAGTGATTGTAAATGCACACAAGGAACTATAGGGGCTAATGGATACATTCATTATCTTGATTATGGTGATGACTTCACAGGTGGGTACATCTGTCAAAATTCATCAAACTGCATTCTTGAAAGGTGAAGAAAAACACAGTGGCTCTATAGATCTTAAACAGTGCCCCTAAAACCAGGGGAGATAAGCACTACAGATTGCCCTAGCTTTTGGGACACAGATGTCTTATGAATATTTGTGTTTTTTCAGGGCACAGAGCTGGAACACATTTTCTAGTGCCCCTGGTGGTAAGCCGTGGCCAGGCCCTGAGTTCTGGCCAATAGAGTGTGCACTTCCATGTCCCACCTGCCACCTAGATGACTCTGAGGACATAGAGTAGCCTGGGTTCCTGAACTCTGGAGCACTGCACGTGGACACCAACTCACACTAATGGTGGCTTGAATGAAAAAATGAATTACGCTGAGTCACTGAAATCTTGGAGTTGTGACAGCAGTTAGCCTCCTGGACAAGGACATTATATCAATTATCTAACTACTATTCATATATATCAATATATAGCACATTATATAACATATAACTAACGGAACGTTATATAATACATGTTAATATGTTAACAATTGGTATATTAATATTCTTAGCACCAATATTAATACCAGTAGCAGAACAGCAGGCAAATCACTGAAACTTAATAAGCCCTAGTCTCCTCTGTAAAAAGGAAGAACATTTTTCTGCTTACCTCACAGGCTGTAATAACAGATGAATAAAATCATGTATGTGAAAGCTTTTGAAAACAGATGTACTTTTCACATACAAGATAATGATCATAATTGCTATTACCAATGTCTGTATCTGATTTTCTCAGGCCAGGTTCACAGTTTCACTGCTAGTGTGCATCAGGTGACTTTTGTTCCAAGTCAGAAAGACCTCACTCTTAGTCCAGCAACTCTCTTCTATATGATGTGATCTGAAAAGCACTCACTGGGATGATGCTTGTTGATACAAGAAGGGAGAGGGATGGGTGGACATGTTTAATTGTAAATTCATAGATAAGGAATACATTTTGTAAAATAAAAATATGATCAGCTATGCTTCTTGCTTTATATTTCCTTATTTTATACATTTTCCCCCACAAAAGCCTGGCCCTGAATCCTATTTCTGTGAGGTCACAGGGAAGCAAAGCAACTAATGTATTGCTAACCTAAATCATTGCTGCTGGAAAAAGGGCCTCAAAGTGTATTTGAATACTAGCAATTGAGAGGGCATAATGAGAGCAAGTGGGCATGTATGGGGCAATACCCACTCACCCACGAGCTCCAATTAACTCCTGGGACTCCTTCTAGACTCTTCCAGATAGTGCTGCTCCACATACTATAACAAAAGTTCTGCCAATACCATCTTTTAAACAGGTGAAGAAAGCAGCTTTCAATGAATGTCATCTTTTCTTTTTGGAATCCATAACCCTAATCTAAATTATGCCACAGTAACAGATAATCTCAGAATTGTGGTGTCTTATAATTACAAAGATTTGTTTTTCCCATTTATACCCATCAAGGGTCAGCTGGCAGCTCTGCTCCACATCTTTCATTCCAGGGTTCATGGTGAAAGAACAGATCTTGTCTACAGCAGCATTCACAAGCACTGGTCTAGAAGTTCAGCTGCTGGCTCACATGGTCCATGTTTAAGCATTTAGAAGTATAAACCACATTAGACTGTTAATGTATGTCTTATACTCCTTGACCAATTTATGTTCATAACAACCCAGAAAGCCATGATAGATTTTTTTTTTTTTGAGACAAAGTTTCACTCTTGTTGCCTAGGCTAAAGCATAATGGTGCGTCCTCGGCTCATTGCAACCTCCGCCTCCCAGGTTCAAGTGATTTCCTGCCTTAGCCTCCTGAGTAGCTGGGATTAGAGGCACCCACAACCACATCCAGCTAATTTTTGCATTTTTAGTAGAGATGGGGTTTCGCCATATTGGCCAGGCTGGGCTCAAACTCCTGATCTCAGGTGATCTCCCGCCTCAACCTCCCAAAGTGCTGGGATTACAGGAGTAAGCCACTGCACCCAGCCCATGATGGACTTTTGACTTGTCGGACTCCTTGGAGCTCCACACAGAAATGTCACAATGCAAGGCGAAGTAGCCCCTGGCCTGGAACCTGCTCCATTCTCTTTCCCTGCTTCCCATGCTGCTCCTGCCTGCACTGTGAAGGCCCTGTGTGCTGTGTGGGGCCCTCCTGGTCCACACATGTGACCTCTATTCCTGGACCCCATAAGTCTAGGGGTACACAACAGCAGCATGGTCCACACTTAGATGCACAGATCCTGGAAGAAAATTAGAAGCGAGCCAGGGCTGTCTAGGTAGAGGATCCTGGTGTCCTGGGTACAGAAACCATGGTCTAGAAGGTGGGGCATGGGGACAAGTGAAGCCAGAGAGCACCAGAAGAGTCCAAGCCAGGGTCTAAGGGGCAACCTGTGAGGCAGTAATGGGTGGTTTTGACAGGAAAAAGAGTGGTGGTAGAAGCACAGAGATATCTGCCCTGGAAATGTCATTTCCACCTGTGTTTCACTGGCCCCAACACAAGTCGAGTGGCAAAGCCTGATGTCAGTGAGGTAGGAGAGCCATCCTGTTGTAAGTGGGGCCTACATCCCAGGTAGGGCAGGGCATGCTTCCTCCAGGAATATCATCTTCTTTCCTTAGACACCAGTACTGAGGGTTTAAGGAGAAAACATGTAAGTTGAAAATAAAGGTTAACAGCTCACAACTGGTAGCCTTCTAAATGTGGTGAAATGACACAGTGCCTGGCAAATAGCAGGTGCTGAGGGAAAGTGGGGGAACTGGATTGAAATATGCCAAAGTGGAAAATGCCCCCAGTCCCAGCATCCTCTGTGGGAAAACAACAATAACTTGACAAAAGAGAAAGCAGTAAGTCTCCTGGGATACGTTCTGGCTCAAACTAATAATGTGTTGCTTGCAGCAACCAATTTGTACAAACAAACCAGTCCTGGGAAGAGAAGAGGGGAGGCAACTCACACCAAGTCAACCGGGCAGTGGCTCCCTTCTCCAACCCAACCTCCCTCCCACCGCTTCTCAAGAAAGTTTTTCTTCCTGATTCCAATTCTGCAGCAAAAAGCCATAGACACAAGCATTTCACAAAGCATGTCGGGTAAGCCCACCATTTAGTCAGTGAGAACCAAAAGAATAAAAGCAACCGCCTTTATAAAAACTAGCTAAGAACATAAAATGAAACTTTTTCTAGGTAGATGTAGCTTCTTGTACAACTTTAAAAAATTTTCTTCCCATTCACCAAGTCTTAGCTCTAAAATATAAGGAATTCTGAAAAGTACATCATATTGTCATACTCATAAAAGCTACTCCTTATCATATTGCAGGTATTTTATGTACCTGGTCTCACTTAAACTTCAGAACAAACCTGCAGCTCAGTATTGTTATTATTATCATTATTTTCATTCTACAGTTGAGGAAACTAAAGATCACTGAGGTTAAATGATTTGCCCAATATCACAGAGCAGGGAAGGGTTAGAGCTGGTGTTTAACCCTAGTCTGTCAAACTCTGAACACTATGGCTTTCTGTTATACTATATCTACTTCCTGTAAAGAATAAAGAACTAGCATTATGGTAATGAGACATCAACCACTAGCTCATGGCTCCTTCATACAGAAAAGACAGAAATATTTGAAAGACTAGCCCTGCCCAAGGCAAACAAGCCAGCCCCTAGCCCCTGAGCAAACAGGCCAGCCCCTAAACACATCTATCATAAAAAAATTTTTAAATAGTTCCAGTAACGTATTTTATTTCTAAATATAAATTTTTCATTCTAATTTTTAGAGTCTGATGTTTAGAGTAATGTATACTTGTGGCCATGCGCGGTGGCTCATGCCTATAATCCCAGCACTTTGGGAGGCTGAGGCGGGTGGATCACAAGGTCAAGAAATCAAGACAATCCGGGTCAACAAGGTGAAACCCCGTCTCTACTAAAACTACAAAAATTAGCTGGGCATGGTGGTGTGCGCCTGTAGTCCCAGCTACTCGGGAGGCTGAGGCAGGAGAATTGCTTGAACCCAGGAGGCAGAGGTTGCGGTGAGCCGAGATCGTGCCATTGCACTCCAGTCTGGGTAACAACAGCGAAACTCCGTCTCAAAAAAAAAAAAAAAAGAGTAATGTATACTTAATATAAATAATTCAAATTATATAGAAATAAATGCAGTAAGGAATAAAAGTCCTATATCCTTCAGATAAGCACTCTTAGCAGCTTGGGATATATCCTATCAAACTTTTTCCTAGATATTCAGAAATACAAACACACACACACACACACACACACACACACACACACACACACACAGCAAAATTAAATAGAGGCCAATATAGCAAAACGATTACACATTCTATTCTGTAACCTACCTTTCAATTTACAATATAATTGGGATACTTTCCATGACTGCATAGTATTCCACTGTATGTATGTATCATATATTATTTGATATTTGGTTAGATAGGTGGGCTTTGCTTTTGCTAATATCAACACTGTAGTACTGTACACACAGCCACATGTCTAATTATTTCCTTGAGCTAAACTAATAGTTAAAGAGTATGACATTTAAACTGACACTGACTGCAAGAATGCCCTCCAGAAAGGTCTTTCCACAATTTTCACAGGCAAATTCCCAATTGTCCACTCTCAACACTAGATATTTTCAATCACTTTAACTTGGCCACATCAACAGACATTATTGTTTAATCCTCACAGCTGATTATTGGGATTAAATGATCTTTTTCATATCATTTCTTTGCAGTTTTTTCTTTTATGAACTAATGTAGTACTGATTTTTGAATTGGCATGTAAGACAATGAGAACAGTGGGATAAACTAACCTCTTGGTAAACCACCAAGTCATTCTGTAGGTAGGCAGGTGAAAAGGCTGAGAGACTTATTAAGCATAAACAACTCTTTTCTCCTTAGTACATCTGTGGGAAGTAGGCTATAAATGAAGTGTTGGATCCAAAATCCAGTTCCTATAGCATGTGGCAATGCATATAATGGCTCTAGAAATATTATATAGGATGGGCTTACAGTGTCAAACTGGTTATCTTAGGCAGGGTTGGGAGGAAACTTCTAAGTTGTATTTACATAGTATTATGGGCTGAATTGTATCCCACACAATACATGTTAAATTCCTGGCCCTAGTGCCTTGGAAGTGTGACTATATCATACAGAGATATTTAAGATAAAATGAAGTCATTACGGTGGGCCCTAATCCAATATGACTCTCTTTACAAGAAGAGGACATCAGGACACAGGCACCACATAGGGGAGACCACATCAAGATACAGGAGGAAAACTGGTCATCTGCCAACCACAGAGCAACCTCAGAAGAAACCGACCCTACCGACACCTTGGTCTTAGACTTCCAGGTACAGAATTGTGAGAAAATAAATTTCTATAATCCCAACACTTTGGGAGTATGAGGTGGGAGGATGGTCTGAACCCAGGAGTTTGAGACCAGACTGGATAACATGCTGAAATCCTGTCTCTACAAAAAATACACCAAAATTAGCCAAGCATGGTGGCACATGCCTGTAGTCCCAGCTACGTGGGAGGCTGAGATGAGAGGATGGTTTAAGCTCAGGACACAAAGGTTAGACTGAACCAAGATCATGTGGCTACACTCTAGCCTAGGCAACAGAGCCAGCCCTTGTCTCAAACAAACAAACAAAAAATCTGTTGTTTAAGCCACTTAGCTGTGGTACTTTGTTATGGCAGCCCTAGGAGATTAATACATATAATACATACAGAATTCTACATAAGCCTAAGGAAAAGTCAACTGTCAGTTTCACAGAAGAAAAGACCAATGAGCGTCCTTGGTACTCCCACTGGAAAGGGCTGACATCTTGTTGATAGCCCTGTTTGCAACACTTATCTGAGTTTCCAGATGCGTCACCAAGTGGTGATATGAATTTGTTCTTGAGTCTCATGGCAGATGTGCTCAGCAGCAGTAAATTCTACCAAAAAAAGCTGCTCTTTTCCAGTAGTTCAGTCTCCTGAACTTTGTTTGAGATTTCGTTCCTTTGACCCAATGTGAAGTTGTGAAATCATTCTCTTCTTTGAAGCAAACATGAAGAACTAACTCTCATTTTTTGGGAAAACTTATCTTAGTGTAACATCAAAGAGGAGCTTTTTTTTCCCCAGGACCTGAGTAATTTGAGAATAGAAGGAAGAGATGCCCCTGAGGTAGCGAGGTGGGTGAGAATGGATCTCTAATGTAAAGAAGAATATCAGCACAACTTCAGTGAGAAGATGGACTACAGGTCACTATAAAAGAGACCTCAAGAAATTACAAAGACCCAAACCTTGCCCCATAGGAGTTAAAACCAGAGAAAGAGATGTATGATCTAAAACATTAGCTTGAACATTAGGACAGAGGCACCACAAGGGAGTCAAGAGAATTTCTATAGCCACATCTCATTACAGTGTCAAATCTGTTGTTAAGAAAAAGAGAAGTGGAAATACACTGTACTTCACACCAAATGAATCTAACATATATTTACCGAACATTTATCTAACAGCTGTGGAATACAAATTATTCTCATCAGCACATGTAACATTCTCCAGAATAGACCATTGTTAGACCACAAAATAAGTTTCAACACATTTTTAAAAACTAAAATAATATCAAGTATCTTCTCAGACTACAGTGGAATAAAACTCAAAATAAATAATAAGAGGAACATTGGAAACAAAACAAATACATGGAAATTAGACCCGCTCCTAAATGACCATTGGGTCAATAAGAAATTTAAGAAGGAAATGAAAATATTTGTTGAAACAAATTGAAATGAAAACACAACACACTAAAACCTATGGGCTAAAAGCAGTGCTCAGAGGGACACAATAAACATATACATCAAAAAATTCTAAGATTCAAATAAACAATTTAATAACACTCCCCAAAGGAACTAGAAAAGCAAGTACAAACCAAATCATAATAAGTTCAGTAAAATGGCAGGATACAAAAGCAACACACAAAAATTAGTAGCATTTCAACATACCAATAATGAACTAGCTGAGAAAGAAATAAAGAAAGCAATCCTATTTACAATAGCTACAAGAATAATCCCAGGAATAAATGTAACCAAAGAGGTGAAAGACTTCTACAAGGAAAACTACAAACCATTGATTAAAGAAATTAAAGAGGACACAAAAGAATGGAAAGACATCCCATGCCTATGGATCAGAATAATTAATATTGTTAAAATGACCATACTACCCAAACCAATCTATAGAATCAATGTAATTCCTGTCCAAATGCCAATGACATGCTTCTCAAAAATAGAAAACACAATCTTAAAATCTGTGTGAAACCACAAAAGAGCTCAAATATCCAAAGTGATACTGAGTAAAAAGAAGGAGCTCAACTATCCAAAGTGATACTGAGCAAAAAGAACCATCTGAATGTACCTAACTTTAAAATATTCTGCAAAGTTATAGTAACTAAACAGCATGGTAATAGTATAAAAACAGACCCATAAGGCCAATGGAAAGAGCCAAGAAATAAATCCATATATTTACAGCCAGCTGATTTTCAACGAAGGTGTTAAGATCATACATTAGGGAAAGGAAGGACACCTTCGATAAACTGTGATGTGAAAAGTGGATATCCACATGCAGAAGAATGAAACTAGACCCCTATCTCTATCCATATACAAAAATCAACTCAAAATGAACTAAAGACTTA
The DNA here is from genome assembly GCF_049354715.1 of Callithrix jacchus. Lineage (NCBI taxonomy): Eukaryota > Metazoa > Chordata > Mammalia > Primates > Cebidae > Callithrix > Callithrix jacchus. The sequence continues at coordinate 116,307,992 of NC_133509.1, forward strand.
AATATAACACCCAAAACTACAACATGACTAGAAAAAAAGTAGCAGAAACACTCCAGGACATTGGTCTAGGCAAATATTTTATGGCTAAGACCTCAAAAGCATAGGCAACAAAAAGAAAAATAGACAAATGGGACTCTGTCAAACTAAAAAGCTTATCCACAGTAAAGGAAATAATAATAGTGCAAAAAGTCAACCTATTGAATGGGAACATTTGCAAACTATTCATTTGAAAAGGAACTAATATTCTGCGTAATAAGGAACTCAAACAACTTAAATGCAGAAAACCAAATTTCCCATTAAAAAGTGGGCAAAAGATCAAACAGTTGTCAAAAGAAGATATGTAAATGGCCAACAGACATATAAAAGAAATGCTCAATATCATGAATCATCAGGGAAATGCAAATCAAAGCCACAATGAGACATCTTACCCCAGTGAAAATGATATTATCAAAAAGACTAAAGATAACACGTGCTGGCGAGCATAGGGAGAAAGGTGTACTCTTATATACTGTTGGTGGGAATGTAATTAGAGTTTTTGAGATTTCTCAAAAAACTAAAAATAAAACTATTACATGACCCAGCAATGCCACTACTGGGTATTTATCCAAAGGAAAGGGTAGCTGTATATCAAAGGTATATGAGCACCCCATGTTTACTGTATCACTATTTACAATAGCCAAGATATGGAATCAACCTAAGTGTCCATCAGTGGATGAATAAAGGAAATGTGGCATACAGACAATGGAATATTATCCAGCTATATAAAAGAAGGAAATCCTTCATTTACAGCAACATTTGATGGAACTGGAGGTCATTATGTTAAGTGAAGTAAGATAGGCACAGAAAGACAAACTTCCCAAGTTCTCACTCACTGTGGGAGCTGAAAAAGTTGATGTCATGGAGGTAGCGAGCAGAATCATAGTTATCAGAGACTTGGAAGGGCATGTAGAGAGAGAGGTTGGTTAATGGGTACCAACATACCGTTAGATAGAAGGAACAAGTTCTAGTGTTTGATGGCATGGTAGGATGACTGTAGTTAACAATAAGACACTGTATATTTGAAAATATCTAGAGAGAATATGTGAAAAATTCCCAACATAAAGAAATGCTAAAGCTTTGAGGTGATGGATACCCTAAATGCCCTAACTTGATTATTACACACTGTATGCATGTTATTAAAATATCACGTTTACCCCATAAGTATATACCAATATTATGCATTAATAAAAAATTGTGAGAGAAAGAAAAAATGTTTTCTGGGCTCTGAGGGCCTCCATCTCCATTGGCTCCACTGCTTTTAACTTTCTGCATGACTGAATTGAAGAAAGGCAGTCCATTGTTTAATTCAGAGGAAGAAAAAAAAAAGAAACTTTCAGAGAGGAATGAAATGAAAAATAATCAGCTGTGCCCAGCCAATCTCTTAGGTTTTTAAACAATTCATAGAATGGGTGGGAGGCAAGGAATTACATGGCCTGGCTCTGCTCCTAATATTTCTAGGCCTTGGCTTTCTTACTCATAAAATATGAAAATTCTACTAAATAATCTCTTAAGTTTCTAACTTTAAAGGTCTGCGATGCTTAAAGAAACCAAAACTCACTATGATTCTAAAACCAAAGAAGAAGACTTATTTCCGGAGGATTTAAGGTTAATGAAGTAGTAATAAACACTGGCAAGGGTACGCTGTACCAGCCACCATGGCTTGAGCACTTGATGTCCATTGATCCTTTGTTGAGTGCAAGTTAACATTTTGTCTTTTAAATGCATAGCTCATAAATCTTTCTGAAGCCCTGACTTTGCACAAGAGATTCAGTGAGCAATTTCTAATGTCATTTCGATAAGTAGTGTTAAATTACTCATCTGGGAAACTACTTAAAGCTGGAGACACCATCTTTCACTGGTGAATCTGATGATTATTTGAAATGCTATCTACATTTATTCAGTAAAACAGTTCAGAATTATGACCAGAGGAACTACTTTCCATTTTTCTTGATTCTCTTTCTAGACTCAAGTGCTTGAGACTAAGGTATTTTGAGGAAAGCTCTTTTGGTTTTTTTTTTTTTTTTTTGGTGGGAGGCAAGGGATAATGCTGATTCAGTGTGGCAAAAATGGGAAATGTAGCCTCACAAAATTCACTGGACACCTCCCCAGTCCCAAGCATTATGCTGAAAACCAGACTGTGAGGACAATCCAAAAAATGAAAATACCACCATTGCCCTGGGGGACTGAAGAGTTTGGCAGGGAGATAATGTCCATGCCAAGAGCTCTCCTATAATAAGTGGTGACAGGAATTGTGACATGGAGCAAAACTCAGGAGAGAACCTGCTTGCGGTAGCTTACTTTGAATTTTGTCTTTAGGACCATACTTGGCTCAGAGTAAAAACCGTGTGTGAGAAAACATTATTTTAATTTGATCTTACACAATCAGTAGGACTTTGTCATGTGGACAAAAATAGAGATATTAAGGTGAAAACAGCAACATCACAGAAGTGCAAAAATCTGAAGCATAATGAGGGAAAGAGTTTGATAGAGATTCTGTCCATTCAAAATGCTAACTCACAGAAGATTTTTCTAACCTAGTCCAGTTCCCCAGTCCAGACCACCATCTGTCTTGCCTGATACTGCCCTGACCTCTAGCTGGTCTGAGAGGTTCTAGCCTAGTGCCTGGCACATAGTAGTTCATTTGATGAATAAAGGAATCAGCTGGCAGTAGACATTAGATCCCTAGAATCTGTGCTTCATTGTATAAGCATCAGAGGCATATAAACAAAGAAGGGATCCTTAGCTATTTGTGCTTTTGACCATTTGTCAGCCTACTAAAGCCTAGGACATTTTCTCAAGACAATGTGTTAAATGTATGAACAAATACATAAGACTTAAAAAGGAAGTATGTATTAAAATACTTACCTAATATTAAAAACCAACTTCATGAGTTTCTGATACAACAATATCAGCACTTCTTTATTAACACATTAATGCTACATAATTAACGGTAGTATTACCATTATAATAATAAGCATAATGTTACCATTATTATGGTTAATATTACCATTAATACAACCATTAACAGAGTCAAAAACTACCATAATTTCCAAGTAGCAACGATAAAAGATAAAGGATATCTTAAGATACCTGTCACAACTATAATGTGCTATGGAAACATCCACTCTTTCCATCAGTGATTAAATGGAAGGTACTAATGTTACTGTGGTTTGTTGCCTACATCCATAATTGAGGGACATGTTCATTTCACTAACCTCCCTAGGGGCTAGAGATAATAAAGATGTAAATCATCCAAGTTCATGGACCCTCTGGATTCTAAGTGGTTCCATATTTAGTTTGAATCACCTGATTGGAACTGAAAAAACACAGCATCTTAAACTCTGTCCTATAGGAATTGGAACAGAGGAGTGATCCTTTCCAAGGATCTAGCCACAGGAGGGACAGAGCTGCATAGTATTGACAAGCCTGAGTGTCCATCTTAATTTTAGCACTTAACTGATGTGTGACTCTGGGCATTGGTGTCCTCATCTATTAAAGAAGGATCATAACACTAAGAAGAACATCACAGAAGGTAATCAATAAAAAGCATTACAATTGTCACCTCCTCTTCAGTATTAGCACATTAGCAATTCTAAAAGGGAATTGCAAGTTTACACCACCCTTTTGGAGCACAGCATCTTATACTCTGTTGCTCTTTCTCAGATTTTGCTCCACACAGATGGTTCAGTAACCACAATATATTTCAATATCCTGGAAAAGCTTCCCCCAAGTCACTGTATTTGCAGTGTATGAGGTAAATAAATAGGGAAGAAAAATATGGCCATTTTGGTCAGAGAATGTACAGGAGAGTAATATTCTGAGATACGTAAACTTAGAGAGCATTCTTCCACTGCACCCCCACATATCTACATATATTAATTCAAAAAATTACAAAAGATGACAGTAAAATTCAAATAAGAACGAAAAAAAATGAATGGAGACTATTGGATAATAGTCTAACATTTGAAAACATGGGAAAAAGTTTTATTTCCACACTAGTCACATCCATGTATTATCTTTTAATTCTTCCCAGTCACGAAAATATATTTCATGAGCAAATAAACTTAAGCCTAGGTAATTGGAGAAAAGATTTGGAAATGAAGGTCTTCTAGCTTTATTTCAGAATACTTCATATAGGACTTTAACAAGATGACAGAATGGGAGGTCCCAGCTTCACTACCCATGACTAAGAGTTCAACTAGCAACTATCCAGAGAAAGAACACTGAGGTGAAAACCTGCAAATTGGAAACCAATCTTGGTCACCTACATGATCCACAGAAAGGAAAAGAGAAATAGACTCAATTTAACCACTTCACTCCTCCCCCTCCCCCCAAGTCGGCACAGAGCCACACAGAGAGGATTCCCTTAGGACCACATTTCTCTACAGAGGAAAAAGAGAATCAGAGGCAGATACCCAGCTTCCCTAGGATTCTCAAACACTTCCCAGGAAGCCCACGATCATTTCACATCTCCACCAAGACCTGTGTTCAGAAGGAAACCACACATCTAAAACAGCTGGGGTCAGGTAGCAACAAAGCAAGGAGGCAGAGCCCACAGCAACCAGGATGTAGACCCTGGTGGTAGTTCTGTGTACCTGCCAGTGGTGGCACCCTATCAGAGTTCTAGCTAACAGCACCACCCACCCACAAAGCTGATCTGCCATACCTAGGGCTTTAAAGAGTGTTCAGCCCAGCCTCAAAGCCTACCCCAAGGCCCCACATGGCAAGGAGGCAAACCTTAACTATGTATTTACACTGAGAAAAGCAGAGGAACACAAAGCAGCTTGTCCTGTCTTTCCTGATCAGAAACTTCAACTGACCTCTGGACTTGTCCTGCAACCCTGTCCAGCTGCTAAACTCAAAGAATGGTATCACCTGGCCAGGGAATGCACCCTGTGGCCTGGCCCAATCTGAGGTGACTACAGGGTCCATCCAGCAGCTCAGCCTCACTGCAGAGGTCAGCCAGTGATTTCACCAGATACCAGAGCCCAGCCAGCTGCACCATCCAAATGCAAGGCAAAGGCAGCAGCCCAGTCATCTAGAGAATCTGAAAGCAAGTTCTGTCTTCCCAGCGTCCTTACCATCTGTCCTATCTGAATCACTAAACAGTGAAGGCCTACCTCTGCAAAAGAACACCTGTAACAGCCAAAAAAAGATGGCTGCATCCTCAAATGCACGGACATCAGTGCAAGAAAACAAGGATTACAAAGTCTTGGGATATCATGACACCTCCAAAAGAAACTAACCAAGTTCCAAACAATGGGCCCAAAAGAAAGGGGGATCTATAAAATGACAGACAAAAAAATTCAGAATAATCTTCTCTAAAAAGTTCAGCAAATTACAAGACTATATGGATAAATATGAAATAAAAGTTGGAATATAATACATGAACAAAATGAGAACTTTGACAAAGAAATAGCAACAACAACAAATAGAAATCCTAGAAATAACACAATTACTGAAGTGAAAAATGCAGTAGAGTCTGGATGCGGTGACTCATGCCTGTAATTCTAGCACTTTGGGAGGCCAAGGTGGATGGATCACGAGGTCAGGAGTTTAACACCAGCCTGATCAACATGGTGAAACCCCGTCTCTACTAAAAACACAAAAATTAGCTGGGCAAGGTGGCACGTTCCTATAATCCCAGCTACTCAGGAGGCTAAGCAGGAGAATTGCTTGAATTGGGACCCAGGAGGTGGAGGTTGCAGTGGGCCAAGACTGCAACACAGTATTCCAGCCTGGCCTACAGAGCAAGATTCCATCTCAAAAAAAAAAAAAAGGAAAAGAACACATCAACAGCAGGCTTGACCAAGCTGAAGGAAAAAATGAGTGACCTCAAAGACAGAACGTTTGAAATTATCCAATCAGAAGAGAGAAAGAAAAAAATAATAATGCAAAAGAATGAAGAAAGCCTACAGGACTTATGGATAAGGCACCATCAAGAGACCTAATCTTCACATAATAGAAATTTAAGAAGGAGAAGAAAGAGAAAGGAAGCCAGGAAGCATATTTTTAAAAATAAGAGTTGAAAACTTCTCTACTCTGAGGAAGGATGCCTACATCCAGGTACAGGAAGTGCAGAAGTCCCCAGTAGTATTCAACCCAAAGAGGAGTTTGCAAAGACACATAATCAAATTGCCAAGAATCAAAAACAAATAAAAAGTTATGAGAGCATTATGATAAAAGATATATCACACATAAAAGGGTCCCAATACAACTATAATCAATTTCTCAGCGGAAACTCTGTAGGCCAGAAGAGAGTGGGATGATATATTCAAAGTGCTGAAGGAAAAAAAGAAACTGCCAACCAAGAATACTTTGCTCAACAAAGCTGTCTCTGAAATGAGCAAACCATAAAACATTTTCCAGAAAAACAAAAGCCAAGGAAGTTGATCATCAGTACTGCTACCTTACAGGTACTGATAAATCAAGTTTTTAAAAGCTGAAGCAAAAGGCTGCTATTAAATAATAAATAGTGTAAAAATTATGAAAGCACAAAACCCAATGGCATAAGCAAAGCAGAGCCATATTCAGAATAATGATGATGTGTAAGGCAATTTTAGCCCTAGCATAAGGGTTTAAAAAATGAAACTATTAATAACAACTACAGCTAAAATAAATTGTCAATGGATATCCATTACAAAATATTATAAATTCTGACACTAAAACTATAAGGTGTAGGGGAGGGAGAAGTAAACGTGTAGAGTTGTTATATACAATCAAAATTATCATCAACTTGAAATAGGCTGTTTTAAGTAGAAGATGTTCTATGTAAGCCTCTTGGTGATCACAAAGCAAAGTCTTTTAAGTAGAAGAGCAAAACAAAAGTACAAAGGATTCAAAGCACACCACTACAGAAAACCATAAAACTACAAAGTCAGAAGAAAGGAAGAAAAATAATCTACAAAACAACCAGAAGGCAATTAGCAAAATGGCAGTTGTTAAGTTTTTACCTATCAATAATTACCCTGAATGTAAATAAACTAAGTTACTAAATGAAAAGAAATAGAGTGACTGAATGGATATGAAAACAAAACCCAACTATACGCTGAGTCACCTCCTTTTAAACACACACAGGAAGATGGCTGATCGCTAACATCTCGGGATTGCAGCTCCCAGTGAAAGCACAGAGAACGAGAGGACGCCACACTTTCAGACAAATTTTGGTCGCTCACAGAGCAGAAGATTCCCAGTGGAGGAGCTGCACCAGTCGCCAGCGCGACTCTTGTGGCCAGTGCAGCGGTTTCGCCGGCACCTCGGCGCGGCAGCTCTCGGTGCAGAGTAAACAGGACTGGTTCCCCTTCTGACCGAGGTTTGGAGGAGCCACACGGGTTGCCAGCGCGACTCTTGTGGCCGGCGCACTGGTTGTGCCGGCACCTCAGCGCAGCAGCTCTTGGTGCAGAGTATACGGGACTGGTTCCCCTTCCTACCAAGGTTTGGAGCTCCAGGAAGGCAGAGTTGCCTATTACGGACTCAAGAAGGAAGCCAGACTGGAGATTCCTGGGCAGAAAAGCACCATCAGTCTTAACGCCGCTGTTTTGGCCGGCGCAGTGGGTTGCTCATATTTTGGCCCCGGGAATTAACAACTTGGACATTCCACTCGGAGACCTAATTTGAAAGTTGGTAATTACAAAGACGACAGGTGGATAAATTGACAATGATGGGAAGAAACCAGCGTAAAAAGGCTGAGAATACTCAAAATCAGAATGCCTCTCCCTCTGAAGAGGATCACAGTGCCTCATCAACAAGGGAACAAGAACTTGATGGAGAATGAGCGCATCCCATTAACAGAGTCAGGCTTCAAAAGATGGATAATAAGAAACTTCTGTGAGTTAAAAGAGCATGTGGTAGCCCAATGTAAAGAAACTAAGAACTTTGAAAAAAGGTTTGATGAAATCCTAATGAGAATAGACAACTTAGAGAGGAATATAAGTGAATTAATGGAACTGAAGAATACAATGCAGGAACACCGAGAAGTATGCACAGGTTTAAACACTTGAATTGTTCAAACAGAAGAAAGGATATCAGAGGTTGAAGTCCAACTTAACGAAATAAAACAAGAAGACAAGATTAGAGATAAAAGGATTAAAAGGAATGAGCAAAGTCTCCAAGAAATGTGGGACTATGTGAAAAGACCAAATTTACGTTTGATAGGTGTACCTGAATGCGACGGAGAGAATGAATCCAAGATGGAAAATATTTTTCAGAATATTATTCAGGAAAATGTTCCTAAACTAGCAAAGCAGGACAATATTCAACCCCAGGTAATACAGAGAACACCACAAAGATATTCCTCAAGAAGAGCAACCCCAAGGCACATAATCGTTAGATTCACCAGGGTTGAAACGAAGGAGAAAATACTAAGGGCAGCCAGACAAAAAGTTCAGGTTACCCACAAAGGGAAGCCTATCAGACTTACAGCAGATCTCTCAGCAGAAACTCTACAAGCCAGAAGAGAGTGGGGGCCAATATTCAACATCCTTAAAGAACAGAACTTTCAGCCCAGAATTTCATATCCAACCAAATTAAGCTTCACAACTGAAGGAAAAATAAAATCTTTTATGAACAAGCAAGTACTCAGAGATTTTATTACCACCAGGCCTGCTTTACAAGAGCTTCTGAAAGAAGCATTACACATAGAAAGAAACAACCAGTATTAGCCTTTCTAAAAATATACCAAAAAGTAAAGAGCATCAACATAAAGAAGAATTTACATCAACGAATGGATAACACAGCCAGTTAACATCAAATGGCAGTAATCCTAAATTTAAATCGACTAAATCCCCTAATCAAAAGATACAGGCAAAACCCAATAGCATGTTACATCCAGACCCATTTCACTTGCAAGGATACACAAAGACTCAAAACGAAGGGATGGACAAAGATTTACCAACCAAATGGAGTGCATAAATAAATAAATAAATAAATAAATATATAAATAAAAGCAGGGGTTGCAATTCTCATATCTGATAAAATAGATTTTAAAGCAACAACGATATAGTGGTAAAAGGATCAATGCAACAACAAGAGCTAACGATCCTAACACCCAGATACATAGAGACTTAGATTCAATGAGACAGAAAATTAATAAAGATATCAAGGACTCAAACTCAGATCCGGAACAAGTAAACTTAATAAATATTTACAGAGCTCTCCACTTTAAATACACAAAATATACATTCTTGTCAATACCACATCACACCTACTCATAGGTTTAAATGAAACATTGATTGGCCATTATTAATACCCATTTTTTTTTAGAATAAAGCAACATTTCCGTTCTCTCTCCCTCTTTTTCTTCCTCTTTCTTCCTCTTCTTCGCTCCTTTTTTTCTTTCCTTCTCTCAAAAAAAGAAAAAAAAGAAATAAACTTGTAGATCTCTAGATCCAGGTCGGCAATGTCTCTCTCATTGCTTGATTTCCTTCCTTCCCTTCTTTCTCTCTCTCCCTCCCTCCCTCCCCTTCATCCCTCCCTTCCTCCTTTCCTCCCTTCCTGCCTTCCTCCCTTCCTAAAAAAAAATATATAAATAAAGAAATAAAAATAAATAAATAAATAAAGACACACAGACAGAAAGGGAAGGAATGGAAAACAATATTCCACACAAATGGAAACCAAGAGAGCTGGGATAGCTATACTTATATCAGGCAAAATAGACCTCAAGTCAAAAACTGTAAGAAGAGACAAAGAAGGACATTATATAATGATTAAGGGGTGAATTCATCAAGAGAATACAATGATTGTAAATACAAATGCACCCAATACTGAAGCACCTTAATATGTAAAACAAATATTAAAAGATTGAAGGGAAAGACATTGCAATACAATAGTCATATAGGGCTTCAATACCCTATGTTCAATAATGGGCAGATCAACCAGACAGAAAAGCAATGAGGAAACATGGGTCTTGAACAACACATTAGATCAAATGGACCTAGCAAACATATACAGAACATTCCATCCAACAGCAACAGATTATACATTCTTCTCAAGTGCATCTAGAATATTATCCAGTATGATCATATGTTGGGTCACAAGACAAGTCTTGTGAAATTAAAGAAGACTGAAATCCTATCAAGTCTTCTGACCACAATGTAAACAAACAGAATTCAATCACATGGAGGATTTCAAAAAATTCACAAATATATATAAATTAAACAACATGATTTGGAACAGCCAATGGGTCAAAAAAGAAATAAAAAGGATTTTAAAATATCTTGAGACAAAACAAAAACAGAAATACAACGTACCACAACTTATGGAATGTGGCAAAGGCACTTCTAATAGAGAAGTTTATAGCAATGACGCCTACATCAAAAAATAAGGAATATCTCAAGTAGCTTAATAATACACCTCAAGAAAATTGAAAAAGCTGAACAAACTAAGCTCAATGTCAATAGAAAAAAGAAATAATGAAGATCAAAACAAAAATACATGAAATAGAGGGTAGAAAATAATTCAAAAGATCAAAATGAAAGTAAGAGTTGATTTTTTGAAAATATAAGCAACATGGACAAACTTTTAGCTAGAGTAAGAAAAAAATGGAAGACACAAGTAAATAAAATGAGGAATGAATAGGGAGATATTACACTGATCACAGAAATATAGAGAATATTAAGACAATATTATAAACAATTACATGCCAAAAAGTAGAATAACCTGCAAGAAATAGATGAATTCCCAAACACATTTAACCTACCAAAACTGAATCACAAAGAAATAGAAAAGCTGAGCAGACCAATAACCAGTAAGGAGACTGAACCAGTGATTTAAAAAACAAACAACAACAAAAAACAAAAACAAAAAAAGTTACTTCCATAAAAATGACTTTACTGCTGAAGCCTACCAAACAGTTAAAGAAGAGTACCATTAGCCAGGTGTGATGGTGCATATCTGTGGTCCCAACCACATGGGAGGCTGAGGCCAGAGGATCACTCAATCCTGGGAGGTGGAGGCTGCAGTGAGCCATCTTCATGCCACTATGCTCCAGCCTTACAACAGAGCAACACCCTATCTTAAAAAAAAATTCTGTTTTTAAATAAAGAAGAATCTCAATCCTCACAAACTCTTCAAGTAAAAAAAAACAATCAAAGAGACAGCACTTCCAAACTCTTTTAATGAGGCCAGGATAGCTCTTCTTACAAGCCAAACAAGAACATTACACGAAAAGAAAACTATAGGAAAGGCTCTTTCATGAACATAAATGCCAAAATCCTCAACAAAATACTGGCAAACTAAATTTAATAGCACATTAAAAGAATCATTCACCATAATTAAGTGAGATTTATCAATATATGCAAATCAATAAATGTGATAATCACATATACAAAAGATAAAAAACATATCATTGTCTCATTAGATGCAGCAAAAACATTTGAAAAAATTCAACATTCTTTAATGATTAAAAAATACTCAACAAATAAGGTATGAAAGGAATGTACCTGAACACAGTAAAGGCCATATGTGATAAACACACAACTAACAATTACATTTAACAGTGAAAAACTGAAACGCTTTTCCCTAAGACCTGGAACAAGATAAGGATGCCCATTCTTGCTACTTCTATTCAATGTAATATTGAAAATCCTTAGAGAAATCAGGCAAGGGAAAGAAATAAAAGACATCCAATTAGAAAGGGAGGAAATGAAATCATTACTGTTTGTATGATAACATAATCTTACATATAGAAAACTTTTAAGATTCTACCAATAAACTGTTATGACTAATAAACATAGTAAAGTTGCAGGACACAAAATCAACACACAAAAATCAGTACTGTTTCTATACACCAAACAAATGATCTGAAAAAGAAATGAAGAGAACAATCCCATTTACAATATCTACCAAAAAAAACTTGAGAATAAATTTAACCAAAGAGGTGAAAACTATAAAACATTGATGAAATAAATTGAAGAAGATACAAATAAATGGAAAGATATCTTGTGCTCATGGATTAGAAGAACTAATATTGTTAAAATGACCATACGACAATCCCTATCAAAATCCCAATGTCATTTTACATTGAAAAAGAAAACGATCCTAAAATTCCATGTGGAATTAAAAAACACAAAACAAAACAAACATCAAATAGCCAAAGCTATCATAAGCAAAAACAACAAAGTTGGAGGTATCACATTACCTGACTTGAAACTATACAACAAGGATATAGAAATTAAAAGAGCATGATACTAGCATAAAAATCGACTCATTAACCAATGGAACAGAACAGAAAGCCCAGAAATGAACCCACACATGTACAGTCATTTGATTTTTCACAAAGGTGCAATCACATTAGGAAAAGGATCATCTCTTCAATAAACAGTGTTGGGAAAATTGGATATCCACATGCAGAAGAATAAAACTGGATCCTTATCTCACACCATATAAAAAATAAACTCAAAATGGATTAAAGGCTTAAACATGAGACCTGAAACTGTAATTACGTGAAGAAAACAAGGGAAAAACGAGACAATATTGGTCTAGGCAATGATTTTTATATTTGATCCCAAAGGCACAGGCAACAAAATAAAATATAGACAAATGGGATTAAATCAAAATGAAAAGTTTTCATTCAACAAAGGAAAAAACACAGTGAAGAGACAAACTATGAATTTGGAGAAAATATTTGCAAGCCACATATCTGACAAGGGATTAATATCCAACATATATAAGAAACTCAAATCCTCTATAGAAAGAAAACAAATAATCTAATTTAAAAATAGACAAGGGACCTGAATAGACATTTCTCAAAAGAAGACATACAAAAGCCTAACAGATTATAATACTCAACATCGCTAACCATCCTGGAAATGCAAATTGAAACCACAATGAGGTATCACCTTATACCTGTCAGAACAGCATCATCGAAAAGATTAAATATAAAAAGTGTTGGTGTGGATGTGGAGAAAAGGGAAGCCTTGTACAATGTTGGTGAGAATGTAATTTAGTACAGCCATTATGAAAAAGATTCCTCAAAAAACTAAAAATGGAATTACAATATGATCCAGCAATCCCAGTTCTGGGTACTCACTCAAAAGATTTGAAATCAGTATGTCAAAGGGATGTCTGCATGCCTATGTTCACTACAGCACTATTAAACAATACACAAGTTACAGAATCAGCCTAGGTGTCCATCAGTAGATGAATGGATGAAGTTGTGGCATATATATACAATGAAGTACTATTTAGCCTTTAAAAAGAAAAATATTTTGTAATTTGCAAATTACAAAATTACATGGATGGAATCAAGTAACATCATGCTAAGTGAAATAAGCCACGCACAGAAAAACAAATACCACATGTTCTCCCTTATATGTGGAATGTAGAACAACTGAACTCAAAGAAGCAGAAAGTACAATGGTGGTTACCAGAGCCTGGGGAGGCACGGGGAATGGGTAGATGTTGGTCAAAGGGTAGGTACTAAGCTTCAATTAGACAGTAGTAATGAGGTTTTTGTTCTTGAAAATATATTACACAGTGTGATGAATACAGTGAATAATACTGTATTTTAGATTGGAAAATTGCTAAGCGAATATATTTCAAATCTTCTCACCACAAACAATAAGTATTTAAGGTGATAAATAATGTTAATTGATTTAATTGTTCCACATTGTATTAAAAAATAATTTTGTACCCCATAAATACCTATTTGTCTATTTACAATTTAAAAATTTTTAATTTAAAAAAAGATTTACTCCAAAAAGATCTACTATGTAATGTCCCCGGCAACATGCTGGGGATATATAATGGAGGTTGTTCCTGCTTCCACAAAGGTCTCGGTCCAGTGGAGGGCTCCTAAACAAAGGATTGCCGTCCAGTGAAATAAGCACATGACGGGGGTTTGTACACTGCTCCTGGGAAATGCAGCAGAAGCGGCACTGCGTCTGGGGAAGGCTTTCTATAATTGCTCCTTCCAGCAAGCGACTGTATTCACAAACACCAGGCTCCCACAGTATACCAAGCACAGGGCAGGGTGAGCCCAGGAGAGAGACTTGGATTGAAGCCCAACTCGTTATTATTTGTGTGACTTTTGACAAATCATTTAACTTAATCTCTTTGGTTGTTGTTTCTGCATTCATAAAATGGGATGGTAATATGTACTTTTAAATTGTGAAGATTCAATGAGATAATATATATATAAAGTGTATAGGACATTCCTGGCACATAGTAGGAACAATTATACATAGAAACAATTTTTTAAACTGTATATAAAGGCTGGGCGCGGTGGCTCACGCCTGTAATCCCACCACTTTCGGAGGCCAAGGCGGGTAGATGACAAGGTCAAAAGATCGAGACCATCCTGGTCAATATGGTGAAACCCCATCTCTACTAAAAATACAAAAAATTAGCTGGGCATGGTGGCGCGTGCCTGTAATCCCAGCTACTCGGGAGGCTGAGGCAGGAGAATTGCCTGAACCCAGGAGGCGGAGGTTGCGGTGAGCCGAGATGTGCCATTGCACTCCAGTCTGGGTAACAAGAGCGAAACTCCGTCTCAAAAAAAAAAAAACCTGTATATAAAAATCCTTTTAATGGCTAAAAAGCTGTTTGTAGATTATCACTTCCTCATGGGAAAATATCATATAGCTTACTTTTCTTTGTATTCTCAGTAACTGATAAATGGTAGGAACTCAATACACGTGTTTCTGAGAAACTTTTGAACCTCCTGAAGAAAGCTTCAAACAAAGCAATCATTAGAGTTTCTCGGTTTTAATAAGGATTGAAATCTAAAATGTGCAACAAATGAACACAAGAATACAGAAGAGCAGAAATGAGGCCAAATTTGAATCTGCTAATGAAAGAGGGAAAAGATGTGATTTGTTTAAAAGGCTGCTCTGCTGTTCTTCCCTTTGGAGGAAGGAAAACATTGTTCAGTAAAAACATTAATATCTCTGACATATGTAGCTAGGAGAAAGAATTTTAAAAATTAGTTAACTTGTTTTTGTTTTCCAAGCAAAATATATTCAAGGTTAAAAAAGTATCCTAAAATGCGGACGTGCCTTAAGAACAAAAAAAATCTCCTGTAATCCCATCAAGCGCAATGGTAATCACTGTTTACTTGTGAATCTGGACCCTCCACTCTGGCTTGGAGCTCTACCAGCATTATAGCAAAACAGGCAACAGAGAAACGTGTTTTATCTTGCACAGAAGCACGCAGCCCAGGTGATGCTCTTAATAAATAATGACAAGAAAACCTTTCTGAGCATCTAAAAAGCTGTTGTCACAAAAATTGAGGTTTACCAGTCCACAACTTTCTACTCATTTTGGGAAATCACTTTGGGACACATTTTGGGAAATGCTGGACTCTAAAATTCAAATGGGATACGAACACTTGTTTCTGAGAAAAAAAAAAAATGAGTTCAAAATCCCTAGGGCATCCTACTGCTCTGGCAGAAGTCCACTCTGATCAGTTAAATGCAAATGAATCAAAAACATCTGGTCTAAATTTGTTTTAAAGTCTATGAGGGTTTAAATATGAAGAAAGTTTGGCAAAATATAGTTTTGAGTCTGCTGAATCTAGAATTTTATATATTTTTTAAAAGGCAAAGAGGTTTTGCAGAACATGAGACAAAGTAAAGATAATTTTAATTTCTAACAGTGTTAGGAAACACTGCGAAAATGGCTTGTACTTCCAAGTCAGATTTGCCAATTTATGAATGTTTGGGTTTCCGTACACCGAGATCTGACCAAGTGTGCAGTATGGGTTAATGAAAAGCTAAATGTACATTTATAAATACACACACACACACACACACACACACGTACATATATATAAATATAAATTAGACATATACATACATACCTATAATTTCAGGAATTTTTGAAGTCTTTAATAAGCTAATATATGTTATAGATCTCCAACAAAGGGGATGCAACGTGACCTTAATACATTGGCCCCAGCATCCGGATCTTTTTGGCCTTCTGCATGAGACAAACATTGGGAAATGCTGGACTCTTAAATTCAAACAGGATATAAATGATGGGGATAGAGATGATTTTAGCCACCTGTAGTAAACGTACCTGATAGCAGTAACATAGGCGTAGCCAGAGATGGACCCTGTATGGCAGACACACCTGACTGTGTGTTCTGAGCTAAGGAATCCTAGAGCAGCCACCTTGGGGATTTGTCCCTGTCTATGAGGAACATCTGAGCCCCCCAGTCCACCCCAGGGAACACAGGCTATACAGCGGATCAAGGCCCCAAGTTCTGGGTTGAATAAAGGTTGCCACGTGGAGGTTGTTAGCAAAATGGTGCCAACTGAAAATGCCATGTAAACTGCATGCTCTTTGCAAGTGGCTGCTGTTCTCTGGTCCAGTCTCCCGCCTGGTCTCTCTGGTCTCTCTTCCCTCTATGCAAGCCTTCAGTAAAGGCCCATGTCTTGTTTGCTGGCCCTGGGTCTCTTCTTCAGCTTCTTGAACCTAGTGCCATCCCCACTAGAGTTGACAGGGGTTTGGCATACCACCACCTGCAATCTCAAGCTATCCATTCAAAGATACGTTAAACAACCCGTTATAAACACTTACTATGTGCTTCATCCAGTCTTGACATCCCTCAGTTTGCACACATCTGAGCATTCTAATCCTACACTTAAATCTACACTTTTCTTACACATAAAAGAAAACCTGGATGGGCGCAGTGCCTCATGCTTATAATCCCAACACTTTGGGAGGTAGAGGTACGCAGATTGCTTGAGGTTAGGAGTTCAAGACCAACCTGGCCAACATAGTGAAAAAATGTCTCTACTAAAAATACACAAATTAGCTAGGTGTGGTGGTGCATACCTGTGATCCCAGCTACTCAAGAGACTGAGATGAGAGGATCGCTGGAACTCAGAAGGTAGAGGTTGCAGTGAGCCGAGATCATGCCACTGTACTCTAGCCTGAGTGACAGAGCGAGACTCTGTCTCAAAACAAAAAATAAAATGAAGAGAACCAAAACCAAAGCCTACTACTTAAGAGCAGCTTGTGTGCAAACATTTACGTTTTCTCTTCCCTGGTTGGAATGAACTTCAAAGGTGGAAGGTTTGCTTTCATTCCCTCAACCCACTTATTGTTCACCAACCCATGCAAACCTAGTGGCATTACAGAGCTACGCCAACTGGTGAAAATGGCAGGGTGTGCCTACCTTGTCTCGACAAAGGAGACCCCTGTGGAGATGAAGAGTAAGACAGGAGTGAAATGTTGTTCAGGATTTTGCCTATTAACAATTCTCCTGCCATTTGCTCTTGAGAATGGACCTCAGAGCTAACTCACATCAACACTACTCTCCAGCCCTGCCCCTACACCCTGTGATTTGATCATGGTGAAGGGATTTGTTTGCCTTCCTACTAATTATCCCCTTGCTGAGAAAATGAGAAGAAAGTATAGGCTGATCACAGAGTCTTTCCCTCCATGATTATGCTGGGAATTGGATTGCCCTGTGGGGCTGCCAAATCCCTGCAGAACTCTGCCACAGATGACAGGGATGAGGGTACAGCTCTGCTCTCTGCAGCCCACTACCAAGCAAGGATGCCAAGGCAAACAGGCTGGGCCCAGAGCACCATAATCCCTCTCCAAACAAGAGACGAATCACAGAGCAGGAGGTGCCCAGTGGTAACTCTGACACACTGTGCTCTCAGGGCTCCAGATGAGGCCACAAGTCCGAGGAGCTCTTCACCCTCTATCTCTCTCTGCAGTGCTAAAGGGTAATGGGGTGGGTGGGGAACAATGACAAATGTCTCCCCAAGGCAGTTCCTCCCAAGGGTCCCCAAGCACAGAAACCAATCATAGGGAACCCCCCAGAGCATCTCTGTATTTACCGCTTGCTGCTGAGAAATGCAAAGCCCTTCTCAGATCTCACGCCACATGCTATAGTGTGGGTAACAGCCCTCTTTGCGGTAACAGAGGAGTGGATAGTAATTATCCTTATGTCCCATATCAAATGGAAACAAGGCAAAGAGATATTAAATTAGGATTTTTTTTTTAAATTACTACAGTACTTTGCAATGTACAAAATGCCTTCATATATACCCTGTCACCCTGACTGAGCAGGATGGCTCAGTTCCATTTTACAGATAAGAAAGTAAAGCTCTGAAGAAATGACTTATCTGGAGGAGAGACTGATGGGAATCTGCCCCATAACCTCAGAGGGATTTTTTACCCAACTGAAATCATCCAGCCTCGAGCAGGACTCTTCCAAAGACTGGCAATGCCACAAGCCTGGTGCCAGGCAGAGGGCAGGGCATCACCTGGCTGGAGGGCTTTCCAATGTGTACAAATATCCTTGAAGCTCTCAATAGCTCAACTGAAAGCATTTTTTTTCCTTTTTTTTTTTTGAGACCAAGTCTCACTCTGTCACCCAGCCTGGAGTGCAGTGGCACAATCTTGGCTCATTGAAGCCTCTGCCCTTCTGGGTTCAAGTGATTCTCCTGCCTCAGCTTCCCCAGTAGCTGGGGTTACAGGCCTGCCACCATGCCGAGCTAATTTTTATATTTTTAGTAGAGATGAGGTTTCACCATGTTGGCCAGGCTGATCTCAAACTCCTAGCCCCAAGTGATCCACCCACCTCAGCCTCCCAAAATGCTGGGATTACAGGCACAAGTCACCACGCCTGGACAACTGAAAGCATTTTAAAATTCCCAGCCACTGGAATAAATGGATAAATATCACAGGCTGAAAAATACTTGTTCTTTCTCCTAAACAGTCTTTCCTTCTCCTCCTTCTGTTTTGGGACCCTGGATGAGTTAAAGGCTTTTCAAAGCCAGAGCTCTACCCTGATTCCACAGGTCAGGAAGAGCCTCATGGGTAACCTCAGTCAGAATGCCTCCAGACCCTGTCTCCATGGCCTGAAGAGCTGCTCTCTGAGGACTCATCTCACTGCCTCTCATTTCCCAGGCTCATGGAGACACACCGCTTGTCACCTCTAGGCCTGAAGGGCAGATGGAGATGAATGCCTGAAGGGCAGATGGAGGTGAGATGCGAAGGAAGACTTCCATCACAAGCAGATGGAAGCATTCCCAAACACCTGGGCCAACCTGGATCCTAGTTTGATTACTAAAGAATAGGGAGATTTCAAAGTAGAATGTCTAGAAACTTGTTTACAGAACATAATACTGTGGGCACACAGCAGTTATCTGTAAGCATTCATATCTGTTAAGGACATATGGACTTATCCTCAAGCTCTGCCTGCTATACATCTTATTTTAAATCCCTTGGTCCTATTGATGTTAAAAATAAGCCCCCAAGACAATATATGTATATATGCTTGTATGCATTCTCTATACATATCTGTATGGAAGGTCTGGGGGGTAACACCAAATAAAAAACTATGGTGACTTAAGGCATTGCCAGGTTTGGGAAGTGGCTGGAAAAGGGTTTGGAAGTTTCATTGAAATTCAGGTCATCCATTTCTCAGTGGTGTTCTCTTAACAAGTTGTTTAACCTTTCTTAGACTCAGCGTCAACTAGGAAATGGGGAGAATGACATGTGCCTTGCAAGATTGCTGTAAAAGCCAGAGATCATACACTTCACATGCTGGCACACAGCAGATACTCGGTAAGTGCTAGCTATAATTATTACTACTGTAAAGGAGGATGAGGCTGGATGTGATGGTTCACGCCTGTAATCCTAGCATTTTGGGAGGTCAAGGCAGGCAGATCACCTGAGGTCAAGAGTTTGAGACCAGCCTGACCAACATGGCAAAAGCTTGTCTCTACTAAAAATACAACAACTAGCTGGGCATGATGGCACACTCCTGTAATTCCAGCTACTCGGGAGGCTGAAGCAGGAGAATCACTTGAACTTGGGAGGCAGAGGTTCCACTGAGCCAAGATTGCACCACTGCATTCCAGCTTGGGTGACAGAGTGAGACTCAAACAGAAACAAACAAAAAAGAGGATGGTGCCAAAAGGCCATACCTCTCCCCTCCCTGTAGCCATGGAAACTGCCTCCTGCTGAGTAAGAGCATTCCTCCTCATTCTCCAGTCCCAGATTTGCCTTTTGAGTCTCTGGTGTAACTCTGGCGTAGAGGCTAGTTAGTTCCTGGTGGGGACCAAGTGTGCAGGCTATTCTAACACACCTGTTCCCCCTTTCAACCTCAGATCCATGCTACCTGCTCTGGTGACTGACCTCTGTAGGCTGCTTCTCCAGGGCTCCATGCCCTTTGGCCTCAGGCTAGGATCTGCCAGTTGGCAACACCAGCACCAGATCTGGGAATTTATTCCTCCCTCTCTCCCTGCTGGGTCAAATCTCTGCAGTGGCTTTGTCCTATCGGTAACCACCGCTCCTGTTAGGCAGCCCCTCTTCTATGATTCCAGTGCTTGCTTCCTCTGTAGGTGGTCCCTTCATTAAGCTCTCTCCAGATAAACCTTTTTAGGGCACCATCTGCTTCCTGCCAGGACCCTCACCAAAAGAGGGGAGGAGGTTTTCTTGATGCAAACTGTAACGCTGTTAGAATGAATTTAGCACAAGGAGATGTTAAAAATAATTATAAGCTGTGGAGGCAGACTAATAATGTTCAGGCTAGGGTTCTCATTTTCATTACTTGAACCTCTAAGAATTAACTTTCTTTCTTTCTTTTTTTTTTTTTGAGACGGAGTCTCGCTGTTGTTACCCAGACTGGAGTGCAATGGCATGATCTCGGCTCACCACAACCTCCGCCTCCCGGGTTCAAGCAATTCTCCTGCCTCAGCCTCCTGAGTAGCTGGGACTACAGGCGTGCACCCCCATGCCCGGCTAATTTTTGTATTTTTAGTAGAGACGAGGCCTTGTTGACCAGGATGGTCTCGATCTCCTGACCTCGTGATCCACCCACCTCGGCCTCCCAAAGTGCTGGGATTATAGGCGTGAGTCACCACGCCTGGCCAGAATTAACTTTCATCTAATAAAAAAGTAGAGAAGACAATGAAAAACAGCATGAGCCTAGAGATACTGGCTCTTCCTTCAATGAGGCGCCTATTCTGCAACTCTCCAAAGCAAGAAGAACCTTGCAGCAGCAAAGAGAATTTGTTTCATCCCTGATGGCCACTTATTCTGTGTCAAGCATCGTGTAAGTTATTCTACGTAAACTGTCTCAAGGTGAGGTGAGTACTATTAGATGCCCCCAGTGTGGAAATGGGGCTGTGGGAGCATATTTCAGCCTCTGACCAGGATCATCAGCAGAAACTAACCAGAACTGAAGGAGTGTCTGTGAAAATAAAACCATATAAAGAACCACAGCTTCTGAAGACAAAGAGGGTCCATAATAAACTAGGATTCTCTGCAGCATTATCAAATACCAAACCAAATCCTGCCTGAACCCTTCAGTCTGTAAGAGAGATCCCTCTTTATACTTGTAGAATTCAATGGCACATGGCAAATATCCAAAGCTTAAAAATGATCTAGAAACTCTGAACAACATGGAGAAGGAAAAACAAATGTTGTCAACACACTGGGTTATTTCATCCACAGAGAAACGAGCAGTAACTTCATCATTTTCAGAAAAAAAAAAAAAAAAAATCTCTTGGGCCAAATAACCAAAACACCAAGAACATCTTCCCAATGCCAAATCTTTCCAGTGCCATTCCCAAACCTTGCCTGTAATTCAGCACGTGTTAACAGACCCATATTCCACCTGCAAAGAAAGCCAGCATTCCATCTTACGCCTACTGGAAAGGTTGATAAATGAGGCATAGTACATTGCTGATTGACGTATCCACTCAACCAAGGCATAACGGAATAAACACTTAACTCCAAAATGATCTGTAGTCTGGACACAGTGGCTGAGTCTTGATTCTCATTCTGTTTCACATAACGTTCACTTTTTCCCTGCTTAAATTTACCTCCCTCTTAACTGAAAAGGCAGGATGCGTGGGTAGTAGGATGAAAGATTCAGCCTTGTGCATATTTACACATAGTTTAATAATCCTAGGAGAAAATAAATTGACAGAATGGTATTTATACCAAACAGTCATAAAACAACATATTAAAATAAACTGTCAAATGGTTGCCCAGTATGAATAATCTGCATCCAATTATTCAATTTGTGTATACATTTTCCCCAGTGCAATTTCCACTGTGGGTTCTAGCTTTTTGACTGGATAACAACACCTGAACTCATTCTGCAAATGAAGCCAGCTGCAGCAATTTTAAAAGGACTTTAAAGTGGACCTGGGTGCACCAAAAGTGATTTGCAAAGCCCTCTGGGTTAGAGCTCCATCTTACCAGTCGAGTCAGCCCCAGAAGCCCGGCCACTCGTCTGCTCCTCAGCATTAATGAGCTGCAGGTCTGTATACGAACATCCAAAGCTAGGACTGCTGGTGTCTTCAGAATGGGTGGTCCAGCTGCTCTCAGAGGTAAGAGGGCATCTCCCCAGGGCGTCAAAGGAAGGGCATGTCCAACAGGGCATGGTCAATGGTAGGGCTGGGGAGAGACCAAAAACCAAAAGCACAGAATATAAATAGCTGTACTCAGTTTGCCTTTAGTGATTGTCTTACTTTCATATTGCTCCCATTCTATGAAATCTCAACAGTCATACAAGGCAAGGAAGTCTTTTATGGGGACTATCACTCATGACACAGACAGGGAAAACTGATTGACGGAGTCCCCATGGTGAGTCAGTATCAAACCAGTATGAAAATCAAGGTCTCAGGACTCTCCCTCCAATCAAAGAAAATCTCACTAGAGGAATATGAGTTACTTCGGGGTCTAGTTTTACTTCTAAACTTAGATTTCAGCTTCATTCAAACCCAAACTGCAGGAATCTTCCAGTCTCACCCTTACTGTTACATTTCCTCCATTTTTAGTGGCACAAGAAAACCCACCAATTTACACTAAAACATTAGAGCCAGTTTAGGTTAATGGCTAAAGAGTAGATATGCAACTACATGTGTATATGTATGTGGCATGCCCTGTTTGCTTTGAGTTCACTGTAACTGGAGATTCTGCAGACTGTCACATATACAAATGGAGATTTACTGAGACTACCAACCTGCACGCAATACAATGAAAAATACTTTTAAGGGGAAAATGCATAAAGCTTGGCTTTATCTCTTTAGTCTTAAGAATCAAATCAGACTTTAAAAATTACTTTAGAAAAGCTTTTTTTAATCAAACTTTCAAGTTCTCCTAATTTGTCTTTAGTTAATTTCTTATCACATGCTGTCTCTGCAGTGCTGCATAAGAATCATATCATTACGGCCGGGCACAGTGGCTCATGCCTGTAATCCCAGCACTTTGGGAGGCCAAGGCGGGAGGATCACCTGAGGTCAGGAGTTCAAGACCAGCCTGACCAACATGGAGAAACCCCGTCTCTACTAACAAAAAAAAACACAAAAATTAGCCGAGTGTGCTGGTGGGCACCTGTAATCCCAGCTTCTTGGGAGGCTGAGGCACAAGAATCGCTTGAACCTGGGAGGCAGATTTTGCAATGAGCTAAGATTGCGCCACTGCACTCCAGACTGAGGGACAAGAGAGAAACTCCATCTTAAAAAAAAAAAAGGGAATCATATCATTGCAAGTTTACCAACAGGTACTGAAAACAAGTGCCGAAAAGAGTATAAATAAGACAGGAAGAATGAAAACAAGAGAAACTACCATTTATTGAGTGTCCATCAAATCTCAGGCATTTTACAAATGTCTCGTTTCATCCATCTATCCCGAGAGATAGGCAGTAGTCTTATTTTAACTCAGAGACATTAAGAAACTTGCCCAAGATGGTAAAGTCAGTTCTGCTGCCTGGAAAACCAAAACAAGTAGAAAGACAAAAACTGAGATTTAAGAGAGAAGAAAGAATAAATATCAGTGCTTGCAACCATATAAATATAAAACTTTTCATTCCTTATTCTCTTGGGCATTTGTAAAACATTTAGGTCTTTTTTTTTTTGGAGTGCTCACTGCTCACATCCTCTTTTCTTTAAAAAGTCATCCTTTCTGCATATTCCTGAGCTATTCTCTTCTTCTCTGCTTTATTTTTTCTTAGTATTATCACTGTCTAATGTACTACACGCCCATGTTTTCCATACTAGAATCAAAGCTCCTTGAGGGGGCAGGGATTTTTACCTATACCCCCATTCCTAGAACAGTGACTGGTGTAAGGCAGGCAGTCAACAAATATTTGTTGGTTATGTCAACAGAAGTGCCACCAATCATTCCATAACAGTCTATACTAAATACAGAATGTTAAAATTGAACTGGTATCTATAACCCCTACCCACATATAGAAAACATTAAAATACTAAAAAAGGAGAAAAAATTTTTTTAAAAACCAACCAAAAACAAAAAGCAAGACCAAATCTATAAAAGCTTGCTATATGACACCATTTCCTATAGTATGGTGGTTTAGATACTTTAAACTACTATGGAAATAAAATTAAAATATTTGTTAAATGTAGTAACATTATTTAAAACACATCACAGGGTGAGCAACAAAGTAAAGAATCATCAGAGGCCCAGTGAAAGCTACAACCCCAAAAGGGTAAACAGAGGACAAAAGCTGATTTTCACTCTCAAGACTTTGAACAAACCAGACTCTTGAGTTTTCTAAACCTCTTATGAAGAAGGCAAAGAGAAAGAAGAACCTAGGGCCAACTGAAGAAAGGAAATCTAACATAAGAGCTGATGCATAAAGTGAGAATTCCTAAAAGGGTAAGTTAGAAATAATCTCCACCCTCTAGCAGGAGATAGCAAAGAAAACTGTCTGCCTTAGGACTGGGTGAAAAGTAGAGGAAAAAATACCTCCTGAGAATTAATAACCACCAATTGTCTCAGATATAAGTGTGCAGCTAAAAACTACTTGTGTGGTCTGAAAAACCTCCAAGTTGAGACTAGTTTAAGTACTTCCAGGTTAGTAGGCCTCAGGCATCCAGGAAAAGCAAATACTCTAATAATGGCTTTTTTATTTTTGGAGACAGTCTCACTTTGCTGCCCAGTCTGGAGTGCAATGGTGCAATCCCAGCTCACTGCAACCTCCACCTCCCGGGTTCAAGCAATTCTCATGCCTAAGCTTCCCATGTAGCTGGGACTGCAGGCTCCCACGACCACACCTGGCTAATTTTTTTTTTTTGTATTTTTAGTACAGACGAGGTTTCACCATCTTAGCCAGGCTGGTCTCAAACTCCTAACGTCAAGTAATCAGCTGCCTCTGCCTCCCAAAGGGCTGGGATTACAGGCGTGAGCCACTGCACCCAGCCAATAATCCTTTCTGAAGGAAGATACCTTCAAACCAGCCTCCCAAACAGGATGTTCCTAAGTTGATAAGCACACGGTAGAAAAAATAGTAAATAAATAAATCAATCACAAAATGCATAAGAAATCAAGTTACCATGAACAACAGCCAGCAAAGTGTGTGTGGGGGGTGGGATGAACGGGCAGAATGAGACCAGCAAAGAATTTTCAAACACTAGAATTGTTGAGCAAAAAATACAACGATGTTTAATCTGCTTCAGGAAATAAGAAATTAAGAATATGAAAAAAGAGCATGTAGAATTGAAAAAGAACTAAATAAACTTCCAGAGAAGAAAAAATACACTACTGTAAATACAAAATTGAATAAACAGCATAGACAAAAAGATGAAAATATGAAAAAAAGATGAAGACACATGGAGGACAAAGTGAGACAGCCTCATAAATACCTGAGTTCCTACGGAGAGGAGAAAGAAAATGGGAGAAGGGCAATATTTGAAAAAGTACTGGCTAAAAATTCTCCAGAATTTATGAAAGATTTTACTTGTCAGATTAGAAATTCCAAGGCATCTCAAGCAGAGTAATTAAAAATAAATCTACAAATAGACATCAAAACTACATAAGACCAAAACCAAAAAGATTTTAACGGCTATCCAAGAGAAATTATGTTACCTTCAAAAGAAGAATGTTTAGAGTATCACCTTTTTCCAGATCAGAAGAAGCCAATGTGCACTTCAGTGTACAGACGGAAAAACAACTGTGAAGTTAGAATTATATACCCAGTAAAATATCTTCACAGAACAAGGGAAAAAATAAAGACAACTTAGACAAACAAAAACTATAATTAACCTTAAAGTAGGAAAGAAAGGTAAAATAAAAGGAACATAAGATGTTAGAAATAAAACTATATCAGTACATAAAAATAAAGATAAATGGACTAAACAGTCTAAGTAAAAGAAAAGGACTGTCAGGTTGAATCAACAAATGAAATTTAACATGCTATGCACAAAAAATATATCTAAAATACAAGTGATTATCAAAGATGAAAGTAAAGGAATGGGAAAGCCATATAAGACAAAATATTAATGAAAAGAAAGCTGATATAGATTATGGATAGACTTTATAACAAATGACAAAAAGTACAGTTTATCAGAAATATAAAAATAATTCTAAACTTGAATATATTTAATAACATAGCCCCAAAATTATTAATGCAAAAATTGACAGAATTGTAAGAAAGTAAGGGATGTCCATCGTCACAATGGAAGATGTTACAAGACACCTCTCAGTTACTGACATATCAAGCAAGCAAAAATAAGCAAGTAAACAAGCTTTAAACAAAATGAACACACTGATCTAAAGATAATAGAACATTACACTCAACCAGTGAATAATGCATATTTTTATACTAATATCAAGAATTTCTATGATAAGTGATATGCTATTACTTGACATGAAACAAGGTGTAACAAACTTCAGAAAATTGGTATACAGACCACAAATACTGGTCATAATACAATTAAGTATCTAGTTATCTAGTTGTCTGGTTAACTAGTATCTAGTTATCTACACTAGATAAAAAAGAAGTTGAAAAATTAAAAATTAAGAAACATAATTCTAAATAATTCACTGGTCAAAGAAAAAATCCTAATATTAGGAAATATTTTGAATCAAACAATAATGAAAATACTATATGTGAAAATTTTAAGAATATATGTTTGCAGTATTATCAGCTTATATTAGAAGGCAACTGAAACTTAATACAATAAGCTCCCAACTTATTAAGATAAAAAAGGAGGAGCAAAATAAATCAAAGAATGTTAGAAAAAGGAAATAATAAATATAAAAGCATAAATTATTAGTATATACTTTTTTAAGCCTTGGCTCTGTAACCCAGGCTGGAGTGCAGTGGTGCGATCTTGGCTCACTGCAACCTCCGCCTCCCAGGTTCAAGCGATTCTCCTGCCTCAGCCTCCTGAGTAACTGGGATTACTCACCATGCCCAGCTAATTATTTTTGTATTTTTAGTACAGACGGGGTTTCACCATGTTGTTCAGGCTAGTCTCAAATTCCTGACCTCATGATCTACCCACCTCAGCCTCCCGAAGTGCTGGGATTACAGGCATGAGCTACTGCATCCAGTTTAAATTTTTTAAAACATACACAGAGAAAATGTTCTTAGAGAAGACTAATAGAATTAAAAAGAGCACAAATAACAGGAGGAATGAAAAGGCTACACAATTACAAATGCTATATTTCGAAGATAATGAAGGGAAATAATAAATGTCTTTATACCAGTACATAGACATAGATAAAACTATATAAGTCCTAGCAAAATGTAACTTTTCAAAACTAATTCAAGAAGAAAGTTAAAAACCTGACTTGTCCAATAACCTTGAAATAAAGTGAACCAAGACCTAACACCTTCCTACCAAAAAAATGTCAGGCCAGGTGCTTTTACTGAAAAGTTCTATCAAATGTTAAAGGGAAAAAAATTTTTTTTTAAATCTTCCACTAACTTTCTCTTATTCCAGAGTACATAAGAAGAAAGGCCATTCATCTATGCATTTTATTAAGGTTAGCATTTATAAAGTTAGACACCACAACCTGACAATATATACCCAATTTATATGTACAGTCTCTAAAAGGAGAATTACAGAATAATCTCAATAATGTATATAGATTAAAGAATTCCAAACAAACTATCAAAGAGAATCTAGTGATTTACAAAAAAAAGAATTATGTAATGACGAAATTGAGTAATCCAACTTATACAAGGTTGGTTTAACACAGTGTTTCTCAACCTTTCTCTCATTATTGTCCCCCTAAGGAATCTTTTTGTAATTTTTTTTCCCTAATCACTCTCTTTTTAATTATTCTCATGTAGTAGAATATTACAATTGGAAAATTGACATTAATACAATCCATCATTCTTACTAAGATTTCACCAGTTTTACACGTATGTCTGTGTGTACCTAGTTCTATGCAATGTTTTCAATGTGTAGGTCCATGTATCCACCACAGTCAAGATACAGAACAGTTCCATCACTGCAAGGATCTTTCAAGCTGCACTCGTATAAACATGCCCATTTCCTTCCTACCTTGCCTCCATCCCTATGCTGTTCCTAACCTTTGACAACCACTAATCTGTCTTTCATCATTTCTATAATTTTGTCATTTTAAGAATGCAATATAAATGGAATCATGCGGTATGCACCTTTTCAGAACTGGCATTTATTACTCAGCATAATGCCTTTGAGCTTCATCTGAGTTGTTGTATGTATCAATAGTTCATTCCTTTTTATTGCTGAGTAGTTTTCATGGTATGGAGATACCACAGTTAGTTTCCTCTTTTCCCTATCAAAGGACATTTAGGCTGTTTCTGGTACTTAGCTATTATGAATAAAGCTGCATGAACATTTGTGTACAGATTTTTGTATGAACATAAGCCTCCATATCTCTGGGATGAAGTCCAAGAGTGCAATTGCTGGGTCATGTGGTAATTGCATGTTTAGTTTTATAAGAAACTGCCAAACTGTCCAAAGCGGTTGTACCATTTTACATTCCCACCAGCAATGCATGCATAATCCAATCTCTCTGCATCCTCCCTAGCATTTATTCTTACCATTACTTTTTATTTCAGTTATTCTAATAGATGTGCAATGAAAGATCATTTTAATTTGTATTTCCTTAATGGATAATGATATTGAATATCTTTTCATGTGATTACCTATCTCAATATATTGTCTTTGGTGAAACATACGTTTATTTCTTTCACCCATTTTTTTTTTTTTTTTTGAGACGGAGTTTCACTCTTGTTACCCAGGCTGGAGTGCAATGGCACGATCTTGGCTCACCGCAACCTCCGCCTCCTGGATTCAGGCAATTCTCCTGCCTCAGCCTCCTGAGTAGCTGGGATTACAGGCACGCGCCACCATGCCCAGCTAATTTTTTGTATTTTTAGTAGAGGTTTCACCATGTTGACCAGGATGGTCTCGATCTCTTGACCTCGTGATCCACCCGCCTTGGCCTCCCAAAGTGCTGGGATTACAGGCTTGAGCCACCGCGCCCGGCCTAGCCCATTTTTTTTTTAATGGGAGCGTTTTACTGTTGGATTTTGAGATTTTTCTATGTATTCTAGATACTAGTCCTTTTTTTTATTCTGAGACAGGGTTTCACTGTGTCACCTAGGTTGGGGCGCAGTTGTGCCATCTCAGCTCTCTGTAACCTCCATTTCCCAGGTTCAAGCAATCTACCCACCTCAGCCTCTTGAGTAGCTGGAACTACATGTGTGCATGACTATGCCTGGGTAATTTTTTGTATTTTCATAGAGATGAGGTTTCACTATGCTACCCAGGCTGGTCTTAAACTGCTGGGCTCAAGTGATCCACCTGCCATGGCCTCCCAAAGTGCTGGGATTACAAGTATGAGCCACAGTGCCTGGCCTGATACTACTAGTCTTTTGTTGGCTGTGGTTTGGAAATATTTTCTCCCCTCCTGTAGCTTGTGTCTTCATCCTTTTAAAAGGATTTTTGCAAAGTAAAATTTTTGAAATTTTAATACTACACATGTTTTAGGTTTACTTCTGTACTGTATATATTATAGTTATTCTGTATACAACAATAATTACAATTTATTTGCCCTACTCAAGAACTATTTTTAGGTTGGGGCTAAAAATTATTACCCTGTTGAGAATACATGGGTTAACATTAGAAAATCAATTAATGCAATTCACTACAATAACATTTTAAAAGAGAAAAATCTTACCATCATAATAGTATAGAAAAAGCACTGAATAAATTTTAGTCTTTATTCATGGTAGTATTTTTTGGCAAATGATAAACAAAAAGACTCCTAAACCTAACAGAAACACCTCCCAAACCCCACAGGACACATCACATAAAGCTTAATTAACCCTCGGAGATTCAGATCAAGATGGTGATGTTCATTGCCCTCACTTCTATTCAACATTATATTTATGAGCAGAGCCTTAACAGTAAGGCAGGAAGTGAAAGAAACAAAACTATCATTATTTGCGGATGGCATTTTTGTGTATGTAAAATAACCAAAAGACTTTACCAATAAATTAACAAATTAATAATGTTAGCAAGGTATCCTTTTTGATTAAAAAATCAACATATAAAAAGAATTGTGTTTCTGATAAACAGCAAGAAATATTTAGAAAATGAAATTTAAAACAAGACAGCATTTATAATAGCAACAAAAAGTATAAAGCATATATACTATCAAACCTAACAACAAAAAAAATGTGCTAAGCCTTAGAGTAGGCATTTCTAAAGTTTATTAACATACCACAAAGAAGACCTAGATAAATGGAGATATATACATATATATATGTGTGTATATATATATATATATATGTATGTGTGTATATATATATATATAAAATATTTAGAGATCAAAAGACTTAATGTTGCAAAGATGTTAATTCTCCCCAAATTGGCTTATAAATTTACTTCAATGTCAATTAAAATTCTAGCATGTCAAAACAATCCTAAGCAAAAAGAACAAAGCTAAAGGCATCAGACTACCCTTTTCAAACTACACCACAAGGCTACACTAATTAAAACTGCATGGTACTGGTATAAAAACAGATACAAAGACCAACGGAACAGGATAGATAACCCAGAATAAAGCTGTACACCTACAACCAACTGATCTTCTACAAAGCCAACAATATGAGAGCGAGGACTGAAAAACTACCTATTGGGTATTATGTTGATTACCTGGGTGACAAAATTATCTGTAGACAAAACCCCTACAACAGGCAATTTACTCAGGTAACAAACCTGCATATGTACCCCTTAAACCTAAAATAAAAGTTGGAAAGAAAAAAAAAATTCTAGGCTGGGCACAGTGTCTTTCATGTACAGCTGGTAGGATAGTAATCCCAGCACTGCAGGAGGCCCAGGCGGGTAGATCACCTGAAGTTGGGGGTTGAAGACCAGCCTAACCAACATGGAGAAACCCCATGTCTACTAAAAATACAAAATTAGCCAGGAGTGGTGTCACATGCCTATAATTCCAGCTACTCAGGAGGCTGAGGCAGGAGAATTGCTTGAACCTGGGAGATGGAGGATGTAGTGAGCCGAGATCATGCCATTGCACTCTAGCCTGGGCAACAAGAGCAAAATTCCATCTCAAAAAGGAAAAAAAAAATGCTAGCATGGCCTTCACCCATATTAGCAAGCAGAGTCATACTATTTAGATATAAATGAAGCTGAGTTTTTAGTAATGTAAGTATTTATGTTAAAATAAACACAACAATAAAACAGTCTTGGAAAAACTAGATATCTACATAAAAAAATAAAACTAGACTTGTACTTCAAACTGCACAGAAAAATCAGTTCTGGCTAGAATGACTATCAAAGTGTGAAGGTTACATAAGAAGCATTTTAGAAGACAACATAGCCAAATGCGTTCGTGACTGGAGTAGAGAAATATTTTCTTTACCAAGACACAGAAAGCACTAAGAATAAAAGGAAAATTGAAAAAATATTACATCATTAAAATAACTTATTTTCGAAGACATAAGGAGAATGAAAAAACCATTCACAGGATAGGAGATAATATCTACCACACATTGCATGCACCAGGAACTCCTAGAAATCAGCAAGATAAAGGCAGAGAACCCAACAGCAATATAGTTAAACAGGGATTCCATGAAAGAAAAATCCAAATGCCATTAAAAAAGGATGCTCAACCCTGTTCGTAATCTAGGAAATGCAAATTAAATGCACATGAGATACTGAGATCCTCTTACTCTTCCCCCTTTCTTTCTCCACCTCCCTGACGACAAAAATAGAAAAAATATGACAATCCTAAGTGCAGGTGAGGAAGTGGAGCCACAGTGTCTTTCATGTACAGCTGGTAGGATAGTAACTAGAAACCACTTTAGAAAATGGCTTGGTGTTATCTGCTTAAGCTGAATGTGAACACATCCTACAGCACAGCAATTCCCCTCCTACTTTTTTATACAAGAGAACCATCTGCACATGTTCACCAAGATACAGGTTAAAAATGTTTACAGAAAAACAAAAATAATGCTCATGGAAATGCAGTATCATCTTAGAAACAACCCAAATGTTCATCAGAAACAGAATGAATAAATGGATTGTAGTATATTACTACCATGGAATACAGGGCAGTAAAAACTAAAAGAACCATAGCTACAAGTTCTTTTAGTTTTTGACATGGATAATTCCCACAAATAAGGTATTAAAGGAGTAAGCCCCAGAGTAATACGGTATTATTCCATATAGATATAAAGTTCAAAACCAGGCTAAACTAAATTATATCATTCTTGATGCATGTGTAGGTAGTAAAACTGTCAAGATAAGTAATGTGGTTATTACCATGAAACTCAGGAAGGTGGTGCTACAGAGGGGAGGGAGGCGATGTGATGAGGGAGGAGGGTGTGATCAGTAGGGAAACACGCGGGGCCTCCGGCAATGACAATATTCCATTTATTAAACTGGGTGATGGGTTGTACTGCTGTTCTTTCTAATTTAATACATTTTAAATGTTCTTTTGTATTTATTCAATAGGTAAGAAAACTTATTAAAACCACATATCAAAAAAAGACGGATTACTCAGTAAGAAAGCTATTTCACTTAATGGTATTTGCACATCAGCTCCTTACATTTGTGAGATAAAATGCCATCATTCTCTTGAAAGAGAAACTAAGAACAGTGCATCTGGAAGAGGCAAAGCTCCTGCCCCTCACAAGCTGTTCTCATTCACTCTAATATGCTTTGTTTATTTTTCAGCTTAGAAATCTCAGATGAGTTATTTTATTCAGGTTCATAGATGAATGTCCTTAGGCCACAAGCTTAGCTGAAAGAGAAAGTACTGGGCTTGGAGCTGACTCTGCTCCCAGGGGCCAGACCTTTGATGTCTGGGCCAGGTGAAAACAGGTTGCTGCCATCATGAAACTTCAAGCCATCCAGCTTGAATGAATAAAGTGAAGGAAAGATCAATATCTGCCCCTCCTCCTTTCCTATGAGGTTAAGACCAGGGACCCTGCATCCAGACTGCTGGGTTCCATCCCAGATCCAGCCCTGTAGCCTGGAGCAAGATACTCAAATCCATTGGTTCCCAGTTTTTCTCACCTGTAAAATAGAGCTAAAGAGAGTACAAACCTCATAAGGGAATTAGGTCAACACTGACAAAGCACTTGCAAAAGTTCTTGGCACAATAAGAATACTCAACATGGGTCAGGGGGTGATGGTTATTAT
This sequence comes from Callithrix jacchus, assembly GCF_049354715.1. Lineage (NCBI taxonomy): Eukaryota > Metazoa > Chordata > Mammalia > Primates > Cebidae > Callithrix > Callithrix jacchus. The sequence continues at coordinate 116,341,420 of NC_133509.1, forward strand.
TCTCAGACGTATCCTTTTGTCCAAATCGACTTGACATCTCCATTTGGGTCTCTAACTTTACATGTCTAAAACGAAGCTCCTGCCATTCCCTCTAAACCAGCCCCTGCATCCTTTCAGCTGCTCAGAACAAAACCATCAAGTCATCTTTGATTCTTCTAACAGGTGCTCCACCACAATTTTCATCAGTTGTCCCTTCAAAACACATCTGGAATCCAATCACTTCCTGCCATCTCCAAGCGACCACCCTGCTGCAAGCCGCAATCCTCTCGCCTGGACAGATACAGTGGCCTCCTATCTAGTCTCCTTGCTTCTACCTCTGTCTTCTCCTCTCGGTCTCTTCTCAGCTACACCACTCTCAACGGCTACACCATAGCTGCCACACAGTTTTAGCAGAATTACTGTTGAAACTTAAGTTGGATCAGGCCACACCTCTGTTCAAAACCCTCCATTAGTTTCCATCTCATCCATCATAAAAATCAAAATCCTCACTGTGTCTGCCAAGGACCTGTGTGTCTGAGTCTCTGTAACCTTTCCACTCGCCTCCTTCCCTTCTCCCCATGCTCACTCCACTCCAGTCATACACCAAAAGCACAGCCGCCCCTCAAGGGCTATTCACTTACTGTTCCTTCCGCATGGAAGGTTCCTCCCCACTTTCTGCAAAGCTCGCTTGCCCTGATTCCCCCAGGTCTTCACTCACATTTACCTCTCACACAGTCAGTCCCTGGCCTTATGGAACGTTTCACATCCTCCTCACCATACCATCTTCTTTTGCCTCATTTTTCTCTCCTTCACATTTTATTACCTAACACATTTACTTACTTACTTACTTTATTTATTTATTAATTTATTTGAGACAGAGTCTCGCTCTGTTGCCTAGGCTGGACTGCAGTGGCACAATCTCAGCTCACTGCAACCTCTGCTTCCCTGGTTCAAGCAATTCTCCTGCCTCAGCCTCCCAAGTATATGGAATTACAAGGACCTACCACCATGCCCGGCCAATTTTTATATTTTTAGTAGAGACGGGGTTTCACTCTGTTGGCCAGGCTGATATCGAACTCCTGACCTCAACCGATCCACCTACCTCAGCCTCCCCAAGTGTTGGGATTACAGGTATGAGCCATCGCGCCCAGCCCCTAACATACCTATTTTATACTTACTTCTTTAGTGTGTTCCTGGTATGAACCTCCTGTCCCCCAGCAGAATGTGGGCTCCATGAGGCAGGAGTATTGGCTGCATTCACAGCATTTGAACGGGAGCATAGTGGGAGCTCAAAATAACATGGGTTATGTGAATAATAAATCTACAAGTTGTCAGCTAATACAATATTTTTCTTTCTTCTTTTCCTCGGGATCTTGGGTAGATTACAATTTTAAATGCATGTATTTTGATGTCATGTCCTTTATTTATATTTTGACGTCTAATCACTCGGGCTAGAGGATCTTTTCAATGCTGTAAACATCCCATCCATGCATAGAAAATAGATCTAACTCCATTCTTTATCTGTGGCTCCTCTGCTTTTTCATAATTGGCAATACAAAGCAGCTGCTGCTCCCAAGACTAGCTGAGAGCAGCTCTTGTTCACTCCCCAAAAGCTCCATTAGTAACAGACTGCCCAAGTGTTAGGCAGCTTCAACGTGTGGAGAGCAGGGACTGTGTCCAGCTCTCCCATAATTGTATTCCCAGCACCTAATTTTTTTCTGCATGAATGAACTAGTTAATTGATGCATGCTTGGGTAGTTTATTGTGTTTTGTATCCCACATCAAGGGTGAGCCAGGCCACATGGCCTGTCTGGGTGAGCCTGCACATTCTCTGGAAGAAAAGATTAGAATTTTGATAAAACATTTTGTTTCCTTTTAGATACAGGAGAGTTATCTTTGAGAGCACTTCACCATCCTCCATGGCATGATGACACTTTTAAATACAACAAAAATATTGCTTTTAAGTGTGCTTTTTAAAGCAGCCCTTTGACAAAAAAAATACAGGTGCATTTGTGTATGATCTGTATGCATGTGTGTGTATGTTTATATGTGTGTGTGTGTCTCTATGTATATGTCCATGGTGTGTATACACCCATGTATGCAGTACATATGTGTGTGGAACAATGTGAAATCATAACTCGATGAAAATAGCTGAAAAGAAGGGGGCAGGGGCTGGGCGTGGAGGCTCACTCCTGTAATCCCAGCACTTTGGAAGGCTGAGGCAAGTGGATCACCTGAGGTCAGGAGTTCGAGACCAGCCTGACCAACATGGAGAAACCCCGTCTCTACTCACACCTGTAATCCAGCACTTTGGGAGGCTGAGGCAGAAGAATCGCTTAAACCTGGGAGGTAGAGGTTGCAGTGAGCCAAGACTGCACTGTTGCACTTCAGCCTAAGCAACAAGAGTGAAACTGTCTCAAAAAAAGAAGGGAACAGGATGGGTAAGAGGCCAGCCTAGTTTCCTTGCCTATCTTATTTAAAAAACAATAAGCTGACTTCACTGAGGAAGCCATCCTTCAAATTCTACCTAACAGCTCATTAGCCCCACAAACGGGAGTCAGTCACTTCCTTATTCTGCAGGAGGTTTCCAGTACGTCTTTCCTCTCTCCATTCATTAATCCAGCAAATCCTAGGTGGGTACCTACTAAGTTCTTCAAACCATGTTCTGGAATCGAGAATAAATTAGATAGACAAAGTCCTTCTCTTTATGGAAGAGAGAGATGATAAATAAGTAAAATAATGAATATTTGACCCAATTGTAGGTAGAGATGTATTCATGGGCTGTGAATACATCTGAAGCGGAAAAAAAGCTAGAGAGTGGAGGTGGAGGGTTCTGACCCCCCTGCAGACGGATGCTTGAGCAGAGTTCTGAGTAAAAATGTGGAGGAAAAGCTCTCAGGGCAGAGGGAACAGCAAGGGCAGCAGTGAACTGGTCTGGAACAGTGAGAAGGGCAGTGCAGTTAGAGCAGACCCAGCCCAAGGGAGAGGATCAGAGAGGGCATCAGCCCTGAGAAGGAAGGGCTCTGCTGAAATGCATCCTCTGAGACAGACTCCACAAAGGTCATTAATTACATTTAGAAGCACAGAAGAACAAGGTATTAAAAAAAATAAAGCCTCTTCTGTGGCAGGGGGAATTACATATGCATGCAAAATGCAGTGGACCTTGTCCGCATATTCACCAAAAGGGTTGGGATATCTTATTCCACTCCCACCCACCACTCACCACCCCCATTAACCAGAATGAACAACATAATAGAAATTAATGGCTGGGTTAGTCTTCTCCTGGATGAAGCTTCTCAGCTGTCACCCCTGCCTCCCTCTTAAATGGCTGACGTCATCTCTGATCTTCCCCCAAACAAGTGGCTCTTTCTCTGGTCTCAGATAATTAGTTTCCCCAGACACAATGGGAAGGCCTGAGCCCAAGCTTTTAGGGAAGATGTTTGAAGCACAAGGGAATACTAGTGTTTTGCCTGGGCTGTGGGACAAATGTTCCGGAAATGAAAGGGTTTTTTTGTTGTTGTTTGTAATTATGCACATCCTGCAGTATCTGCATAATGGGTCCAATTCAGCCCTGACCTTGCAGAAAAATTGCCGTGTCCCTGGAGGAAGGTCAGTGTATGAGTGAACAGGAAGCTTCATGCTGACAATAGGGTCTTAATTTTTTTTTTTAATTTTATGGATGAACTTTGATTTTTTTAGCCCATTTATCTGCAGGCATTTGCAGACATGTTCTAAACACACCCACACTTGTAAAATGCACATACTTAAAATCAGCCTTGGTTTTGAGAGAACAGTATAAAGATTTTAGATAATAGATGAGCTGACTGGTATATTTTTCCTGGTACATGGTAGAATTTTAAAAGCAGGAGAAGCCTTATATGTTAGACAAAGTCAGGAACAGTATTGCCTAAAGGACCAAACATGAATAAGACATGAGATGGGTTTAGGTTCACTTTCAAAAAAATTTATTTAGAGAACTACACAAAATTTTGATATAAATAGATTCACCAGAAGGTTTTTTTTTTTCTTTAAACACTCTGGTTCTGCTCATGGTTTTGTAGAATATCTATGCATCTAGTTCAGAGTTCAACAAATGAGTTTTCAGTTAAATGTCCTAACATTTTTCACCATACAACCTTAAATCATATGGCATCCTCAAACCGGAGATGTGAACAGTGTTCTTGTGGCTAATTTAAGTATTTGACATTAAAGGTTCTAATAAAATCTTTCTAAAGAGATCATTTATCAACATGGCCTGAGCCAAAGGGATGAAAGAGGTATGAATCCCTCATTTGGTCTCCATCAAATTTCAAGGGTTTTAATGTTAAACACAACTTTCATAAAAGATTCAAGGGGAATGATTCCACATGCTCCCTCATTCCTAGTAAACTCAGGACTACAGAACTGATGCTCTCTTTCCCATATATATGGTTATAAAAAGCCTTTTGTCAGGCCAGGCACGGTGGCTCATGTCTGTAATCCCGGCACTTTGGGAAGCTGAGGTGGGTGGAACACCTGAGGTCAGGAGTCTGAGACCAGCCTGCCCAACATGGTAAAACCCCATCTCTACTAAAAATATAGAAATTAGCCTGTATGGTGGAAGGTGCCTGTAATCCCAGCTACTTGGGAGGCTGAGGCAGGAGAATTGCTTGAATCCCAGAGGCGGAGACTGCAGTGAGCTGAGATCATGCCACTGCACTCCAGCCAGGGTGACAAGAGCAAGACTCTGTCTCAAAAAAAAAGGCTTTTGTTACTCTCATTTAATTTTAATCATAGTTTTCTAAGGGAGACTGTGTACCTCCTGTTTTCCCAGGCCAACCATGATGGCACTTATTCACTTCCAATCCTGCCCTAATTAAAGACCAAGAGAAAGTTGTTGCCTTGATGAATTTAAGCACTTCTGGAGTTGTTTTGCCTACCAGCTGTTGCTCCTGGCTATCCAATCAACCTTGGTATGCTTTAGTGCACAATAAAATAAGTAGCCAGGTCACCAGGGAGGGGACTAACAACTCCCTGGCTTCTCTAAGCTTCCCAGTGCAGCTTCTAACCATTTAAATACCATAAAAAAATAAGAGATTTACCATTAATGACAGCCTCTTTGTCCCTAGCTCCACTGCGCCTATAGCCTTGTTGCATTTTAATTAGGGCAAATAGTACATTCCATTTCCAGGCTGAAGTCCAATGCTCTCTTGGCTTTATTCTTAGGTGGCACAGTTTAAAAGATGTATTCTTTTGTTTTTTACTCTTCATCTGCCAGAAAAACTTCAAAGAGTGGAAGAAAGGGAATTGGGGGATGGGAAAGGAATATCCCAGATAACCTAGCTATTCCGTGTGTGTGTGTGTGTGTGTGTGTGTGTGTGTGTGTGAGATTCTCTTTCCCAACTTCTCTCTGCAAGCCAGGATGTTCAGGTACAAAACAGCTGGCTAAGTAAGTAATTTAATTTCTTCCAGAAATTAAAACTAGGAACAGCACTAATCAGTTCCACTTCTCCTCCTCCTTCTCCTCCCACCTTTTTCTCTTAGGCCAAGATCAGGACATTCTCACAAAACAATATCCACAAAGGAGTTGCATGAGACAGCTACCAAGATAAATCTTTTTCCATCTCTGCCAACATGAAGACATCTGACCAGAAAGTATGGGATTTTAATAGAAGTAAATAGAATATGAGGAGTAAAATGGGAAGAAACTAAACACTGCAACTATATATTATATACGGGAAAGAGTCAGTTTGCTCTGGTGATGCTGATGTGATTGAGAAAAGGGCTAAAGCTAAAAATCAGTTTCCACTGATCCTTTTTTTTCCTGGCTGAACTTTTTTTCTTGCATGCACAGAGACACACCTACATACTCCAAAGTTCACCAAAGATTCAAAAATTTTGCATACAGCACACCAAACATCTCTCTTGCCCTAATTCCATTTCATTCGTGTCTTATCTATGCTAAAAAGGGTTTGCTCAATCGACATGAGTGAAGCTATAGCCCAAAATAGATCTAACATCTGACAGATGGAAATTAATAAACTAAGAAAAGGATTTTTAGAGTGGAAAAATGAGAAATTGATGGGCAAATCATTTCCATGTGGTCAGATTAGACAAAAAGCACCAAAGGACCATTTTATCTAACTTGGCCACCTAGATGTGGGCCAAGTGGGCACTACTTGGCCCACAGCTAGGTGGCCAATTTAGACAAAAGTTCATCCTAGAAGCCCACTTTCTCCAAGTGAGAAAAACTGGTAAAACTGAGTAAGAGCTTTGAGGAAGCTCCAGAAGTAAATGATAACTAACAAGAGAAGTTGCTTTAAATTCTGATTTTCATCTTTCACAGGAAAACACAATAGATGTACCTGTTATAAAATGAACTTTGGCAAGTAATTCTCCAAGCATCTTCCTTTGCTTCCTCAGAGCCAGTTCCAAATGCTCAGGTGTATGAAACAAAAAATTTGGGCCAGGCGCAGTGGCTCACACCTGTAATCCCAGAACTTTGGGAGGCCAAGGTGGGCTGATCATTCGAGGTCAGGAGTTTGTGACCAGCCTGGCCAACATGGTGAAACCCCGTCTCTACTAAAAATACAAAAATTAGCTGGGTATGGTGGCACACACCTGTAATCCCAGCTACTTGGGAGGCTGAAGCAGGAGAATCACTTGAACCCAGAGAGGCTGCAGTGAGCCAAGATAGCACCATTGGACTGCAGCCTGAGTGACAGAGCGAGACTCCATTTCAAAAAAAGAAAGAAAGAAAAGAAAGAAAAACAAAAAATAAGTCAAGTAGTGGTTGAAAGACAACCAACTGCAAGAGACAGGGGTAATCATAGGAGCACAGGTTGGCTCTGGTTTGCTACTAAAGGATCCAGGAAGAAGCTCAATGGATTTCTGCTCAATTCTGAGCACTGTGCTGTCTTTTAATACCCACACCTAGCAGAACTATACAGAGGAAGTACTTAGCAAATATTTGGTGACTCAATGAGTAAATTATAAAGAGCTGTAAGGTTCAGGGACAAAGCACAGTGACATGCACATATCTGCTTTAAAAAATGCCCTGCATCATTACAGATGATCCCCTAATTCAGACTGACTCATTCTCAGCCTTATGCAAAGGATATCATTTTAAGATTTTAGAGACTTAATACATTAGTTTCCTATGGCTGCTGTAACAAATTACCACCAATTTGGTATCTTAAAACAACAGTAATGTATTCTCTCATAGTTCTGGAGGCCAGAGTCTGAGATGAGAATTACTGGGCTAAAAATCAAGATGTCAGCAGGACTGCATGCCCCGCAGAGGCTTTAGGGGAACCATCTGTTTCTTGTCTCTTGTAGCTTCTGGTGGCTGCCGGCATTCCTTGGCTGTGTCTTGGTCACTAAAATCTTTAAGATCAGCCTTTTCAAATGTCTTTCTGCTTCATCCTCATAGTGCCTTATCTCCTGTGTAAGCAAAACTGCCCTCTGCCACTTTCTTATAAAGATGCATGTGATCGCAGCTAAGGAACACAGATAATCCAGGATTATCTCCCCATCTCAAAAAGCCGTAATCACATCTACAAAGACCCTTTTCCCAAATATGATAATATTGATAGCTTCCAGGGAGGACAACCTGATGTCTTTTGGAATCATTATTCAGGTTAGTATTATCGAAAGAACAGGCAACAGCGATTGCAGCAAGTGTCCCTCTGTCTCTATTGCTGCACACATCTGCGTGATTTCTGCGTAATGCCTACAGTTACATATGGGGTATTACTGCAATATACAGCACATGTATCCAAACATTTTGGATTCAAATCAAAATGTGAGCTGCACAACAGCCTCCAGAATTAAATGACTGTCTAACTTGGGGAATGTCTACATTATCCATGATGTGGTTGGGTGGGGGGGTGTCCAACGCCTAGTCTCTCCTGTTTATCACTTGGCCTTAGCTCTACCAAAAACTCTATCCTTATTGTTAAACACATCCATGGGAGGAAACCCATGAGGGAATTAGTTTATGTGAGAGAGGTTAGTTTCGGTAATAGGAATGTACCCTGCAGCTTTTGATTCAGTGTAGGTTCACTGATGGGTCAAGTTGGGTATTGGCAGAAAATTTCAAATTGGACCCTTGGATTTATTACCATTTTCTTTACCACCCTAATGCTGTGCACCATTCCCTTTGCTTCTTGGGTTTCTAGGTTAGAAACACTTGTTGGCCGGGCGCAGTGGCTCACGCCTATAATCCCAGCACTCTGGGAGGCTGAGGCGGTTGAATCATGAGGTCAAGAGATCGAGACCAACCTGGTCAACATGGCGAAACTCCGTCTCTACTAAAAATACAAAAATTAGCTGGGCATGGTGGTGAGCGCCTGTAGTCCCAGCTACTTGGGAGGCTGAGGCAGGAGAATTGCTTGAACCCAGGAGGTGGAGGTTGCCGTGAGCCAAGATCGTGCCACTGCACTCCAGTCTGGGTAATAAGAGCGAAACTCCATCTCAAAAAAAAAAAGAAAAGAAAAAAAGAAACACTTGTTGAGGTGGGGCTGGTCCTACGCATGATTTATTTCTGCCTCTTGCCTACAGACTGGGTATCAAGTCTGCTGGGAACCCGTCCTACAGGACCCTCCTAAGGCAAAGAACTCCAACTCCACAGAGTTGCGTTAAATTTTCACACATATAAACAGATGGAATTATTCATACTTGAGCAGTTTTCAAGACAAAATTGTGTTTTCGTGCATTTGAACATTGTCACTTCTTGATTTATTCTCTAGTAATATTAATAAATCTTTTATTCTCAGGACAATAGAGGGCTGGGATTAGGCTTAGGACTTGCCTTAGATGGAAAAGTTAAGGGAATGCCAAAAACTCAGTAATCAAAATAACATTGTAATATCAAATCAAAATCAAAGCAGCAAACTACAGCTCACAGGCTATTTCTATTTGTTTGTTTGTTTTGAGACAGAGTCTCGTTCCGTCGCCAGGCTACAGTACAGTAGTGCGACCTCGGCTCACTGCAACCTCCTCCTCCCAGGTTCAAGAGGTTCTCCTGCCTCAGCCTCCTGAGTTGCTGGGATGACAGGCACGCGCCACCACGCTTGGCTGTTTTTTGTATTTTTAGTAGAAACGGGGTTTCACCATGTTGGCCAGGATGGTCTTGATCTCTTGACCTCATGACCTGCCCATCTTGGCCTCCCAAAGTGCTGGGTTTACAGGTGGGCACCACCATGCCTGGCCCAGATTGACTATATCTGTAGAGTTTTATTAGAACCAGTGAGACAGCCAGTGGGGAGGGGGTCCCTGGAAAAACTCCAACTGGCCTGTTCATTGCGGTGGAGCCACATAAGTCTGTGCCATTTGCAGCGGGAAAGAGCCTGGTCCCTCCTCTTCCTGAGTGGAACCTGGGATCCCAGCTGCGATGGGAAACACTCTAAACTCTGGCCTTGCTGAGAGTACCTGTTCCCTCTCTTTTTTCCCTTTCACCCAATAAAACCCTGCTTCACTTACCCTTCAAACCATCAGCAAGCCTGAATTTTCATGGCTGTGGCATGGACAAGGACCCCATCTTTAGCTAAACTTTAGGAAAGTCCTGTAACACCAGGCGCAGGATAAGGCTGGGCAAGTGTGGCATAGTCATGCAAGTGTTAATTGGATCTTGTCTTTAATAAAAATACTGATATTTTGTTCATAAAGAACTTTTTACATTATTTGATTTTTAATAATAATTGTAAAATAACTTTAATTTTTAAACTGAATTCTTAAAAATTAAAAAAAACTCTTTTTTCAAGACAATTATTACAATTTAATATGGAGCAAAAGTGCTTCATGTATTTTTCCCAATCTGTCAGAGAATGTTAAAGACATACTCAAGAATCACGATTTCAAGAAATTAATAATTTTGACTGCCTCATCAATGGTATTGTTGGGCAAAATAGGCACTGTTTTTACTGTGGGTAAACAATGGCCAAAAGTTTCACCCTATCAATGCAAATGTCAATGCGGTACAAAGGCAAATAACATCTTAGAATGAAAATGATTTTAATCCCAAAGACTCCTTGAAGGGGTCTTAGGAGACACCAAGGTCTATGGGCCACACTGTGAATTGCTGCCTTAAAGGGTAAAGCTTTCACAATATATCAAAAGCACTGTCAGTCACAAGGTAAGATTCTCAGTCAGATGGGGGCAACATAATTATGACTAATCTCAAAATTAGTTTTGCAAAAATCAGGAAGAGTTGAGCAAACTGACTGTCATATAAATAGTTCTGAGCAATCAGGAAATCTTTGGGGCTAAAGATAAGGTACAAACACAAACGAGAAGTGAAAGAATCTGAATGGCATGAATATAATGCATGACCTGAAGGCATAGCCATTTTAGGGCAGCAGAGTGGGGAAAGAGCACTCCCCCACCCCCCCACCCCCACCCGTCACTTACCTTCCATTCCTTGCCCCTACTGCGTCCTGGGTAATGAGGGGGCAGAGGACACTAGAGCAGCAGCAGTAGCAGCAGGAAGAGTGAGGCAAACGGAAGGAGAGCACATTGCATCCCTAGGCTACTCCAAGAGCTTGGGGCTGGTGGTTCTGGTGCAGAAGCTCTCCTGCCATTTCCTAGCACACAACCTTGGTTGAATCCCCAAAGAACTGTCTGGCTGAGCCTCCTCCACCATGTGTGATATGGATTAATATTAATACCTTCCTCATACAACTGTTGTAAGGAGTATGAGAAGATACAGCTAAGGCACTGAGCACAGAAATAGAGACAGTAAGTATGCAGTAAATGTATCATATTAAGCAGAAGGAACATACTTCTGTGCTGATTCACTGCCCAATGTTTGGTAACTTTTCCCTATATGCATCCACACTTAGCCCAGAGCCTTGTCAGAGTTAGGTATTCAGTAAGGGAAGCCTGTCTGGACCTGTCACTTCTTCCATGCTGCACTGAGAGTCATGACTCTCAACAACAATTCATGTAGAAATCTGATGTTTAGGCTGAGCACAGTGGCTCATGCCTGAAATCCCAGCCCTTTGGGAGGCCGAGGTGGGTGGATCACCTGAGGTCAAGAAGTTTGAAACCAGCCTGGCCAAAATGGTGAAACCCTGTCTCTACTAAAAATACAAAAATTAGCTGGGCTTGGTGGTGGGTGCTTGTAATCCCAGCTACTCAAGAGGCCGAAACATGAGAATCACTTGAACCCCAAGGGCGGAGGTTGCAGTGAGCAAAGACTACACCCCTGCACTTTAGCCTGGGTGACAGAGTAAGACTCAATCTCAAAAAAAGGATATCTGATGTTTAAATATGAAAAAGTATACATAAATGTGCAAATTATTATGTAAAATATGTTACAGAATTATGCTTTATATTTCTTAAAATTATTTTTATTGGTATTAAAAATACACTGAAAAACAAAGGAAATGGCCCTAAAAAGTGACACTAGCAAAACATTTAACTCGCCAAGAGAAAAATATACCAACCCTGCTTTTTGCCAGTATGTTTCTGTGGTAGACAGAATAATGCCTCCCATTCCACCCCAAGATGTCCACATCTTGTTTCTAGAACCTGTGAATATGTTATTTTATATGCCAAAAGAAACTTTACTGATGTGATTATTTTATAAGGACCTTGAGATTGGGGACATTATCCTGGTGAGCCTAGTGTAACCAGAGGTACTTAATGGAAGACAGAAGCAGAATTCAAAGAAAGATGTGACTTCAGAAGACAGGCACAGAAGATGCCACATTCCTGGCTTTGGAGACAGAGGAAGGAGCCACATGCCAAGGAATGTTGACAGCCTCTGAAAGTTGGAAAGGGCCAGGAAACAGACTTTCCCCTAGAGCCTCCAGAAAGGAACACAGCCCTGCCAACACCTTGATTTTGGCCCTGTGACACCCATGATGGACTTCTGAAATACATAATAATAAGATGATAAACTCATGTTATATAAGCCTTGTGATGACTTGTTACAGCAGCAAACAGAAAACTAATACAGTCCCAGAGCTTATCCAATCACTTGTGGGTTCAATGCCCAACAAAGAAGTAGCCAGGTCACCAGGGTGGGGACTAACAACTCCTATAGCTTTACTAAGCTGTCCCGTGCAGCCTCTGGCCATTGAAATGTCACAAAGATTTATCATGAACAACCATCCCTACCCATGAAGATTTGGATTCAAGAGTTCTAGAGTGTGAGAATATCCATGTTTAACAAATCCTATTGGTGACTTTGTTAGATATGGTCAGTGGTCCACACTTTCAGACACACTCATTTCTCTTTTTTTATTTTTTAGTTTTTGGAGACAGAGTTTTACTATGTCTGTCACCCAGGCTGGACTGCAGTGCCATAATCTCAGCTCACTGCAACCTCTGCTCCCAGGTTCAGCAATTCTTGTGCCTCAGCCTCCTGAGTAGCTGGGATTACAGAAGTGCACAACCATGCCCAGCTAATTTTTATATTTTTAGTAGAGATGGGGTTTCTCCATGTTGGCCAGGTGGGTCTCAAACTCCTGACCTCAAATGAGCCACCCACCTGGGCCTCTCAAAGTGATGGGACTATAGGCATGAGCCACCACGCCAACAGACACATTCATTTCTATATGCAAGAAGCTTACAATTTAGAGGCTGAGTAAATGTGATTCCAATCCTGGTAGATTAATATATATGCATTATTTTAATGAGAAATCAACAGCCAGGGACAAGGGTAAAAGTTTAGAAATGTCCTAGAATAATAAATTCTGTTTGCTTATATCAACAAAACCGAGTTAAAGAATTAAACCAGATGAGAACTCTGTCTGCTCTCCTCATGTAACCGGTACTTCAGGATTAAGAAGAAGGTGAAATGGAATCCTGGCAGCCCTACAGACCTCTCACTGAAAAGCATCCCTGCTGAGCATATACCCAAGCTGGACCCTTCCTACCCTCTCACCTGTCTCGGCTGTTTCCTGATGAGGTGGAGATGTGCTAGCCCAGGGTGTGTCGTCTTCAAACTGAACCCAGTTGCTGATGGCTGAGGCCAGGTCAGGTGGGGGCTGCTCAGGGCTCCCAGGTGGGGAAGCTGCTTCAGAGATGAGGCCCATCTTTTCAGAGGAGTCATCCTGCTCCGAGTGGGAATGGTCTTGAGAGCTTCCATCCACCACATGGTTCTCCCCAGAGGAGCTCTCAGACTGGTCTGAGGAAGATGACAATCCTGGGAGGTGCTCTTCTGTGCCCCCTAAAACAGATACCAGACACCAACATCATGGGAGAAAGGCCGCTCTTCAGATCCATCTCATGGAGGCAAAAACTAAGGATGGCCATGGGGTACCTGCAGGACTCGCCACTGCCATGGGTGGGGAGAAGAAAGAGCCACAGCCATCTGACTCCATGTTAAATGACTGTTCCCCTAATCATGTGTAAAGGCTGTCAACACAGCATGTCTCCAGTCAGTATCCTGGCAGGCAGAGACTCGCAGCCTTCTTCACTATTCTATCCCAGCATCTACTCATAAAGGGGGTCATAAAGAAAGTGCTTACAGAGTGCAAGTAAGAAATTTTGGGGACTGGTGGGAACTGCAGCTGAACAGGAGAACTTCTGTCTGGAGACATTCAAATTCAAATTTCAAACTCTCTGCAGTCTAAGCTATACACATCCAGGGACCCGAGGTGCAAACCTGTGTGCACTAATGACCAGCTGAATGTGACACAGAGGCTCTTCCTGTAGCTCTTTATCACTTGATTCGGCCTAGAAAATTTAACAGCCTTCAAAATGTTTATTGAAAATTAAAAAAACTATATCCCGATTATAGTGGTAGATATATAAATCTATACATGTGCTGAAATTCATCAGCTGTACACCAAAAGAAGTCCATTGATCTGTATAATTTTTTAATCAAATAATTCATATAAAAATCTTTTCTCTTATCACTACCCAACTGGACCATCTACAAATATTCAAAGCCTCTGTAGTACTGTCAAACAGAAATACAAGGTCAGCCACACATTTAATTTTAAATTTTCTAGTAGCCACATGAAAGAAGTAAAACACAACAGGAGAATGTATTTTTAATAATATATATTTCAACCCATATGTTGAAAATTTATAATTTCAACATGTAATTAATATAAACATTATTAATGAGCTATTTAATTTTTAAAACTAGGTCTTTGAAATTTAGTGTAGGTATTTTACGCTTACAGTACATCCCACAATTCAGACTTGTCACATTTGAGGGGTTCAATAACTACATGGCCACCATACTGGAGCGCAAACCTGTAGACTCACACTTTCTAGGTGTTATAAATGAAGCTGGGATGACTTCAGTTGGCTCTGGTAGCTGCAGTAGAACAGAATCAATTGACATGTCTCTGCAGGTATCTCCTGGATCCTACCTTGACCGTCATCCCCGAGCACGAGTTCCCCAAAGTCAATATTGTCATCCTCCTTATGAGCAAGGATGACTGTACTGAGCTCTTTCCACATGCCAGGCACTGTTCTAAGCACTTTTATGTATGAATTCACTTAAACCTCTGAGATAGGTACAGATTATCCCTACTGAACAGATAACAAAACTATGCCTGGAAAGGTTAAATAAATAATCTATCCAAAAGCATATCACTCATTCCTGGTGTAACCAGGATTTGAACCCAAGCACTGTGGCTCCAGAGCCTGTCACTTTTAACAACTACACTTTTAAAAGGCTGAGAGTAAAGCACTTTGTAAATATTAAGTTTTTGTTTCTTGGAAGAAAAGAGCCAATACTTTCGGTGTTTCCAGGCCTCTTTTTTAGGGCCCTAAGATTCCCAAGATGCTTCCACTTAGAATTCTAAGTGGAAGAACTTACACATCTCAAGAAAGTGAGAAACAGACTCTTTTTTCTATATTAAGATTCCACCCAAAGAATAATCAAGTAGAAGCCATAACAAATAGACATGGTTCTGTGACAGTCTCTTCACTTTAGGAAATGAAGGCACTCCTTACCCTGCGAGTGGGCGGGAAAGGGTGGCTCTTCACTGAAGGAGACCCACTCTGACTGGTGGGTGGCAATCACATGGTCCAAAGTCGTCATGCTAAAAAGGCACTGGTCATCTTCACACTGCTGACCTCAGGTGAACCCCAGAATACTGTCTGGGGCGGGCTGGGGTAGGGGTAGTACGGTAGACTTGGGTCCAGGGTCTGTTATAGGTGGCTTGCCAAGGGCAGTACCCAGAATGTAGACAAATCAGCCCCTCCTGCCGTTGGTTAATCTGCCAAGCAGAAATCTGTTTAACAAACAAACAAAAAGGTTTAAGGACAACCATCACATTATACTGAATCCACACAGGTTTTTAGCACTGCCCACAAGAAGGTCTGGGGTGGTTTCCAACTTGCCTTACTTCTCTCTTTTCCTGTCATACCCTCACCTTTTAAACTAAAATATCTGCCTTTAGCATAAAGGTCTCTAGATAAGCCTTCATATCACACTTGTCAATAATTATACAAATTTCAGCAATTAGATTCTCTAATTTCCCTATTATATTTTAGAAATAATGTCATCTATAATACTATCATTATAAAACAAATATTAAAACTTTTCAAAATGCTTTCACTTTCTCTTACCAGATGGCAAAATAAAGGCAAGTTCTTTTCTATTAAATTAGTACAGTTTCTTGCCTTTGGCAGGTAACTCTTTGCAAGCCTGATTAAAACCTTTGGCAGAAACCCAACAATCTCCAGATGGTATCACCAAGCATGGTTTACCAAACAAGGAAAATACAAATGAAGTAATCTTGTTCATTTGGAGTAAGAGGATAAGCAATATCTGTTCTAGTGAAAAATGTGAGTTAGAGAAACATTTTCAATCGAGACCTATTTAAATTAGTATGTAATGGTCTAGCCTTTGCTCCCACTGCAATGCTGTTCTAAGAATACAGAAAGATACTTGATTGACATAATTTTGTTTATGCTATTAATATCTTTTGACAACTTGAATCTAGCTCTCAATCTAATGATGAATTAATAACATCTGAATTTATGTAAAACAAATGTGCTTCCACAAAAGAGCTGCTATACATCTTGAACAATATCAGTTCTTATTAACTGAATACACACAATATTCAGATAGTTTCTAGAACAACTTAACTCATAACCTTCCAATTTGGTGCACAATGAAAAGTTTAGGAAACTTTACTACAGGTTATCATCTCCAGTAAACAATCTACGCATGGCAGAATCAGTAGAAACATTAATAGCTTTTCTTTTTTGGTGTTTAAAACAATTAGTTTTGGCACATGATGCTTCCTAAAAACAATTAATGTTTATATAGAATTTATAATTTTCAGAAACACATTTTCTTTTTTTTTTGAGACGGAGTTTCACTCTTGTTACCCAGGCTGTAGTGCAATGGCGCGATCTCGGCTCACCGCAACCTCCGCCTCCTAGGTTCAGGCAATTCTCCTGCCTCAGCCTCATGAGTAGCTGGGATTACAGACACACACCACCATGCCCAGCTAATTTTTTTTTTGTATTTTTAGTAGAGACGGGGTTGATCAGGATGGTTTCGATCTCTTGACCTCGTGATCCACCCGCCTTGGCCTCCCAAAGTGCTGGGATTACCGGTGTGAGCCACTGCGCCCGGCCAGAAACACATTTTCACACCATACTTCATTTGATTCAATAGCCATTTTGTTGAGTAGGACACATAATAATTCTTCCATGGATAAAGAAATTTGGGCTGAGAAAAATTAAGTGACTTACTCAACATTTTTAGTGTTTCTAGGCCCTTTCGTTACTATAAGGTTCTTAAAATGCTTCCTCCAGGCTTCTAAGTGGAAGAGTTTACAAATCTCAGCACAGTGGTTAACAGGCTTTTTTCATAATAAGATCTCACCCAAAGTAATCAAGTAGAAGCCATAACAAGCAGGTGTGTTAGATGCACCATACTAAGAAGTGATAGATCCAACACTTAAGCCCAAGTCTTCTGCAGCCAAACACTCTAATCCTATGGTCAGAGCCACAAAAAAGTACAATAGAATACAGAATATATAGACTATCACCCAACTTAAGTTGTTTACAAATATCAGTGACAATGGAACTGTAATGAAATGTCCTGGGAAACTCCCCATGTGAAAGTTTGCCAGGATACCCCAAGTTATATAAAGAATGGAAAGCCCAGAAGCCTCTTCTCCAAGTCTGTCTCCTAAGATCCTTGCCAACCACAGGACCAGACATATGCAAATAGCCTGGACAGTGCAGGTATCCCAAACCAGATCTTACCAGAGAGCAGCGCAGAGTTCACAAGCACAAAGAGCTGATTCCCACGGGCTTCTACCTATGATGTCTTTCTCAAGCTCTGTCAAATGTGTGTTATCCAATGTAGTAATGGCTGTGTGCCAAGATAAGGCAATAAAATTGAAGAGTCAGATTCCTCCTCTCTCAATGACAGCAGCACAAAAAACAGCCGCACTGCACCCTCCAAAAAAAAAAACAAACCACAATACTAGTCCCTATGCTGACACATGCAGTGTCATCACTCAGTGGGGGAAACATCCTGGTGATCCCGTGATGATGAACCCAGCAAAATTCTAAGTTGGGTAAAGAAGGGAACAGGAGAGGAAGGTGAAGGTAAGGGGAAAATACCTAAAAATTTTAAACTGGAAGGTTTTAAAGACCAATAACTTCAGGTGTTATGAGAAAACTGAGGCCCAAAGAAATAAGGTGCACCAACAGAGATTGTGATCATGGGTCCGGGAGTTAGGCTGCCTGGATTTCAATCCTATACAGTCTTGGACTCATAATTCAACCTCTTCAAGCTTCAGTTCACCCTTGTACAGCAAGAATAATAAAACTCACTCCATAATTCTGAGGATTAAATGAGATCACATATACCAAGTACTCAGGACTGGATGCAATAAACTCTCTGTAACAATGACAATGAAAACAGCAGGTGACCTTCCAGAGGGCTTTCTGTGCCCCAGGCTCCATTCCAAACCCTTTGTGAATGTTAGCCATTGCCATCACTGTTGCTCTTGTTAAATAACTCGCCCAAGGTTGCACAACTTGTTCGCAGAAGCCTTGGGACGAGAATGCAGATTTCCTGAAACCACCCCATTTCTGTCATTTGCACATTACGGTTTTAGTCATTGTTCAAGAAGTTCTAAATGCTAAGTAGAGTCCCGTGCCCAGGGGTAGCACTCAGAAGGCAGATTCCAAATCCTCTTATTATAGATATAGGTGCAGTCTTGCCAAGGAACCAAGACCACTCCTCAGACTGTGTGAATGAAAAAAGAGCCCTAAAGATTTATCTATCCTTCCTTCACTTGTCCCAGACCAGACACGGGCTGGTGACAGATAATGCGTAGTCCCAATGAAAACTAGTGGAACAAATTTATCACATGGAACCCCCATCATATTCCACACGATAAGTCCACATAATTGATTTTAGGTATTTGCCACGGAAGAACCACAACCAATAAGCCATAAGAAATTAGACCTTAAAAAGTGCTGTGCCAGCAGCTGGAAACTCACAGAAGAACTCAATAATTGTGAGGTTAAGTTCATACTGGAATTAGTTTCTTGGTAAAAACCTCACCCCATTTTTAGAAAGTGAATCATAAAATGAGGTTTAGAATCACCACAAATGAGTGGTGACTCAGTAACAGCAGCAGGATTGACCAAGAGATACTAAAAATTTCAATGAAATCTTGGAGTTGCCATTTCAGAGAGCTACTTCTTTCTCAGCATTGCTTATATACAAACATTTGTAGAAGGGAGAATGCAATTGTCTGATAAGATGGAGGTTATAGAAGTAGTTTTGTCTTATGACAGTCCTCTAATACACTTTCGTGAGACCTCCATGTCTGAAAATGTATCAGTTACCCTTGAGACAGCAACCCTCAAGCAGCTTCCAATATCAGCTGAGGAGATGAAGATGCAACTGCCCCAGCTACTAAGGACATGCTGGAAGTGACAAGGTTTAGCCACGGGGAGATCTACGAGGGCTGGAACCATATGGGAGGACTGGGTGGGTTTCTGAGATCAGAAGGATGTCCTTGATTCTGGACCAACAGAGGGACAAGTGAGGATGGCCTCTGGACAGAGGATCACCACAGTGGCATTAGGAATCAGAAGCAGAACTTAACAAGGCATGTTTCTGTCTGAACAAGCCTCTGTCTGTTGAGAGCAGAGGTATCTACTGGGGAAATATGGAGTGAAGGGACTGATTGACCTTAAAAGCTAAGAAGATGAGTTCAAGAGGAAATCAGAAGCTGTGGGAGGTTTAAGAGCAGAGAGTGACTTAAGAAGTGTGCTTAAGGGAGATTAGCCTTCCTCAGACAGTGCTGGGCAGGAGCCTGGTGATGGAATTTTTCAGCCACCAGTACCTCTTGTATGTTTCACATAGTTGGAGGCCAGAATCATCATGAACATGTACTCTGTTCTGCCCATTCTAGGGTCTGAGAGTTCAAGGAAGAACAAAACACTGCCCTCAAGCGGCTGTCAATTGCGGGGAGATGGCTCAGAGAGATACTGCAGGGAGACAACAACCTAGAACAGTAACCTCGGCTCTCTAACCTATTCTGACACATTAGTCACCAAAAGTAGGATAGCATACAAGTGAGAGTGTTAAGAGACTTCTTAGAGCTTCAGCCACAGGTGGTCCTGAGCTGTACCCTAAACTGGGAAGGAGGGCTCTGAACAGAAGAGCTGTGGGCCACAGGCACTTAGGAAGGGGAGAGCAGGAATGGCATGTCTAGTCCCCAGTGAGTTACATTCTCTTCATCTGAAGAGGTTTGGAGTGGTGTCAAGAGCCCTGGAAAAGAAGCTCTAAGTTTCAGAACGAGTTTGAGTTCTTGAGCCTACCCTCTCCATTCCCATTGCCAATGGCTTGGCTCAGCCCCTCGTCATCTCTCACACAGACAGTTAACAAGTCTCCTACCTGTCTCCCTGCCTTCGGTATCACCTGCTCCAACCTATTATCCAACGTATTATGCTAGAGTTGTCTTCCTAAAACCTGAAAATGGCTACGCCACTGTTCTGCTTACAAATCCTCAAAGGCTCCTCACAGGGTAAAGTGAGGCATGAGAAATGAACAAAGGATTCCTGAGAGCAGAGGCTTCATCTGTGCTTAGCACTGAATATAGTGCCTGGCACATGTTAGCAGCTCAACAAAAACTGTATAAATGCAGGCACTTTGTCAGTCTGGCCCCGATCCACCTCTCTAATCTCATGTACAATTCTCTCCTCTTGTGAACCCTATATTCCTGATGAACTAAGTTATTTGAAAGACTGTGTTTTTGAATATACTTTGTCCTATTTGATCACTTGTTCATATCTTTATTAATTTAATACATTATTAAATATTATCTTTGGGATACATTTTCCCTACATTTTTATTTCATGAGCTCCTGCTCACCTTCAAGTCTCAGCCCAATCATTATCTCAGGCTTGGTTCAACAAGCATTTATACCAAGTGGCAATCACTAAATGCAAAGATAAAGGACACAAATTATTTTGCCATAAAACCTTTATAATGTGCATGCTCATAATTTTTTACCCACTCAATATCCAAAACTCCTTTATCCCTCCTGGCAATTAATCCAGGCTTTGTCAATGGATGCTAGACTATTAAGGGAATGCTAAAAGGCACAAGGGCCTTGAAGACATGCAAGGTGCACCTGAACAATGGAAACTTGACGCAAACCCCGAAGCAGGCACAACCCAATTTCATGGCAACGGTAACAAATTCATCATCCTAACCAGACTCATGGCGCGACTCTGGCTCTTTTCACTGCTGGCTAGGTCCTGTGGTTCCTATCTATTTTCCAAGCCACGTTTCAGTCATCTGTCAATCCAATGAGCTGTTTAATACTTTCAACAGACTCCTTTCCTGCTTATATTAGCCAAAATTACTTTCTGTTGCTTGCAACCAAGAACTTTGACCTATGGTGGTATGCCTCAACTTCCAGTAAGTAAAGTACCATGCTTCCCACTTGTCCCTTATCCCCCATATCTTCTGAATGCTGATACTACCTTAACCTATACTCATTTACTGAATTATAATGAAATTATTTGCTACTGTGGCTATATGAGGAAAGGGACTGGATCTTTTGCTTACTGATATCTTTTAACTCTTAGAATAGGATATGGCTGGCCAGGCATGGTGGCTCATGCCTGTAATCCCAGCACTTTGGGAGGCTGAGGCAGGTGTAACACAAGGTCAAGAGTTCCTGACCAGCCTGGCCAAGATGGTGAAATTCCGTCTCTACCAAAAATACAAAAATTAGCTGGGTGTGTTGGTGGGTGCCTATAATGCCAGCTACTCAGGAGGCTCAGGTAGGAGAATTGCCTACAAGATTGCGCCACACTACTCTAGCCTGGGCAACAGAGTGAGACTCCATCTCAAAAAAAAAAAAAAAAAAAAAATAGGGCATGACTTTTAGTAAATATTTGTTGAGTAAAAGCTGAATGAATGAATGAATGAATTTAACATACAGTAGGTAGCCTCTTCAGCTCTTTTGAGATGTTAGTAAATGTTTTTGAAGGTTAAACACTGTGTAAACTAGCTTCTAAACTAGCTTTGGAGAAAATCTGGATATAGGGAAATATGTTCACTCCTTTTCCTCTTTGATCTAAAATTATATCATCCAATTCCAATACAGTAGACACCAGAAACAAGGACTACTGATATGTGACTGATCCAAAGGAGTTTTTCCTTAAGTGTAAAATATATACCAGATTTTAAAGAATACAAAAATGTGTAAAATATCTAATAATTTTACACTGATTTCATGTTAACATGGTATCCTGGATGTATTAGCTTAAGTAAAATATACTGTCAAAATTAATTTCACCTGTTTCTTTTAACTTTAAAAAATGAAATTACTAAAAAATTTTAAATCATACATGCGTAGCTCATGCTATATTTCTTCCCTTTTTAATTGAGACAGGATCTCACTCTTGCTCAGGCTGGGGTACATGAGCACCATCACGGCTCACTAGAGCCTCAACCTCTGCAGGCTCAGGTGATCCTCCCACCTCAGCCTCCTGAGTAGCTGGGTCTATAAGTGCATATCATCAAATCCAACTAATTAAAAAAAAATTCTGTACAGACAGGGTCTCACAAAGGTGCCCAGGCTGGTCTCAAATTCCTGGGCTCAAGCAGTCCTCCCAAAGCCTCACAAACATGCTGGGATTACAGGCGCAAGCCACTGCACCCGGCCTCATGGCATATTCCTATTGAACAGCATTGCTCTAAAGTAGTCCATTTTTAAATTTCATCCTTGATTTTGAAGACTACTTTTCACAAGACATAGAACTTTTCCTTCAGCATTTTGTTTTTGGTCTGAATGTTTCTAATGAGCAACTGACTGTATATAATTACCTATGCTTATATAATGTGTCTTTTTTCCTCTAATGGCTTTCAAGATTTTCTTTTTATCTTTTATTTTCAGCAATTGACTATAATGTTTGGATGTAGTTTTCTTAGAACTCATGTTACTCTAAGTTAGTGGAGTTTCTTGAATCTGAATGTCACTTTTTCATTAAAAGTGGAAAAACTGAGTCAGTATTTCTTCAAATGTGTTTTTCTGCCCCTTTTCCATCTCTTCTGTTAATCTGTCCTTGGGTTCACTGACTCTTGCTATTCTCATTTCCATTCTCCCATAAGCTTATCCTGTGAGTTTCCTATCTTAGTTATTCAGCTTTTCCATTTTATAATTTTCTTTTATGCCCTCTATTTCTCTAGTGAGATGCCTTATATATTCACACTCATTGTGACGATATTTTCCTTTAGTTCTTTGAACATATTTATAATGGCTGCTTTAAAGACTTTGTCTGCTAAATCCAACCTTTGGACTATTTGGGATTAGTTTCTACTGATTTTTTTTTTTTTTTTTTGCATACCTAATAATCGTTGGTGATACACCGAAGACCGTCTGGATTTGACTTTCCTCTGCAGGGTACTGATTTTTGTTCCAGCAGGCAGTTTGACCATGCACTACTCACCTAGAGTGTCTATAACACTTGGTCTTTTACTTCATTGGATTAATTTGTTTCCCAAGGCCCTCTAATTGCTTTAGGAATAAATTTCTAAACTCTGTCTCCCCTGCAGATCTTAACAAAGTATGATGGTTAATACCAAGTGTCAACTTCATTGGACTGATGAATGCAAATATTGTTCCCAGGTGTGTCTGTAAGGGTGGTGCCAAAGGGGATTAACATTTGAGTCAGTGGAATGGGTGGGCACCATCTAATCAGCTGCCGGTATAGCTAGAATAAAGCAGGCAGAAAAAAGTGGAATGACCAGTGACCAGACTTGCTGAGTCTTCTAGCCATCATCTTTCTCCCATGCTCAATGTCTCCTGCCCTCAAACATCAGACTCTAAGTTCTTCAGCTCTTGGACTTACACCCATGATTTGCCAAGGGCTCCTGGGCCTTTGGCCACGGACTGAAAGCAGCACTGTCAGCTTCCCTACTTTTGAGGTTTGGGGATTCGGACTGGTTTCCTTGGTCCTCCGCTTGCAGAGAGCCTATTGTGGGACTTCACCCTGTAATTAATACTCCTTAATAAACTCCCCTTCATATATACATCTATCCTATTAATTCCGTCCCTTCAGATAACCCTGACTAATACACAGGGCTTGGTTCTAGGCTTTGTTAGTGTAGGTTTAAAGTAAATCTTACTCTAGAGCAGGGGCTGGCAAACTACAGTCACAGCCTAAGTCTGGCCCTCCACCTTTTTTGATAAATAAAGTTGTATTATCAGTATATTTACCAGCCACACCCATTAGTTTACATATTGTCTATGGCTGCTTTTGCTCTACAATAGCAGAGTTGAGTAGCTGTGACAGATACTGTATGGCTCACAGGGACTGAAATAATTAGTGGTCAATTAATAATAACTACTGGCCATTTATAGAAAAAAATTTACAGACTCTCCTTGAGAGCATGGTCCCTACCCCTAAGACACAGGCTTTCCGTATCTTTGTTGATGCTTGGGATGTTAATAAGACATTAAGGAGCTCTTTACACTATGACTGGGCTAGACCACCAATGTCCCCCAGTATTGTCTGATAACTAGTATCTTTGTCCCATTCTCAATCCTGAGGCAGCCACTCTATTAAGCTCTGTATGGTTTCAGTGTGTACATGTGCACTCCAGGCTGGCCAAGGGTTCCCTGGGTATCTACCCAGACATATTTCTGCTTCTCTCTCTCCATCCCCATGCTCTCTGCTCTCTGGTGCCCTGTCCTGCAGATTCTAGCTGCTTCAATTGCCCCAAACTCTGATCTCTGCTTTCTTAGCTCAGCAGGACTGCTGTGCTTGGCTTAGACTCCAGCTGACAACGCTGCAGTCAGGAAACTCTTCCCTGGAAAAGAGCCAAGGTGAGTGTCCGGCTCACCTCAGGACAGAAAATCTTGTGCTGCCTGTTGACTGAAGCCTGAAAACGGTTGCCTCATAGATGTTGTTGTTCTGTGGTTTTTCACTGCAGAAGGGCTAGTTACCAATTATAACCAGAACTGGAAGTCCTCGCCTGGAACATTACTTTCTGATTTGTGTTTACTTTTAAAATGAGACTAGTTCAGATCATCTAAATAAAGATCATTTCATACCAGTGTCCTAAAAATTAATTCGAAGTTTTATAGAAATTTTATAAAACGTATGAGAATAAAAGGAAGGTTTCATTTAGCCATATAGATTAATTCCATTGCTCCTGAGCTGGGACAATGTTTTATTTTGTTAGGTTAGCTATGCTACGTAATACAAAAACATTATTTGTGCCTGGTTAGTGATCCAAAAGCGGTTGTTAAACTTTGGCCATCTTCCCTGTCTACCTCTTTTTCACAGGTATTCAGCTAGGCAGCGTCTTTGAAAATCTCCATACATACTTTTGGCTTTGAGGCTGCTGGCAACCACTGTCCAGCCATCTGTTTGGGTCTTATGCAGAAACATCATAAACTAGATCCTATTGTCAATTCCAAACCCACAAGGAAGGCCTCAGTTTTTTCTTTAATCAAGGACAAGCCTCTAAAGGTCAAATCAAAAGCTAGAAAGAAAGGAAGAATGGGAAAAAGCAGACTACATGAATTCTATATATTTCTTTACAGTGTTCCTCCAAAGCAAGACATCCAGCTACCTTATTGAGCATCTACTATGCACTCAGAATCGTGCACAGCACAACGACACAAGATAATATCAAGCTTTCATACACTAACATCTGTGACACAGTGGACTACAGGAGCCACAGAAGTTGAATCAGAAAGTTGAAGGAACCATGCTGCTTGTTTTATACGTTCTTAGAACATAGAGAAGCCTGGAAGTCCCACGACCCCGTGAGAAAAACTAAATCAGATTAAGGACTTGAACACTGTTTCTCTTCCCTTTCCTTCTTCTACATTCTTTTTTCTTGATGAGGGATGCGAATTCTCATTAATAAAACCTGAACAGAGTTCACTGAAGAACACACACACATAAGACACACACATATACACACACACAAATATTAATTCACAGGTATCCTGATGCTTCTAAAAGAGTAAATGAGTTGAGTGATCCTGGTTGTTTGCTCTTATTATTAACTTTTTAAAAATCTTCATACTTTCATTTAAATATTTCATTTTTAAAAAGCAAAAGGAGACCAACCAATCTTCTTTCAATTTCCATTGGAAACTGGGGAACAGAATGAACACCTTAGCCTCAAACCAAACATATGTGAGAAAGAAGTCTGAAAGAAACAAATGTCTTATTTTGACCACAGTTAGCATCTATCTGTCTGTGATTGTCCGTAAGTGAACTCCCTCTTTTGTCTTACAATCAGACACAGCATAATCTCCTAACCCTAGGAGCCTTCCCTTCTCTAAAGTCATATTACTTGGGTGTATGGGTACGTGTATATGAGTGTATATATATTTATGTACATGCATACATATATATGTATATCCCAAGGTTATAATTCCAAAATATTACATGATTTTCCTTCAAAATAAACAATCCCCATGGCTCTGCTATCTAACTATTCCATGGCCCTACATACAGAGTCAAGCATCTAAGTTACACTTGGCTTGAAAAACAGGTTAGGCATTGCCTCTGATCTTTGGTGCATTCCTGAGGCAGTGACCTTGACTGACATCCCCAGGAACCTGAGCAGTGTGTCACATCAGTGAATAGCTCTGTTAGGAGGT
Source organism: Callithrix jacchus (assembly GCF_049354715.1). Taxonomy (NCBI): domain Eukaryota; kingdom Metazoa; phylum Chordata; class Mammalia; order Primates; family Cebidae; genus Callithrix; species Callithrix jacchus. Next base: position 116,367,477 of record NC_133509.1, read on the forward strand.
CAGGCTTTAAAGTTTGCAAAACATTTTCCAGTTCCTTGAACTCTTAGAAGGTACTGGCAAATTCATCTTGGTTTAATCCATTTCTTATCTTTTTTTTGAAATGAGAATACTAATATTTTGCCTGCGTGACAGTGGGGAGGTGATGTGGATAGTTTCTTCTAATCTATATTTTAGAGCCATATAAATTAGATGCGCTTTACAATTCATCTAATTTCAGAGATGATAAAATGTTTTCTAAGGCCAGGCACAGTGGCTCACACTTGTAATCCTAGCACTTTGGGAAGCCAAGGAGGGCAGATCACTTGAAGTCAGAAGTTCGTGACCAGAATAGCCAACATGGTGAAACCCCATTTCTACTAAGAACACAAAAATTATCCGGGAGTGGTGGCACGTGCCATAATCCCAGCTACTAGGGCGGCTGACGCAGAAGAATCACTTGAACCCAAAAGGTGGAGGTTGCAGTGAGCCAAGACTGAGGCACTGCACTCCAGCTTGGATGAAAGAGCAAGACTGCGTCTCAAAAAAATCCTGTATTATACACACACGCACACGCACGAAATATATGTATGTATAGATATATTAAAATATATATGTATATATGTGTATATATTTAAATATATCTATACACACATATATGCATATATTTAAAGATATCTATCTATATATTTAAATATATCTATACATACATATATTTCTTTGAATCAATGAAATACAGTATTACTTTTTACCAGTTACCAAAAATTAAAATTGGTAAATTTTATTTACCAATGCAAAGAACTTCATAGGTTATTTCAATTCATTTTTACAGTAACCGTGAGATATGTAAAGCAAGTATTTCTCTTCCTTGATAAAGTAACTGGCTCAGAGAGGTTCTGTGACTAGATCAAGGTCACATATCTAACCATGCCCCAGAATTGGGACAGAATTACAGATCTCCTGACTCTATATATTCTGCACTTGTTCCACAACAGCACATTCTGCTTTCCAGAAACGAGGTATAACTGACAGTGTTCACTGTGTCACCAGCATCCATTTCTTCTCATCATCGTGGTTTAAGCCAATCAAGTAATTCCTATTCCTGCTTTCCTAGCTTCACCTAGAGGTGGCAACCTCACCAAGTTCTAGTTAGTTAGACATAAATGGAGATACTGTGAGAAATATAGTTCTAAAAAGTATCTTTTGTCTTGGTTTTGTTTTGCTATCCCAGTGAAGAAGACAGATGTAGTCCATGCAGCTCTGATCCTTCTCACTTTCTCTTTTTTCCTTTCTTGAATATGGTCATAATAGCTGGAGCTACAATAATCATAGGAAGGATAGGCTCAGAGAACAACAGTCATTGGCCCAGATGTCACTGACTCACTGAACTGGTATCAACAATCATTCATTTCTCTAGTTTTTATGTGAAAAATTCTATTTTTGCTTAAGCCATTATAATTAGACTTTCTGATGCATGCAGATGAACGTAACTCTAACAGAAAAAAAAAAAGAAGAGATCAATATGGTAGGCAGAATCTTAAAATGACCCATATCTGAGCGCTGGTATTACTCTTGTGGTTATGTTATACTGCATAGCAAAACAGATTTTACAGAGGCAATTAAGGTTACTACTCAACTGACCTTAAGACAGGGAGATTATCCAGGTGAGCCAAATCTAATTAATGAGCTCTTTAAATGGGGACTTCAATCCTGCAACCACAAGGAACTGAAGTCAGCCAACGACAGGCCATAGCCTGAAAGCGACCCTGAGTTCCAGCGAGAACACCACCGGCCAACCCTTGCTTTCAACCCTGAGCAGGGAACCCATTCAGACTGTGCCAGACTTCTGACCTAACAAACAGTGAGGTTTCAACACCCATTTTGTGGTCCTGTGATACACAGTAACAGAAGACCAAAACATAAACCAAGAATATCTCTGACTGTCAATGAGATTATTAATGAAAAACAGAGTATAACAGTAAAAGATGGGAAGAGAATTTACTCCAGAGCTTAAAATCTTGGGAGTCTAGGCAAAACCTTCTTTAAATCATTTCCCAATATGGATAAGGAACTGAACTTCATCTAAAATCCACTGTTATCCATAGTAAGGAATAAATCAAAGACAATGCAAAACAGCAGAAAATACAAAATTATACATGTAGCACTTTGAAACATGCTACAGGGATATCTCTTTCCAAAAGGTTTAATTTCTTTTTTTCTGCCTTTTTTTTTCTTGCCTTGCTTGAAAGGCCTGCCTGCCTTTCTGCACTTTGAAACACTACAAGGCTATTCACTCTCCAGAAGGTTTAATTTCTTTTTTTCTGCCTAGCTTATTCAGGTCACTGCAAAATTAGGTTGCCTTTTCAGAGACATGGGGCAAGGCTGGAAAAGTGATCATTTTTAGTGGAGAAAGTTAAGGAAACTTTTGGGTATGTTCCCTTTCAACATCAGGAGGCCAGTGGCAACTCAACCAGTTTTCTGAAGCACAAGTGATCATTACATGCCAGTGATTCTTCTTAACACTGAGGGATATTAACAGTTTAGAATGTTTTGAAGGTAGGATGAGGGGCGAGTGGGGAAAAAAAGAAGGAAAGGAAAAGTAGAACAGATTGTGGCATCGTCTCTCACACACTTTCCTTAAATAGGAAATTTATTAATTCAGCCCACAAGTGGTTAGTAAATACCAGCTAGATGTTCAGGGTACAGAAGTAAATGATGGCCGGGTGCAGTGGCTCAAACCTATAATCTGAACACTTTGGGAGGTCAAGGTGGGTGGATCACCTGAGATGAGGAGTTTGAGACCAACCTGACCAACATGGTGAAATCCTGCCTCTACTGCAAATACAAAAATTAGCCAGGTAGGAGGCTGAGGCAGGAGAATTGCTTGAACCCAGGAGGCAGAGGTTGCAGTAAGCCAAGATTGGGCCATTGCACTTCAGCCTGGCAACAAGAGTGAAACTCCACCTCAAACGAAAGAAAGAAAAGAAAGGAAGGAAGGAAGGAAGGAAGGAAGGAAGGAAGGAAGGAAGGAAGGAAGGAAGGAAGGAGGGAGGGAGGGAGGGAGGGAGGGAGGGAGGGAGGAGGAGGGAAGGAGGGAAGGAAGGGAGGGAAGGAAGGAAGGAAGGAAGGAGGGAGGGAGGGAGGGAGGGAAGGAAGGAGCGAAGGAGGGAAGGAAGGGAGGGAAGGAAGGAAGAGAGAGAGAGAAGGAAAGAAAGGAGGTAGATATAGACCCCACCTTCAAGGGGCTTACATCATGAGAGAAAAGGAAGTTTGAAACAAGTCAACCAAAAACAAAAGACTGACAAATTTAGAGTTAAGACAAAGGAATAACAAGGATCTTATCCTATACAGAGTGACAAAAGATGTCTCTGAAGAAGTGACACTCAACTAGAATCTCAAGGATAAGAAGAAGCCAACCGTGATGGGATGAAAGTGAAGAGCGTTCAAGGTAAAGGGAACCAAAAACATAGTCTGAGATGAGAAAAACAAATAAACAAATCAAGAAAAAAAGTGATCTGGGAATGCGAATAGACAAGAGGCATGAGATGGTGTAAAGATCATGAATTTTTAGAACTACAGAGTCTTGTGATTCAGGTTAAGATGTTTCACTTTTATTCCAAGCATAATGAGAAATCACTGAAGAAGTTTAAAGAGGAACAACAAAATGTAATTTTCCTTTTTAGAAACTCAGTGAAGAAGAGAATGGAAAGGGAAAGACTGGAATTAAAGCGAACAATAAGGAGGCTGTCAGAACAGTTGAGAGAAGAGATGATGGTAGCCTGAAACAACCTAGGTATCCAGTGATGAGCGGGATGGATAAGCAAAATGTAATATATACATGCAATGGAACATCACTCAGCCTTAAAAAGAAAGAAAATTCTAATGTATGCTACAACATGAATGAACCTCGAGGACATCCCACTAAGTAAAATAAGCCAGTAACGAAATGACAATTATATGAAGTACTTAGAAGTAGTCAGATTAACAGAAACAGAAAGTAGAATGGTGGTTGCCAGGGGTCTGGGGAGGCAGAGGAGTTAGTGTCTAACAGGTACAAAGTTTCATTTGTGCAAGATAAAGAGTTCTGGAGATGGATGTGGTAGTTGCAGCAAAAGGAAGTAATGACACTGAATTGTACTCTTAAAAACAGTTAAGGTGGTCCATTCTATAGTTGTAATTTAACACAATTTTAAAAATCAAATGACCATGCAAGCTGAAATCATGCATAGTCTTTGCAAAGGGGAAAAGAGAATTGTTTTGTGACCTTTAAAACTTCCTGTCAAGCATTAAAAGCTTTCTTACTGTTGTAATTTAAAATATTAGCAACGTTTGATCAAACTTTAAAAGCATTCTTACCATTGGAATTTAAAATACTAGCAACATTGAGAATAAAGTGGTTTGTTTATTTCTTTATCAAGAAAAAAAAGATGGTGATGGCCAGAGTCTGGATGAAACAATGGAGACGAAGAGAAAGAGACGTGATCTGAGATATATTTCAGAGGTAGGGTCTACCAGATTTACTGATGGATGTCACACGGGAGGAAGGGCGGGGTGGAACTCGTGGAATTCTGCTGGAGGACAGGGTGGGTGATAATGCCAATGACCCAGGTAGAGAGAGTTAGGATCTGGGAGTAAAGTAAGCATTTCTTTTAAAATACAATACATTTGGGATGCTCATTAGATATACAAGAGAGATGTCAACTTGGTGCTTGACTTTGGAGTCTGAAGCTTCAGTTAGAGATACAAATCAGGACATCATCATCAGACAGAATGGATCCAGTTATCTAGGGAGAAGCTGTAGCAAAGGAAAAGAAGTGGCCAGTGCTCTCACATGCCAGGGCAATGTGGATGCTCACACATAAAAAGCTCCATCCAAATTTTAGAACCACATGACTCCAAATGGGCAGAGACCATGCTGGAATCCCAGATAGGGAGTGCCTTTGTGCCCTGCTCAATACAAGAGCATGTAAGAGTTAGAGATCCTGGACCAAGCAGCCCACTCTCTATCTGGACATGTGGAAACAGAAGAGTTTAAAACGGAGCTTTTCTCCATGAGATTCTTTGAATCCTAGATTTAAAAAAAAATGAAGATATTGCCAAATAACTCAGTAAATACAGAAACAAATGTCCTCCACGATAACTCTGCCATTAGGCGAGAAGGTGCCAGGCATGATATAACAAGAGCAGGAATTTCCTGATACTACAGGCCATTTAATATTGATTAAAAGAGTAATTGTTAAATGAGATAATGTAAATTATTAAGATAATGATTTTATTACTTCATTTAATAATGTGGGTGAGAATGCTTGGTGGACTGATGCGGGTGAGGACACTTTGTGGGCTGCAGAGTGTTATTTCAAAGGTAAGGCCTGCTCATTGTTGTCCATCAATTGGCAGAATGTGGAAAGGGGCTAAGGGCCCTGGGAACAAAGTCAGGTGTTTTGGAGACTCTCCTGGGACCACCAATCCTTCTTCTCCATGGCTGGTTGGGGACACAAAGGCAGAGAGAAGGGAAGCAGCTAGACTGGCTCTTGCTTTGCTGACAATGATGCCAATGACCTGTCTCCTACCACCCCTGCCCTGGACCCAAGTGCTGTTCATAACAGACTCACTTTTGCCATCCTATAGATGAAGTACATTACCTCCTTTGTTTCCTCGAATCCACCTTATGAGGTAGGTACTATTATTACTAACACCAGCATTTCAGAGATGACAAAAGCTCAGGCCAGAGAGGTTACGTACGTAACATGCTCATGGTCAGAGAGTAGTAAAGAGTAGTCTGGGATTCTAACTAAAATCTTTCTGATGCCTGAGACTCTTCACAGACAATTCATTGACTCATTCATTCAATTAACCAAGACCAGTTAACAGCCCCTAATGGGCCGAGCCCTGACACTCTGATAGATGTTAGGGATAAATAATTAATCCAGATTCCAGAAAAGCCAATTAGCCAATGATTTCATACTCACAAAGAACATCAAATATAACACCAAAAGGATTGATACGAGATGTGTCTCCTACAACCTTAAATTCATGTCCCAGTATCAGATCACTCTGCATACAGAGTTCAATAAATATCTTTTGTAACTCCTATAGCTGCCTTGCACATTGCAAAATTATATTACATTGTGGGTTTTCTATGTATGTGATTGTACATTTAAGGTTTTAATTTGGTCAAATCAGAGAAGAAAATATATCCAAGCCAGGCACGGTGGCTCAGGCCTGTAATCCCAGCACTTTGGGAGGCCGAGGCAGGTGGATCACCTGAGGTTGGGAGTTCGAGACCAGCCTGACCAACATGGTGAAACTCCGTCTCTAGTAAAAATACAAAAATTAGCTGGGCATGTTGGCTCATACCTGTAATCCCAGCTACTCGGGGGGCTGAGGCAGAAGAATTGCTTGAACCTAGGAGGTAGAGGTTGCAGTGAGCCGAGATCACACCATTGCACTCCAGCCTGGGTAACAAGAGCAAAACTCCATCTCAAAAATATATATATATCTCCCAAAAAATCATAGTATTTTTCTAATTCTGTCTTGGAGGTGCTTCAGTTTTTAATATTCTGGGAACTCAGAAAAAGCAAAGAACATAGGTCTCTCTCCACCACCTCTGAGAGGCCCTGAACTTCAATGACAGTACAGGTTACAAAGGAGCATGACCAAAGGTCAGGGGCAGGGTGTAGAGAGTCCAGAGAGGCTTGCTGGAAGAGGCTGTGTCTAACCTGAGTCTTAGGAGGATGCCTAGCATACTGACTCAGAGCACAAGCTCTTCAGGCAGCAGGCCAAATCCCCCATTCTTAACTCTAGTCATGGAATGTCTCTGTCTCTGAAATGCTCTAAGCCTGAGTTTCATTTGGTAGTATCTACGTCAGAGATTCTGCAAGATGAAAAAAGATACTGCAGGTAAACCTTTTCATGAATAATAAGCGCTCAGTCAATGCTATCTATTACCATTGTTATTTCTACCCATAAAGGTTGAGTAGACGTTAGCCTGATGAAGAGAGAAGACAAGAACTTGCTGATTTCATTCCTGTGGTCATGGCATTCAGGAAGTCAAAGTGCAAAGGAGGAGAGCTTAGAAATTTGGGGAAAAAAGGAAGCAGTGGTGTGAGCTTCAGCCTGAGAGCCTCACTGGCTCAATGCGAGGCATCGGTTGGTCTGGAAATGAGAAGTGAGAGAAGGTACCGGAGGCAGGGTCACCACAGTGGATGACTTTAGGGACCATTCCCATGGTCATCTATGTGAGCCATGGCCACAAAGTCTGTGTACCACAGTCTGTGCAGTGGAAGGTGGCAACCTGCCTGTCTGGGTGCTCCACAGGCCACTGAACAGAAGACACTGCTGCTATAAGCATGAGCCAAGGTATCCTATGCTGGTGTGGCCAAGTCATCAGGGCCATTACAGTCAACAGGAAGCAGCACTGTGACCAGAGCTATGACCAACCTCTTTGGGCCATATGAAAACTATATCCAAGGGAGTCCAGCTGTGACATGAGAATTTGGTTTTATCCTAATTTATCAGTATAGCTGCAGGCATACAAAACCTTTATTTTTAAAGCTCCTGCCAACATTCTCTATACCAAGAATAACAATGACTAGAGGAAAACAGAGCTCTAGGTCACAGATCTCAAACGTGGTGGGTGGCTCTACGATGAAGTCAGCCAATGCAGATTTGTCTAGAAAAACACAGGGCTTTATTCCCCGGGTAGATGACCCAGAGAAAAACTATTTCCCCCTTCCTCTTTTGTAAAAAGCAAACTTTCCTTCTGGGTTGAACTGCCAACTCCCCTCAACTTGTTCCTGCCAAGGAACAGAAGGACTCAGTGAAGCTCCATCCCTTGCATGCTCGTACTCCCACAGCACTGTGCTGCACAGCTCCAGGAGGTGCCATTCACACACGATGCAATATAAACCACGTGCTCTTATCTGATGCTGCCCCTAGAGCTGTTCACCCACCCGCTCTGCAACAGTGTAGGCCCTCCCACATCATCATCCACACTGTAGAAAAGCAAAGAAATGGGCCAGGCACGGTGGCTCATGCCTATAATCCCAGCATTTTGGGAGGCCAAGGCAGTGGATCACAAGGCCAGGAGTTCAAGAACAGCCTGGTCAAGATGGTGAAATCCCATCTCTACTAAAAATAAAAAAATTAGCTGGGCGTGGTGGCGGGCACCTATAATCCCAGCTACTTAGAAGGCTGAGGCAGAGAATCGCATGAACCCAAGAGGCAGAGAGGTTGCAGTGAGCTGAGTTCAAGCCACTACACTCCAGCCTGGACAACAGAGCAAGACTCTGTCTCAAAAAAAAGAAAAGAAAAGAAATGTTGAATGTTCAAAAGAAACCTTGACTGGGCAAAAAGGTAAAGTAGAGAAAACACCTATAGCCACAGGAATCCCTGGACTTGTTCTTTACTCAACGGAATAGAAGAAACAACAGTGATAGGAAACAGCAATTCAACTTGGGTGATAGAATAGTAGTGCCACAGTAGCTGAGATAAGGGCAGAGAAGACCTCAACACAAACCCTAAGGAAACTAGAAGTGGTCCCTTAAACTGTGCAATTAATTGGAGACAGGACAGAAAATAAGTTTTTGGGATATGTCGAGATGCAAAGACTGTGAAAATGTAAATTTGGTGCCTAGAGAAAAATTACAGGCAAAAAGTGAGATTTTAGAGTTACCCAAAAAAGTACAATGTACAAAGCCAAGGGAATGAATAGGTTATCAAGAAGGGATGTAACAAGACAGAATAAAATGACTGACTCTTGGAGCATGCCTACATATGGGAGTGAGGGTGGGAAGGGGGAAGTTACGCCCTCAGGTGACAGAGCCAGACAGACAGAGAGGAAAAAACCAGAGGGCTTCAGGTCATGATGGCAGGAAGGAATTTTTAAAAGAAGGAAGTTTTCTCTCGTGTCAAATGCTGAGAAGAGACGGAAAGGGCCTTGGGTGGTTGCTGGTGACTTGAGATAGCTTGCCAGAGTTCAGCTTCTGGAAGGATGGACCGTGCCCTTCCTGGCAGCATTTCTAGTGCTCAGTGCCAATTACACAGAAGGAAAGTGTATTAGTCCGTTTTCATACAAAGATATACCCGAGACCGGGCAATTTACAAAAGAAAAAGGTTTAATTGGACATACAGTTCCACATGGCTGGGGAAGCCTCACAGTCGTGGCAGAAAGGAAGGAGGAGCAAATCACATCTTACGTGGATGATAGCAGGCAAAGAGGGAGGTTTGTGCAGGGGAACTCCTCTTTATAAAACCATCAGATCTCTGACTGGGCGTGGTGGCTCATGCCCATGGCTTCACAAGAATCAACTTGTTTCTGAGTCAGGAAGGCTGTTAGGAACTGTGGTACCTCAAAACCTTCAAGAAATATACCTGCCAGCTCCCACCTGTCTCTTATTCCCCTTTTGTCAGAGTTCATACCATGTTGGCCCAACACCCCAGATTTTGGGGGTGCATCTTCTAGCTCTGTTAGCAGTAGATGAGAAATCCAGATTCCACACCCTTCAATGTGGTACTTCATCTGAGTCCCAAAGTGGTGAGAGGACCTGCAGTCGTAGCCCTGGATGGGAGAATCGTTCAGTCCAGTGGCCCAAAGACAGGTGGGGCTAAGGAGGTTTGAGATGTGCCTAAGAGGTAGCCAATATGGAAAGTCAAAATTTGGATAAGAATCAATGCTGGTATGCAATGCCACATACATAGAATATAAAAGAGAAGATGTAATAGGTCTTGTTGGACTCTAGGTCATTTATGCTCATGGAGCTTCTGCAGGCTTTTAGAAGTCTGTCATAGAACATCATCCATTCATTCATTCAATAAACATTTAATCAGCATCCCCTATTGCTAGGGATGTTCTTGTGAAATTCTAAGAGCAGAGAGAGGACTAAGATCCAGCCCCTGCCTTGGAGAGAGGGACAGGCAAATACATAATCGCAGTACAGTGTGATCAGGGTAACCACAGGAAAATGTAAGAGTGCCATGAGTGCACAGGAGTGACACCTAGGGTGGTCAGTGAAGAATAACAAGGAAGGTAACAACTGGCCAAGAGGTTGAAAGATGAATAAACATTAGTTCTGTGAGGCAGGGGTCACTGGTGGAGAAAATGGACATTCCAAGCTGGCCGAATGGCATCTGTAAGAACAAAGCATGACAATATAAAACGGTCAATCAGAGAGTACCATTTCACTTAGCCACGATTAAACAGTCATGTTAACATGCAAAACTATTGTTTGCTACCAAAAGGTGTATATGCAACCTCCCTGATTCCTACACCCATCCCCGGACCTGCTCCCTTCCTAACCTCATACCTGAACATCACCCATCACCAACCCCAACCCCTGCAGTGTGTGTCACAGATTGGGTGAAACCTGCAGAGACGAATAAGGCATGATGTGAAGGGAGGACGAGAGGCCCAGAAATGAGTTCATGTTCAAGGATGGCTTGAGATTCAGCATTAATGTTAGAAATAGGTCAGCGAGGCAGGGATGGGATGAAGCACTGAGATGGCGTGATAATGTCTTTTTGTTACCTGACTTGGAATGTGAAGGGTAATAGTTTTTTCAAGGCCTCCACTCAAAACAGCTGCACTAAAAATGTAACATGCCCATACTGAGTCCAGAAGACGAATGAAAAGATGTGTTTTCTGAACTATAGGTGATTTACTTTGACGAAGCAATGAGCCAGAAGGAGAAGAGTATGACAGAGGCTGGAGAGCTGGGAGTCAGGTCAGACAGGCCCCGGGAGGCCATGCCAAGAAGGCTGGGTTTTGTCGTAGAGGCAATGGAGATCGATTAAACAGTTTAAGCAGGGAAACAACATGACCCAATTTGTTTTTTAGAAAAAGGTCCTTCTGGAAGCAATGAGGAAGATTGACTGGAGAGTGAGAAGACTAGCTAGTATAGTGATTAGGCCTCACAAGATGGGGCATAGAGGGGACGGGTGTTTTTATAGCCATTTCGGATGGAGTATCATCAAGATATGGGGATAGTATCTTCTTTTTTGGACTCATTGAGATTGTGGAAGTAATGATGTGGTAGGCAGATGAAAAAAATCTTTGAAAAACTGAATCAATTTTTGTACCATTTACGAAGATAAGGACTCCAGGAGGAAGCATGCTTGGAAGGTAGAAGGCATGTGATAAATTCAGCATTAGGCCCAGAATTTGATGGGCCCGTGGGACAGCCACATTGAGATGTTTAGGACCTGTTAAATAGGCAGATTTAGAGCTCAGAAGAAGAGAGATGAGTGCTAACAACACAGACCGCAAGGCCACTGGAAGCTGGGCGTTTGGATTGGGTCACTCAGAGAGAATGATAAGAGAAAAAACAAGAACCAAGGTTGGAACCCTGGGGAAGGTCATTTGTATCGGGCACAGGATAAATAGCCACTTGGAAGTTTCTTCTAAATATGTTCTCTTGCCACCATCATGAGAGCCTGGATTCTCTTAGAATTTAGAGGAAGACCAGATTTGGATACAGTTTATTTGACCCCGCCAAGTCTCCTGTTGAAGTTTGATCCTCAATGTTGGGTTACGGGTCCAGATCCCTATGAATGGCTTGGTGCCATTCTCACAGGAGTGAGTTTTCATTTAGTTCCCGCAAGAACTGATGTTGAAAAGAGCCTGGCACCTCCTCCTTTTTCTCTTGTTTCTGCTGTCTTGCTATGTGCTCTCTGCACATCTGGGTCCCCTTTACCTTCCATCTGGAGTGGAACCAACCTGAAGCCCTCACCAGAAGCAGATGTTGGTGCTATGCTTCTTGTACAGCCTGCAGAACTATGAGCCAAATAAACCTCTTTTCTTTATAAACTGCCCAATCTCAGGTGTTCCTTAACAGCAACACAAACATAGTAAGACACTAGGTAAGAGATTTGTGTTCATTCCAACTAGTCAATACTCTGATAATCCAGAATATTAAGGGAGCTCTGAGTGGGCTTGAGAAAGGGGAGAATGGGAGGCATTCGGACAGAACTGCAGGGGTCACAGATTTCTGGATGTCCGGTTTTTCAGCAGCTGAAGAAATGAAACCTTCATCTTTCTGCAGCATGGGCTTCATTAAGTGCATGGGCTTCAGTGGGTCCACCTAAGATTTCTAGATGTCCAGCTTTCCAGCCCTTGAAGAAGTGAAACCTTCTTCATCTTCCTGCAACATACCTTCTATAGGTATACCTAAGGTGCTGTGCACACTTTTCTTGCTACTATCACTACATATACAAGCCACCAATCAGGAAGAGTTCTCAAGTTAGGGCCAAGACCAAGATACACAACTCAGACTTGAAGGCCTCTCCTTGAAACTGGTTCTTAGCTTTTAAATAAAATTATAGCTCTCTGAATCTCTTTGCAATATAATTTAACCCAAAGACTCTCATCTCTGGAAAAATACACATACATGCAACATTATTTATAATTTAAGGCACTTCACAGACACACTTCTCAAAGTCCTAGGCATCTGTGGACTCCCTGTTAAAAGCTGCCACTGTAGAACCATTTATCTGGCTCAAATTGCTTTCAGGCCTTTCAAAACTAAAGAAAATCATTCCAGAGGAGCCCAGCAGAAGGAAGCCAGGCACTGTGGCTTTTACTGACCCTGAACTGATAATTCCTTATTTCCGTTTTCAGCAAAGTGGAGGATATCTCCTTCCCTTTTCTGAGAATCCCTCCCCTCCCTCTTCCCCCAGCAAAACAGACACATGGGCATAAAACCAAAACAGCCTGGCCCAAACACTAAACCGCAGGCTGCGGCTCCACAGGGGCCCCAGGCTGATTGCGGGTTATCCTTATGAACCAGGCCTCTCACAAACGAGACACAGACGCATCCCAAGTTTGTGTCTGCTGACTGAAGGCAGGGGCATGTGGGTGTCTCCAACTGCCCGGGACAGCCATAAGGAACTGGGACACACTGGGTGGGCTTGGCACAGCGTGAGAGTCAATGTCTATTGACTGAGGCCTGGCTGCTTTGGTAGAGTCTGGGGTTTTGATACACGAAATGCACTACTGACACCCCCTACTTTTAAAGTAAATTCTAGATGTGGAGAGCAGGTATGTTATGAAGTGTCACAACTTGCAGGACAAAAGAATTCTCACATTATCAAATGTGAGCAAATGAGCACCTTTCAATGGTGACAACGCACTCATCCCTACACTCCTAGTTTATTTCCTCCTTTTACATTTATTTTTCCTAATGGGGCACGGTGACTCACGCCTATAATCCCAGCACTTTGGAAGGCCAAGGCAGGCGTATCACTTGAAGTCAGGTGTTAGAGACCAGCCTAGCAAACATGGTGAAACCCCATCTCTACTAAAAATGGAAAAATTAGCCAGGAGTGGTGCCTCACCCTTGTAACCCCAGCTATTGGGGAGACTGAGGTGGGAGAATCGCTTGAATATGGGAAGCAGAGGTTTCAGTGAGCCGAGATCGTGCCACTGCACTCCAGCCTGGGCGACAAAGCAAGACTCCATCTAAAAAAATAATTATTTTTAGCCAGGCGCGGTGGCTCACGCCTATAATCCCAGCACTTTAGGAGGCTGAGGCGGGTGGATCACGAGGTCAAGAGATTGAGACCATCCTGGTCAACATGGTGAAACCCCGTCTCTACTAAAAATACAAAAAATTAGCTGGGCACAGTGGCGAGTGCCTGTAATCCCAGGTACTCAGGAGGCTGAGGCAGGAGAATTGCCTGAACCCAGGAGGCAGAGGTTGCGGTGAGCCGAGATCGCGCCATTGCACTCCAGCCTGGGTAACAAGAGCGAAACTCCGTCTCAAAAAATATATATATATATATTTTTATGATTTCTGTTTTTATTATAAACAGAATACACTCTCACTAAAAAAACTGGAAAATACAGAAAAGTATAATCACTGGGTACTTCTAAAATGATTTGCTTTTTTTTTTTTTTTTTTTAATTTTTTATTGGATTTTAGGTTTTGGGGTACATGAGCAGAGCATGCAAGACAGTTGCGTAGGTACACACATGGCAGTGTGCTTTGCTTTTCTTCTCCCCTTCACCCACATTTGGCATTTCTCCCCAGGCTATCCCTCAATGATTTGCTTTTTAAAATTCCATCGGCTGCATTTCTTCAACTTCTCAGGGATACTTCCATTGTTTAAAGGTAAGGGATTCCTTGTAGGAGGAGGAGAGACTGTCACCACAGACAAATGGGACAGGATCCTTTGACCTCGTGTGACTTCCTGGGCTCTCATCTCAGGAGCTAAGAATGATGTACTCTATTGTTTTTTTAAGTTGATGGAAATTTCCCACCATTTACGCCTATTCTCTTTACTTCCTCAACCTGAAAGACCAAAAGAAAAATTTAAACACTGGAAGCTCTTTCCTATTAATGTTCCTGCTTTGTTGTTTCTGAAGTTTTTCTTTTCAGTCTTCACATCATCCACACCCATCGGTTTCTCAAAAACAGTAGTAGGGATTTAGAAACACACCACACTGTTAAATACCGTTGGTACCGACACCACTAATAGCAGTATTTCTTTTGGTAGACATCTCACTGACAGTAACTCTTGCAAAACAGAAAAGCCACAAATTCAAAGCATATAAACCATAAATGCAAACAGAGCAGACATAATAATCAGAGGATGGAGTGACAAGACTTCCAGAATGTGATTCTCCATATCTCTGGGTTTTTATTTAGCTTTGAGAGTGAAGAGTTTTTTAGAAACAGATTCAGATTATTATTATTTGCTGAGTGAAATAAAATGGAGTAGAGGAATTTTCCAACCAAGTGTAAAACTTGGATTTAAAATAGGAGAGGCTAGGCTCAGCGGCTTACCCCTGGAATCCCACCACTTCGGGAGGCCGAGGTGGATGGATCACTTGAGGTCAGGAGTTCAAGACCAGCCTAGTCAACAAGATGAAACTCCATCTCCACTAAAAACACAAAATTAGCCAGACATGGGGGGTTACCCCTGTAATCCCAGCTACTTGGGAGGCTTAGGCAGGAGAATCGCTTAAACCCAGGAGGTAGAGGTTGCAGTGAGCCAAGATCGCACCACTGTACTCCAGCCTGGGCAATAGAGTGAAACTCTGACATCAAAAAAAAAAAAAAAAAAGTAGGGAAGCTCAGTTAGTATCTTAGGGAAGAATGAGAGAACCTTCTTACCTGGCTCATGGTAGCAAAGAGCAAGCATGAGGTTATACATAATACTGAAACACCATCATCCAGTAGTATCCCTTTTGTTCTGTGTTTGTTTTCATTATCTCTGAATGCTTGAGCATCTGTGATTCTTACAGCAATTAGCACATATAGAGGCCAGAGCTGATCACTGGATGTAGTGTTTCAATTACAGAGAAAACATAAGTAACTGGCATATATGTGTGTTTACTGTAGGATCTCCCTGACCTCTCTTTTTTATTTTTTTTTTTAAAAGAAGAAAAACAGTGGCAATAGGAGTTGAATAGTTGAATTAAAATGTGGATTCCAGCTTAGGGAAAATTCAAAGGGCTTTAAACATGTGTGACTGTCACCACTCTCCACTTTTAACAAATGTACATGAATGGTGAGAATCTTTCAAGAGATAAAGTGGTGAACAGCTTCATAGAACTTACTGAGCCTTCACACCTATGAGATGGGCATTTTTAACCACCAGTTCTCAACTCATAGGCAAAGAAAATGAGTCTCAGAGACTAAGTAACTTGCCCAAGGGCAGAAAGATAGTAAGGGGTGAAATGGTATCTGACTCTAGTCTTAACTCAGTCACTTAACCATGGCATTATGGAGTTCAAATGATAAAACCACCCAAAGAAAATGTCAATAGGTCCATACTTCATTTTACACTGGCAAAGTGAAGAAAAGCACAAACTAGAAAACTTGAGCCCAGCTTGACTTTCCCACTGGAGCTGGAATGCCCCCCTGATTGAACCCTAGGACCCCTTCTCCAACTGTTAAATACCTTCATTCCTTTACAGCTTTAGAGTCCATCTATAAGCTAGGGACCCCCACACAGATGCTTCCAGCCTTGACTTCTCACTTGACTTTTCCTGGTGCCCATTGAACATCTTCGATTCAACGCCTAACAAGACTCTCAAACTTATCCAGATTTGACCAGTGACTCTCCCTCCGCTGAAGCTATTGTGGCAGAAGCTCTTCCCATCCAAGATGATGGCACTCTACCTTTCCAGTCCCCCTGGCCCAAAACATTGAGTCATCCAACCTTGACCTCTCTTTTCCTCTGACACAGTTTTCTCATGTTCATTTTACAAAAAGGCAGTTTACCAACATATTTCTCACGTGAATCTTTAAGATGGCTAGTTTCCCTAGTACGCTTCATAAGATTTCATTTGAATATATTTCACCGTATCTTAACTGAGGTAGTCATGTAAGTTTTGTCTTACAGCGCTGTGTAACCTACATACCATGACGTCCACCTATCACTTTATTTTTATGTGCTATTTGATAAACACTTACGTGATACTTCTCATCTCTCAGACACTAATGTCAGACTGCTTTTCTGCTCATTTAATTAATCATATAATCCTCATAACCCTATGAAGTAGGTTCTGCTATTACCCTCTCATTTTACAAGGAAACTGAGGCTCAAGGAAATTAAATAACTTGCCTGAAACCGCGCAATTCAAACCCAGGCAGTCTGGCTCCAAAGTCTGTTCTCGTAACCACTTCACCATGTTCCATCCATGAGATGTGCTTTTTTGCCTTGCGAGTTGTTTTCCTATGAGTAGAAACATATGTATAAATGAACCTGCACTCTTATCTGGCTTTCCTATGGCCAAGACCCACCTCTGCAAAGTGCCTGACATTTCTGGATGCGTATTCTCTACACCCTTCACGGGAAAAGGGCAACCAAATGACAGGATGTCACAAGTCACCCATACCAGAGTCTGACATGCGACAGCAAACAACTCTGACTCCTTGGGACTGCCTCCCCAAGGCCTGCTCAGGCATCGGGAACTTAAAATCAACCAGAAACAGAGCATGTGCACTCCAGGGTGCCTGAGTGTGATGGATGGCACAGCTGGAGGCGCCAGCTGTGTTGCAGACAGCACAGCCCCGCCCATGTCAATTAGGTTGATGGGTGGTGACTGAGAAACCAGCGGGATTTACTCAAATAAGATTCTCACTCCCTAACTAGCTGCCTGTCTAGAGATCATAACAAGAATAATAAGGATGAGCTAGTAATAAATAAAAAAAAGAGAGAGAGAAAGAAGTATGCTTTGACTGCCCTGCTGATACTGTGAACTGACCCTGCAAAAACAAAAGGAGTTTTCCTCCTACCAGGCATTTCCCAGGGTGTGACCAGAGTGGACAGATAGCCCCTGTTAACTCTTGAGAGCACATTTCCTTTTGCTTCCAGATACCACAGTGACTCAGGGCATAGCTTCTAGATCTAAGAGATTAAGAGTGGTCGGTTTAAAGCCCAGCTCCATTACAGCCTTTGACAAAGTACTTAGCCCCAGCCTCTGTTTGTCTACTCCTCCAGACCTTACAGTGTTGAGTTGCAAATTAAGAAAGATAACACAGTATCAGGGTTCAGCAGATGACTGTAAGATGCAATGTATGATAGCTACTGACAGTGTTTTTGATAATTTCAGCAACCATGAAAGTTTTCTACCTTTCAACTGTTTGAAGTCTGAAGTGGAGGGAAATGTAGGGACATGGAATGATTTCAGAAAAAATATGAGTATTTTATGTTTGGCAAGGATGAGGAAATAGACAATTAAAGTATATTTTTGACAGCTCTGAGTTCACATAATAAACAACATTTAAACACATATAACTGGATGCGTCTACCAAATATGGATCGCCCCAGCTTTATCCATTTAACCATGGCATTCTCATTATTCTCTTTTAAAAGCTTAAGAAAAATGAGCCAGGCATGGCGGCACACACCTGTAATCCCAGCACTTTGGGAGGCCAAGGTGGGTGGGTTGCTTGAGGCCAGGAGTTTGAAACCAGCCTTGTCAACATGGCCAAACCTTGTCTCTACTAAAAATACAAAAAGTAGGCAGCTTCCCTGTAGTCCCAGCTACTCGGGAAGTTGAGACATGAGAATCACTTGAAACCAGGAGGCAGAGGCTGCAGTCAGCTGAGATCCTGCCACTGCACTCCAGCCTGGGCAACACAATGACACTGTCTCAAAAAAAAAAAGCTTAAGACAAATGTTTTCGGTTTCTAAGGCAAACAGTGAAATAAAGTCTGTTTTCATTTAAAGTATCCCATTTGGTTTTTTTAAACCAGTTAGCTAACTTCAAAAGGCAGCCAATGGAGGGATTCTATCAAGCTGGCAAGGGTCTAATGTCTAAATCCAAAGTTCAGATAGATAGAAAGCCACTGATAGTCCCTCTATACTTCTTGGCATTTGGCATGAAAAACGCTTGAGAATGCTGTTTCATTCAGATGGTGTGTTCACAAGGACACACAGCATTAAAATGGCACCTTCTTTCAATGAAAGCCAGGGAGAAGCCTGAAAGAGAAGCTTCCAGTGATTTCACCCCAAGCTTAACATTAACAAGGACCTTTTGGGGGTCACAGCTGAGACCCCCCATGGGATATGAGTAGGAGAAATCCTATCTAGATGACAGGGGCCCTAGTGTCATCTTAGTGTCATTCTTAGTGTCACCGTCCTTAGGAAGATATGTAAGGCGACTTAAGCTAGACACCACCAAATGTCAGGGGAAGTGGGGTCAGTTATTACAGAAGCGCCAGGGGATTTCTGCATGACTTTAAACAAGTCACTTGACCTTTCCAGGTTATATTACAAATGGAGTAAGACCAACTGCCTGCAAATTTGACAGAGTTTATGATAGGATTCGATTTTATTTATATAGATGTTTGACATCTTTAGCTCCAAAGTGCTTTCCTACTAATACAATAAACATGTAAAGAGGGTCAAATCGGAGTCCAGTGTTATTCATCTACTAATCACTGAATGGCTTCATTTGTAGGTTATGTAAGCCATTCAGATTAAACAGTGCTTTTCATAATTTCACAAAGATTAAATAGTCTGATGGCAGTCAAAAAAGGAAAGTGTTAAAAAGTCATCTAGGCCGGGTGCAATGGCTCACGCCTGTGGTCCCAGCACTTTGGGAGGCCAAGGCAGGCAGATCACCTGAGGTCAGGAGTTTGAGACCAGCCTGGCCAGCAAGGCAAAACTCCATCTCTACTAAAAACACAAATAATTAGCCAGGCATGGTGGTGGGCACCTGTAATCCCAGCTACTCAGGAGGCTGAGGCAGGACAATCGCTTGAACCTTGGAGGCAGAGGTTGCAATGAGCCGAGATTGCGCCATTGCACTCCATCCAGCCTGGGTGACAGTGAGACTCCATCTCAAAAACAAACAAAAAAAAACAAGTCATCTAGGTCCTACTTCCCTTCTCTCCCACTTGATCCCTTTACTTCAGACACAGTAGCCCAGTGAATGGACCTGAAAAGCTTGTGGACCAGTGCAGAGGCACGGTTCACTCAGGTCTATTCCCTGAAGACCAGGGTTCCCACCTAGCTAAATCCTACTTCTCCATCCAACCCAAGTAGCTGCTCCTCCCTGAAGCTTCCCAGCGCAGCACAATCTGGGAAAGACTCTGTCTGAATTCACAGCACTTGGTAGCCCCTTGGATTATTTGCTTACTGTTGGTCTCCCTGTGGTTTACCTATTATTGGTTTACCTATTACCTATTATTGAGATGCCTTTCGCTCTCAGCATAGAGGCTGTGTCAGACTGAGCATCACACTTCTCTGAATTCCTCGTAACATTTTCCTCAAAGCTTTGCACTCAGCAGATGGTCAATACCACTCACGTGCACCCACCTCCCAAAGGTTGCACTGAGCCATTAGCAATCTGCAAAGCAACTTCACATTCCTCGTTGTGACAAAACATCACAAGGAACAGTGACCACCCATTGCCAGTCAGTGAGGCCACTTCAGGGCACCTGTCCAAGTTAGTAGGCAGCCAGCTGGGGTGACAAAGGTGTATGTTATGAATGAAAAATTCAGGGGACCTTGAGTTTCAATCCTGCCTTACTATTAGCTATCTATAGAATTTTGGCCAACTGTTTCTATTTTTGTTACTGCATTTTGGAAAGACAGCAATAACACTAGAAGTCTACCTCCTGAAAGTGCTAGAGATTTAAAAAAATACATATGATAAATAAGCATGTATATATTTAATATAATTAGATAATAGATGATAATATTTTTCTATGATTTGATACTTAACATTTCTTAAATATCAAATTGCTGGGTAAATGTTATCCAGAGGGGATGACAGCACCTTCTTTTTTTTTTTTTTTTTTGAGATGGAGTCTTGCTCTGTCTACCAGGCTGGAGTGCAGTGGCGCAATCTCTTTTGCAACCTCCACCTCCCGTGTTCAAGCAATTCTCCTGCCTCAGCCTCCTTAGTAGCTGGGATTACAGGTAGATGCCACCACGCCTGGCTAATTTTTGTATTTTTAGTAGAGATGGGGTTTCACCATGTTGGTCAGGCTGGTCTCGAACTCCTAATCTCATGATTCGCCCGCCTCAGCCTCCCAAAGTGCTGGGATTACAGGTGTGAGGATGGCAGCACCTTCTAATGAATTATTCAGCATCTGAAATCTCCCTGGCTGGTTTAAGTGTCCCTTCTCTCACTGGCTGTCACAGTTACGTCCACGGTTTTGTTTGCTGTACCTTTTGAAATTTTAAGCCAGGTTTCCTGGAAACCTGAGCTGGAAGGAACTGTGGTAGTTCACCATTGAGTAGACAAAGTAAGGGCAGTATTGAGGGCACAGCTGCAGGAGGGGAAAAACTGCTGGCTTTCCAAAATGACCTGGAGAAGGAAACAGTTGGCTTCAGGCCTCCAGGACAAAGGTTATGGTTCTAAGCTTTCTCATCCATCTCTGGGAAGGTACATAGAATCCTGGAGGAATTTTTCCTGTTTCAGAAAGCATACCTTCAAGGTATGACTTTGTCAAATCTCAATTGGAACAAGGATCTTTGCAAATCTCACTTCATTTTATAGTATGAGTTCATCATAACATTTCTTATTTTATACACATTTAATATGCATATAGAAAGCTGGATGCAGTGGCTCACACCTATAATCCTAGCACTTTGAGAGGCTGAAGCAGGTGGATCATTTGAGGTCAGGCATTCTAGACCAGCCTGGCCAACATAGTGAAACCTCATCTCTACTAAAAATATAAAAATTAGCTGTGGCCAGGTGCAGTGCCTCATGCTTGTAATCCCAGCACTTTGAGAGGCCAAGGCAGGTGGATTACCTGAGGTCTGGAGTTCAAGACCAGGCAGACCAACATGGTGAAACCCTGTCTCTACTAAAAATACAAAATTAGCCAGGTGTGGCAGCGCATTTCTGTAATCCCAGCTACTAGGGAGGCTGAGGCAGGAGAATTGCTTGAATCTGGGAGCCAAAGGTTGCAGTGAGCCGAGATTACGAATTGCACTCCAGCCTGAGCAACAAGAGTGAAACTGTGTCTCAAAAAAAATTAAAAATTAGCTGGGCATGGTGGTGGGCACCCATCATCCCAGGTACTTGGGAGGCTGAGGAAGGATAATCCCTTGAACCTGGAAGCTGCAGTGAGCCGAGATCACACCACTGCACTCCAGCCTGGGCGACAAGAGCAAAACTCCACCTCAAAAAAAAAAAAAAGCATATTGAATTTCTAGAATTTTCTATTCATACCCCAATGGATAATTCTGCACTCAACAGACCTTGAAACAAATATTCTAAGCTGATCACTTAAAATGGTTAGCACTTAAAATGGTGATCCTAGACTGGTGATCCTAGAAGTAATTCATGCATTTACATGCTCTCTGCCACATGCTGGCACACCACTGATTTTTCGGGACCCTAGGTAGAATTCAAATAGAGTTTAAAAAAAAAAGACACTCACTGTGTTTTATTTCCTGTGTCATGTTATACACCCCAACATATTTTCTCCTTTATGTCCATTTCTGGCATGCTCTGTTGTTACAGGAGTGATGAGTCACGGTTAGGGGGAATTGTAATAACTTGTTCCATCTCTTAGTATAAGCCAAATGCTGGACAATCTTGGGTTCTCAGGGGATTATTTATCTTGGAGGTGGGGGGTACTGATCACAATCTGTATGACCACATGGCACAGATGTTTAATTATGAAGTTGAACTCAAGTAAAGCAAGCAATTTCTTGGTCTGACTATATCAAAAGTCAGCCAAATGTCCACCCAGTGGGCAAGCTCAGCTCCAGAAAAAATTATAACTGGAATGACAAGAAGTTTGAGGGATCAGGATTGGAATAAACGGACAGGCTTGAGTGAGAGGTCTGGAGCCAGATAAAAGGGTGTGTGCTAGATGACAAGACGGGAAGTCTGGGCAAAATTACAAAGGGACAGGACAGGTCAAAGCACCACTTGTATGCTTCTCTGGACCCAAGCTTTTTTCATTTCCTCACTATGAACACTGCATCTGCAATTTAATATACATCTAGAGAATCAGTTACTCTTACAGCACCTACTGCTCATGGCCAGAGCCAGCCTTCAGCAAAACTGATGGAAAATGCTGAGACCTTCCAGCCCTCTTCCTCCTTCCGTTGGACTCTTCCATTCAGGTATTTATCTCAATCACATCTTAATGTCTCCCTTTAGTTCAGTGGTTTTCAAAGTGTGAAACCAATGGCATCAGTATCACTTGAGCATTTGTCAGAAATACTCATTTCCAGGCCCCAGACCAGACTGACTGATTCAGGAACTCTAGGCGCCAGGCCCAGCAATCTGCATTTTCTCAGTCCCTCCAGGTGATCTGGAAGCACACTAACGTTTGAGAACCACTGCTTCAGATGATATAAAATAAGAACTTCAAGATGAGAGAGCACGTACATTTTAGGAGAGAACTTGTGAAGAAGGCAAGCCGCTCAAGAGCCAAATAAATCAGTTTCTAGTCGTGGAATCTGAAGTCATGTGACACATGGTGAGAGAGAGATTAAAGGCCACTGTATTTGCCCTGCCTTCATTACCTCTTGCTTTTTATCTCACCTATTTCAATCTTCTCTCCACACGGCCACTAGAGACGTGTGTTGAGCCAGAAAATCTGACCCTGTCAAAGCCCAACTCAAAACTCTTCAGTGGCTGCTCCCTGCCAATCTCCTAGCACGCGACCCAGGGCCTTTCAACAACTCTGCCTCTGGGCCACCTCCTGACCTTGTTTCCTTCAGCATTTTTCCTCCTGCTCAGCCATATCTCGCTGTCTGCAGCTGGTTTAGACTTCCCCATACCACTGACAGAGGCTTTGCCACGTAAGTTACCTTGACCAACGGCATGAGAGATGAAGTGTCGGCTGCTATTTCTGAGCAGACTTTAGGTGCCAGTTTTGTTCTATCATGTCTTTTTTCCTTTTGCCATAAATAAGATCTACATTGACCCAGAGAGAGGCTATTTCTTAAGCCTCAGTGGGTCCCAGAATGATGACAAATCAGGGGAAGAACAATTCCTGACTTACACTGTACATACAGTATGAGAGACAAATAAATCTTGGTTGTTGTAAATTACTGAGATTTGGGGGTTACTTGCTATTTACCGTAAGCTGACTGTAATAGTACTTTTGATCACTTCTCTCATTCTGTAATGTCTTCCCTTCTTTGCTCTGCCTTCTTTCCAATCCCACCTCACCCGACTGCACAAGAGACTTGCATCATTCTATACTCAGCTCAAGTGTTACCCCTCAATCAAGCTTTTTGTTTTCACCAGGTATAACTTTTAAGATCTCTGGATGCTACAGACCTGTAACCATGTCCCTGGAACTGTGCCAGGGCTTCTCCATTCATTAGTATTATCCTTAGAACAACCTCTAAGAAAAAATAATAATGAAATTAAAAATTGAACAATTCATTTTATAAAGCAGAAGCCTGGCTTGGAAAAACAAAGCAACTTGTGGAAGTTTTCCAGAGTCAGTCACAGTCTGAGATCTCACCAGGTGGGGGTCTGGCTCCCAACTCAGGAATCTTTGCTCATCCCAACACATCTCTCTGACTCCCCCTTAGCAGCAAGCTTCAGATCCTCCCACACCACTGGAGAGAGTAAAAGTCCCCTTATCAACAACTGAAAGGGCTGCCATGCTAATTTGAGACTTGAAAGATTACATCTGGAAGTTGGCTTCTTACCCCCTGAGAAGATAAGCATTTCCTCTAAATGAATGTATTCATTCCAAGGCTCCTGGCAAAAGCACAGGAGACCCTACAATATACTGGGGTATTTTGTTTGCATATTTCTCCAGGTCCTAGCCTGTGGGTTTTGGCATAGCAGGTAGTATGGTGTGGTAAAACAGATTCCCACTGACATAACCCTAGAGAAGCTTTGAGAAGGTTCTTCGGGATTCATCACAGGGTAGGAGGCAAGTGAGCAGAGGGTTCAAAACTCCAAGTAGGTCTGCTACATGTCGATATTTTAAGTTTTGTTTTGTTTGAGATGGAGTTTCCCTCTTGTTGCCCAGGCTGGAATGCAATAGTGTGATCTCAGCTCACCGCAACCTCCGCCTCCTGGGTTCAAGTGAATCTCCTGCATCAGCCTCCCATGTAGCTGAGATTACAGCATGCACCACCACGCCCAGCTAATTTTGTGTTGTTAGTAGAGACCAGGTTTCTCCATTGTTGGTCAGGCTGGTCTCAAACTCCTGACCTCAAGTGATCCACCCACCTTGGCCACCCAAAGTGTTGGGATTACAGGCGTGAGCCACTGCATCTGACGAATATTTTAAGTTTTAAAAATAAAAATGAAAGGGGCCAATTATTAGATTCTTCAGATTAACCAAGAAAAGAAAAGTGACACAGTGACAAAGAATTAAACCAGACCACCCAGGTCAGGCATAGGAAAAAATCACCTAAAAGTAGCAACTGCAATTTTAGGTTTCTATGTGCCACTGGCATTTTTGTTGCGTGGTTGAGTTTTTCCTCTCACTCTCTCTCTTTCTCCCTGCCCCTCTTTTTAATTTTACTTTTTCGTTTAAGGGAGGAGTAAAAAGCATAAAAACCTTTAAACACTTCCCGCAAATCAGCCATGCTAATGAAAGGTGAATATTTAACAAAGTACCATGATATTATTTTCACACAATATTTATACCAATTTTTTCAAGAGCCACAAAGCTTTTCTCAGTTACTAGTTGGAATACTTTGATTTCTCTAACCATCCCAATGAATCAGTTTTTTACTGCCCCACCAAAAGGATATGTTACCTTTAAAAGATACTATCAGTATCATTAATAACAGCATTTTTTCTTTCAAGTGTAGAAAGCTGTTCAGAGCTGCAAATGGTTGCTAGGCCAGTTTGGACACGTCTGATTTACTCTTTAAAAGGCCATTCACTCGGTATAATAAATAATAAGAGCCAGTATTTATTAAGTGCTTAGCGCTGAAAAACCGGTGTTTTTCAGGCATTGGCTCATATAATCCTCAATCATTATCGTCACCTTACAGATCAGAAGAGGGAGGCACGGCGAGCAAAGACGACCTGCCCGAGGGGGAAACGGGGAGCTTCGGAAGAGGCGGGGAGGCAGGCAGAGGCCAGGAGCTGCACAAAAGCAGTTAATGATTCACTCAAAGCCCTCAGGCAGCTCCTTCCAGTAGGGGTTGCACCAGAACACACGGACGCGCGCACACACACACAGCACGAATGCACACACACATACACACACACGCACACACGCACACAGTCTCATCTTCAGCTCTTCATCCCAGCGAGAGGCGGGTGTCCGGCAAATTGCTTGGCAACGCGCAGAGGAAACTCCATCCAAGCCCCGCGTCCAGGCAGCCTCTGGGCGCTGTCCAGCGGGCAGAGCGCCTGAGGCCAGGCTGGGGTCCTGCCTCCCGACACCCCGAAGGTGACGCGCGGCGCCAAGGCCGGGCTTTCAGGAGAGGGGAGTGTGGGGGAAGCACCGTCCCCAGGGACACCTGTTGTCGCCTCCCCACTCGGGCCAATGAAGACATCCTGGGCATCCCTAATTCGAAGACACCCGTCGATCAAAAGTGTCTGTGTATGGGGCCGGGAGTCGCAGGAGTCCTCCTCCACCCCCATCTGCCTCAGGCAGAGTCCCTTCGTCCTCTCCCACCCCCGGACGCCTGCGGCTGGTGGAAACGCCGCGCCTCCGCGTGGCTCGTCGGGGCAGGCTCGGGGGCGCCAGGGGGCACCGCGGCGCTAGGACCTCGCGGCCGGCCCGCCCCCCGCCCGCTTCACCTGCGGGGCCCCTCTCGGGGGCGCGCTCGCCCTCCTGCTGCGGGGCGCCGGGTACAGTTACCTGTGCCGCGATCCGCAGGTCCCTAGCGCCCGCGGGAACGTCGCCGCGGCGCAGCCGGCTGGTCTGGCCGCGGAATCCTCACCCGGCCGCACTGTTCTCGCTGCACTCCCTCCCAGCCGCAGCACCGCCGCCGGCTCCAGAGTCTCGGGCTTGCTCAGCGCCCGCCGACTCCCGGCGCCGCTCCCGCCGCCCCTGATTGGCCGCGGCGCGCTCCCAAGCCCCGCTCTGATTGGGCAGCCGGAGAGCCGGGCGCGGGGGGGGGGGGGGGGGACGGGCCGGGAGCCGCTGGGATCTGCTAGCTGAGCCTCCCGCGCCACAGCCTCGCCTCCCGGTGGTTCCCCGGGCTCCAGCCGGACGAACTTACCCTCTGCGCCCACTGGGGCCGGCCATCCAGGCACGAGGCAATGCGGAAAGCATCCACAGGGAAATGGCAGGGAATGGGGAACGCCTTGGAGTCCCACCCGCCCCGTTTGCGGGCGGGTAGTTAAGACCTCCTAAGAGTGGGAATCATGCTCACCTGGCCTCACTCCCGTACGTCCATTTATTGATACTTTTGACTCTACAGAGGGCCTAGGCTCAGGACAGTCGCTTGTAAACAGCGGGCGCCAATTTATTTTGTGGACTCATGTTGGACTCTACACACCACCTCCCAGTGGTCCTACCTGAGCTCTCAAAGGGAGAGGAACTTATTTTAGGCCCTAATCACGACAACAAATAATTAAAAACACTGTGCTAGGTGTTTCAGGGGAAAAAGAGAAAGATGGTGAGATCTTCGATTACAGGGAAGTTCATACGTAGCTAGAGAGATGAAACTAGATAATGACAATGACCCTAAAGTTTTTTTTGTTTTTGTTTTTTTTTTTTTTGAGACGGAGTTTCACTCTTGTTACCCAGGCTGGAGTGCAATGGTGCGATCTCGGCTCACCGCAACCTCCGCCTCCCGGGTTCAGACAATTCTCCCGCCTCAGCCTCCTGAGTAGCTGGGATTACAGGCACGCGCCACCATGCCCAGCTAATTTTTTTTGTATTTTTAGTAGAGACGGGATTTCACCATGTTGACCAGGATGGTCTCGATCTCTTGACCTCGTGATCCACTCGCCTCGGCCTCCCGAAGTGCTGGGATTACAGGCTTGAGCCACCGCGCCCGGCCGATCCTAAAGTTTTTATGGTGCATATTATTTACTAGGCATTATTCCAAACACTTCGCATTTGTTTATTCAGAAATACAGAAGAGGCTCTCATAAGAACGTTCATATGCCTCGTGAACATGTGGACAAGTGACACTAGTTTTTAGTCTGGAGAGATTTTCATTGGCACTGGTTAGAACCGAGGGTGTATAGGGAATTCTAATTGTTCTGTCCTCCGTCTCTTCTCCCATCTGTTCTGAATCTTTCTAAGACATAAACCATAAATCTGGGTGCCACTAAACCTTTGTCGTGTTACTCATAAAACACCACCTCTAGCCGGGCGCGGTGGCTCAAGCCTGTAATCCCAGCACTTTGGGAGGCCGAGGCAGGTAGATCACGAGGTCAAGAGATCGAGACCATCCTGGTCAACATGGTGAAACCCCGTCTCTACTAAAAATACAAAAAATTAGCTGGCCATGGGGGCGCGTGCCTGTAATCCCAGCTACTCAGGAGACTGAGGCGGGAGAATTGCTTGAACCCAGGAGGCGGAGGTTGCGATGAACCAAGTTTGCGCCATTGCATTCCAGCCTGGGTAACAAGAGTGAAACTCCGTCTAAAAAAAAAAAAACAAAAACAAAAACAAACAAACAAAAAAACACCACCTCTAAACACCCAGGTAGGCAATGACTAGAAGTAAGCAAACACAGCTTATATTTTAAGACCTTTGGCTTGGTTGCACTACCTTGAAAGCAAGTATGTAGCTTGCTTTCTTTCCCTCCCTCCCTTCCTCCCTCCCTTCCTTCCTTCTTTCTTCCTTTCTTTCTGATTTTCTTTCTTGTTGCCCAGGCTGGAGTGCAGTGGTGCCATCTCTGCTCACCGCAACCTCTGCCTCCCAGGTTCAAGCGATTCTCCTGCCTCAGCCTACTGAACAGCTGGGATTACAGGCATGCACCACCAAGCGTGGTTAATTCTGTATTTTTAGTAGAGACAGGTTTCTCCATGTTGGTCAGGTTGGTCTCGAACTCCCCACCTCAGGTGATCCGCCCACCTCAGCTTCCCAGAGTGCTGGGATTACAGGCATCAGCCACCGTGCCCGGCACAGCCATTTACCCACAGACATTTCCCACTTGTTCTATACTCCTCTGTTGGCAGAATGCCTTGAGTGAGAAATTTGGCTTAGGAGAGAAGTAAAGACTCAAGTCTTTAACCAGTTTGACTCACTCTGAACTGTCTCGGCCCTTCCGCTAGGGTGAGCTTACAGTCATTTACTTTGAGGAGCCCAAGACCCCGGGAGGAAATTACCTCTGTTTTCTGTATAAAATTTCTAATATAAAATTACCAGTTTATATCAATGGACAAACAGTTGATTCACTTTATATTGAATAGGCGGATGGGCATCGGTTGAACCTCACCTGGGAGGAACACCGGAGCAGACAGTGTGTGGATTGGGTGAGGAGGGTTCTTTCATGTGCATCCCTCTTCAAGCATCAGAAGCACGTGGAGACATCAGCCCATGATTCAGGTTGCTCACTTTCCATAGCTGTGGCTTTCCCCGCGGTTCCTGGGGCCCCAACCGGATTGGTCAAACTATCAACCCATTTGGATTGGTCAAACTATCACTTCAAAGAAGAAGGACTGTTTCAGCCAGAGAACCAAGCTGACCCAAGATGCTTTGCAAACTGCTCAACCCTCATTGCATTACATTAAACTCAGCCCAGGGATGACAAACGAAAGAAGGATGGCAAATGAAGGAAGAATGACAAGTGAAAGAAGAACCTGAATTCTACTTCCATTAACTTGGAATCTACTGGGGGCAGGAACCGTTTATATCTTGGTTTGTTCTCTGTCTCTAGCAAAATGCTTCATTTAGTTCAACCCCTGTATCATACTTCTCTAATGACTGCTGCTTAATGCTCAAACTCAGCTAAAATATCCTTTCCTCTGTGAGGCCTTCACTAATTCTCCCAGGCAGAGTTGTGAACTTCTTGCCCATCTTATATTCCAGAACATCACTAAACAACGGCATTCTAGTGATCTGCTTAAATGGCCATCTTTCTAACTAGAAGACTGTGCATTACTTAGCAACCTATCCCCAATCAATGTATCCTCAATTAAGTAGGTGCTTAATAAACATGAAGTGACTGATTAAAACCCCTGACAGGCTAATGGGTGGTATTAAGGAGACTAGGGCCACACCCTATCCTGGTCTTCAACAGGGCATCCTTCAGTTCCAGACTGGAAGGACATTTGGTGTGGAGCAAAGTGATCGGCCATCCAATCTAACAGTAAATAGGTAGTTTCTGTATGTCAGGCACAGTCAGGTAAAAAGAAGAATAAGCTCATCCTTAAATGAACACAGGTGAAGTGGTGCAGTTGATTTAGAAGACAGTTTTGCAGTTCCTCAACAAGTTAAACATAGAGTTACCATATCACCCAGTAATCCCATTTCTTGATATACACCCAAGAGAACTGAAAGCCTATGCCTACACAAAAACTTGTACATAAATGTTCATACCATCATTATTCATAATAGCTGAAGGTAGATGCCAGACACAGTGGCTCACGCCTGTAATCCCAGCACTTTGGGAGGCTGAGGTGGGTGGATCACAATGTCAGGAGTTTGAGACCAGCCTGACCAACACGGTGAAACCCCATCTTTACTAAAAATACAAAAATTAGCCGGGTGTGGTGGCGCATGCCTGTAATACCAGCTACACAGGAGGCTGAGGCAGGAGAATTGCTTGAACCCAGGAGGCAGAGGTTGCGGTGAGCTGAGATTGTGCCATTGCACTCCAACCTGGACAACAAGAGTGAAATTCCATTTCAAAAAGAAAGAAAGAAAAAAAGAAACAACCCAAATGCCTGTCAACTAATGATAGATGAACAAAATGTATTCAATAGCACAGATGGCCCTCCAATAATGTTATTTTATTAGAAAGTTGATGAGAAAAAAAAATCAACTCCCAGCTGAAAGTTTGCACCTTCTCCCCACATCTGCAGGGGTTTTCTCCAAGTACTCCAATTTCCTTTTGCATTCCAAAGATGTGCACATTAGGTTCATTGGTGTGTCTAAATTGTCCCAGGATGATAGGTGTGTGTGTGTGTATGTGAGAGAGAGAGAGAGGAGAGGAGGGGAGGGGAGGGGAGAGGAGAGAGAGAGAGAGAAAGAGAGAGAGAGAGAGAGAGACTTGCAATGGAATGATGTCCTGTTCGGGACTGGTTCCCAGTTGGTGTGCTGAGCTGCTAGATAGGCTCCTATCACCTGAGATCTTAAACTGGAATAATGGGCCAAATAATTATTTTACTTGGTTTTATTAATCTTTTAAGAGTGTACATATAGCTCACATTTATTTCCACCTTTAACATTAGAAATGTTTTTGCTCTTTATTTAGCAGTTTGGTGATGTTTTTGTGACCAAAAATATGCTGTAGGAACTTAATTATTGTTTATTCAATTCCTTTACAGGAACATGGGGGTTTTTATACATCATTTTGCTTAAAGGTTGCATTTCAAGAACCTATCAATGACGATAAGTGAGAATGTACTGTATAGCCACATAATGGAATATTATTCAGCCATAAAATGAAGTACTGATAAATGCCACCATATGGATAAATCTTGAAAACATTGCGCTATGTGAAAGAAGCCAGAAACAAAAAGCCATATACTGTATGATTCATTTATATGAAATATTCAGAACAGGCAAATCCATAGAGATAGAAAGCAGATTAGTGGTTGCCAGGGGAAATGAATGGTGACTGCTTAATGGGTATGAACTTACATTTTGAAGTGATGAAAATGTTCTGTAATTAGATAGCGGTTATGGTTATACAACTCTGTGAATATGCTAAAAACCGCTGAATTGTTAAAGAAAATTCACTGCATGCTTTCTAAGAATACATACATTCTGAAAGTATAGAAACCATCACTAAGGGAAGTGTTGGTTAAATCCAAAGAAATAGTAGCTAAAAGTGTAAAGGAACTTTTCTAAGCCTGTGAAAGCAGTAAAACGTGGCTCCCACCTTCAGCAACCCAGAGAGGATTTACTCCTTAGCTCTGTATTGTTCAATTGGATGTTCTAAGATGATGGAAATGTTCTTTATCTGAGCTATTTAATATGGAAGCCACTAGGCATATATGGCTATTGGACACTTGAAATGTGATTAGCGCAATTTGAATAACTGAATTTTAAACTGTGTTGGAATTTAAGTAGCCGCATGTGGTTAGCGGCTATCATATGGCAGTGCAGCTTTTGCTGGTTTGGAGGACTAGTACCATTTTAAATGGCTGTTTGGAAGAATACTGGCAGTCATGGGAGTGGGAAACTCTGTATCTTTTATGTCTCACAACCCAGATCAACCCTGTATCCATTGTTCTATGAACTCTTTTTTTTTTTTTTGAGACGGAGTTTCACTCTTGTTACCCAGGCTGGAGGGCAATGGTGCGATCTTGGCTCACTGCAACCTCCGCCTCCTGGGTTCGGGCAATTCTCCTACCTCAGCCTCCTGAGTAGCTGGGATTACAGGCACGCGCCACCATGTCCAGCTAATGTTTTGGTTTTTTTTAGTAGAGATGGGGTTTCACCATGTTGACCAGGATGGTCTCGATCTCTTGACCTCGTGATCCACCCGCCTCGGCCTCCCAAAATGCTGGGATTACAGGCTTGAGCCACCACTTCCAGCTCCTCTCTCTGAACTCTTAATAAACTTCAGTCCAGGCAGGGTACAGTGGCTCACGCCTGTAACCCCAGTACTTAGGGAGGCCAAGGCAGGAGGATCATGAGGTCAGGAGATCAAGACCATCCTGGCCAACATGGTGAAACCCCGTCTCTACTAAAAATACAAAAAAAATTTAGCTGGGCATGGCAGAGCACGCCTGTAGTCCCAACTACTCAGGAGGCTGAGGCAGGAGAATTGCTTAAACCCAGGAGGCAGAGATTGCAGCGAGCCGAGATTGCGCCACTGCACTACAGCCTGGGCGACAGTGCAAGACTCTGTCTCAAAAAATAAATTAATTAATTAATAAACTTCAGTCCTTAAGACAGGGTTTAGTTTTGTCTTTATGGCAAGGTCCTTCTTCCACCCCACACTTATTTATGGCCGAGGCATTTTGTGAAACATGCTAGGAACAGGAAGGATTGTAGACAATGAAAGCCAAATGCTAAAGGGTTGGTCTTGAGAAAGGTGAGAGGAAAAAGGGACAAGAGAAATTCACCACAAAGACCTGACTCTTTCCCTGCTTCCCTCTAATGCCCCATTCAGACACACGCAGACACACACACTCCAACACTCAGACACAAACACAGACACACACACACACACACTTCCAAGTATGAAATCTTGCTAGTAAGATGCTGCTGTTGAAGAATCTTTATTTAGATTTGTTTCCAACTCAAGCTCCGTAACATCCTAACTCCTTCAATACATTCTCTATTCATATTGATCGTTCTCATCTATAAACTTTTACTGTACTTGAAATCAATAATATGGAATGTAATGACTTTCAAGTGTTCTATAACATGGTGTCCTTGCAGAAAGATTTATTTGTTGTACAAATATTTATTGAACTCATACCTATTTTGTGCCAGAACAGTCCTAAGGGGTGTTTTGTCCCC
Source organism: Callithrix jacchus (assembly GCF_049354715.1). Lineage (NCBI taxonomy): Eukaryota > Metazoa > Chordata > Mammalia > Primates > Cebidae > Callithrix > Callithrix jacchus. Next base: position 116,400,413 of record NC_133509.1, read on the forward strand.
TAAAGGGGATAAAAAGGATGAAAGACAGTCACCAGACAACTGAGAGCCTGATGAGGAGGCACACAAAGAAACCATCCTACCAGGCCGGGTGCGGTGGCTCACACCTATAATCCCAGCACTTTGGGAGGCTGAGGCGGGTGGATCACGAGGTCAAGAGATCGAGACCATCCTGGTCAACATGGTGAAACCCCGTCTCTACTAAAAATACAAAACTTAGCTGGGCATGGTGGCACAGCCTGTAGTCCCAGCTACTCAGGAGGCTGAGGTAGGAGAACTGCTTGAACCCAGGAGGTGGAGGTTGTGGTGAGCCGAGATCATGCCATTGCACTCCAGCCTGGGTAATAAGAGCGAAACTCTGTCTCAAAAAAAAAAAAGAAAAGAAAAGAAACCATCCTACCACAGCTCTGCTTAGATGTGTAGGAAGCTTCATTGAAAGCGCAGGGCAAGGAGCTGCCAAATTAGACACAGAAAAATCAGGGAAGGCTTCTCAGAGGAAGTGATATTTGAGGAATTTGAAGGATAAGTACAAATTTCAAGTTGTTTTTATTTAATTCGCTTATATTGTGCACTTTCAAAAGTTAGATTTAAGGTAGCTTTTCAGGAGACGTTTTCAGACCTAATGTTGGAAAGAATGCATTAACCTCGGGGTCTTTCTCAACATCTGTGACAATGTTTTGCATTGCTGATGAGGTTCCTAGCTTGACAGTTACTCTTGCTGCCCTCCAAACTTATTCCTGAGAGGAAAACAAAATTAATAGAAGATAAGTCTTTCTTATATCATGGAGTTTCTTTTTTTTTTTTTTTAATAATTCAGTCTCCGTTGAGACTGTCAAAAATTACCAATGCCAACTATATTTCAAGTCGTCATGGCGGGATATTGGGAAAAGTTTTCAATTAGTAATAATCGTACCTCGGATAAACCTCATTGGCTACGATGCTCCAGTGTGCAAAGCTGATATCAAGGAGTTTAAAATCTCTCATGTGCTGTTGCAGTATCCTTCTTATTGGTCTCTTGGGGACTTATTTTCTTCTAATCCAATGTATCCCAAATTTTAGTAACTTATGCCCCATTGTCACCATTGCTACCATTTCCATGTATTATCTGCATAATGATGTCCTTAATTGTTTCTTTGACCTGGCTTTCATTTTGCTCAGTTTTACTAAAAAGGATTTTTGATATCATTATCATAAGTGAAAAACCAGTATCATTTGCCATAAAAAGATGATTGACTATAAAAATCACACAATGAAAACAAAACTACATTACTTAATCATGGCTGCATATAGTTGGTTGCTGATAGTTCTGAGTTTGAGGCCCTGCTCTTTCTTTGATGAAAAGGGAGGTTACCAAGCCTTGGAGAGATATAAAAAACATACAGGCACCAAATGGATCATTTCCCCTTAGGTTAATCGAACAGACCAAAAGATAATTTTTTTTTTTTTTTTTTTTGAGATGGAGTTTTGCTCTTTTTACCCAGGCTGGAGTGCAATGGTGTGATCTTAGCTCACCGCAACCTCCGCCTCCTGGGTTCAGGCAATTCTCCTGCCTCAGCCTCCTGAGTAGCTGGGATTACAGGCACGCGCCACCATGCCCAGCTAATTTTTTGTATCTTTAGTAGAGACGGGGTTTCACCATGTTGACCAGGATGGTCTCGATCTCTTGACCTCGTGATCCACCTGCCTCAGCCTCCCAAGGTGCTGGGATTACAGGCTTGAGCCACGGCGCCCGGCCTTCCAAAAGAGAATTTTAAAGAGAGTAACTCTCTCTCACTGCATGAACCAAAGAAAGTCAATTTCCCTTTTGCATACCACTTAGAATCAACTCTTGCACCAAGTAAAATCAGTTCGTCCTGGTACCACATTTGTAAACATTGTTCTAATCTATCCCTCTCATAGCTATTGGAATGTAGCTATGACTACATAATAATGTACATAAATGTCATCATTTCTCTCTCCTATTAAAATTCCTTCAGTGGCTCTTTATTACTTACTTCCTGATGATGGGATACAAGATCCTCCTTAATTAAGCTTAGGCTACTTCTCCATCCTTAACTTCTGTCATCCACCTCTTTAACTTTCTATTCTACCAATGCTAATCTACTTGTAGTTCCCAGAACGTACCATGTATCATCATGTTTCTTTGCCTTTGAACGATATCTTCCCTTTACCAGTGTGCTATTCATCAACTACTCATCCTTATCATCTTCCATTTCTCTTCTCTGCTTATTTTTATTTATCTGCCTAGTCATATGCACACCACCAACGATAACTACAGTACAACAGCATGCCTCTGGAAACACCTGCCCCTTTCTTCTTGGAGATCTTCCTCCACTGTCTCCAACCACGTGATTTCAGCAGAAACTGACAAGTTCTCATATGACTTCATATCCCTGACCACAGCCAATCATCCTACATGTGGTCAACCTAACCAAGGTAAACCAATCAGATTTCCTGAGAATTTCATACCAAGAACAGCACATTGGAGTTACTCTTTCTCTGTGTTAAGATGCAGAGAGAAAGAGGCAAGTAAAATAGGCATTCTCTACTCCAGGGATCCCCAGCCCCCAGACCACAGACTGGTACTGATTCATGGCCTGTTAGGAACTAGGCCACTCAGCAGGAGGTAAGCAGCAGGTGAGCGAGCATTACTGCCTGAGCTTCACCTCCTGTCAGATCAGTGGTTTAGATTCTCATAGGACGGTGTACCCTATTGTGAACTGTGCATGCGAGCAACCTAGGTTGTATACTCCTTATGAGTATCTAATGTCTATGATCTGAGGTGGAACAGTTCCATCCTGAAACCACCCCCCTTACCCCCACTCCTGCTACCATGGCAAAATTGTCTTCCATGAAACCAGCGCCTGGTGCCAAACAGGTTGGGGACTACTGCTCTAATCCAATTATGCTGAAGACCAGCTATTTCCTTGCCCTTCCTTCCTCTAGATCATTCAACTTTTCCTTTTATTTTGTGAGAGTGATTCCAGTATCCTTACAATTAAGTCCCTTTTTCTTTTTTCTTTCTTTCTTTTTTTTTTAGACGGAGTTTTGCTGTTGTTACTCAGACTGGAGTGTAATGGCACGATCTCGGCTCACCGCAACCTCCGCCTCCTGGGTTCAAGCAATTCTCTTGCCTCAGCCTCCTGAGTAGCTGGGATTACAGGCACGCACCACCATGCCCAGCTAATTTTTGTATTTTTAGTAGAGACGGGGTTTTACCTTGTTGACCAGGATGATCTCAATCTCTTGACCTTGTGATCCACCCGCCTTGGCCTCCCAAAGTGCTGGGATTATAGGCGTCAGCCACCACACCCGGCCTAAGTCCCTTTTTCTTAAACTAGTTTGAGTTGAGTTTCTGTCACTAGCACCCAAGTGTCCTAATACATTCCTAATTGTCCTTGAGGTCCCAACAAATGCTTCTTCTTTGTGAGGGCCTCCCTGGCTCCCCCAAGCTCACAAATGTGCCTCTTCTCTTATGCCATCCTGCATTTTGTTATACCAGACCCCCTTTTTAGCAATTGTCGGTGATCTGGACATTTTTGTGTGGGGAATAGTGTGTGCTTTTCCTGTTCCCTATTTTGAATATTCCATTAATCATCCCAATGGGAAGGGGAATTTAGAGCACAACAACCTATTAACATTATGCTTTCAGAGAAATCAATATTTACCAAGAAAATGTTTTGTTTAACTATTAACTATTATTAGCTGCTCCACTGTGAATAATTTTTTTAGAATTAAGCTTAATCCTTAAAAGGACCTTAAGGATATACCAATTACAAGGAATTCTCTCCTGCCCTTCCAGGATGGAATTAGGAATGCAGAAGTTTATGACCATGACCCCACAAACACCAACCACCAGGATGGAGGCAGCACCTGGAGATGATGAGGTCAGAAACTGATTTGGGAGTCAGATGAGGTCAGAAACTGATATGAGAGGGAGGGTCAGAGAAAAAGGAAGATCTGAGAGAAAAGAAACCCTGGGAGTCCCACCTGTCACCAGATCTCTCTGAATTAAAAGACAACTCCATAAAAAAGTGAATAATGTCTTCCACCATTCATGAATTTACATCTGTGATCATACTCAGCTAAAGATTGAATTCTTTTAGGAAATTGATTGAACCTTTGTACCTGCTCAGGTGTTACTAGCATGGCACAGAAGTCACATCTGTTTGCACATTTATCTCATGTCTAGACTGGAAGATTCTTTAGAAAAGAGATTCTTCCAATCTTTGAGACGTTGAGCATCTCACATAGGACCCAGCACCCCCCCCCCACCCTTGAGCTGGACTTTGATGATTTTAGCTTATATTTTGTAGGAATGTTTTCCAGCTGCAAGTATCAGAATAACCAGCTATGGTAACTCACAGAGTAAAGACATTTCACTATCTGACCTGACCTATAATGTCTGGACATTAGCAGTCCCAGGGTATGTTGTTTAATAATGACAAAAGGAGCTAGATGCAGTGGTTCATGCCTGTAATCCCAGCACTTTGGGAGGCCAAGGCGGGCAGATCACTTGAGGTCAGGAGTTCGAGACCAGCCCGGCCAACATGGTGAAATCCCGTCTCTACCAAAAATACAGAAATTAGCCTGGCACGCACCTGTAATCCCAGCTACTCGGGAGGCTGAGGAGCTAGAATCATTTGAACCTCAGAGATGGAAGTTGCAATGAGCAGAGAGATTGCACCACTGTACTCCAGCCTGGGAGACAGAGCAAGAGTCCATGTCAAAATAAATAAATAAATTATTAAAAATAATAATAATGGCAAAAGGACCCAAGTTCTTTCTACTCTCTTATCCTGGGCTTTTTGTCTCTTTATCTTAGGCTTCTTGCCTTGTGGTTGCAAAATAGCTGCAATCATTTTGCTCCAGGTATCTCATCATTCGAAAGTTTATTTAAGGGAGGAAGAAAGTCATCTGGCCTGGAAAAGAAGCTTTTTTTTAATATCAGGGAGGAAAACCTTTCTAAAATACCTCCTCCTCATCTGGTAAATTCTCATTTATATTTCAGTGGCTAGGACTGAATCACATGGCCATGCCTAGTGGCAAGAGCAATAGGAAAACTAGTTTAGTATCTGACTTTTCCAGCCTCAGGAGTGAAAAGTAGGTATATTACTGGCAATACTGTCCTTCAACCAGACAAATGGGGCCCTGGGCCAGGATCCAGGCCTCAGGGGTTCCACACTTTGTGACACCAGTGGGGGACTGACAGCGCTATTCAGGTGGGTGACCCTGAGCCTGGATCAAGACCCAAAGGCAACGTCCTCACTCCTGTTCCCATTTCTTCACTTTGGGGGACTCTTCACCCACTGTCACTCATGTAGAGTTGACCAGAGGCCCCCAGGAGCTCTTGGATTCATATCTATGGGATCTTTTTGGTATCCTGTGGCTGGATTCTTTATCCAGGAGGACCGTCTGGAATGTGGATTGCATTACTTGCCTGTGAATTACCTCTCCTGTGAGATCTCACAAGATTGAGCTGCCAGAATCGTGCTAGGGTGCTTATTTGGGATGATTCTCACTCACATCACACACAGGATAAGTTCAGGGCTCTGAGCTATTGATAGTTCCCTGTTCCCTACTAACCTTCGGTGTGAGCTGAATGTGTGGGCCCATGCCCTAGTTTTAACTGGCTATATTTCTACTGCAATGCCACCTCTAAACCGGAGGGCAGCTGGGTTGGGGGAGACATCCTTTACACTGTGCTGGGACCCAGAGCAGCTACCGACTACCCTGTGGGCTCCCCACCAGTTCTCTAGGGACAGTCATGCCTATTGCCGTACAGGGCTTTCCAGGCCATCACCCCAGAATGCCAATGAGCCCTGCTGTTCCATGTACCCTCTCACTTCTGATCAATGGGGGACATAATTCTCTTCTTGGTCAGTCTTAATCTTTGTGGAAAGGGATACACATTCCTTGCATCAGTGAGATTACTCTTTTTTTGTTTTGTTTTGTTTAAAGTGACAGGGTCTCATTCTGTTTCCTGGGCTGGAGTAGTGCAATTGTAGCTCACTGCAATCTCAAAGGCCTGGACTCAAGCAATCCTCTTGTCTCAAGCCCTTCAAGTAGCTGGGATTATAAGGGTGTGTCACCATCTCTGGCTAGTTTTTAATTTATTTGTAGAGACAGGGTCTCACTATGTTGCCCAGGCTGGTCTCCAACTCCTGGTCTTCAGTGATGCTCCCATCTCAGCCTCCTACAGTGCTGGGATTACAGGCATGAACCACTGTGGCTGGCCCGAGACTGCTCTTCCTGTTCTATTGTCCCCACCAGTGGCAGTGTGTGGAAGGCAGAGGTTTAGGCTGGATTCTTTATCCAGGGGAACTGCCTGGAGTGTGGATTGCCTCACCAGCCTGTGAATTACCAAGGAGAGCACCCTCTGGGAAAGCAGTGGTTAGAACCTAAAGATCTCTTGAGTTCATTAGAGGGGTGTTGTTCTTGATAGGCTTGCTGGGAGATTCAAATGAGATTGTGCACCAGAGAATTCTCTGCAATCTACACTGTTATACACAGATACTATTTATTCATCCCATTTGACAAACAAGAAAACCAGGAAACAGGAAAGTTAAATGACTCCCATGACAGAAAGGCCCCATGGGAGTGCTGCTGGGAAGGGACACTCTGGCTTCAGATGGCCTGGATGGCTCACTCAGCTCTGCCAGCTCTAGCTGGGCCAACCTGGGTCAGCTTCTGAGCTCTACTTCTATAGTTACTAAGTGGGGAGAACAATCCACTTCTGTCAGAGGGTTTCGGTGAGCATTAAATATGCCTTGAACTTGATAAATATTAGCAGGTACTCGACCAATATTAACTGCTATTATTATTTTACTACACAGATATTTATAGGAAAGCCACAGGTCTCCTGGGCCACAGCTGTGCTGTATACTAGAAATGAGTTATGAAAAAGTACTTCCAGCCGGGCGCAGTGGCTCACACCTATAATCCCAGCACTTTGGGAGGCTGAGATGGGTGGATCACAAGGTCAAGAGATCGAGACCATCCTGGTCAACATGGTGAAACCCCACCTCTACTAAAAATACAAAAATTAGCTGGGCATGGTGGTGCATGCCTGTAGTCCCAGCTACTCGGGAGGCTGAGGCAGGAGAATTGCTTGAACCCAGGAGATGGAGGTTGCGGTGAGCTGAGATTGCGCCATTGCACTCCAGCAACTGAGTAAAAAGAGTGAAACTCTATCTCAAAAAAAAAAAAAGAAAAGAAAAAGTACTTCCAAAATGCGATTGCTAGAGGCTGCAGCAATATATTAGACTATTTGGCCTTGGAGAGGCAATATAGCAGATGGGGAACATTGAAGATTTGGGAGCCAGGAGGCCTGGGTTTGGATCCTGGCTCAGTCACTCAATCGTTAAACCATCTAACAGGCTTTGGGCAATTTACTTAGCCTCTCTGTGCCTCAGTTTCTTCATTTCTAAAATGGGGATATCATCACCCACCTTATAGGTCCTTATGAGGATCGAATGAGTTAATGTACATCAAGTGTTTAGGATAATGCCTGGGTCATAATGTTAGGAATTTTTGGATACTATGAATTTTATTATTTTGAATTCATTTAAAATTCAAAATAAACTTTGCTCTTAAAAATTCCAATTGGTGGGCTGGGTGTGGTGGCTTATGCCTGTAATCCCAGCACTTTGGGAGGCCGAGGCGGGTGGATCACTTGAGGTCAGGAATTCAAGACCAGCCTGACCAACATGGTGAAACCCCATCTCCACTAAAAATACAGAATGAGCTCAGCATGGTGGCACATGCCTGTAATTCCAGTTACTTGGGAGGCTGAGGCGGGAGAATCGGTTGAACCTGGGAGGCAGAGGTTGCAGTGAGCTGAGATTGCACCATTGCACTCCAGCCTGGGCAACAAGAGTCAAACTCTGTCTCCAAAAAAATGAAAAGAAATGAAATGAAATAAAAAAATAATAAATAAAAATAATTCCAAATGACTTGTCTTTCAGGAAACTTTCATTTTAGTGATAACAAAGAAAAGAAAAATAGATCTGCATAAAGATCTACTCCCTGTCTTTGTACCTTTGCTTGTGCTGTTCCCATTGCCTGAAATCCCTCCTTTTTGACCTATAAAACTACCACATATCCTCCACTCCCCCCGAGGCCAGGACTCATTCTGCCACACTCCTGTCCCATGTCTCCTTTTTATTATCTGTGTAATTCTTGACATTTTCAATAAATGTTTCTTGAATGGAAAGGTGAAAGAAAGTAAGAGATGTCATTTACAATTCTTTCAGTTTGCGAATGCAACACTGTAGTTCATAGTGGACTAATGTCCTCCCTCTCTGAGAATGAAGAGATTGGCAGAGGGACTTGGGGAGATGGTGCCGGTCTCAACAGTAGGAGGGAAAAGCACAAAGGATAACAAACAACCCAGTTTTTCACTGAAAGGGACCCCATTCTCCAACACTATGTTTTCCTGGATTGGAGAGAAGTAGCAGCATAGAGTGACCCAGAGGGGGACTGTGGACTCAGAACCTCTCTATGAATTCCAATTCTGTCATCCAGTGGCTGTTTAACCCTGAAACCAAACATCTCTGAGTCTGTTTTCTTGCCTGTAAAACGAGGATAATACTAGCCCCAAAGGGTAACTTTGATGATGAAATAACAATACAATGCCTGGCACTTAGGAAATGCTTATTAATTTTTTTTAAATGAATGAAGAGGGCTTTTAAAGAAAGTGCTATTATTGAGAGACTGCTATCCTTGGAAGCACAGCATCCCTTACTGCTGTGTACTGTTAGATCAGTGATTGATTCTCCAGTCATCACAGGCCCACCTCCTCAGACTGTCAGTCCAGAGCTGAACCACGACCAAGAAGTCTGGGAGGCAGAATTTGGCAACCTCCTTCCCAAACCCTTCTCCTCTCCAGCTGGCACAGAAACACACCACATTTGCAGCTTCCACAGCAATTACGAGAACCTACACCCTTTTATTGTTTGACTTTCCCTAACGATGAAGCAATCACATGATTTTCACAGGAAAAACAACTCTGGGATCAGAGACTGTCTGGACTGAGCTGTGAACTTTCTGGTCCCTGTGTCTGGGCTCCCAGAGAGAAAAGACATTTGATGCCTGCCGAACGAGGGCTGAGCTGGACAAAAAACATAGCCAGCACATGCTCACAGCAGGCAGGCCAACTGAGCAGGTTGCATTTCAGGATGAAAACAGTAAGGATCCTAACAAAACAAGCTCATATCTACTGAGTGCTCAGTACCTGGTACAGACGTCGTCAAGCTTAATCATCACCACAATCCAAGACGAAGACTTCAGTATCTTCATTACATTCAGGAGGAGAAGTCAACGGCTCAGCTAGCATTTCACCCCTTTTGCAGCCCCCAGAGCCCCTAGCTCCGCGTCTACCTACAGCAGCAGCGCTTCCAAGCTCTTTGCACACAAATCTCCCAGGGATCTTGGAATGCAGATTCTGAGATTCTGCATAATAAGCTTCCAGGGAATGCTGCTGGTCCAGGGCCTCTAGTAGCAAGGGTTAGGCAGGGGTCTGAACCTCGGTTGCGCATTGCAATCACCTGAAAGCTTTCCACATTGCTGATACCTTGGCCCCATCCTGGAGAGTCTGGTTTTGTTGGTCTGGGGTGCAGCTCTGGCACGGTATTTCTAAAGCCCTCCCGTTGAAGCAATATGCAGACTGTTACCTTGTGCTCCCCTGTCCCAACCACAGGGACATCTGTGGTTGGGCTTCAAGGACGCCCTTGAAGAGGCCTCTCCCAGAAACCTCCAAGCCCATGAAGAGGCCAGAGCCGCCACCTGTTTCCTTGAAATAGTTAGCAGCTGTGCCGGGTGACCTCATCATTCTGGCTCTGCCTCAGGCCAAGCTGCGATCTAGAAAGCCTCCTCCCAAGTCGGGGTCCCTTTGCATCAGGGCAGAGGGGGAAGAGCCACAGGTCGAGGGCAGAGCCCATCTGGGGCTAGCGGGAAGAATGAGGGTGCAGGGTGGGGGCAACCCAAGGGATTTCATGATGGGCTGTCCCTGGGCTGTGAGGCCATGCTGTGAGCGCAGCTGACTGCCTCACCCCTGGCTTCCCTCTCCAAACCCTTGGGAACTGATGAAATCACAAGGAGGTTCCTCCCCGCTCCTGTAAGCGATGCATAAACAAACAAGCAGTGAAGTATGCAAGTAAAGATGCAAAGTCCCTTTCTTTTTCCCTGTTTCTAAGAGGCAATCACCTATAGCAGCTGGGCTTATATATTTCCAAATCTTTTCTTTTCTTTCTTTCTTTCTTTTTTTTCTTTTTTTTGTTTTGTTTTTGAGACGGAGTTTAGCTCTCGTTACCCAGGCTGGAGTGCAATGGCGCGATCTCGGCTCACCGCAACCTCCGCCTCCTGGGTTCAGGCAATTCTCCTGCCTCAGCCTCCTGAGTAGCTGGGATTACAGGCACGCGCCACCATGCCCAGCTAAATTTTTTTGTATTTTTAGTAGAGACGGGGTTTCACCATGTTGACCAAGATGGTCTCAATCTTTTGACCTCGTGATCCACCTGCCTCAGCCTCCCAAAGTGCTGGGATTACAGGCGTGAGCCACCGCGCTCGGCCCCAAATCTATTCTATATATTAATATGTATATTTCTACACACAAACATACATATGTAATCCTGTTTTATAAACAAAAATGCATCATAGAATAGTAGCCCAAACACTAGCTTGCATGTCTTTTCCACGCAATTATATATACTTACCAATTGTTTTAGTGTCTGGAAACTTGTCTATAAATCAGAATTTCTCAGGGGTACTTTTTGTTTTTTGTTTTGTTTTGTTTTGATTTGATTTGTTTTTTGAGACGGAGTTTCGCTCTTGTTACCCAGGCTGGAGTGCAATGGCACGATCTCAGCTCACCGCAACCTCCGCCTCCTGGGTTCAGGCAATTCTCCTGCCTCAGCCTCCTGAGCAGCTGGGATTACAGGCACGCGCCCAGATAACTTTTGTATTTTTAGTAGAGACGGGGTTTCACCATGTTGACCAGCATGGTCTCGATCTCTTGACCTCGTGATCCACCTGCCTCGGCCTCCCAAAGTGCTGGGATTACAGGCTTGAGCCACCGCGCCCGGCCGGGATGCTTTTTAAACATGGAGATTGACAGGTTTCACTCCAAACCTGCTGATTCAGAATTTCTCAGGGAGGCACCTGGGGAAGTCTTTTTTTGTGTGTGAGATTATACACGCGCGCGCACACACACACACACACACACACAATGTGTGTGTGTGTGCAGAGAGAGGGAGAGGGAGAGAGAGGGAAGAGAGAGAGAGAGAGAGAGAGAGAGAGAGAGAGAGAAAGGGTCTTGCTCTGCTCGCAAGTCTGGAGTGTAGTGGCACAATCGTAGCTCACTGTGCCTTAATCTCCTGGGCTCAAGTGATTCTCCCACCTCAGCCTCCCATGTAGCATGAACTACAGAGATGCACCACTACACCTGGCTGTTTTTAATTTTTTTGTAGAGACAGGGTCTTACTATGTTGCCCAGACTGGTTACAAACTCCTGCCTTTAAGTGATGCTCTAACCTTGGCCTCCCAAAGTGCTGGGATTACAAGCATGAGCCACCATATCTGGCCTATGTTGATATTTTTAGTAAGTGTCTCAAGTGATTCTTATGGGAAATGTCTTGCCTTTTTAATGCTTGTACATGTCCCATGGATGTACTATCACGTATTAACCAGTCCCTTTCTGTTGAATGTTTAGGTTGTTCTCAGCTTTTTTCTTCATGCTATAAACAATACCACACACACACACACACACACACACACACACCCCATGCAGATCCCCATGTGTGTTTCTGTAGGGTTGCTGAAACTTCTTTTCCCCTCTAAGACTGCTTATGCTTCAATCATGAAAACTCAGAGCAGGACAGAACCTTAAAATCTGTGTGAAGACTAATACTGACCTATAGCAATATGAGTTACACATATAATTTGAAACTTTCAGTAGCTACATTAATTTTAATAATATATTTTTACTTAACCTAATATATCAAATCTATTATCATCTTTACATATAATCAAATAAAAAGCATTAATGAAAATACTTGCTATGGTCTGAATGTTCTTTTCCCCTCAAAATTTATTTGGTGAAATACTAACTCCCAAGGTGATGATGGTATTAGAAAGCGAGCCCTTTGGGAGGCGATTGATTAGGTCATGAGGTTGGGGCCCTCATGAATGGGGTTAGAGCCCTTATAGGAGAGGCCTGTAATCCTGGCACTCAGGAGACTAAGGAGGGAGGATTGCTTGAGGCCAGTTGGAGATCAGCCAGGGCAAAACTGCATCTCTATGAAAATAAATAAATACATAATAATTTTTTTTTTTTTTAAAGAGGCCTAAGGCCAGGTGTGGTGGCTCACACCTGTAATCCCAGGACTTTGGAAGGCCGAGGCGGGTGGATCACCTGAGGTCGGGAGTTTGAGACCAGCCTGGCCAACACGGCGAAATCCCTACTAAAAATACAAAAATTAGCCGGGCCTGGTGGTGTGTCCCTGTAATCCCAGCTACTCAAGAGTCTGAGGCAGGAGAATTGCTTAAGCCCGGGAGGTTGAGGTGGGAGAATGGCTTGAACCAGGGAGGCGGAGGTTGCAATGTGCCAAGATTGTGTCACTGCATTCCAGCCTGGATAACAGAGTGAGACTGACTCAAAAATAGAAAAAAGAAAAAAGAAAAGAGGCCTGAGAGACTCCCTCACTCCTTCTACCATGAGGATAGAAAGAAAAGGTGCCATCTATGAACCAGAAAGTGGGCCCTCATCAGACACAGAATCTGCTAGGGGCCCTGATCTTGGACTTTACAGCCTCTAGAACTGCGAGAAATAAATTTCTGTTTATAAGCTACCCAGTTTGTGGTACCTTGTTATAGCAGTCTGAATGGACTAAAACAATACTGTCAACCTGCTTTTCCTGTGAAGGCTTTCAAGACTGTGTGGTTTTACAGTTAGAGCATGACTCACTGGGACTAGCCACATTCCAAGTGTTCATGGCCACAGGGGACAAGTAACTGCTGAATGGGTGGTGGGTGGTGCAAATCTAAACCTTTCTTTTACTTGGAGAATATTCATAGGGGACAGGAACAAACCATCATGGAGCAGCTGCAGTCTACTCGTCCGGAATAAGCACTTAACATCCATTATTGTTACCTTGCTCCTGAGTTGCTCCCGGTTTGGGATTATCAGTCTCTGCAGAGCTGCAGACGTGGCAGGAGAGATGGGAGGGCGGGGCGGGGCGGGGCAGGGTGCAGGCTGGAGAGTTCTGGACAGGGAGGCAGGGCAGCCACTGGGTGAGTGAAGCAGCTTCTTTGTGAGCTCTCTTAGAAGCTTAGGGGTGGGGGCGGTGTAAGGAAGGAAGGGCATGGGTGATTATGATGCTCATCATTTCAACTTGAGGTCTGTGATTCGCCAGCATCACACAGCCACAACGGAGGCAGAAATGGAATCAAGCCTTCAGATTCCAGAGCCCATGCTTCTCTTTTATCTTATGGATGTCTCCAAGACAGTCATTCAGTCTATCCTTACATTAGTCACGCACAGAGAGCTATAAACAAATTAAGTGAATGATGACAAGTCACCTTGTCAAACTTTTCTGAACGGTGTCCCATTCGCAGACTTCTGGTTAAAAACATGCGCTGAGGTCCCCTGGTGGAGGTCAGGAGTTACTGCAAGGGGCTGGTAAATGGATTTGCGGCTTTCCTGATTTATTAGCTGAATAAATAAAAATAGGACAACTAAGGCCAGGTGCAGCGGCTCATGCCTGTAATCTCAGCACTTTGGGAGGCCGAGGAGCGTGGATCACCTGAGGTCGGAAATTCGAGACCAGCCTGACCAACATGGAGAAACCCCGTCTCTACAAAAATACAAAATTAGCTGGGCGTGGTGGTGCATGCCTGTAATCCCAGGTACTCGGGAGGCTGAGGCAGAATCGCTTGAACCTGGGAAGCAGAGGTTGTGGTGAGCCTAGATAGCGCCATTGCACTCCAGCCTGGGCAACAAGAGGAAACTCCTTTTCAATAAATAAAAATAAAAGGGACAACTATTACATGAATCTTTTAATTTTTTTTCAATAAGGACCTAATACTTGGCAAATACTGGAATCACTGCAATACACTCTCCTGTACAGTCACAGCGATAGCCTAGTTGCAGGCTGCTTCAGTCGTATCATTTTTGGGGTAAGTGTGTTCAGCTGTACTTGGTTATTTCTCAGTTTCTAAGTTTACTACGTGTGCTAATGTGCCTGTTCTCCTGCTAGATTGTCGGCTGCTCAAAGGAAAGACTTAAACTCCTAGTTTAAGGCCTTGCGCATTCTGGGTTCCTAAATGATAATCAACGACATTAAACAAGACACACTGCTGTATTTACAGTGTTTCCACACTCTCTGAAAAGAATGTCAGGGATCCTTCATGGTTTCCCCTGTCCCCCATGATTATATAAGTTAATCATCACCAAAAAGCTCTGGCAGGATTAAATCATGCATTACTATGAAGATTGATGCCCGTGTGGAGTCCATGAATTTGCAATCAGCACTCACTTCATACTTGTTGATGGCAACCTGGTGACTGAGTCCAGATGAGAGCCTAACTGAAGCTTCGGTGAACTGTAGTGTGTCATCTAATTGAGTGACAACCTTAACAACAAGAAGGGAAAGGATTCAGGAAATTGAATGTGTAAAGAGCTCCTCATTGGCTTGTGAGTCTCCATGCCTAGAATATGAGTCATTAATGGCAGGAATATTTGGGGGAGAATTTTGGTCTCAAAATATTCACCACATCAGGAAATGACTCTTTGCTCAATGAGTTACTGTGACAGGTGCGAAAAGTCCTATAAACTCCAGTGTGGATAATCAACATGTGGCTATATGGAAATTAAGTATACGTTTGAGCAGAGAAATAAAAATGGGGAGCATGGGAAATTCCATTTTTGAGATCAGTGTAAAGTTTTCTTCCAGTTGCGCAGGTGTTATGAAAAACTCCAAGGTGGGCCGGGCACGGTGGCTCAAGCTTGTAATCCCAGCACTTTGGGAGGCCGAGGCGGGTGGATCATGAGGTCAAGAGATCGAGACCATCCTGGTCAACATGGTGAAACCCCGTCTCTACTCAAAATACAAAAAATTAGCTGGGCATGGTGGCGCGTGCCTGTAATCCCAGCTACTCAGGAGACTGAGGCAGGAGAATTGCCTGAACCAAGGAGGCGGAGGTTGCAGTGAGCCAAGATCGCGCCATTGCACTCCAGCCTGGGTGACAAGAGCGAAACTCAGTCTCAAAAAAAAGAAAAACTCCAAGGTGATAAAAACTTTACTCCAAGATTATACAACTGTTGGCAAAAGAATATATTCTATCAGGTTTCTAAATTCAACAAATAAGAGAATCCTTCAATTGGTGATATAAAGGGGGAACACAGTAATTTCGTGATCACTGTATTTTTTGAGACAGGTCTTTACTCTCTTGCCCAGGCTAAAGTGTAGTATGCCATCTTGGTTCACTGTAACCTCCGCCTTCTGGGTTCAAGTGAGGCTCAAGTGATCTTCCTGCCTCAGACTACCGAGTAGCTGGGACTATAAGTGTGTACCACCATGGCTGGCTAATTTTTGTACGTTTTGTAGAGATGGTGTTTTGACATGTTGCCCAGGCTGGTCTTGATCTCCTGGGCTCAAATGACCTGCCCACCTCGGCCTCCCAAAGTGCTGGGATTCAGGCATGAACCACTGCAGCCAGCCACTAATGTTTTAATAAGATGCACCAGCTGGGTGTGGTGGCTCAAGCCTGTAAACCTAGAGCTTTGGGAGGCCAAGGTGGGTGGATTGCCTGAGGTCAGGAGTTTGAGACCAGCCTGGCCAATATGGCGAAACCCTGTCTTTACTAAAAATACAAAAAATTAGCCAGGTGTGGTGGCAGGTGCCTGTAATCCCAGCTACCTGGGAGGCTGAGGCAGGAGAATCACTTGATCCTGGGAAGTGGAGGTTGCAGTGAGCTGAGATTGCGCCATCGCACTCCAGCCTGGGCAACAAAAGCAAAACTCCAACTAAAAAAAAAAAAAAGATGCGGCCAGGCGTGGTGGCTCAAGCTTGTAATCCCAGCGCTTTGGGAGGCCGAGGCGGGTGGATCACGAGGTCAAGAGATCGAGACCATCCTAGTCAACATGGTGAAACTCCGTCTCTACTAAAAATACAAAAAATTATCTGGGCATGGTGGCGCGTGCCTGTAATCCCAGCTGCTCAGGAGGCTGAGGCAGGAGAATTGCCTGAACCCAGGAGGCGGAGGTTGCGGTGAGCCGAGATCGCGCCATTGCACTCTAGCCTGGGTAAGAAGAGCAAAACTCCGTCTCAGAAAGAAAAAAAAAAATGCACAAAAAATCGTGAGTGTAACTTTAAAATTGGATTTCTCACTTTTAATTTAAAGTCAGAATAGGTAGCACAATTACATGGCTCAGGGTATACAGTCCTATTAGCATCCAGTTTCCTTCCCTCTAAGCACACTGATGTCACCAATGTCAAAAAATATACGTTCTATGTATAGTTTTTTCTGTGATAATTTAGGCACATGAAAATACATGTAGCTATACTTTCTCTTCACTTTTACAAAAACGGTACCGCCATAAGCATTGTGCCCCTCGCGTTTTTCACTGACTGTATTTTGGAGCTCTTATCATATCGGTACACAGAAAGACTCCTCATGTCTTTTTGTGGCTACTTAGTGTTATATTCCTTGGACGTATTATAGCATAATTGATTTAACCAGTCCTTTTGATGGACATTTAAGTTATTGCTAATCTTTTGCTATTACAAACAGTGCGGCCATACCCTCACATTGCGCATGCTCCAAGGGGCCGTATCACCTGCAGAGGGGTGAAAATGGTTTCTTGACGGAGGCAAAGAAATTTCTCTTTTTCCTTATAATATACAGATATGCATACAGCACACAAATAGATATACATACAGCACACAAATAGATATACAGTATATCTATGGTACTATAATTTTTTTTTTTTTGTTTTTTGAGTTGGAGTTTCGCTTTTGTTTCCCAGGCTGGAGTACAGTGGTGTGATCTCAGCTCACTGCAACCTCCGACTCCCAGGTTCAAGCAAATCTGCCTCAGCCTCCCAAGTAGCTGGGATTATAGGCATGTGCCACCGCACCCAGCTAATTTTTTAATTTTTAGTAGAGGTGGGGTTTCATCATGTTGGCCAGGTTGGCCTCGATCTCCCGACCTCTCGATCTGCCCACCTTGGCCTCCCAAAGTGCTGGGATTACAGGCGTGAGCTACCATGCCCGGCTATGGTATTAACTTAGAAACATTTGCATTGTTACCATAGTTTCTTCTTTTTCTTTTTTCTTTTTTTGAGACAAAGTCTCACTCTGTCACCTAGGCTGGAGTGCAGTGGTGCAATCTTGGCTCACTGCAACCTCTGCCTCCTGCGTTGCAGCCATTCTCCTGCCACAGCCTCCCGAGCAGCTGGGATTACAGTCAACTCCCATCATTCCCAACTAATTTTTGTATTTTTAGTAGAGATGGGGTTTCACTATGTTGGCCAGGCTGGTCTCGAACTCCTGACTTTAGGTGATCCGCCTGTCTCGGCCTCCCAAAGTGCTGGGATTACAGGCGTGAGCCACCATGCCTGGTCCAGTTTCCGGTTAATTTTAGAGTTTCTGCATTAAAAAAAAATTCTCCCAAATGCCACTTGGGAAACATCCTTTGCACTCATGAACTCATCTGGCACCAGTCAGGGTTAGAATAACTCCTACTCTCCCTTGTGTGTAATTACAGTCCACATTCTTTGAGAAAAAGAGGAATAAAGGGGTCATGACCAAAACATAATCATTTACAAATTACTGTGAATCCTTCTCTAGTTAAAAGCTAACACACACCAAGCATTTTATCCACTGAAGATTTGTTGGGGGTCACATGTATCTCCAAGTCTCTCTTGTTTGTTTTTTTTTTTTTGAGACAGAGTCTCACACCATTGCCAGGCTGGAGTGCTGTGGCATGATCCTGGCTCACTGCAATCTCCACCTCCCGGGTTCAAGCGATTCTCCTGCCTCAGCCTCCTGAGTAGCTGGGACTATAGGTGTGTGCAACCACGTCCAGCTAATTTTAGTGTTCTTAGTAGAGATGATTTTGCCACACTGGCCAGGATGGTCTTGATCTCTTAACCTTGTGATCCACCCTCCTTGGCCTCCCAAAGTGCTGGGACTACAGGCGTGAGCCATTGCACCCGGTTCCAAGTCTCTTTCAAAACCTCTCTCTGCTGCTCTCACGGAAGCCATTGCTCTCCTCACACCCTGCCGCTTCCTTTCACAGCCCAGCAGGCTTGTTTTCTGCCTTCAAAACCACTGCCAGTCCTTGGCCAGCCTTCTTGGGGACAAGCCAGCTTCCTGTGTCCCAATGGGGAAGAGAGCTTCTGTTCATATTATTTATCAGGAACCAGTCAGGTTGGAGGCATAGCCAGTCTCAGGACAGGAGAGGCAAACAATGTCACCAAAATGCCGAGACATCCCTTGAAATACAGCCAAGGGAACCAAGCTGTGCTTACAAGAATTCCAGCACTGACTGGAAGGTGTGCCTGTGACCGGTGAGGGGACCCCTCAGCTGTGCAAAGTGCCAGCTCCAGGAGCTCTCGCTGGCTGCCAGCTGCCTTCTAAGGAAGTTGGCCCTGTGCCTTCCTCCTCCACCACCCACCCTATTTTATGGATTTATTTATTTCTGAGACAAGGTCTTGTTCTGTTGCCCAGGCTGGAGTGCAGTGGCAAGATCACAGCTCACTGTAGCCTTGACCTCCCAGGCCCAAGGGATTCTCCCACCTCAGCCTTCCAAGTAGCTGGGACCACAGGCACATGCCACTATGTCTGGCTAATTTCTTTTTTTTTTTTTTGAGAGAGACAAGGGTCTCCCTATGTTGCCTGGCTGGTCTTGAACTTGTGGTCTCAAGCGATCCTCCTGCCTCAGCCTCCTGAGTAGCTAAGACTAGAGGCATGCACCAACGCACCCAGCTAGTTTTTTACTTTTTGTAGAGACAGAGTCTCACTTTGTTGCCCAGACTGGTCTCAAACTCCTGGGCTCAAGCAATCCTTCCACCTCAGTCTCCCAAAGTGCTGGGATTCTGGGTGTGAGTCACTGCATGTGACTTGTTTTTTCAAAACCCTGGGGTAGCAGAGAACAGCTGGCAGCAACCTGAGGAGTCATCTTATTTCCCCAGTCATTGAGTGCAATGACATGAGAAACAAAAGATCCAGCTTTTTTTTTTTTTTTAAGATGGAGTCTCATTCTTGTTGCCCAGACTGGAGTGCAATGGTGTGATCTTGGCTCACTGCAACCTCAGCCTCCCAGGTTCAAGTGATTCTGCTGGCTCAGCCTCCCTAGTAGCTGGGATTACAGGCACCTGCCACCACACCCAGCTAATTTTTTGTATTTTTAGTAGAGACGGGGTTTCACTATATTGGCCAGGCTGGTCTCGAACTCCTGACCTCAGGTGATCCACCCACCTCAGCCTCCCAAAGTGCTGGGATCACAGGTGTAAGACACCACACCCAGCTTGATCTTCAAGCTTTGTATCCACCCTACAGGCCCTCCATACACTGCTTCCAGTTCCCACCTTCCAATGTTGCTTCTTCCACACCAGTGAGAAGCTGAGAAGCAGAGAGAAGCAGACCCCAGCTGTGGGAAACACAGTGTGCGCAGGAAGCAACTGCAGGTCACTCAGAAGTGGCGCCCCAGGGGGACGTTGTTATATAAGGTGGTCCCACTTTCCCAGTAAGAATCTCCAAAGAGCTCTCAGTGTAGTTTTTGTTTGCATTTCTTTTGCTAATGAGGCTATCTTCCCCGTAGTAAAAGTCATATGCATTTCATTTTCTGTGAACTGTTAATCATGTTTGCTAACTTTTCCTATAATATTAGTTGATCCTTATGGATTTCTATGAGGTTTTATGTCTTCAGGAAATTAATCTCTTGCTGGAAAATGGAGTGCAGGTGTTTTCCCACTTTGACATTTGCTTTTTGACTTGATCACAGCAGGTTCATCACATGTACTGTTTTCATTTTGCGGTCAAACGTATCAATCTTTTCCTTTATGGCTTCTGGAACTTGAGTGATAATTAGGTAACTTTTGTCTTTTTTAAATGTATATTTCCAACTAAGAAAGAAAGAAAGAAGGAAAGGAAAGAGAGAGAAAGAAAGAAAGAAAAAGAAAGAAAGAGAGAAAGAGAGAGAGAAAGAAAGAAAAAGAAAAAGGGAAAGAAGAAAGAAAGAAAGAAAGAAAGAACAAAAGAAAGAAAGAGAGGAGAAATCTTAGAAAATAAGATTACTGATTAGGGCTGGACACGGTGCCCCGGGTAGGCTAATAGGAGAAACATTGCAAATCAATATTCTCCAAATATTTATTTAAATTTACTTAGGCTAGGTACAGTGGCTCGCCTCTGTAATCTCAGCACTTAGGAAGGCTAAGGGAGGAGCATCCGTGGAGGCCAGGAGTCTGAGATAAGCCTGGGCAACATAATGAGACTCCCATCTCTTTAAAACATTTTTTTAAAATTAGCTGGACGAGATGGTGCATGCCTGTTGTCCCAGGAGGCTGAGGCAGGAGGATCGCTTGAGTCCAGGAGATTGAAGTTGCAGTAAACTTAGATTGCACCACTGCCCTCTAGTCTTGGTGACAGAGTGAGACCCTGTCTCTAAAAAATAAGGACCAAAAAAAAAATAGTAAGACCATAGCTGATCCTGCTTGGGGACCCCAAAAACAAACAAGGAGGAATTTGGGAGGGGTCCAGAGTTCACACAGAGGTTAGATATGGAGCCAAAGAAATAGCCCTTTTGTCCAGGCTCACGCCTGTAATCCCAGCACTTTGAGAGGCTGAGGTGGGTAGATCACAAGGTTAGGAGATCGAGACCATCCTGGCCAACATGGTGAAACCCTGTCTCTACTAAAAATACCAAAAATTAGCTGGGCGTGGTGGCACGCTCCTGTAATCCCAGCTACTCAGGAGGCTGAGGCAGGAGAATCCGCTTGAACCCAGGAGTCAGAGGTTGCAGTGAGCCAAGACTGCACCACTTCACTCCTGCGTGACAAAAGAGTGAGACTGCCTTAAAAAAAAAAAAAAGCCCTTTGGTTACTGTCAATGTGATTAATATGTTAGCATAGTGATATCCGGGGAAAACAGTATTGGTTAGATAAGAGAGGAAGAAGCGGTGAGGATGTTAGAGTCTGAGTAGCAAGCCTAGGAAGAGTGTATCCAGTAATAGTGAGCCACAGAGGGTTCTTGAGGAGAGGAAGTGTGTGTTTGTTTAAGGTAGATTCTTCTGGTGTCCAGGGTAGATCAGAAGGGCAGGGGAACAGAAATGGCATGAACATTGTCATCGACATGTAATGCGATTGGAGGACCTTAATCAAGGTGGTTGACAGCAGAAATGAAAATGATGGAGAGTCCGAGAGAGCACAGAGGAAGTGTCTGTCTTCAGATCAAGCATTCCCCTGGCCTTCAGCATTCCCCTGGCCTCCAGCATTCCCCGGCCTCCAGCATTCCCCTGGCCTCGAGAATGCTGTAATTCTGGCCAACTCCAGCTTGTTTTCTATAACCCAGCTTCTCCTCATTCAGGAAGGCTCCTCAAACTCCCACCATGCTGGCCAGGCTGGTCTCAAACTCCTGACCTCAAGTGATTGACCTGCCTCGGCCTCCCAAAGTGCTGGGATTATAGGCCTGAGCCACCACGCCACGCCTAGAGCTTCATTTCTCAACTTTTAAAGAATAATTCTTCTAAGGAGCCCTTTTAGAGATTTTCCCCTCCTAATTGCCTTTCTCCCCACCATGAATAAAATTTTTTTTTTTCTGAGACAGGGTTTCACTCTGTTGCCCAGGCTGGAGTGCAGTGGCTCTATCTCTGCTCACCACAACCTCTGCCTCCCAGGCTCAAGCGATTCTCCTGTGTCAGCCTCCCAAGTCGCTGAGATTACAGGTGCACACCACCATGCCTGGCTAATTTTTGTATTGTTAGTAGAGACGGAGTTTCAGTATGTTAGCCAAGCTGGATAAAATTTTAATATCACAGACATACTCTCTATCTGTTTATGTTTATACAATACTGTTTATAGAGCCTCTTGGAGGATGACAAACCATTGTATTATCCAGGACCTCTTCATGCCCTCCCGGGAGCCCCTTTCACATCGCACCCATAGACCATGCAGGGTATAGGGTGACTATGCCAGTGTCCTAGGCTTACTGTAACAAATTACCACAAACTTGGTGTCTTAAAACAACAGACACTTACTCTCTCATAGTTCTCGGTTCCAGAAGGTCAAAATCAAGGTATCTACTGGGCTGTGCTGCCTCCAGAGGCCTTAGGAGGGAACCCTTCCTGGCCTCTTCCAGCTCCTGGTGGATCCTGGAGTGGCTTGTGGCAACTGGACTCCGATCTCTGCCTCTGTCATCACAAAGCATTTTCCTCTCCTCTGTGTCTTCTCCTCTTCTGGGTGTCAAATCTCAGACCTCCGTCGTTCTCATATAAGGACACCTGTCACTGGATTTTGGGCCCACACTGAGCATCTAGAATATCTCAGCTGGAGATGTTTAACTTTTTTCAACTAAGGCCACACACACAGCTGCCAGTGGCTAAGACATTCTTTCTAGAAGCCATCATTTAATTGCAATAATGACGAAAATATTTCTAGAGGCAGGGGATCCATCTCTTGCTGGTAGAGGAATGTCACATTCATTCTTCAGTGACATCAGCCAGAAAGCTCTGCGTACATGTCATAACTCAGACTGCTGGTCTAGTGTACTTTTTAACACTGTGATTTTTCTAGAAGTTACAGTGATTTTATTGCAAAAAAATCGGGGGAGCACTTGTCCCTCAGATTTTGCCTACCCCAGAAAAGACGTCTGAAAAACTTCTGGAAAACCCAGTTTTAGCTCCTAAACTTTGCCTCAGAGGTAGCCCTTTTGTGTCCTCTAGTGGAAATTATGGTAACTGCAGCCACACTTTTACGAGGAACTGGTAGTTGCAGATTTAAAATGATTAGGGAGAGGCAGGTTACGTTTCAGCACAAAAAAAGGAGCTTGGGCCTTCTATACTATGATCCAATCCAATTTACTGTGCACCTTTGGGAGAAGCAATGCTATACAGAGAAAAAGGAGACTGCCTGAATTGTGGATTTGGTTCTTCTCTGCCCTGCACTTCCGTTTTTACAGAAACAAAAGAAGCTGAGGTTGCTTGGGGGAGGGAGGAAGAGAGAATGATGACAGCGGTGTATCTCCTCCAGCCATAAAAATCCTAAGAAAGGAGTAAAGTGCTTTCCTTAAAGAGATATTGAAATGTCTTGGTTTTCAGATTTTTTTTTTTTTTGAGACGAAGTCTGGCTCTGTCACCAGGCTGGAGTGCAGAGGTGCAATCCCGACTCACTGCAACCTCCACCTTCTGGGTTCAAACAATTCTCCTCCCTCAGCCTCCCAAGTGGCTGGGACTACAGGTGCGCACCACCGTGCCTGCCTAATTTTTTTCTGTATTTTTGATAGAGACGGGGTTTCACCATATTGGTCAGGCTGATCTCAAACTCCTAACCTCATGATCTGCCTGCCTTGGCCTCCCAAAGTGCTGGGATTATAGGTGTGAGCCACTGCACCCGGCCGGTTTTCAGTTTTTAATCATACTTTGGCCAGAATATCACTACTTGGTAACACTTCGAAGAAAACCTAAGCAAATCCTCCAACTATATTTTCTTGCAATTTCTCATCATTAGATCTCATGACAGTAGCAACCTAATGGAGGAAGAAAATCATGTGTGGAAAGGCCATGCCCCGTGCAAGAATATTCACACCCAACAGCATCTCCAGGTAGCATTTGTGGGAGAGTTAGCCCCCAGCTCCGTCACAGTGGCCCTCCTTCCTGGCAGAAGCATTAATAAGCATTCAGGCGGTATTGAGTGGAATTGCCACACTAGCTAGAGGGGCAGAGGCTGCCTTGGTCTCTTTTCGGTGGTGGCTTAAATACTGAGTGTTTCTTGCTTTTTGGTTGGCAAAGGGCTTTGTCACTTCCACTTCGTGGATTGCCTTCAATGTAGAGCCCTCATGACCCAATTTCTGGAGCACAGCCACCCCACTGCGGGGTGGAAGTTGTCATTCCTGGCCCCCCACAGGCCGTGAAAGCACCTGCCAGACATACTCACTTTCTTTTCCCCCCTTGAAGCTGTTTTTCTAGGGGAGATTTCTTCTGCTTTCTCGGGAATAGGGAGAATTGATTGGTAAAGGACTTCAGAGAAATCTTACGCAAAGTAGCTAAGTAACACAATGCCACATAAGTGTATTTGTGTTTAGGCAGGTTTTCTCAATAGATGACTCTGGATCTCAGCCATCTCTTAGAATGTTATTTCTACTGGAAAGTCCATCTGGTAATTCATATTCAAATACACGGCCGGCCGGCATAGTGGCTCACGCCAGTAATCCCAGCACTTTGGGAGGCCAAGAGGGGCGGATCACCTGAGATCAGGAGTTTGTAACTACCCTGGCCAACCTGGTGAAACCCCATCACTACTAAAAGTACAAAAATTAGCCAGGCATGGTGGCAGGCGCCTGTAATCCCAGCCACTCAGGAGGTAAGGCAGGAGAATCGCTTGAACCTGGGTGGCAGAGGTTGCAGTGAGCCAAGATCTCACCACTGCACTCCAGCCTCGGTGACAGAGTGAGACTCTGTCTCAAAAAAAAAAAAATATATATATATATATATATATATGTATGCACACACACATATACATATATATACACATATACATTCACATACATATATATGTGTATATATGCACAAATACATATGTATACAAAAATATGTGTATGCATATATATTTTTTTGAGACAGAGTCTCACTTTGTAGCCCAGGCTGGACTGCAGTGTTGCCATCTCGGCTCACTGCAACCTCTGCCTCCCGAGTTCAAGGTATTCTCATGCCTCAGTTTCTCGAGTGGCTGGAATTACACACATGCATCATTATGCCTGGCTAATTTTTAGTTCAAGTATTAATCAAATTAACTTGTGTGTTGTACATTGTGTCAAGCTCTGGGCACACACTGGTGGGTAAGATGGACTGTTGGCTGTCCTTTTGAGATTTACCAATAGGGAGATAAAGATTAATCAAATGCCATAATCGATAAGTGCTATAAAGGGCAAACACGGCGGGTGTATAATAGATGGACTTGGTTTAATGGGGAGGGAGCAGTCAGGCAAGTCTGAGCAGAGACCTGGAGAAGAGTGAGCTTGAGCAGAGGGCAGAGGGAGAGAAAAAAGGCGCAACATAGTCTTGAGACCCCAGCAGTTAGTAGAATTGAACCAGGTGTAATGAATACTACTCATACACGCACTCCCTCATTAGTTCCATTAATCTTCATTAGCTCAGCTATTTCAGGTAAATGGATGTGGGAGGTCTCGTTCTAAATTTGTAGGCAAACTGAGTTGGTAGCAGTTAAATTAGAAGCTCTTAAAATTTCAAATCAGGGAAGTTGCTTTGGTCTTGAAAAGCGCCTGAAGGCCACTGTTTAGGGAGTTCTTGAAGGCAAGGCTGAGATCTGATTCACTGTGTCGCCCTGTGTCACCACAATTAATAGCACAAGCGATACACAGAGAAGTTATCTAAAACGCTGATGTGTTCTGTAACTGTTTACTAACTATAAAGGTTGCTGATACCATGGAGGAGAATGAATTTGTGGCTGTGGCAGCCTCATCTGTAGAGGGCCACCGTCCACTCCTCCCCTCCTTGGATGCCCACGTCATTCCTCTGCTGGTTGCGGAGTCTGTTTCTCCGCCCAATCTGGGCTGGCCCAGGTGACTTATGGACCAATAGGATGCAGTGAAATGATGGTTGCGATTTCTGAGTCCTAAGAAGCCCCTCAGCACCATCTTGGGGCTGGTGGAGTGCTCACTTACTCTGAGGCCGTTTTGTCTGCCCTGAGATCCCCACACGTGGAGAAGGTGATGCTGGCCAGCCCGTGCACCAGCCATGTACGTGAAGGAGCCGTCTTGGATGATCTGCTCCAGGTGTATGTCAAAGAAGAAAAAGCTGAGGTCCCAGCCACATGGCTCCTGAAACCATTCAAGCTATCCCACCTCATACTAGCGTGGTGGAGCAGAGACAAGCCAACTCCAATGTGCGCTAGATGTTTTTTTAAAATGTCTTTACTACTGTTAAGCAGCAGATGTCTGCAAACACTGCTTTAGCAGCACACGCTAAGCATAGAACAGCCCTTGTGAGCATGGACAAGGTTGACCCGCACGTGGGAGAAATGTTGCTCATTTTGTTGTTACCCTTTCCTGTTCCTTCACTGGCACTGTGTTTATAACTCCCGTGTAAACTTTACATTGGTTTACATTGTAAACCTTGCATTAAGGAGACAGCAAAGTAGTTTAGAACTTGGGTGGTTTTGTTGTTGTTGAGACAGTCTCCCTCTGTCACTCAGAGTGGACTGCAGTGGCGCAATCTTGGCTCACTGCAACCTCCCCTTCTGAGTTCAATCAATTCTCCTGCCTCAGCCTTGCAAGTAGCTGGGACTACAGGCGCGTGCCATCACACCCAGCTAATTTTTGTGTTTTTAGTAGAGACGAGGTTTCACCATGTTGGACAAGGTGGTCTCGATCTCTTGACCTCGTGATCTGCCCACCTTGGCCTCCCAAAGTGTTGGTATTACAGGCGTGAGCCATTATGTGTGGCCGATCTTGAGTGCTTTTAGCCAAGATAGTTATTTTTATTTTTATTTTGAGATGGAGCCTCACTCTTGTCACCCAGGCTGGAGTGCAGTGGCACGATTTTGGCTCACTGCAACCTCTTTATTCCAGGTTCAAGTGATTCTTCTGCCTCAGTCTCCGGAGTAGCTGGGATTACAGGCATGTGCCACCATTAGCCTGGCTAATTTTTGTATTTTTAATAGAGATGAGGTTTTGCCATGTTGACCAGGCTGGTCTTGAACTCCTGACCTGAGGTGATCCACCTGCCTTGCCCTCCCAAAGTGCTGGGATTACAGGTGTGAGCCACCATGCCCAGCCCAGTTTATTTGAATTTGAGTTTTGTGACTAACACAAGCTGAGTGACTTTGAGCAATTTGCTCAGCTTGTCCAAGCCTGTTTCCTCATCCGTTAAATGAAAATGACATGACTAGTACTGACATCCTGGTGTATTTAAGATTAAATTCAATAATGCATGTCAAATACTTAGCGTCTGTCACATATTGTGTTCAGTCAATGGTGAAGATGACCCCCAGAGGAAAACAGCCTCTTTCAATTCAGTCTTTCATTCATACTCATCTTTAAATTCACTTTACACTTCAGAGTCTGGAGCATAGTAGGCGATAAAGGCTGTTGAATGAATGCCCAAATAAAACCTTATGTTATAAACTTTATTTTTAATTTTTGAGATGGGGTCTCACTCTGTCACCCAGTTTGGAATGCAGTGGAATGATCTTGGCTCACTGCAAATTCCACCTCCCAGGCTCAAGTGATCCTCCCCCCTCAGCCTCCCAACCTCCCAAGTAGCTGAGACCACAGGCATATACCACCATGCCCAGCTAATTTTTTTTTTGGTAAGCGATCCACCTGCCTCAGCCTCCCAATGTGTTGGGATTATAGGCATGAGCCACCACGTGTAGCCCCTTATGTATAAAATTTAATATTGATCTCTTTAACATAAACTTTGCTTATACATTATTTGGAGCCAACCATTTTAGGACAGTGGAATGTTGTCATTTCTACCAGGAAGCCTTGTAGAGTCTGGTGTCAGTGGAATAAAGTCAATTTTTTTTTTTTTTTTTGGCACTTAGGACCTCCCACAGCTGGACAGGACCTCAAGGACCATCCCCAACACCCAGTCTCCTGATGCTTATGAGAACCCTGTAGAGCGAGTGGCTTGTCTGGGGCCACCCACCCACTGTGAGAACTCTACTGCAGTCCAGAACTTTCTCCCTATGGCGTCCTTCCCGTTTTCCTTTGCATTTTAGGGTCATTCAGTGGGGTTGGGACTGACCATCACTAATCTCTTTTGTGAAGGGATTGGGCAACTCAGGAGAACTCAGGTGAGAATCCAGTGGTTGGCTGTGTCCAGATCTCTCCCGTAGCATCTGTCTGATTTGTCATAATGGCCTGCACTGAAATGGTGACTCACAATTAAAAAGCCCCTTTAAATGGTGGCAATAGGTCAGATGGGATGCCGTTTCCTTTTTCTGTAGTTAAGGTGGGGTTTCATCTCTCTTCATGGGTCTCTCCTCCATTTCTAAGGCAAATATGTCCTCTCTCGTTTTATTATTATTTTTTTTTAATGAGACGGAGTCTCACTGTCACCAGGCTGGAATGCCGCAGTGCAATCTCACCTCACTCCAACCTCTGCCTCCCAGGTTCAAGCAATTCTCCTGCCTCAGCCTCCCAAGTAACTGGGACTACAGGAGCACGCCACCACACCCAGTCAGTTTTTGTATTTTTAGTAGAGATGTGGTTTCACCATATTGGCCAGGCTGGTCTTGAACTCTTGAACTTGTGATCCAATTGCTTCAGCCTCCCAAAGTGCTGGCATTACAGTCGTGAGCCACAGTGCCAGGCCACAAATGTCCTTTCTTAACTTACTGTACTGTGTTCAGTGAGACTCAACAGATTCTTTGGTTTTGCTAACCTGAGAACACAAAACATAAGTTTAGTTACGAGGCTTTAATTTTAAGTCTCAAATGAGTGATGAAATGCAGACACCAATTACACAAACTTAAGGCTTCAATTACTTTTTCCTCCTTTTGAAATAATAAGGATGGCTCTTCACAGGCCCGGTGTGGGTGTTTTCACTTAGAGCACGTACTTCAGCTAGGGTCCAAATAGGGCTATAAGGAAAATAGCCTGCTGTTCTCAGCTCTCAAAGTCCTGGAAGTAAGTAAATTTCCATGCACTAAAAGATGTAAGATGGGTTGGGTATGGTGCCACACGCCTGTAATCCCAGCACTTTGGGAGGTTGAGGTGGGAGGATCGCTTGAGCCCAGGATTTTGAGACCAACTTGGGAAACATAGGGAGACCTTGTTTCTTAAAAAATAAAAAAAATAGCTGGCTGTGGTGGTCCCTAGTAGTCCCAGCTATGCAGGAGGCTGGAGTGGGAGGATTTCTTGAGCCCAGAAGTTTGAGGCTGCAGTGGGGTCTAATTGAGCCACTGCACTCAACCTGGACAACAGAGTGAGACACTGTCTCAAAAAAAAAAAAAAAAAAAAAAGATGGAAGACATTACCAGCCACAGAACATTATCCAAATAGTAGGTAAAAGAAAATACATGTACAGTTTGGAAAATCCACGTAAATTCTTCATTAGGACTTAAGGGAAACAAAATCAGCTGGAGGACGTCCCCCACTCCTCACTGCCATGCACTCACACGCACGCACAGCCGGCGTTAGTCTCTACTCATTTCAGGAGATTGCGTTTCAAACAAAAAAAGTTCAATTAATCAAATTTTCCTAAGAAAAGCTTCTACTGGCCAGCATGGCCACAGAGGGAGGGTGGGGAAACGCAGGTGTGCAGACTCTGAAACCCACAGCTGCGCCTTTACATTCTGAAATGTTTCTAAGAACAGAAGTTTCTGTTGCCCACATTTCAATCTTGAATTGTGTAAACCTCTCTGACATATTCATTTTCGAAGTTAAAATCCTTACTTGGGACACCCGAATCTCATGTCTCCCACTTACAAGATTTTTGAGACATTTTTTCCAAGTCAGAGAGGCGAATTTACGAAGTTATACTGGGAGGTAGAGGGGAGGCAAAGGCAGCAACACATTATTTATATGGACATTCCCAAGTCAGTTAACTAACCACATTCCACTCAACCTACTTGGGAAAAAATTGTGCGGTTTTAAAATTGGGATTTAATATACAAGTCAGTGTTAACATTATGTTTAAAATAAATTAACCCAGATAAGAATTTGGCCTCCAGGAAAATCAGAGTTCTACTCAAAATCTAATACTGGTTAGTATTAACCAACTGCTAGGGTGGTAAATTTTCAGGATCTAATGAAAAGCTTGTTCAATCTGACGGCTTTCTAAGTAGTGGCATAAGTGACATGAGAAGGAACAAAGCCCATTACACAGCAGTACCTCCTTTTGAACTAATATGTTCTAATGCTTTTTCTTATTCACGGAAAAATATCCAAGAAGTAAAATATTTTTTTTCAGTTTCTACTACAGAAATTCTATTTTTAAAATTTGCACCTGTGTATCTGCTGTAACTTAATTTAAGCATACTTCTAATTAGCATCATAAAGGAAGTTAGGAAAGAGGCATAGCTCAAGAAGTTGCAGCCAATGAAGACCAGGATAATAACTTGTCAGAAAGAGGCCACATGGGGAACAGGCATTGCCCAGGTTGAATGGTCACTTGCTGGTGTTAAAGCTCTGACATTTGACTTCCTCCACTACTTTTAGGTCAGTCAAGTCCATCTGAGGTAACTGACTGAGCTCCCACAAGTAAAACTGGAGATATGACATCTCACTTGATACAATTGGCATCATGCAGGCTTTTTATCCAAGATCTAAGGCTTCTAAGCTGGAATATTTTACCTCAGTTACCTCAGTTGCCTGCTGGGAAGCTGGGGGCCAAATTTGTAGCCCACTTATAATCGCATTTTGTGTACAGGTTCACTCCTGATTTAATATTTTGTCACCTCCTCTTTGCTCAGAGCATATTTAGTCTAAATAAATGTTATTGTGTTGTATGTGTCTCTGCAAGCCCTCTTAAAAACTTCCTGGGACAAGGCGATGCATAAACAAACTTTAGATAAATTATAATCTAAATAAATATAACCAGGATAAAGTGAATCACACTTACTACATATCGCAGGCTGCTTCAAGACAAAGGTATCAGAGATTTAAAAGACGGTAACATTTCTTAGCAAATTCATATTCTCTCTGGGCAGTATCAGACTTGTAAAAATCTGAATTTCAGGAGTTTACAATGAAAGATGAATTCAAACTGCTCCCAAATGTTTTCAGAAGCTTCTGAATTTCCAAAAATATTAAAAAATAGAATCATTCAAGCTTAAAAGAAGTCTCTGGAAAGGTGCTTGGTTGTGGTATATCACAGCATACAGGATAACCAGAGGTGGAATCTTTATTTCACAAGTTTCAGGATACAGTACAAAACGAATCTGTACATCTCTCTATTAACAGGATGTTTGTTTACACAATTATATTACACTTCACCAACCTTTATACTGTATTTCATTACATACAAAATAAATTTACAAAAAAAGTCTATTATGTTGTTCCTTCACAATGCCAGCCTAAGGTCTTTTAAAACTTCCTTTTCTACGTATGTATAGTGGTTACATCTTGATATCAACATTATGAGTTTTGTGAGTTTATTTTTTAATCAGAGAGAATAGTGTCAGCCTGTTTGTCAAACCAAATAGGAAAAACAGCATGTGAGATGATTCCCCGCACATAACCAAGGAATCCTTTCATGCATACAATGTTGGATTTTTACTTGTACAAATAGTCACTTTAACATATAAATTATCTTTCCTTGGGATCGTTTTAAATTTTCTTGAAATACCAAGTGGGTGGAGAAATTTAGCTTCTTTTCAATGAATACCACACATTTAAAATCCAGATTGTGCCTGGCATTCAGGAGTGTTATATTTTCATTTATATTTGAGAGTGATGGCTGATGAAAAATATTTGCATGAAAATAGAAGTTTTCTTTTGTTCTGATAATTTCTTACATACTTCTAGTCATAATCATGTGTAATATATATATGCAATTCAGTTTCAAAACAAATATCAGCTGTCTCTGAAACAAATATAGCTCTGCTCGTCTTGGCAGTTAAAGGGGCTGTTTTCCTGACACATTTTGTTTTGAAATGTGCATGTGAAATGTTAGCCCGAACCTCTGCAAAGGAAGTTTTTGCATATGTAGTTAGACATTAATATACATGCTACACACATAAAGAATTGTGTTTTTCATTTATAGGCCTGCATGCATACTTCCAAAATACTGGTTTGAAGAATGAACATGAGGAACAAAGAAGGGAGGGAAAAACAAAGAAAACAAAAACAAAACCAAAAAATCCTATATATAATAATAAAATACTTAAGTTTCCTTGAGGCATCAACAGCTCTTTAAATAAATCATCAGATCATCACCACATCACTGGCAGAAGTTTCCAAAACTTCCCAATAGGACAGTGACAAAATGGCTTAGTGGCAAAACTCTTACATGTAAGGTAAAAATTAACCTAATATGCAGAAAAGTAACAAATCCTTAAGAGTATCAAGATTAATAATTTATAAATTAATCTGAGTTGAATGCTAAATAATAAATTTTGAAGTCATCTTTGATTTACTTTTTCTGTGCCATTCACTACTCATGAAAAATAAGCCTCACCTAGAAAACAGAAACTGAAACTAGAAACATGGAGAGACAGGAAAAAAAAAAAACCACAAGAAACCCACCAATGCTACCTCTGTAAAATAAAGTAGAAGCAAGATGAATAGTTTCAAGACAGTCAGCTAACCAACAAACCGAATGCACACAAGAGAAGAGTAAAGAGGGTACTGTCATCATATTCGAAGGCAGGAAGACGGACTAGAAAAGGTCTTAGGAGAGATCGGCTACCATGGACAAATGAAGCCACACTCTATCTGTTAAATCTAAATTCTAGCATTAAAACTCCTGAATCCTGGAGTCAGTTTAATGTCACTGACATTAACTAACTTAGTTATTGTCATTTTATTCAAATGGATGCCATTTGATTAGGTAAGTATTGAGCATTATTTTAGGAGAAAAACCAAACCCAACTCCTATTTGCGTAGGTACCATGTCCCATGAACAGAAAAGAAGAGAGCAAAGTATTTTTGAGAGACAGTCCTTAAGTGAAGCCCTAAGAACTAAGTTATTTGAAAGATACCATTCACAAACTGCTGGAAGCAAAGGACCCAGGGTAAAATGAAGTGGAAACAAGCCAAGAAAAGGAAATTCAGAACATCAACAATAAAAAAAAAGGCGAGTGGCAAGCTAGTAAGAAGTGCGTTAACATATGAGGAACAAGACTGCACTTTCCCGTTGAACCTTAGGTAGCACACACAGTTTTAAAGAAATGTTTTCTCAAAGCACATACTCCGCGGGGGGGAAGGAAAGTTACATCTAAAAATGTTGCTAATAGAAAAATTAGGGTGGATGGCTGAAGAAAAAAAGTGAAAGCTGATAGTTATCTTAGGTGGTTTTTCAACTTTTAAATAAATTATAACAGTTCCTTCTAAAGGAAGTGTGGCTGCTACCATGGATTACATTTATTTTGAAGCAGGGAGAAGGGGCAGTGGTGGAGACACCAATGTACTGTACCAAATCTCTACGTGTAAGAGACCAAACAAGTCTTTGTATTTACAAGAGCTGCCTAAAGCACATTACACTTAGGGGGCTAAAATTTCCTAGCTTTCACAGATATGCTTTCATACATATGGTTCTCTTGGTGACCAACTCTTCGAATTTGGAAGCAATTATCTGGGAGAAAAGTTTTGCTTACCAGGTTTCCCATAATATTCTAAACACAAAAAAGGTATACAACTTCACATTTAAAAGCCTTCACGTTCATTATAGACTAGTTAAATCTAGTTCTAAATACTACCCCAACTTCAAAAATCAAAGCAGTAACTCTACAAGCAATAAACTTTTCAAGTTTTCTGGCAGATCCTGGGAAAAAGCATAAAGGTTAATATGAACTGACATCAGCAGGTGTAGAAAACATGCTGAGATACAAATGCAGTCTCAGACAAGATATAGGCTGGTGAACGCCACCATCTGACAATAAAATGAAATACAAATACAGTTTAAGCTTCAATTCTTTTGTGTATGATTATGTGAAACTCTTCAGTTTTCCTTTTTTTTTTTTTCATACTATTTAACCAGACAATCCAAGGCTACAATCAATTGTAGCCTTGATTTTCCTAATGTTAACAGTGAGAAAAATGGTGAATATAATAGCTACGCAGTGGCTGGCTATTATAATATAAAACTATCAGAAATAAAAAGATACCTGAACAGTACAGAACAGTATAAACGGGTTTTGGCTTTCATCAACCACTGAGTTTTTTTTGTTTCTGAGATGGAGTCTTGCTCTGTCGCTCAGGCTGGAGTGCAGTGGTGCAACCTCGGCTCACGGCAACCACTGCCTCCTGGGTTCAAGTGATTCTCCTTCCTCAGCCTCCTGAGTAGCTGGGATTACAGGTGTGCGCCACCACGTCTGGCTAATTTTTGTATTTTTAATAGAGACGGGGTTTCATCATGTTTGTCAGGCCAGTCTCAAACTCTTGACCTTGTGATCCGCCTGCCTCGGCCTCCCAAAGTGCTGGGATTATAGGTGTGAGCCACGGCACCCGGCCATTATCAATCACTGAGCTTAATCCATCTTTGATTCTCTGAGTTTTAGTATTATAATAGTAGTCACTGTAAGCCATACCCTGGCAATGATATTTCCTATTTAAAGAATTCAGGAAGGGGATGTGTTCTTTGTGCAAAAAGAAATGCAAAGTAAGATAAATTCTGGGAATAAATGCTTCAACGTTAGGAAAAGTGTGTCTGTGTCTGTGATTGTGGTACCCCATCCAGAATTCATTTTGTTTTCTGATTTATCCCATTTAGTCCATCCTCTGGCTTCTGGATCAAAGCTCTGTATATTCAAAACAAACAAGAAAATTGCAGAGTAGGTGGGGCAAATTCACATTGGCGCAAGGAGTCACAAGGTTTTACATATGTATATTCCATTCCAAAGAAGTAAAGCTCACAAAAAACTCCTTAACAAGGCCTTTCAGTCTTTGAAGGAGAGGAGTATGGTACACAGTGTGACAATCACCAATAAGAACCTCCTAACCTTCCCTTTTAAAATAACGAATATGCTAAATATGTATAATTGCATGTGGACTGGTAAAAGTTTCTCAGTAGTCGCAGTTCCAAAACACTCTGAAGATGTCTTTTTTTTTTTTAACTTAAAAGGCAAGTCTATTTTCAGACTTTCGAACACATTTAAACTTGCAACTAACTGGGTTTTCCTTTTTACACTGATCAGTTTTTAGTGTCGATGCACAATACCTTAAAAATGGTTGATATTAAGAACTTATGCACAATGAAATAATGACCAAAAGGATCCAAGAAAGATAGCTGGATACAGCAGATGTTACTTTGAGTGTCTCACATATGTTTCCAGAAAAGAAAAAAGAAAAAGCCACTGAGAGTTTTATTCCATATGGCACTGAAACAAACATTCAGCTTAGTTAAGAGTTACTTATCCCTGAAAATAAAGGCATCAGATTCTAAGCAGCTTTAGGAATTCAATACTTCCTTGTGCCGTGCCTCTTCCGGGAGGTGACCACTGATCCAAAGTCTTAAATCAAATGCAAGTGTTCCCAGCAGATAACTTCCTTCGCTGTCACCGATCAAGGCTGGACCTGGTGGCTGCTACTGTGGTGGCTGCTGCTCTGGTGGAGCCTCCTGCTGGGGAGGAGCTGGCCGTGGTCCTGGAGGTCTGGGTGCAGGCATGTCTTGGTGCTGCCTTTGCCTGTAAGCTATGACTGTTCCCAACAGCAGCGCAATAATGGTCATGAGGTAAAGGTCCCACTCAGGCCCCAAAAGCTGGTCCATATCAAGTTGGGTGAACATATCTCGAATCTTAATGAAAATAATATGGAAACCATTATTATCACTAAAATATCAGGCAAAAAACTAGGAAAGTTATATCACCAGAGGTAAGTATAGAAATTAAAATAATTGGGCCTGGTGCCATGGCTCACACCTGTAATCCCAGCACTTTGGAAGGCCGAAGTGGTTGGGTCACAAGGTCAGGAGTTCATGACCAGCCTGATCAATATGGTGAAACCCTGTCTCTACTAAAAAAAAATACAAAAATTAGCCAGGTGTGGTGGCATGCGCCTGTAGTCCCAGCTACTCGGGAGGCTGAGGCAGGAGAATCAATCGCTTGAACCTGAGAGGTGGATATACAGTGAGCCGAGATCACACCACTGCACTCCAGCCAGCATGACAGTGAAACTTTGTCTCAAAAAAAAAAAAAAAAAAAATTAAAATAATTGGTTTTAAAAACATTTTGCTGTGTGTGTTTAAAAAGGTTTTAAAATCCTTTAATTAAAGCTCAAAATGTGTGTGTGTGAGTGTTTAAAGGGGTTTTAAAAGCCTTCAACTGAAGCTCAAAATAATGTGTCTGAGGAACTGAGTTATTAATGTATAACAGCTGATGTTTAATATAAAATGTCTGACAGTGTTCTTTCCATCAGTAATCCAATCCACTAATTTTAACCATTTTTCACATAAAATATTTGAAAAAAAATCACTAGGACCAGGCGCAGGGGCTCACGCCTTGTAATCCCAGCACATTGGGAGGCCGAAGTGGGTGGATCACTTGAGGCCAAGAGTTCAAGACCAACTTGGCCAACATAGCAAAATCCAGTCTCTACTAAAAATACAAAAATTAACTGGGCATGGTGGAGGGTGCCTGTAATCCTAGCTATTCGGGAGGCTGAGGCATGAGAACTGCTTGAACCCGGGAGGTGGAGGTTGCAGTGAGCTGAGACTATGCCACTACACTCCAGCCTGGGTGAGATAGTGAGACTCTCAAAAAAAAAAGAAAGAAAGAAAGAAAAAAACAGCGGCAAGCCAAGGGGAGAAATTAGTATCTTGGCACAGGGAACCTATTGGCAGTGACAGCACACCAGCTGGAAAGCTCTGTTCCGTGACAGTGGGGCCATTTCACTATTCCCATGTAATTGAAAATAGCAGAAACTCAAATATTTAATAGCTGAATGAATAATGCTTCTCAATTAGTATTTAACTAAAACACAAAATATTTAACATCTGAATTTAAACTTAAAAGTTATGTTCTTAGCCTATGATATTTGAATTGTTTTAGTATCACTTATTTCTGATACTTTCTGACTTCTATTATACTTACCCATTAAGAAAGTAAATATAGGGTATAATTTTAAAAATAAAATTACATTTGAAAGATCTCTGTAACATGTTTGTAGGTACAGGTGCTAAATTTTTCTGGAAAAAAGAAATGACAAGAAACCACTAATTGTGTTCTCTGGGGAAGAATCGGGATGGGACATTTGTTTTCTTCTGCACTGTTTGACTTTCTTATGATTGATACTTATTAGTCTTGGACTCTCTTTTTTCTTTTTAGTTGGAATGGCTAGGTGGTAGGATTATGGGGAATTTTACTGTCTTCTTTATACTTCTGTATTAAAAAAACTGAGATATAATACACCCAGTACATCGTACTGGAAGATGAAATCCTAGACTATAACCAACAGTTAATAATAAACATTATGAGAGATAAGGGTTTGAAATAGTACTGAGAGAAACAGTAGGCTGCCACATGGTCAGCTTTTTAATTAAAGAAGCAAAGATTGTTTCAACTGGCAGCGGTTACAGCACACCTGACTCATGCTACCGTTCAATTATGGCAACTGACATTACACATATATAAGCAACTGGGAGGACAGAGCCCCATAAGACCAATGCTCCAGAGCCCTATCTGTGGAGGACTTCAGTTGCATGGACTAGACAAGTCCGTTTCTTTTTATTGATGCTGGAGCAGCATGGACTACATTTATACCTGTGACACACACGAGGGAAAGCCCGTTCTTGAATGTAATACTGAAAGACATTAACAAAAGGGTGAAATATCATCCTTTTCTGGTCGTGAATAAGCCTATGTTAGAAACAGTGTCTCTAAATATCTTAGGGTTTTCAGAGTCAAATGCTGCACCAGTTAATCCATTCTAGGAGCTATAGTACTGGAAAGAAAATGTAAAGCTGGCAGAACCCAAGAGTACCTACATACCAGTACTGGCAACTAAAGTTGGTAATTTTGAAAAAAACAGGTAACCACTTCCTATTTAGGTTCTCCCATTAGCCTGTTTAAATAATTCAAGCTATTTTTAGAGAAGAAAATTCGGGTGGTGTTTTTAACTTAATGTTTCACTATCAGAAGAATCTGAAATACAACAACCTGGGCAGGTTCTCAAGTTCTTTTTTCTCTTTTTCTTTTTAAGGAACTGGTTTGAGTCACTGCCAGGCGGTCGTCTGATTTAATGTTTACTGAATTTAAGTACTGTTTCAAACTGCCATTAATCTGTCTGTTTTTCCTAAACCAGAAAACATTTGCATCCATGAAAAATGCTTCAGCGTTAGGAAGTATCAAATGCTACCTAAAAGCTGCAGTAACTGCTTTGTGCCTACATTTATCCCTCTCCTGACAAGCTCCTCTAGGACCTGAGCTGAGGGGAAGAAGGGAACCCACCTGATACCTGCAGGACACTTTTCCCTGTGCTTCTCAACTTCTGAAATACAAACCTCCAGGACAGAGCTTCCATCATTTATATTTTGATTAAAAGAGGCATGGACCACTTACATTTGTTTCCCGTATGTACTGCAAGAAATAGACAATGCCCAATTTACAGAGGGCTAGGAAGACTGGAACTTGTGCATCAGGGCTGGCTTCAGCTGCCATGTCATAAAAACGTTTTGCAAGGTGAATATCCTGTAATACAGGGAGGAAACAAAAATGCATTTCTTGTCAAAATAAGTGAAAATATTTAGTGTACATATCAGACAAATTTATTTTACCTTTGAGGTTTTCATTTTAAAAATAAGTTTCCCTCACCTAAAGAAAAATGACAAGCTTTACTTGGGTAAAATTTGTTTAATTATCTAACTGCTTAATATTGAAAGACTTAATTAAAAAACTCATTTTCCCCCAATGTAACATCTCATTTGCTGTGTAGATATGCTGGATACAGCCATATATTCATGCATTGACACTATTAACCTACAGATTTTCAAGGGCGACCTCTGAGACTCACACTAATTTTTTGCTACTTAAAACTTCAATCAGGGTAAGCAATGTCTGGTTTCAGTTTGGGACAGTAATCTTCAAAGTGGGGTAGAGACACTCAAGATTTTACAACAGAGTCCAGGCATGGTGGATCATTTTTGTAATCCCAATGCTTTGGGAGGGTGAGGCAGGATGATCACTTAAGGCCAGGAGTTCAAGACCAGCCTGAGCAACACAGTGAAACTCTCTACAAAAAAATAAGCCAAATTAGCTGGGTGTGATGGCGCCTGCCTGTAGTCCCAGCTACTTGGGAGGCTGAGGTGGGAAGATTGCTTGAACCTAGGAGGCAGAGGTTGCAATGAGCTGAGATGTCACCCACAGCACTCCAGCCTGGGTGACAGAGTGAGACCCTGTCTCCAAATAAAAAAGAAACAGATTTTGTAAGATGTACTTGCATGGACATAAGGAACTCTATTCTGCAGTTCTGCAACTTCCATATGTGCTTTTTCCTAAAAGGGATCTGCTGAGAACAGGCCTGCGTGCACAGCAACATTTTTCCACTTTGCAAAAGGAGGGCATAGCCCTTATCTACCCCACTCTTTCCTCAAGTACACTGCCTTGGGGTGTAAAAATCTCAGGGGCTACCACTGAAAGAGATACCATGAAATACTGGTTCTGGAGAAGGCTCCTTTATTGACTAATTATAAACCGTTATTAGGGTCTCTTGTGTTTCCCTGTGTTAGACATTTTTCTTTTTTTTTTGCCAATCAGTTTGAGCTTATGAGGTTAGCCTTGAACTGATGACCTTGCCTTTGCGAGCGCCATGACCTCCGGCGGGAGCCACTTTGGACCCCCCTAAATTTTTTTTTTTTTTAAGACATATTTCTGTAACAGGTGAAACAAGTCATTCTTATTTTGGCCCAGGCTAGAGTGTTCTGAATTCAGATATGTAACAGAATGGAATGGCGGGAGTTTTCACTTAAAAATCTCATTTCTACTCCTTATTATCAAAGAATACCAGAATTCCATGAGACATGAAGAAGAAAAGCTAAAGACCAAAAATGACTCCCCCCCCCACCAACATATTTAAATACAAGCAGTTACTTTCAGCTAATCCTTATTTTTGTCCTTAGGGTGTGTCAAGAAGAGGTTCTTCAAATAATGGTAACAGTATGGTTAGTGTCTAATTTTTTTAGAAAAATATAACTCAAATGGTTTTTTGGACTGCTGTATTTTTCAAGCTCATGGATCAAACTTCATGTGACTCATACACACTCTGTGGATGATTCACTAGGGTCATTAAATAGATTCAACAGTGTGTAATTAAAACTTAACAAATAATATAATTTTTTTCCAATAGTCAATCTTCATATTATTTGATATTTTCCTATGTTAAATGCTAGATTGATTGTTTTTAGTATTAGTAGCAAGAATATTTTAAACTTTCAAAAAAAAAAAAAAAAAAACCAGAAAACCTGATCCTGGTGTCTTACAAAAAGTAACAGAGTACTGATTTTTATACATGATTATTTATTCTCAAAAGCTAAACACAACTTCCCTCCCTCTACTCTTATCAAAGGAATACTATGCCTTTTATTGTATCTTTATTTACAAGAATTTATATTATTAGCTATACATTGTATTACAAATTAAATTAGAAGAGCACATTAATTTGTTTTATAACCTATTATAAAAACAGATTATGAGTTATAGCATTTTAATCTACAGTCAGTATAGTATTACTAGATGTACTCCATGAAAGCCATAACTTATATATGCTCTTTATATCAGTTATGTCAAACTTCACTTGAATTAAAAATAGAGTCAGCTAGGTGCAGTGGCTCATACCTGCAATCTCTGCACTTTTGGAGGCCGAAGCGCTTGAGTCCCCAGGAGATTGAGACAAACCTAAGGAACATAGTGATACCCCATCTCCATTAAAAAAAAGAAAAGAAAAGAAACCTGTCAGCCTTTCTGATAGAAGCTAAGTCTAATATGGGACACTGGATGACTGGTTTGATAATAAAGAGAGGCTTCAATTCCTCCATTAAGTGGCAGAGATCTTCCAGAAGTTGAACGTACTGAGTTTGTAGCTCCAGAGCCTTGCTGAACTATATTCAAGTATCTAATATTAGTAATATTCTAAATACTAAGCTAAGTTTAAAATATAAACATTTACATACTGAAATTAAATGTCCAAATGTGAACAAAGCAGCAGCATTTGTCAAGAAAGTAGCGCATTAGCAAAAATGAACTTAACTTTCCCTCAATCCTTAAGCAGAGTTAGGTCAATAAAGGGCCTCTAAGTGGCAGAGGAAGGAGTATAATTAACAGTCCATCTCTTAAGTCTTGGTAAAACCTTTTCTTTTCTTTTCTTTTTTTTTTTTTTGAGACAGAGTTTCACTCTTGTTACCCAGTCTGGAGTGCAATGACGCGATCTCGGCTCACTGCAACTTCCGCCTCCTGGGTTCAGGCAATTCTCCTGCCTCAGCCTCCTGAGTAGCTGGGATTACAGGCACATGCCACCATGCCCAGCTAATACTTTGTATTTTTAGTAGAGATGGGGTTTCACCATGTTGACCAGGATGGTCTCGATCTCTTGACCTCGTGATCCACCTGCCTTGGCCTCCCAAAGTGCTGGGATTACAGGCTTGAGCCACCGTGCCCAGCGGTAAAGCCTTTTCAATACTCTTCCTAGAAAAAGGGAAAAGTGAAAGGCTCCAGTGTCAGGGAAAAAATGCTTTCATAAGTTTTTGGTTTCTAATTCTTTGCTTTCAACGCAACTGAAGAGGGACCTAATCAAGTGGCTAGGGGATTGATCATTAGGAATAATTTCTAATGACAAGTTACTCTGATTATTGCCAACTAACTGTTAAGGCAGTTTAAAGAACTATGTGACCATGCTATAACGAAACTCTTCTCGTTTTCATATACATATTTATGTGAATGACATTCTAGTCACACATTTTAACTGAAAAACAGAATTAATGCTAAATCTACTCAATAATTTTTAACAAATACTCCATTTATCTCATTAAGAAATGCATTTTCTTTTTTTTTTTTTTTTTTAATGAGACGGAGTCTTGCTGTGTCACCAGACTGGAGTGCAGTAGTGCAATCTCGGCTTTCTGCAAGTGATTCTCCTGCCTCAGCCTCCTGAGTAGCTGGGACTACAGGTGCACGCCACCATGCCCAGCTAACTTTTGTTTTTCTAGCAGAAACAGGGTTTCACCATGTTGGCCAGAATGGTCTCAATCTCTTTGACTTCATGATCCACTCACCTCAGCCTCCCCAAGGGCTGGGATTACAGGTGTGAGCCACCATGCCTGGCCCATTGCATTTTCAATTAATAATACAAAAGCAAAGTTTTATCAAAACATATTTTTTAAGATTTCATCAACAATGTATTAAGTGATTAACTGTGACCAGTAGTATCTCATGAATTTTTCTTAACACTTAGATGGCTGGTAATAACATTCAAAATTAATTTATATATTTGTTTCAGATAAGTACAATGGAGTGATCAATAAAATAACTAAGCATTAAAAACAATACATTAGTATTACATTCTACAGAAATTGTGGTAGAAAATATAAATTTAGGGAAAACAGGAAAAGCCATAACTTTCAATTAAAGAACTTGCTTGTATATTTCTAAAAAAAATGAATAATGGTGAATGGGTATTAAATTATTGTTATTTAGATTCTACTGGATATTTTAAGCATAAATAAATAATTTTACATAAAAATGTTAATGCTTAACATAGATAGAATTTAGACCCTTTGAAACCTAAGAAAAAACTTAAATGCCAACTTAAAAATGCACAAGGGGGTCTGTAGCTTTTCCCCCTTTGTGGGGAAACGTAGGCAAAACCTTAAGTCATGAGTCCATAGAATGTCAGACTTCCTTAGGAAGGTGTAAGAATCAGAAATAAATTTATCAGTAGAGTACATTTAATTCATTTCAAAATAATTTAGAAATAATAGAATTTGGCTGAAGACTGACAGTTTCTCAAACAAGTAGTAATCAGCAGAGGCAGCACGGCACTTCCATTCCCATGAGTCTGTCTTCAGCTTAATCCCTAAATAGAACAGCGTGGATAGTAATATCTGTGTGTCTCTGTGTGTCCTGGAAGATGAGAGATGGAAGGGCAGTCTTCTGAAATATTACAAATCAGTCCCATAATTTAGTGGCCTGAAATCCAACTGAATGTCAAGGAAAGTCTATTTTCTATACAAATGCAAGTGTTTTCCCCAATCACGATTATATTATTCAAACGTGTTTGGAAGCTACACTCACCTGTTTAATGCCCAGTCCTTTCTCATGCATATATCCCAGATTAAACATAGCTTGTGCACTGTGCTGCTGCTCAGAAGCCAGACGGTAATGAATAAATGCAGTTTCATAATCTACATCGGTGCCAAATCCATAGAAATGGTAGTCTCCGAGCTTAATTCTAGCCACAGTATAGCCTTAAATAAAAGTTAAATGCAAAACTGCCAATAAATAAAGTATGTTTAAAACGGACCAAATTTTTCTTTCCTCCTGTTAACATGCTTACATAAAACAAAGACTTTTAATTTGTAGTACACAAACTTGGTAACAAATCCTTTCAGCCAAGTTATAAAATCCAGTACAGATTTAAACTAGAAGTGTAGCTCTTCTGCAGAAGGCTTTGAAATAAAGAGGTAAAACCAAGTTGGTGTGTGTTGGGGGACAGGTTCAATATACCTAATTCAAAAATTTGAAATCTGAAATGCTCCAAAACCCAAAACTGATGTTCAAAGTCATGTTCAAAGGAAATGGTCACAGGAGCATTTCAGATTTCGGATTAAGGATGCTCAAACAATATGCGCAAATATTCCAAACACACACACACACAAAAAAAAAAAAAAACAAAAAAAAAAAATCTGAAAGCTGAAACACTCTGGTCCTAAGCATTTCAGATAAGGGATACTCAAGCTGTACTCCCTTCTTTCACTAACACTCTTAAGTAAATAATCAGGCTCTATTTTATCATGTCATTTACATTTTAAAATAGTTCAGCTTTGGCTAGGTGCTGGTTCATGCCTATAATCCCAGCACTTTGGAGGCCGAGGCTGGCAGATCACGAGGTTAGGAGATTAAGACCATCCTGGCTAACAAGGTGAAACCCGTTTCTGCTAAAATATAAAAAATAAGCCAGGCGTGTGGCTTGTGCCTGTAGTCCCAGCTCCTCCGGTGGCTGAGGCAGGAGAATCACTTGAACCCAAGCAGCGGAGGTTGCAGTGAGCCAAGATCGCGCCACTGCACTCCAGCTGGGTGACAGAGCAAGAGCCCGTCTCAAAAAAAAAATGAGTCCAGCTTGACCATCTAGGCTTGGAGAAGGAACAGGCAGAGAATGTCAAGAGAAGCATGTATAAAAAATAAATATTCAAAAGAAAAAAAGACTGAGGGAAAAGTTACAGTCTCTTAGGTTTCAGACTAATGTTCTACCATATATTCTATTTAATTCCCATTTCACACAGTATACTAGCCTCAAACTAGAAACCAGAGTGAATCATA
The DNA here is from genome assembly GCF_049354715.1 of Callithrix jacchus. Classification (NCBI taxonomy): domain Eukaryota; kingdom Metazoa; phylum Chordata; class Mammalia; order Primates; family Cebidae; genus Callithrix; species Callithrix jacchus. The sequence goes on from NC_133509.1 coordinate 116,444,775, forward strand.
GCTTGATGGAAATGTGCAGTACAAAGTCTTTACAATCAAATTTAGAAACTCTGGCTCTAGAAACTTCTATGTTAAGAATAAATACCAATAATATGCAAACAAATTAATTCACAATATCTCTCTGCTTAATTAATTATTATATTTTTTTGAGACGGAGCCTTGCTCTGTTACCTAGGCTGGAGTGCAGTGGCGTGATCTTGGCTCACTGTAACCTCTGCCTCCTGGGTTCAAGTGAATCTCCTGTCTCAGCCTCCTGAGTAGCTGGAATTACAGGCGCCCGGCTAATTTTTCTTTTGTATTTTTAGTAGAGACAGGGTTTCACTATGTTGGCCAGGCTCATTTCGAACTCCTGACCTCAAGTGATCCTCCTGCCTTGGCAGGAAACCAGAGTGAATCATAGCTTGATGGAAATGTGTAGTACAAAGTCTTTACAATCCAATTTAAAAACTGTGGCTCTAGAAACTTCTATGTTAAGAATAAATACCAAAAATCCTCCCAAAGTGTTAGGATTACAGGTGTGAGCCACTACACCCAGCCTCTACTTAATTTAAAGGTGATGAATGACATGATTTAATGTTCATGGAAGATAAACAACATAGGGAGGTCTCTGAGTGAAACTCTTATCCTTGAATTATCACTCACCTTGAGAGGCAGCCCTGTTCCAATGTAGCAAAGCTCTGGGATAAGTTTCATTCTCACCTACAATGGTTGCTTCTCCTACAGAAAAAGAAACAAAATAAAAATCAGGCATTTAAGAAAAGACACTAGACTTACTTTTCATTTGCAAAGTAGGGAGGACAGGTGGAGCATAAGTTAAACAAGAATTGGGATATAAGAAGAATTGAACAAGTACTGAAATTAAACAATTATTGAACTAGAATAGTGGGTTCAAAGCAATGACTGGTTGCAAGAGGTCACTACTTCGTGAAACATGTTTTATTTATAGAACCAATCAGACTACTGAGCCACTTTTCTGCACAGTGTTGGAAAAATGGCAGTTTTGTATCCACTGTATTTTGAAAAATGTATTTATGGAAAGTGCTTAATTTTAAAATGAATGTCAAATCAATTTCTACAGTCAAATCTAGTTATAAAACTATGATGGCTAAAGTAAAATATTAATAACAAGCATGTGTGTTCAGTTTCAGTTATAATAACAATTGTTTCCTAGTGGCTTTTCTTTTTGAACAGATTAACCCGATGTGAACTTGTACATTCTAAATCTAAGGCAGGACTAAAATGAACCTTACTCTGATCAAGAATGAAGGCTGCATTGCTTTGCGCCACTTCGTAGCCCTGTTCAGCCAGGAGGAGGTACTGGATCACTGCAGCATTGTAATCGCCATCTTTATAGCTGTTATAGGCAGTCATAAGCCTTTCAGACCAACGGCCTCGTTCACATACATTCTTAAACAACTGTGTGAGATGGGGAAAAAAAAATAAGTAAAACAAAATAAGAAATACATACCAGAAAATCACTTATGTATTTTGGCTACAAGTGACTATTAAGCTTGCTCTTTCAATTTCTGGCAGCTTTCTTGAATAGACATAGAAGTGTGAAACATATTTAAAGTTTTCACTTACTCTTTAGAAGTCAACAGGTTTATTAAAAAAAAGTTAACAGTACACAATTATTGTGCTATAAAAATCACCATTTACTCTGCCCAGGCAAGGTTCCAATGATTTGTGTGTATTGTCATTCTTAAACTTCCCATGAGATTCATGAGGGACCACCCTATGGGTTAAGTCCTATTAACAGCCACAAGTGAGTAAAGTAAAGCACAGAGATTTAGAAACTTTGCTAAGCATTTATCAATGTCACTCTAAAGTGCCAGGTCTGAGAGAGTTAAGAGGAAAATTTCCAATTAGGAGCTATGAGCATTCCTTTTTGGAACATTCATTCAATGTACACTTCTTTTTTTTTCTTTTTTTCTTTCTTTTTTTTTTTTTTTAAAGAGATAGGCTCTTGCTATGTTGTCCAGGTTGGTCTCAAACTCCTGGGCTCAAGCCATCATCCACCTCAACCTCCTAAGTAGCTGGGACTACAGGCATGTGCCATTGTGCCCAGCTCATACATATTTTTGATCCTGATTATCATCAGATATTGTCTTAGGTGGTGGAGATACTGCAAACACCAATATCTCCCCTTGTACAGCTGACTCTTTTTGGGAGAGACTAAATAATAGGGAGAGACTAAATAATAGGGAGAGACTAAATAGTTACAGACCCTTCAGTCTTCCCTCAGTATATCAAAGCCAGGTAGGCTGAGTCTAGAATTATAGAAGAAAACAAAGAAAATCAGGATTAAAAGCGTAGACTTCCTGTTGGGCAAATCAACTCCCTACACACAAGCTGGTAGAAAAGACCGTACCTCCACTGCAGTGTGACATGACCGCATCACACCTGTGCCGCTGGCATGCATCTGGGCTAGGTTATAGAAAGCCAAGATATGGCCTCCCTGAGAAGCTAAATTAAAATACTTCAAGGCCTGTTTGTAATCTCTCTTGACTCCAATGCCATCTGTAAGAAAAAGAAAAATCACATGAGATAATAGACCTAAGTAAGATTTAGCTAAGCATCAGAGCAGCTTTATATATGAGGAATAAAACTCTAATGAAAGAATTCTTACTAAATATGTGAATCTAATACAAATTAACATATTGATACAGATTAATACAATTTACAATGAAAAACAAGATGTACAAATCATAGAACTGGGAGAACACTTAACCAGCCAGAATTTAGTAACACCCATTTCCATAACATAATGCCATCTAGTGGAAAGCAGCTTAATTTAGGGTGTAACCATTATTAATTCCAGTGTTACTTACTATAGTACATGGAACCAAGCTGTAGTTGCCCATCCACCCAGCCTTGTTCAGCAGCTTTCTGGAAGTACTTCAGGGCTAGATCATAATTCTGTAGAAAAAGATGTCATGTGACGAGAAAGCTCAAAAGGCTGACATACTCAAAAGTTAGGAGATCTACTAAAAGGAATGAACAAAGCATACAAAAAATATTCCTGATGAGTCATTAAAAAGACCACCTTCTAATTCTTGTGATAGATAACAATATACTTTAAGTCACAGGGGGATTAATATTTAAGGTGGTGAAGAAAAGCAATTTGTATGCTGCTCTCAGAAAGTACAAACACTAGTACAACCAGGAATTAAGAAAGTCAGTCTTCTCTGCTGACCCATTAATCGTTTTTAAACCTCAATTTTCCTAATACTAAAGAAGGAAACTTCTTTCCTTTTTCATTTCTTCCCTGGGTACCTTACCAATCGCTACATGATTATTATACTTCAAGGAGAAAAGTTAAAATAAAGGTTACTACTGAATTTTAGTGTTCTAGAATGACTAGAAGGCCTCAAAATGAGAACACATTACTGTCTTTTGTATTAGAGAATACCTATAGATTAGACTCTTAAACATAGCTCTTAGTTTCAGTCTCAAATTAAAAGGACATATTACTTGGAAAGATCATATAGAAAGAAAATAGCAACGTGAATCCAGGGACATCCAACATGAGGAGGTTGCACAGAAGGATAAGATGCAATGGCCAAGGAAACCCAGACTCAGAACACAAGGGAAGGAAGAGGTCAAGTGAGGCAGAACCAAAAAAGTGTCAGTTGCACTGACATTTAGGAGGTTACTGGTAATCTGTACAGAGTATAGTTCCATAAAGAAGAAGTTTGATTGCTAAGAACTCAAGAGTGAATAGCAGCAGCTTAGTCTGGCTCTGAGTGAAGGGCTGGGAGGAGAGAGGTGGTAGCTAGAAGGGGCAAAGGGCAGAACAGAAAGCTTTCCTCCTCCTAAATGAAAGGCAATTATGCATTTTTTCAGGCTTGAGTGAAAAAGTAGGCAAGGAGATGTTTAAGTCCTGAGAAATGGTTAGAGTAGGTGGGGCGGAGAGCAGAGATATAAGAACAAGAAACAGCTCCACACCTTTGGGAGAAAGTGCCAGACACAGAGCTGTTCAATGACAGTGGAGATGGTAGCTGTCGGGTGTGAAGTGGTAGTGAGACAAACTCAGACAAGAGGAAGAGGTTCAGATTTGCTCACAACGGAACAGCACCACCTCGGCTGACTGGAAGCTAATTAAGGAACACGTCCCCACCTCTCCAGCCAACTGCTCGTTAAAGTCAGAATGTCAGACTGAACACTTACAACTTGAACCCCTCTCCCGTAGAGGTAGGCCATTCCAAGGCCACTTTGTCCCACTGGGTTGCCCTGCAAACCAGAGAAATCAGACAAAAAAGTGAAAAGAATTCATTAAAAAATAGGCAAGAATAAATAACTGCAAAATAAATCATTTATAAGCCTATTCAAAAACATGTCTTAGTATTTTTCAATTCAAAACAGGAGTTCTTCTCATCAGACTAAACATAATATTGACTTTTAGACATTTGGGGGCTTTGGTAATTTGCTGAAAAAGAGTAAATAGTAAATTCATTTAGAAATAAATTTTGGTGAGTTACTTTATGAGCATCTGCACCATGAATTTATGACATAAAGCATGACTGATGTATTTCATCAAAATTAAAAGCAGGTCACATTTTTGCAGTTTTTCATTGGTAATGTCCCACTCCAATAAAGAGGAAAGATATCATGGAACATCTTGTAATAACAGCACAATCATATAATAACAGCAATGCTGCTATCAGGTGGCAAAGATATACTTAGGATTATTGGAGTGTCATAGAGCAAAGAGAATCACTGTTTTGGACTAGAAAGAAAACTCTAGAATTCACCTAGACTTAGAGGGACAGATGACATCTTTAAAAAGACTGTCATAGCATTCCTTACGGAAGCATACAAATGACATCTGGAATTGCAGTAACATGTATAAGAGTTGACAGAGAGGTAAGTGTACATACTGAAGACATACAAGGTTTTAGGTATTCATATGCAGTTTTCTGAGCCAAAGAAAGCCTAAATTATGTACTATAATTATGAAAAGTATCCTATTATGTAAGCTTTTAAATTTCATGTTGCAATACAAATAGGTAGATTATATAACTCCCAGTTCCATTACTAAAAATCAATATTTCCCTGATTAGGAAACTTAACTAAAAATCAACAATCTGGTTCCTAAAAAAATTGCTTTTTATCCAGAGGGCTTTGTCTAATCAATACATTCATATGAATCATATTTAATAAGCAGTTTCAATAATGTATAGTGTGAGTTGGTTAAGATTAACCCTTTAATATAACAAATTTATTTATTAAAATAATAGTAATATGGTACACATTTCAGTACACTGAGACAAAGTCTTACCATGTCAGCAGCTTTCTTAAAGTAGTGGAGAGCTGTCTCATTACTCTGAGGGACAATGTCACTTCCTTCCGAATACATCTAGAAAACAGATCCCAATTTCAGTAAGAGCTGTAACCCTCTCTTCAAGTACATTTTTCTCCTTTATTATCTCCTTTTGGTTTTTGTTAGATGTCATGAAATCATTTCCAAAAAACTTAGAATTCCCCACAGGATATTTTAGAATTAAAAGCAAAGGCTGGGTGCGGTTGCTGATGCTGGCATTCCAGCACTTTGGGAGGCTGAGGCAGGCAGATCACCTGAGGTGAGGAGTTCAAGACCAGCCTAGTCAGTATGGCAAAACCCTGTCTCTACCAAAAATATAAAAATTAGCCGGGTGTGGTGGCACATGCCTATAATCCCAGCTACTCGGGAAGCTGAGGCAGCAGAATCACTTGTGCTCAGGAGGCAAAGGCTGCAGTGAACTGAGAGCTTGCCACTGCACTCCAGCCTGGGTGACAAAGGAAAAAAAAAAGGAAAAAAGAATGAGAAGCAAACTCTTAAAAGCAAACATTTTAGTAATTGTATATTTTGATGTCATCTCAAATTTATGACTTATTTGTAAACATGAATACATAAAATCAGCTTATATATCAGTCTCAGAGGAAATCTTTCAGCCCAAGATGAATCATTTTTCTCACTCTATTCCAAGGCAGTCAAATGGTTAATAAGTTGCTTAGGATCAGATCAGTGATTCAACAAGGAAAAGGAGAGATGCTCACAGTGTTCCTTTTTCTTTCTCCTCTACCACTACTTTCCCCAGGATAAGATCACAAGAGGGTTGTAAGTTCAGGAAGCAAAGTAACTAAAAGGTTTATGTGAAAGGGTTTGAACACTAAACAATCAGAGTATCCAGTATGGAGAATGATAAAGGGCCAAGAGAAAGAAAAACAGAATGGTCAAGACTGTCTTTATCCACATACATGTTAAAGAAACAATAAATTTAAAAAATAGTTTTTAAAGACAATGACAGGAGTTCAGAGCAAAAACCACAAGAGGAGGAATGAAAAGTTCTTAAATGCTTAGCAAAAACAGATGGAAGAATACCAAGTTCTATGCTATATAACAGCTAGAATATTTAAATGTTCCAATTAACTAGTATGATCATGAGGCAAATCATGATTTAGTTAGAAGTGAAAATATCCATTGATTTGTACTGTTTCAAAATAATGAAAAAGAAAGTTTTGAGATTCTTCCATGACAGAAGGAATTTATTTATAAAGTCTCTAGACTTAAATGCTCCCTTCCTTGAGAACATAGCTACATTAAGAAGAGGTGGGTCACGGTTAACGCATTTAAGACTAAAGTTCTGCAGATAAATTTCAACAAACTCTAATTGCCTCCATTCCACATGAAGAAAACAGGCAACTGTGAGAGTCTTAGCAAAAACTGCAAAGCATCAAGAATGCATTCCGGCCAAGCGTGGTGGCTCACGCCTGTAATCTAAGCACTTTGGAGGCCAAGGCGGGTGGATCACCTGAGGTCGGGAGTTCAAGACCAGCCTGACCAACATGGTGAAACCCCGTCTTATAAAAAAAAAAAAAAAAAAAGCATTCCTCATTATTGCATTCAATACACAAAAAGTAGGAGCTCAGACAGTGAGAGCTAATTTTAACGGATAATTAACATACTGATGAGCAAACACTATGTTATACTTAAGTTGGCTAAGAAAATGTCTCAGAATAGCACTTTAAGATATAATGGTTTTGCATTAGGAATGATCCTGAACACAATAAATGCTAATTATGCAAACATCTCTTGTTATTACATAAAACATTCACAGGATGTACAGTACCTTTCCCAAAAAGGCCATAGCATGTGAATTGCCAGCATTTGCTGCTAAATTGAAGTAGTCAAATGCTCTCTATGAGAAAAGAATTTATTAAAATAATTAGTTTTTAACAGAATCTGCTTTTGACTTTCAGCCAAAATAATTATTTCAGGAACATTTACAAAATCTTGTTATATCACAGTGCTTTAAAAACGAGAACACCCAGTTATTAATATTTTGAAAGAGAAATCAATACATCTAGAAATTTTATTTTACTGAATAACTGTACTATTTATCAGGAAGTCATTGCATAATTATAGATGCAAATAAATTTCTTATGTCGCCTAAACTTAAGGTCCAAGAAGCCTTCTGTTATTTGTGGGCAGAGTGAACATCAGCCTGCTTAAAAGACATTTAAGAGCAGCTTGACTTCTTTGGTCTATCTCTTTATTGATAACCTGGGAGAAAGAAGAAACTAAATCATCTTTCCAAGACATGGAGCATAATTTCATTGTTCTCTAAAGGAATACAATTTCCTCGTGTATTGTTTTGAGAAAAATTCTTAACCTTACTTAAAAATCACTGAAGTAAACACACTAGCATAAGCAGAAATTCATTATCCCCGCTCTAAACTGTATTGCTGCCCATTTTTGTTAAGAACCTTGTACCATTGGTTATTCCTCTTCTTTTCTTTGCTGATTTAACTTCTCCCTGTTGTGGAACCAGTTCCCCCTTAACCATATTCTATAATCTCATTATTAAAAAATAAAACCCAGCTGGTCTCGGTGGCTCTCATCTGCACTTTGGGAGACCAAGATGGGTAGATCACTTGAAGTCAGGAGTTCAAGACCAGCCTGGCCAACATGGTGAAACCCTGTCACTACTAAAAATACAAAAATTAGCCTGACACGGTGGCATGCGTCTGTAATCTCAGCTACTTGGGAGGTTGAGGCAGGAGAATCCCAGGAGGTGGAGGTTACAGTGAGCCAAGATCACGCCACTGCACTCCAGCTTGGGTGACTGAGCAAGAACCTGTCTCTAAATAAGTAAGTAAGTAAAATAAATTAAAATTAAAACTCAAACCAAAAAGTAAGTAACTAAGTAAAATAAAATAAAAAATAAAACTCAAACCAAAACATTCAAGATATACATCTCCTTTAGAGAACCCCACTTTCTCTCCAATGATGACTGTTCTGTTAGCTACTTTCCTTCACAGGCAAACTTTTCGAATAAATTGGCAACATGCACTTTAATTCACACTACAATCTAGTCTTAATTGGCTTCCATACACTACATCAAAAAGACAGCTTGTCAAGGCCACCAATGAGCTTCATATTGCCAATCTAAATTTTTAGTTAAATCACTCCACCTTTCTCTGCAGCATTTGGCACACTCCATCAAGGCTTCCTTCCTGACAGACTCTTAGCTTGGCTTACAAGATGTCACTCTCTCCTGGTTTCGATCCTAAATCTACCTGTACCATCTAAGTTTGCTTTGTTGGTTTTCTATCAGTTGACTTCTGAACATTCAAGTTCTTCAGGGCTCAGTTTTGGACTCCATTCTTACTTTCATTCTCTAAGCAATCTCATCTATTCCCATAGCTTAACATGCCATCGAGATGATGGCAACTCTTAAATTTACATTTTCAGCTTTAATCCAGTCTATTCAATTACCTCTGAACACCCTATCCGATGCCCGAACATATACCTGAAATCTTCTCTTTCTGACCTCAACTTGCTTCTCCTCCAGCAGCTCAATTTAAGCAAATGGCAATACCATCTTATTGGTTGCTTAAGGTATCTGCCCCCCTTCACTCATAGCCTATCCATCACTAAGTCCTGTGACACTTACCACCAAATACATCTTGAATTCACTACTATCTTCCATTACCGTAGTTCTAGTCCAAGTCACATTCTCTCTCGCCTGAAGTTCAGGAATACTCCTGTCCCTGATCTGTCTGATTTTATTATTGGGGTCTACTAATTCATTTTCTATATTGCAGCCAAAGCCATTGTTTCCAAATTAGAACATGCTGATCCTTGTAGCTCCTTGAAGTGCTGCAGGGATATGCTGATGTGATCAGGCACTGCTTATCTCAGTTCCGTCTCATCTTCATCTCTGTACTATGGGCAGACCAGCCATGTTCCTTCCCAGCTCTGGGCCTGGGCATACACTGTTCTTTTTGGCCTGGAATAACCTTATCTCCAGTGTCAACTTAAAGGTTTTCCACTTCTCTTTACAGAAGTCTTTCCTGGCAAGTGGTACCTCCTACCCATTAACCAATTTTTGTATCTTTTAAATCTCCTTTGTAAGAATCACCACAATTTATATTTGGTGTGATCACTTAAAAAATATCTAATGCTCCTATTAAAGTTAAAGCTCCAAAAGGTCAAAGACAAAAACTATTTTGTCCAATACTGTATCCTGAATGCCTAGCAGTGAATGGCAAATACTAAAATATTTGTTGAATTAATGCAGTTATGTATTGGGAACTCCTATTTTTCTGTGAAGCTGGTGAAATAATTTATCATTATATAGTTCCTTTACAGGAAGGCAGCATACAACACCAAAAATATTCCCAAACTGACTATATAAAAAGTATGCAGCAAACTCTTATTCAGAATTGTTTTCTCACCTGATATTAACCAGCTTAGCTGACACTTCTCTGGCCTAATGATACACATTTTAATGACCTAGAGACAATAAAGGCTGTCAAAAGTCATCTGAATTAAAAAAAAAAACCCTATCTATATATTTGGTATAATTTTAGTGATAAATGTATCTTGTTGCAATCTAACAATGTTGATGGGATATGGTATATGAAATAATCTCAATTAGAATACTTTAAATGGGATGGTAGAAAAACAGTTTTATTACTCTGACAAACATTTATGGAGAACTGACTATGTGCTAGGTAGGCATTGCCAGGCGCTAGGAGTAAAGTGGCAAACAAGGCAGACATCGTCCATGCTCTTTTGGACATTAGGTTGTAACAGGGAAAAAATGTAATTGTGCAATTAATTAATTTAAAAATGACAAGGACCAAAAGTTAGGATTTTTAGAAATCCTAACTGTGGTCCATGACCTGTTCCTGGAGTGGGGTTGAGGATCTGGGGAGACATATTCCAGGTTGGAGTTGAGTTCTGAAGGATGAACAGAAACGAGCACTATGAAGAAAGTAGGTGGGGGAGGAATATTCTTTCTAGAGGGAGGGACTTGCATTACCGAAGTCCTGAGACAGGTTTCTGGTATGTTAAAGCCCTTAGAAAAGGAGCTGCCTGTAACTCAGAGAGCAGGGGGCTGGTGAGTCAAGCAGAGACTGGTACAAGGCCTGAAGGGCATGGTAAACATTCTGGTCTTTAAGCTACTGGAATCATAGACCACTTAAGAGTTTTATGAAAGAGAACCACATATAGTCAGATGTATGGTTTACAGAGAGGAGATGTCATTTAGGAAATGTAATGGCAGATGATTCACATACTGACAGGTACACTAATGAAGGAAGGAAAGAGATGAGTGATCTTTTTTTTCTTTTCTTTTTTTGTCTCCACACAACACTCACGTAGAAATGAGTGATCTTTAGGACAAAAAGCGAAAAAACTTGGTGACTGGATAAAGATCAGACTGCTGTAGTTGTATACTCCTGATTTCTCACAAACAACATAAAAATTTTCACAGTTGTATAAAATATTTTGTAATAGGTGTTTTATGACATATTTTATCACATACTTACAGAAAACCAAAACTTTATGTGTATTTTTGAGGTAGTATTGAGAACTAGGTTTTAGAATCAGTACAATCTTTCCTACCATTCTGAGGTATATTCACATTTTCATTCTTCAGCTTTCTCAGGGGTTGGTTTAGATCTTGAAAGCTCATTTGTGATGGGTGTTTAAATGACACAAGTTTGATACTGACAATGATTTAGCAAGAAATACATTGGGAATATCATTTCCTGCTATAACTGAAGTGCAAAGCCCTAGGAACATGGTAGTTACCTGATGATTCTGTTCTACTCCACGCCCTCCGTGCAGATGCAGTTGTCCCAGACCAACCTGAAAATGATCACAAACAAGGCAAAAGTAAGTGGTAGCATCTGGCACATGATTAAAATCAGACCAACAAGAAATGATGTGGTCATAAAATGGTTTCTGCTTGTGACTCAAAAAACTGAAGATTTAGTCTTAACTTCTGAAAATATTATTCTACATTAATTGCCCTTAAAATTTTGAAAAGTAAAAACATACACTTTTAATTGCAAAGTATTATTTGCGGCCAGGTACAGTGGCTCATGCCTGTAACCTCAGCACTTTGGGAGGTCAAGGCAGGTGAATCACTTGAGCCCAGGAGTTCAAGAGCAATCTGGGCAACGCCGCAAAATCCTGTCTCTATAAAAAAATAGAAAAATTAGCCGGGCATGGTAGCACATGCCTGTAGTCCCCACTACTTGAGAGGCTGAGGTGGGGGGATCACCTGAGCCTGGAGAGGTCAAGGCTGCAGTAAGCTGTGATTGCGCTGCTGCATTCCAAGCTGGGAGACAGAGTGAGACACTGTCTCAAAAAAAAACAAAAAACAGGCGGGGCACAATGCTCATGCCTGTAATTCCAGCACTTTGGGAGGCTGAGGTGGATCATCTGAGGTCAGGAGTTCGAGACCAGCCTGGCCAACATGGTGAAACCCTGCTACTAAAAAGACAAAAATTAGCTGGGTGTGGTGGTGGGTGCCTGTAATTCCAGATACTCAGGAGGCTGAGGCAGGAGAATTGCTTGAACCCAGGGGGCAGAGGTTATGGTGAGCCAAGATCATGCCACTGTACTCTATCCTAGGTGACACAGCAAGACTTTGTCTCAAAAAAACGAACGAACAAACAAAATAAAAACACAAAATATCCCTCTAACGCAAAGGTGAAATAAAGGCATTTTCACATAAATTACAACTGAATTTGTCTCCAGTGAACCTGCTATAAAGGAAATACAAATGGGCGCTCTTCAGAAAGAAGCAAAGTTACTAGAAGCTGGTAGATACAATAATAAAGAACTGGCTGGGTATGTATGGTGGCCGTAATTACGCCTGTAATCCCAGTACTTTGGGAGGCTGAGGAAGGTGGGATCACTTAGGCCAGGAGTTCAAGACCAGCCCGGCCAACATGGTGAAACTCCATCTCTACTAAAAACACAAAAATTAGCTGGGCGTGGTGGCACATGCCTGCATTCCCAGCAATTTGGGGAGGTTAAGGCACGAGAATTGCTTGAATCCAGGAGATGAAGGCAGTAGTCAGCTGAGATAGTGGCACTAGGCAACAGAGCAACACTCTGTCTCAAAAAAAAAAAAAAGAGATAAAATAATAAAGAGTAATGAAAAAAGGTAAATTTGTAAATAAACGTAAATTAATATGAACTGTACAAAACAGTAGTATCTCATGGTATTAAAATACATAACTTACAGATATAAGTGCTTGCTCCTTTCCCCAACAGATTAAAATATAAATGCAGTAAAGATATTTGGTGAGATGTTTAAACACATACCTGTGCTTGTACATCACCTTTTTCAGCCAGGAACTGGTAATATTGAATCAAATCTTCTTCTAGCATTCCACTGTTCATTCCTGGATTTTCCACTTCATCAGGCAACCGTATTCTCTGTACTACTGAGCCTCCTGTTAGCGAGATATCACTGGCAACTGAAATAAAGGGATAAAATAATAACGTGGAGGAAAATCAGAAGGATTGTTCCAGAGACAGAGAAGTACAATTCTAGCTGCCAAATGTTTACAAACAAAATGTTAAAGGAAACTGCTTTTAGAGCAGTCTACATAGATCACAAATCAGTAATCTATTAATAAACTGAACTTTTTTGCAACATATTTAAATAGAACTCAAAGCAAAATTAAATAAAGAAAAAAGTACATCTGAACCTTAACTAAACATGAGTCCACATAAAAGAGCCATTTATAATACTTCAAAGAGAACAATTAAAATAGGTATGTTTAAAGTTAATTCCATTTATTTATTTTCCCTGAAAGGTAAAAGGGGGAAACATAGATACCATGATTGGCAACAAGACGATAGTGAGTCAGTGCAGATTCACAACTCTGGAGGACTCCGATGCCAGCCCAGTATCTGTAACCCTGTAAAACAACTTCATGTGAGGAGATAGCAGTTTCACGTACTTCAGTGGCATTCTTCGTGGAATAAATAAAGCTACACCTGCTGAGAATTTTGCTGTCATTTGACCCAAGTACACTAACACATTATTTATGCTAAGTTTTAGGTTTTGAGGTAATTTATTCAGCAACTTCAACAAGCAGGCCATAGCTAAGAAGAAGGAAATAAATAATATAGTTCCTAGAGTAACCAAAATAGATGTCATAAACTTTATTTTTGAAGTGTGTGCATTTTACTCAAAAGAGAAAAATTATAAGGGCTTTCACTTAGAATGAGTTATAATCTGAGACACAATTTTGTAACAAAAATGAGTTAATCTTCCGAATTAGCAAAGATAAAGTAACAAATTGGCAAAATAGAGAAAATGAGACTACTAGAAGCAGGCACAATGTCCCTAGCAATAACTGACCAGAATAAATGCAGAAAACACAAAGGAGAGTTCTCTGGAGTCATTCTGCATAAATAACTTCATGAACTTTTAACAATCCGTAGGGTATCGTTGTGAAATAATGTATAATATTTCATGTTCTTATTCTGTAGCCACTATTTACAAAATTTTGAAAACTAAAATTTTTTTTTAAAAATTTATGATTATCTAATCTAAAAAATGATTCTGACAAATAATTCCAACTCAGAGAAAATTTAAAAACAGCCATTTATCAGATCTCTCTTTTTAGGGGCAATCAGCCAAACTAATCATTTTAAAAAAAAATTATGGACTCCAGCAATTTTCATTTTACATGTGGATTCCATCTGTTATATCCATTAACAAGAATTTGAAGTAAGTTCAACTGAATATTTGGTCTTAATTAATACAAGCAAAACTTGATTAGTAAAGCTGAAAAAGTTGTGGCCACTGTAAACCACAAATTCCTGATACTTAATGTTATTAGCTTTCCACAAAGTCTACTTACCAAAACCATGTGGGCTATTAAATTGCCCCCAAGAGCTCCAAATGTATAATATACAAGAGCCTGTGAAAGGACAAAAAATGTTTAACTGGACATAGGCACACATTTATTCAATTCAAATTGTAATATGCAATAAAGTTTAATAGTATTACCTTTGCCTGACTTGAATTAACACCAAGTCCAGAGGCATAGAGAAAGCCAAGAGCCTGAAATAATAAAAGTTAAGAAATCTTCCTTTGGTCAAGGTTTATCTAAGACAGACAGTTTTATATACTACGAGAAAATGCAAGAGTCTTTAAATTCTAAAAGATTTGAATTTGTATGTACAAATGTGGAATTAATGAGCCTTAGAAAAGCATTCAGGGTTTTACACATTATATAATTAAATGTAACTTTTTCTTTTTCTTTTTTTCTGAGACAGGGTCTCACTCTGTCATCCAGGCTGGAGAGCAATGGTACGACCTTCACTCACTGCAACCTCCGCCTCCTGGGTTCAGGCGATTCTCCCACCTCAGCCTCCTGAGTAGTTGGGACTAAGCAGAGGCGCACACCACTACGCCTGGCTAGTTTTTGTTATTTTTTGGTAGAGAAGGGGTTTTACCATGTGGCCAGGCTGGTCTCAAACTACTGACCTCAAGTGATCCACCCTCCTCACCCTCCCAGGCTGCTGGGATTACAGGTATGAGCCACTGCACCAGCCGCAATTAAATGTAACTTTAAACAAGACAAAAAGTTTAGCTTGAAGACGAATTAATATTAACTAGAAAGACAAAGCTGAATACATGTAAACATGACTTTTACTTCATCTTTATGAACAGCCATTATGAAGACAACTCCTGTTATTGGTACATCAGCATATTTCTCTACACAGAGAGGGATACACTATGAAAACGGACAAGAGATGAATTACCAAGATAAACTATCCCGCATATAAAAAAAGGCAGCACGGGATCAAGTTGAAGGGGTCAGGGGAGAAACGCTGCTCTACAATGCTAGCACACAAATGGTTTTCTAAAAATTAAAAAAAAAATGGAACAAACAATGCATTGGTGAAGTTCAACCTTTTCAACCCTTTGCCTTCTGTGGATCATCCTTGATGGCAGGGAAGTACAAGCTAATGTGACAAAGGCAGGTGTGGCAGAGACTGAATTGCTCACTGGAATCATGAGCTCCTCTGCATTTCCCAGCCTCCTGGCAGAATCACATGCCTGGGATATGGCTATCAGGGATGTAAGCCTGAAAACATCCTAATGAATCCTGAGGCTCTCTTTTCTCACTTCACCATGGCTTGGAAGCTCTGTGTAGCAGTCAGTGTAGCTACGTAACAGAAGCAGCCCATGACCAGGAGTCCCTATTCAGAAAAGAGTGGCGCAAACAGGAGAGCTTCATCAAATCTAGCATGAGCAAGAAATAACTCTCTGTAGTGTTAAGCCACTGTGATTTCAGGCTTTGTTGTATCAACTAGAATTAATTTTCAAGGAGAGAGTGCTTTGCAACATATAAAGTGCTGTGGCTTTGTAAGGCTCTAATATTAGATGGAACTGATGCCTTAAAAAGTTAAAAATTTTCTTCAGAGCAGAATGCCTCTGAAAATAAAGAATATATACGTTAATTTTATATAAACTGATTCATGCAAAGAAGGGAAAAAGCTTTGAAAACAAAGGGGAACAATTAAGATATCATCTGTTTATAATAAAATACCGAGGAAAGAGCTGCAGAAGCGTTAGGTATTCAGTTCTAAGAAAATAACCGTTATGACTTCTGCTATTGTCTGAACAGTTTGAAAACAGACTTTCCTTGTGATTAGATATTTTGTTTATCTTTAAGCATGTCTCTCAGCTTGAATAAACTTGAATTATTGAAGGAATTTTAAATAAATATGATGGCCCCCTAAAACCAGTTGTCAATCTTAGGATTATTAATGGGGAAACAACCAGATACGTTATCAACTAATGTGATACAATGTAGAATACAGAACATCCCTTGTAATGTAGTCTAGTCAAAAATATTTTGAGTTCATCAGCCTTTAGCTGTGACTTCCTACTGACAGGAAATACAGGTGAAGAAGAAACAAACTAAAAGCCACCATGAAAAAACAAACAGAGGTAGGATATTCTGCAGAAAAACTGGCCCTATCTCTAACACAGACAAAAAAGGCATTGGGCTATACCAGATAACCAAATGTAGGATATAGTACTGAACTGATTACTGGTTTGGACAAAACAGGTATAAAGAAAATTTTGGGGTTCAACATCATATGAACATAGTGTGGGTATTATATGACTTAAAATTTACTAGGATGAAAAGGTGAAGTTCTAGAATAATAGAGAGTGGTATCTCATTTTAATAAAAATATCGTGTATATATACACAAAGAGAAAGATCTATTATAGAAGGATATGTACATGCTAGTATATTATTACTCATATCTGGGTGGTACATATGTGATGTGTACTTCTTAGTTTTGTCAGTTTGCATTTCTAGTTTCCTATAATGAACACATACTGCTTCTGTAATAAAAGTTTTTAAAAAAACCACCAAGATTAACATGAGCTGCAACATCTGAATTTTAAAAAATGCAATGGTGAGTAATTTCAGATAAAAAATAATTACCTTCATATTTCATTCTATACAGATTAAATTTGGAAAAGTACAAATGTAATTGTGGCCAGACACAATTGCAAAAATGTCTTCATTGATCATAAATGTTCCCAGACTAAGGAAAAAGACTATCAAAGAAGAGTGTAAAATGATCAGGCACAAAACTGGTATTTAAAGATACTTTATCTTCCAGTCTGACTTTTTAAAAGAAGTCAGGACATAGAGAGTAAACTGCTTTTAAAAACAAGTGCTACGTGCAGAGAGATTCTTCACTGAGAATGTACTTACAGTCTGTCCCTTGGGAGAACCTTCCTCAGTCAGCTTCTCAAACATCTCTCTTGCTGCCTGGATATTCTGTGGCAAGTAATCACCAAATAAAAGAGCATATGACACTCTCTCCAGGGCTTTGGTATGGTTCATGCTTGCTGCCTTTTGAAGATACCGATATGCTCTTTAAATGTAAACAATTAAACATCAAATTAGTAATGTTCTGAAACTGCCAGGAAGGTTTTTTGATCTACTAAAATGCAGTATAAATAATTTCCTTATGTTACAAAACTCCTCTGATCATCTTTATTACTTTTGGAGACGGAGTTTCGCTCTTGTTGCCCCAGCTAGAGTGCAATGGCACAATCTCAGTTCACTGCCACCTCTATCTCCTGGGTTCAAGCAATTCTCCTGCCTCAGCCTCCCAAGTAGCTGAGATTACAGGCATGCACCACCACGCCTGACTAATTTTGCATTTTTAGTAGAGATGGGGTTTCACCATGTTAGGGTGGTCTCAAACTCCTGGCCTCAGCTGATCCACTCATTTTGGCCTCCCAAAGTGCTAGGATTACAGGCGTGAGCCACCACACCTAGCCACCCCTCTGATAATCTTATTTCTATTCAGTCATGTTACTTACATATGTAGATAACATCCTGATTTTATTTTTATTTTATTTATTTTTTTGAGACAGGGTCTTCCTCTGTTGCTCACACTGGAGTGCAGTGGTATGATCACCGCTCACTGTAGCCTCTCTACCTTCCAAGCTCAAATGATCCTCCCACCTCAGCCTCCCAAGTAGCTGGGACCAGAGGTGTGCACCATCATGCCTGGCTGATTTTTTAAGTTTTCTGTTGCACTATATTGCCCAGATTGGCAGGCAGTTTTGTTTTTCATCTAAGGTACCAGTTCTCCCTGTTATCCTCATATCTTGGAATAGTCTAATTATACTAATTCTAAAAACTTTCATTAAAAAAGTTAACCAGATTTGCAATAAGAGAATTACAATTTGACGGTGTACAGTATATGATTTAATAATAACTGTTGCAATTTTCTTTTTAAATCTTTGCAGGCTATAAAAATGTCAGTTGAAATTAAAAGGACGTAAGATGTTACAAGATAATCACTTGTTATGTTTTTTTCCAAGCACAAATTTCTAAATTCTAGTCAAAAATTACAAAGCAAAAATAAGAAACATACTTGACAACAATTTTGTTTTATATCATTTTGAATTCTAAATAGTATATAGATTCTAGATTCTTAGAAACTACTACAACTTGAGTCAATCATTGCCATTTGACTCACTGTTTGTTATTGTAATTAGTATGTGTAACAATTTTACTTTAATAAACTAAAGTGTGGTAAAAGCAATACTACTAATGCCTGTAAGTCATGTTACGTTTACTTGTAACGGAACATGAAAAAAATCTTCTGTGTCTCTGGCAATCCATTTTTTTAAAAATGTGGTTGCTATGTGTCTCAGTAATGGCCTGTCTCGGGGGAAAAGTGGACTTAGCAGTGCTACCTACTCTCGTTTTTGGCTTTTCTTATTGCTTCCATTGAGGATTTTCATTCCAGTCTGATACATCATTTCTGCTTCCTGCATCTGCCGTCTCTTAGCAGCCTCTTCTTCAGCTAAAAACAAAATGTCAGATGCATTTAAATGGATTTTAATTCTATACCAATTATCAACCATCAGTATTTATTCTTTCTTTTGGACAGTCATACAAACATAATGAATGATCTTCCACTATTCTCAAATATGATTCTAAAAACACTTAAATGTGGCCTTGACATGACACGAGATAAAACTTAAAACAAAAAATATATATATATAATTCATGGAAATCATTTTCTTATAGAAATACCAATACCAAGCCACTCTTAGAAGGTAGTTTTCTGTTAGTAATGCTAACTTTTTAAATATAACTCAACTAAAATTTCAGATTATATGCGATATGCTTTTTCGATCAATGTCCCACCAAATCTCATGTTGAATTGTAATCCCCAGTGTTGGAGGTAGGGCCAGGTGAAAGGTGACTGGATTATAGGGGTGGTTTCTCATGAATGGTTTAGCACTATTCCCTTGGTCCTGTTCCCGTAATAGTAAGTTCTCACGAGATCTGGTCATTTAAAAGTGTGGCACCTTGCTCCTCACCATCTCTCTCACTCCTGCTCCCATCATATGACACAGCTGCATCTCACATGGTAAGTTTCTGGAGGCCTTCCCAGAAGCCAAGCAGATGCCAGCATCATGCTTCCTGGTCAGGAAGATGCTTCTGTTTCTATAAATACTGGCTCTAATGAAGTATATATCTTTTGATGAGTTCTTACAGGAGCAAAATAACTTTTGAAAAGTCTGTAATAGCATCTTTATAATGACATTTACACTAAAGATGGTTAAATAGACTATATTTGTCAAATGTTACCTTGGTATACCATATTTCACTCTAAGTATTTGTGAAAAGTTATTTTTCTACTAATTACTATTAACCTTCTCCATAATGGCCCAGTTTCCCTTACTGCTAAAAAAAAGTTTTAAGTTAATTAATTTACCAACCTGCCCTGAAGGGTTTAACCAAACAACCTGTATATATCAATGGAAAACCATCTCTAAATAAAATGCATGACTTGACAGCCTGAAAATAAATATACCACATGCTTCCCATTTTTAAATCCACTCTTTAAGGCTATATAACCACATCAGTAACACTGGCTATTTTTGACAAATGTGGAAAAAGATGGCTAGAAAAAGGCCTTAAAAACATTGCCCTAGACATATAGCAATGAGGATCTGCCTCCTCCTGAACAATACTTACTTTCACAAAAGCCCCACTTTTCATCTGCCTTGTAGTCATAAGTTGTAGCACACCACAGTCTGCCATCTTCCCTCCCATCTGATGTACATTCATCATATTCCTTATCTAGGAAAAGAAAAGGGAAGTGGCAGGGCTCCCCATGTGCTGTGCCTTCAATGGCAGTCAAAGCTGGAATGACAAGAAACAAAAATCTAAACATGAACAACACCTCTGGTACTCACGGATTCAATACCATCAGTTTTGGCTGTTACAATTTGAAGGCAAAGAGAAATGATTCCCAATTTATAACTGGCAACATAAAAGGGCTAGCAATGATTTTGATTAGGGAGGACTTGGTTTAGTTAATTTAGTGGGCATGAGTAGCTGACTACTTAGCATCCATATCTAGGTTAGACTTTCTGAAGTTCCTGATATATAACCTTAGAATATTAAAAGTCTGCTGTAAAACTCCTGCCCAACAAGTAAGCCAAAAATAAAGCAAAATGCAAGTGAATCAATTCTACTGCTCAGCACAGCTCTCCTTTTTTCTGAATGTTGTAAGTCAATTTCTTCATTAATACAGAGGAATAAAGGGAAAATGCTCCCCAAGGCAAAGTTAACCACTCACACACTCCTCTGCAATCCTGTGGCATTTTATCAGAGTACTTACCACATGTATGGAAGTTACTTCTTTACCATACTCTAGTTCCCACTGGACTGAGCTTGTTAAGGGTAGAGACTGCATCTGCAATTTATTCTACACAATATTTCTGAGTATCTCTTTTACGCTAGGTGCTAGAAATGAGGTGGATCAGAGGTCTTTGCTATGCAGAACTTACTGCCTAGCCAGGAAGAGAGACATTAAGCAAGTGTGTAATGGATGTTATAGAAAGGAAAGCCTTCCCTTTCAGGAACTGAGGTTTCAATTGAACCTCAAGAGTATGCAGGAGTAGCACTGAATCAAAGGCTCTGGGGTAGGGTGGGTAGGAGTACTCAGATAGGTGTTAAGGTGGCAGGAGTCAAACAAGTGGCAAAGTGGACGAGAAGAGGCTAAAGAGGTTGAGGAAGCCAGACTGGAGGAGACCTTACAAGTCTTAATAAGGAGTTTGAACTTTTATCCTAAGAACAATGGAACCACAGTGAAAAGTTTTATGTAGGAGTGACATGCTCACATTTTATTTAAAGAGTGGAAAGTATGTAAAAAGTAAGGCTGAATGCAAGGCAACCAGTTTAAAGGTTGTAACAGTGGTCTGAGAGGCAATGTAGCCCAGAGAGGGAGAATGGAATGGAAGACGTGGATGTACTCAAGCAATGCTAAGGAGGGAGACATGGTACTACTTTCTAGATGTGTGGATAAGAGGAAAGTTGAGTGAAGGAAGACACCAGGTATTAGGTTTTAGGGGTGAACAGATGGTTGCCCTTACTAAGATACAGAACTCTAAAGGAGGAGTAGATTATTGGGTAGGTACTGCTACATTCAAGGTGGCTACTAAACAACAAACACATAAAAAACAAATAAAAAAAAACCCACAAAAAAACAGCAAAAAAAAAAAAAAAAATCACAAGTGAAAATGTCTTAAGACATGTTTTAGTTGTAGTTAAAAAAAATTTCTCCACTACACAGATAACACTTGAATTCAAGGGTATGCATAAGAATGCTGCACGAGAGGTATATGACAAGACCAGAGGTTCAGGGCTAAGCCTAAAAATCATACACCGTAAGTATGAGCCTATGCCAACTTTCACTGGTCACTTTTACATGGAAAATTTAATTGGGTAGCAGAGCTCAGTGATGAAGGGTATTGGTTCTGGAGTCAGAATATTTGATGCAAATCCTACTACTTCTTAGCTATGTACTTTGAGCAAAGTATTTAATCTCTTAAGATTATTTAGAGATAACTTCCTTATCTCCAAGTACGAATAAGAGTCCTTATTGCATTGGGTTATTTGCAAAGACTGTCTGAGACAATACATGTGAAGCACTCATTATGGTGCCTATCACTTTAGGTAATAGGAGTCCAAGAGATGACAGGTGCTATTATTATGGGCACCCATGCTCTGAAGGCTAGAAACTATCCCTTCTTTCTTTCCAGTATAAAAAGAGACATATCCTACAATACTAATTCAAAAAATATTTTCTATAAGTCATGAAAGACAAAATGAATTTCAAATGGTTTACACCAAGTAAATGTCATTCATCATCCTGGTAAAAAGAGGGCAAATAACTTCTTTACCTTTGCTTTGTCTATATTTTAAAGAAATGATCTCTAATGCAATGTATAGGCAAAGAATCCTTTAGCAACAACTTCAGAGGAGTCATTCTGACTACAGAATTTGAAAAGGACATCCCCATACACTGATACTAGACCCAAATCTGCTGCTGCTTTAGAAAGACAGTCTCTGAGCTGGGTGCAGTGGCTCATGCCTGTAATCCCAGCACTTTGGGAGGCTGAGGCAGGTGGATTACTTGAACCCAGGAGTTCAAGACCAGCATGGGCAACATGGTGAAACCCTGTTCTACTAAAATTCAAAAAATTAGCTGGGTGTGGTGGCGGACACCTACAGTCCCAGCTACTTGGAAAGCTAAGGTAGGAGAATCGCTTGAACCTGGGAGGCGGACGTTGCAGTGAGCTCAGATTGTGCCACTGCACTCCTGCCCAGGTGGTAAGACAAGACTCCATCTCTAAAAAAAAAAAAAAAAAAAAAAAAGAAAGATAGTGTCTGTAGAACTGCAGTCTGTAAACCTGAATTTGAAATTAAATAGCAAGAATGGTTTAAAAGAATACTTCTATGACAACAGAAATCTTTGTCTTAAAAACAAATAGCTTATCATAGGAATTCTAGTTTGCCAAATGTATTTTCTAAATGTTTCAAATATATTAAATAATTCCCTTTCATGTGATGAATGATACAACAGAAAACAAACTGGAGAGAGTAAAAAAATTTTTGACAACAAAAGGTTTTAATTTACTGCTGATTCAGCACTGACATAAGCAGAAAGAATTCCCAGGAGGTACCTGCTTCATCCATTTAGTCAAAACTGTGAGCTGTCAAAATAATTCATTAGTGAGTTACTACAAAGAAAATTTGTTTCTCTCCGCTACCTTCTCCAAGGGAAATCACAATATGGAAAGTGTTACTACCTTTTAAATTTGTTTTAAAATCTTCCAGAAGTTATTGATTACTCCCTAGTTTCAAATCAATTATCTCAAACAGAAATTCCTCACAATAGTTTTAATTTCAGTTAATTTTCTTTCTATGGAGAAATTCTGCAAGAATTTCAAAGCCATCTTTTTAAAAACCTCCAAAGAACAGCATCAATTTTAAAAACAAACCAATCACTGCTCTGGTATAATGAAGCTGACAGATTATGCAATTTAAATTAGTGATAACCAGTAATCAAATCTGACACCATGAAAGGGGAAAAATGTGTTCTCTGTTCCTCAGCTTCATGTAAAAATTCATGTTTTCTAGATAATGAATCACATTTTGGCTCTACAATAATGACACAGTATCCCAATCTATTTAGATCTCAAGAGTAAGATATTTATAGTACAAAATTTATTGTAAAAACGAACAGACTTCTTTACACTTAAACTGGTAAGAAATTTGTTCTTGCAAAGTCAATTAAAATCAGTCTGGAAAGTTAGAAAAAGTAAAAAGCAAAGAGGGGCATTCAGTAATATCTACTAGAATGTAAAGGTCCATATCTTCAGATCTAGCTTTTCTACTTCTAGGATGTTTACTTAAAAAGTGCTCCCACAAACACACAGAGATTATGTGCAAGAGAATACTTGTACAGCACCCTAATTTTAAAAACATAAAACCAAATGAATGCAAAGATATACTGATAGGAAATTGGGTAAATCAACTAGGGGGCAGCCATTAAATGAAAACTTGGGCATCGTCAACTGGGAAGGAATTAAAGGTCCCCAGAGAGCACTGGAGCCAGGGAAGAGGATCAAAGGCTGAGTCCTGAGGGAAGCTCATGCTTCATGATCAGACAAATTCCCTCTCTCTATTTTTTTATCAGACAAATTCTAAGGAACCAGCAGCCAACTGAAGAAGGTATCTTTAGGGAAAAGAACAATACTAGTGAGGGGTTCATTAAGATGAGGACCAGGAACTAATCAAGTATTAGCAATTAGTATGTGACCGGTGGAAAAGGGTAGATTTACTAGGCTGGAGAAGGCTCCAGACTTGCTGGAGCTGGATTACAGAACAGGAAGCGAGAAAGCACAATCAGTGATTATAGGGAACCCTTTCAAAGAATGAGGCTATAAAGGGGAGTAGAGAAATGGAATGGTAGTTGGAGGGGAACTAAGGGACATAAGGTTTTTGTTTTTAATAGATAAGATACTGTAGTATCCTTGAACACTGAAGGAAAGAATGCAAGAGATAAAAAGGTCAACATGGCTAGAATGCTATGCGTATACACACACGCACACACACACACACAGAATTGAAGGTTAGGGGAATATAAACACATCTTTTCTTCACTTTTAATTGTAAAAAACTAAAGGCTAATTTCTTGATCTATACAGATAAATACAAATAATTTAGCTTTGCCAATTTCTCATTTTAAGAACTTTTGCAATTTACATGGGTATTGTTTAAGTAAGAAAATTACCTATTTAATCACACTGTCTGTCTGAAGCAGTCTGGCACTTCCAAACACAAGAGTACTAAGTAGCATATGAATCAAATATACCTGTAGTCAAAGACAGCTTAGAAACAATTAATGTTAAAAAGCTACCAACCGCAAGACAACTGTCACAGTGTTCATCAATTTCAGTAAACAACAAGATAAAAGTTCAATAAAGCAAACGATTGTCACCAGAAAAAAAACCTCCCAAGGACTAAGAACAAAGCACCAGTATACATGATTTAAAGTAAACATAAAGTACTTGATTTTAAATAAATGATACAGGACAAATAAAGAAGTATTTTACTGCTGTCTGGGAATATGCTATAGTAATATTTTGGGAAAAATACCAGTGGTATGTAATTTGCTACAGACTGCTTTCACCAAAAGTTAAAAACTGCTAAATATGTTCTAGAAACTATCTTTGTAAATAAACCCACACTACTTCAAACCACTGCTTTAGGATGAGAATGTATTTTTCAGAAGATACATTCATATGTATAACGAACAAAACGTAACATCAGAGCTCGTTCAGAGCTCAGCTCTGTGAGAAGCAACTAATGATTTTAAAATAGAGAAAGAGGCACAAGCACTGGCCCCTGTGCCCAGAATAAAGCGGTAAACTTCATAATAATCAGGTGACAGGCACTGTCAAAAACCATCCAGAGTAAAACTTGCTCAGGAAAGTTGCTATTTAAGAACAGTGGGTTTCTCTAAACAACAGCTTTAAAGATAGGTGATCTTTAAAAGCTCTGCTATGGCTGGAATCTACAAGGATGGTTTCCTAAAGGAGTTTTCTTGCACAAATAATTTTCTTGTAAAACCAAATCAAACCAAAGAAAGAACAGTAACAACAAAAAGCCTTTACGTTAAAGTCAAGACCTGTTGCAGGTAACTGCCTATGTTTTCTGTCTTCTGTTTAATCTGATTGCTAGGTTAAAGGTCGTTCCTTCCCTGCCATCCCCACTTAAGCAACTTCAGAACCCAATTTTAAGCAAGCGGTTAAGTTTAAACTCAGTTCCTTTTGTGCCATTTGTAATACATCAAGATGCTGATTATTCTATTTTTCTTTTTTAATGCTATAAGGATGTGTTTGTTACAGAGACAAACAGTAAGAAAGTATACAAAACTAAAGATAAATGACAGTTATCTTTACCTGTCACTTCAAGTTCTTTCCTTCTAGAGGTAATGACAGTGAAAAAAGAAGTTCTGGACTTTTTTCATTTGCAAACTTATTCAGGATAACATTGTTTTGGATGTTTCTATGAAGGTGATTTTTGGATGAGATTAATATTTAAATTGGTGACTTTGAGTAAAGCTATTATCCTCCATGATATGGGTGGACCTTGCCCAATCAGTTGATGGACTCAGTAGATAGAAGAATCACCCCCATAAAGAAGAAATTCTGCTAGCAAATGGCCTTTGGTTCTTTTTCTCTGGAGATTGTGACTAATACAGAATCATACAAGCTCAATTACTTTTCAATATGACATTTTTCGTTTAACGTATCATTGACATTCTTCTAGGTGGCAGACAGGCAGATTGCCTCATTACTGATTCTGAAGCACTTCCCTAGGTGATAGTTTCAGAATTCTCCCAGTGTCTTCTGAAAATGCTTCTGCTCTTCTGATACAGGCAACACTTCTTCCTGAGGACCCAGGTCCTGAAGGTGCAGCCACCATCAGATTTGACCACAAGGAACAAACATGAGGATGAAGCTAGTCTACTGAGGAGCTGAACAGGAAAGAAAAGGAGAGCTGGAGTCCGTGATGGCACAAGTCCTGAACTGCCTATCTGCAGAGTTCGGGTTACATGAGCCAAATAAAACTCTGGTTCTGCCATTATCTGATGGACTTTTAAATTTGCAACAAAACATGTTCCTTTTAAAATGGTTATGAGTATTCTATAATAGGGAATAGCATAGCACAGAAAGTCTGACTAGTTACCCTTTGAAAGACTGCTTATTACATGGCCCTCAGCCACTATCTGGGAACTTAGATTTTGGAAGGGTTCCTCCCATTCTAACTTATAGTGACTCATGAAGGTCAAACTGTACAAACATGTGGTACACACTCAACACCTATTTTCCTTCCGGGAGTCTACAATTTTGGTACATGCTAGCAGAGCGTGATTACAAGACTAGTTTCCAAAAAAACTCCAGGCATTGGATCTTTAATGCGCTTCCCTGGTAGACAATATTTCCCATATGTTGTTACAATTTGCTGCTAGGGGAATTAAGTGCATCCTGCATAACTCCTGTGGGAGAGGACCCTTGAAGCTTCTACCTTGTTTTCTCCAGACTTCACCCCATGTACCTTGCACCTGTGCTGATTTTGCTTTGCCCCCTTTCGCTGTAATAAATCACAGCTGCAATGACAACAATATGTCAAGTCCCCTAACCAAATCTTTAAAACTGGGGATGGCCTAGGGGACTCCTGACACAGTTGCATAAATGGGATTTGCTAGAATGAATCTGACTCACTGATACATGGTGAAAGTGTTGTTTGGGAAGAGGAAAGATTAAGGGTAGAATATGATGAATCTTTGGGGCCTGGGTGGTTATGGAGTCATCGATGGTATTAAGCAGTAGATGAGCTGCTGTTTGTTGTGAGAGCCACAGAATCTTAAAGTGATAGATTCAGCTCCAGAAAGCTGGCTTGTTGGATGCCCTTAACTACATTTAGTCCTGCTGGCTAAACTGGGGAAAAAAACAGTGTAGTGTAGGTGAGGCCTGTGGTTTTTGTTCTCTCCTCTAGATGGGAAGCAAAAGGTCCCCCAAATTCCCAAGGATGGGCCAAACCAAAAATGTTAAAAAGTTTGCACTGCTCTCTTTTCTATGCCGGGAGAAAAAGTTAAATCTGGTTTGGAACAGAATTTTAGATAAACCAGAACAAACAAACAAACAAACAACAACAACAACAAACCAGGGACAGGTAACAATCCACTAGTTTTTTTCAGCCTGGCTGCTGCTCCTGCTACATATTCTCCCGCCTCCTTTCCTCTACTGCATTCCAAGATCTTCCCTGGCAGCTGTAATGTTAAAACTGCAAACACTGAATTTACTGCTAGAAGGCTGAGTAAACTGCAGTGGGGTAGGGTGGGGAGGGGAAGAAAAAGTTTTAAAATGGCTTTGTATTTTGTGGCTATTGCATCTAGATGTATTGTAAAAAATAATATAAAATGTTAAACACTTGTAATTTCATAAATACCAGAGGAATAATCCTGATCGGGGAAGCTGCAAAAAAAAGAAAGGTGTTAGTGGGACACAACTTCCTTTTTACTGCCAGTGGAATTTGAACTCTTGAGTTTTGGAAACAGAACATCTGTATAACTGATGGTTTTTACTACGGAAGACGTGGAGCTCTGCTTATTGGAGCTGCTGAAGAAAGGAGACAGTAAGAAAAAAACAGGTGGTCTAGAGATGGAGATATACTTTCGGAGTTTTAAAAAGCAGATTTTAGTTTGCTAATGGGTTCTTGTGGAAGCACAGGTCCAACCCTTGGAGGTGAATTATTTTCTAGCCTGATGAGTACATTTTGGAGTGGATCAATTTAGACTGATGACAAGCCAAAAGATGGTTTAGAAAATCCTTGCTTATCACATGGACTTGCTGGCCCTGCAGTACCCCACCTCTGTTGAGGAAGAAACGCCTCTGGCTTTTTTTTGAATCCTGAATTCACAGATCTTGATTGACTGAACTTGATTCTAAGCTGCAACCTAATACTGTCTGGTAAAGGTTGCAATCTCAGTGTGAGCTGGGTTGAACTTAAGGCAGGCACAGGCTCAATGAGCAGAACTCAAGATCTACAATCTCACACTTAAGACACCTCTCTGTGGACCCCTAAGCTGTGAAAAAACCATTAATGCTTGGCTAGAAACCTTAGTCACATACAAATGGTCCTAGGAAAAGGCTTGCTCTCTGATGAGACCACCTGAAATCCAGCTGCTGTATGGCTGTATCTTTCTGAGAAAGAGACTGACAGCATTCTTGTGATTATTGCCAAAAGCTGCAAGCTGTGAGTGGGAACATCATAGGCAGTGTGACCCTCTAATCACACCTGACAGGTTGATTGGACTCCTGACCCCGTCTGGCTTTCCTGATGAGTTCAGTCTGCAACAGGGCACTGGCAACTCGACTCTGCTTCCTTCACTTTTCTCCTGCTACACACACCTCAGTGAGATCTGATCATTTAAGGGCAGTCATCCTCAGAAGGAAATGATATTTTCTTTTCTTTCCTTTCCTTTTTTGAGTTGGGGGTCTTACTCTGTTGTTGAGGTTGAAGTGCAATATGTGATTATGGCTCACTGCAGCCTCAACCTCCTGGGCTCATGCAATCCTCCTGCCATGGCCTCCTAAAGTCTTCCTAAAGGACTACAGTCATGAGCCACTGCACCCAGCTGGGATTGATCTCTTCTAGGTTATTCACTGGATAAATGATCGGGTGAAAGAAGTGGGAGGGTATGTAAACCCATTTTGAAAATTTCTAAAACTGCAGGTTTTTTTGTCCTGCCTTATTTCTGAACACGTCTTTCTGGTTAAGTTGTACAAACATGTTTTTCTGTGAAGATGTTTTGCCCCTCTTGCACACAACCCCTCCAAACAAAAGATATGGATGAGTATGAGAAAATAAAAAACATGTAAGATTTTGACTTCTGAATATAAACACCAATTTTCTAACAACTAAGGAAAATAACCCAAAAGCCCTGAACCTAGGGAGGCATGGGGAAGGGGAAGGGGATAAATCATCTTTGTTTTTCAAAATGTTTCTAGAACCTTCCACCTCTTCCTAAAGGAAAACTCTCTATGCACCTTCCAAGCCATTGAGAGTGCTTTGAATTCATACTGCTGAGCCAATGATCCTGAAAGGGCTATGAAAACAGCATGAGGTGGTCCAGCCCTGGCACCTTCCACATAGAAAACCTCCAGATGCTGTCCACACTCATGAGGTGTATGGACTGGTATCACAGACACCAAAACCATTTGGAACTGACTGGCAGTCCCTTCCAAATCAAGGATTGGGCTAAATTATTTGGGCTAGATGGAAAACTTGAAAACAAGCCTTCCATGGTGCAAGGTCACACTGTAATGCCTAACTAATGTACATTCTGTTTAAGACGCCCCAACAACTGTAAATGCTTTGCTTCCAGGTAACTGTGTGTACCCTCTGGGACTGAACTTTTTTTTTTTTTTGGAGGGGGGACAGAGCCTCACTGTGTTGCCCCGGCTGGAGTGCAGTGGCACAATCTCAGCTCACTGCAACATCTGCCTCCCAGGCTCAAGGAATTCGCATGCCACCATACCCAGCTAATTTTTTATATTCTTAGTAGAGATGGAGTTTTGCAATATTGACCAAGCTGGTCTTGAACTCTGGCCTTAAGTGATCCGCCCACCTCAGCCTCCTAAAGTGCTGGGATTACAGGCGTGAACCACTGCGCCTGGCCTGGGACTGAACTTCTTGCACTCTGACTCTCATGATACTGCCTCCGCCATGGAAAGGTTTTAGGTCAGCTTCTACTTACTAGGCCACAGTTGTGCTGTGCCTGAATTGATTTAAAAAAAAAAAATACGGAAACGTAAGACCATGTAAAAAAAATAGGTAAAATATTTTTTAAAAGAGATAAAAAGATAAAAAATGTTAATATAGGAACTTAAGATAAAAGCTTATTGTTTTTCTAAGATAGACCATTATGACAAATGGGAATTTTTTTAACTGGCTATGTCTAGGCCACCTAAAGGGCATACCTAAAATCAATACTGCAGGCTGGTCTTACTACTATCTGGGTCTTACTGGTAAGTCTGCTGTAAAGATGCCTTGGTCAATGATGTAGGGAGTAGACTGTGCAGAGAAGAGTTTACAAAACAGG
The DNA here is from genome assembly GCF_049354715.1 of Callithrix jacchus. Taxonomy (NCBI): domain Eukaryota; kingdom Metazoa; phylum Chordata; class Mammalia; order Primates; family Cebidae; genus Callithrix; species Callithrix jacchus. The sequence goes on from NC_133509.1 coordinate 116,475,111, forward strand.
TATAAACTTCTCTCTTTGAGGTCGGCTTACAAGATTGGCCCTTGGTTGGCATCTGGAAACTCAGATTTCTGGAGAGTTCCCACCATCCTAACAGATAAGAGTGACTCACCCACACTGTACAAACAACATGATTTATGTTGAACACCTGCTTTCCTTCTGCAAGTTTGGTAAATGCCAGGAAGAGATTGCCAACTTAACCAGCCCCCAATAAAACTCTATGTCTCTAATAAGCTACCTTGTCTCTAAGAAAGACAATACACGTGAAATGTTTTCTACATTTCACGTGTGTTATCCTAACTTGTTGCCGCGGGATTTAAGCACCTCCTGTATGACTCCTCTGGGAGAGGACCCTTGAAAGCTTACATCTGGTTTCCTCTACACTTCATTCCACGCTTTTCCTATGCTGATTTTGCCTTGTAGTCTTCCACTATGACAAACAATAGCTGTGAACACAACTCTATGCTCAGTCCTTTGAGTCAGCATAGATTTACTGGGAACACTTCCTACCAAATTACTAAACCTGACAGTGTGGTCTTGGGGTTCCCCAACGCAATTGGGAATAAGTATGAAATGTTCAAGAAATAGCAACAGGGCAAGTATGGCTGGAGTCACATGAGTAAAGAGGAGTGGTAGAAGAGGAAGGTGGAGAGACAGGTGGGGCCTGATGTCAGGCTTTGTAAATAGAAGAAATTTGGATTTTATTTTGAGTAGGAAGCCACATGAGGTTTCTGAGCAGGAAGGAGGCTGCCTGGCGGCTGTTAGGGAACTGATAATGGGGGAAAGAGCAAAAGGAGGGAGGCTAGATAGGAAGCTCTTACATACAGTAAACATTGATTATCCTTGTGTGGTTCAGGAACCACTTCAGAAAGGAGAAACCCACATTTATTTTTAAGAATGAATGGAAATTTGACAATGGATTTGGGCAAGGGAACGAGGAAGGCATCCTAAGCAGTCAGGAGTACCTATACAAAGGTCCAGAGGCATAAACTGTATGTTGCATTTGAGGAACAGTAAAGGGTTTTGTATTGCTAAAAAGGCTGCTTAGGGAAGGATACACCGAAGGCTCTGTGACTCATGCTAAGGAGGGCATACTTCATCTCTCAAGCAAACAGGAAGGTAATGGTGGGCTGTAAACAGGAGAGTTATGAGGTCAAATTTGAGTTTGAGAAAGATTAATATGGCAGCAACATGACTGAGAAGCTGACAAAGGGAGAAAGTTTCAAAGTAACTGTCACATAACCCAGTTCTAGTGTAGCTGGAACTGTACACAGAGATGTACATATGCAAATTATGTTATATATTATATATGCATAAGTACATAAGCCTTTTCATGCATTAAGAATATATTAAAAACAAGTCTAAATCATTACTGAAAAGTGAAAACAAACTGATATAAATTAATCTAAATGTTTATAAAGTTGTTGATACAACCAGAGAATTATTTGTGATTTTAAAACACTGTATTATTACAAATCCCTAGCAAAATCTATACTGAGGATAAGACAGACCATAAAGTAATCTTGGGCCACATTCTGTGGTCTCATGGTTAGTGTAAGGGCCACTGTTATTTTGAAACTATATATACATATTTATTATGATAAAACAATATAACATTAATGTCATTAGGTACTAAGATTTCCAGCACCAGCGAAACAAGACAACACAAAAGAAGCAAAAACCCTGATGAAGTGGAAAGGACTTGCAGCAGACCTGTAATCTGTTCTTTCTTCTCAATGGCCCAAAACAGAGTAAGCAGATACAACTCTCTAACCATGATAGAACCACCTTAGAAATATGCTAAAGAGAGACCTGCTGGCAAACACACTAAAGGTATTTACTATTGGAAGAGTCCTTACTTATTAAATGCTTCAGCAGGATGAACTTGATCTGTCTACACTGCTCATTATACAAAAACCTGGGATGTATATAGGCACGACTCTAGGAAGTATCACATATACTATGTAATTATCAGAGAAGAAACTGGTGATATCTCATGTTGGAAACAGCTTCCTTTCATGGAAGTGACACTCCATAGGCATCACTTAGAGGCCTCGAAAATTGAAATCTGGGCTGGTGCACAGTGTAACTGAGGAAAGAAAGGACCTGAGAGCAGCTCTGGCAGTCACAGATTTCTCTACACCCTACCTGTGTCTTATGATAACTTTGAAAATATTTCCCAAGCTTTATACTTGGTTAAGATCTCTTGATTCTGATAAGATCAATTTGTCAGTCTGATCCTTTGTTGTCTTGCCTGTAATATTTAAGTCATCAGTATGAAATATGTATTTCCTAACCCAATACACCAAAAAGGCCTACAAGTAAAGACAATTAAGCAATGCATATCCCTGGTGCTTATAGTATCTAACCCACTAAAAGGAATCTGGGTTCCTTGGAGAAATAGCTGACATTCATTTCTGGGTCAAGATACGTACAAAATGGGGGAGAGAGATCCAAGATGGCTGATGACTAGCAGCTCAGGATTGTAGCTCCCAGTGAAAGCGCAAAGAATGAGAGGACACCACACTTTCAGACGAATTTTTGTTGCTCACGGACCAGGAGATTCCCAGTGAAGGAGCCCCATGGGTTGCCAGAGCAACTCTTGTGGCCAGCGCGGCGGTTCTTGGTACAGAGTGAATGAACGGGACTGGGTCCCCTTTTGGTCGACGTGTGGAGCTCCCAGAAAGCAGAATCGCCTATTCAGCTGATTGAAAGGGACTCAAGAAGGAAGCCAGACTGGAGATTCCCAGGCAGAAGAGCACCATGAATCTTAATGCTGCTATTTTAGCCGGCACAGTGGATTGCTCAGATTCCGGCGCTGAGAATCAACAAGTTGGATGTCCACTCAGAGACCTAATCTGAAAGTCAGTAATTACAAAGATGACAGGTGGATAAATTTACAATGACAGGAAGAAACCAGCATAAAAAGGCTGAGAATACCCAAAATCAGAATGCCTCTCCCACTACAGGGGATCACAGTTCCTCATCAACAAGGAAACAAGGCCTGATGGAGAATGAGTGCGTTCCATTAACAGAATCAGGCTTCAGAAGGTGGATAATAAGAAACTTCTGTGAGTTAAAAGAACCTGTTTTAGCCCAATGTAAAGAAACTAAGAACCTTGAAAAAAGGTTTGATGAAATCCTAACAAGAACAGACAATCTAGAGAAGAATATAAGTGAATTAATAGAACTGAAGAATACAATAGAACTCTGTGAAGTAAGCACAGGTTTTAACAGTTGAATTGATCAAGCAGAAGAAAGGATATCAGAGGTTGAAGACTAACTTAATGAAATGAAACGAGAAGACAAGATTAGAGAAGAAAGAGTAAAAAGGAATGAGCAAAGTCTCCAAGAAATATGGGACTACAGGAGGCTGAGGCAGGAGAATTGCCTGAACCCAGGAGGCGGAGGTTGCGGTGAGCTGAGTTCACGCCATTGCACTCCAGCCTGGGTATCGAGCGAAAACTCCGTCTCAAAAAAAAAAAAAAGAAATATGGGACTATGTGAAAAGACCTAATTTACACTTGCTAGGTGTACCTGAATGTCATGAAGAGAATGAATCCAAGCTGGAAAATATTCTTCAGGATATTATTCAGGAAAACTTTCCTAAACTAGTAACACAGGACAATACTCAATTCCAGGTAATACAGAGAACACCACAAAGATATTCCTCAAGTAGAGTAACCCAAGACACATAATCGTTAGATTCACCAGGGTTGAAATAAAGGAGAAAATTCTAAGGGCAGCTAGAGAGAAAAGTCAGGTTACCCATAAAGGGAAGGCTATCAGACTCACAGCAGATCTCTCAGCAGAAACCCTACAAACTAGAAGAGAGTGGGGGTCAATATTTAATATCCTCAAAGAAAAGAATTTTCAACCCAGAATCTCATATCCAGCCAAACTAAGCTTCATAAATAAAGGAAAAATAAAATTTTTTGCGAACAAGCAAGCACTCAGAGATTTCATCACCACCAGCCTGCTTTACAAGAGCTTCTGAAAGAAGCACTATACACAGAAAGGAACAACCAGTATCAGTCATCCCAAAAACTTACCAAAATGGAAAGAGTATCTCCATAATAAAGAATCTACATCAACTAATGGGCAAAATAGCCAGCTAGCATTAAACAACAATATTAAACTTACAAATATCAATATTAGTCCTAAATTTAAATGGATTAAATGCCCCAATCAAAGACACAGGCAAACTGAATAAAAAGTCAAAACCCATCAGTATTCTGTATCCAGATCCATCTTATAAGCAAGGACACACAAAGACTCAAAACAAAGGGTTGGTGGAAGACTTATCAATCAAATGGAGAGGAAAAAAACCAAAAAACAAACAAACAAAAAAAACGGCCGGGCGCAGTGGCTCAAGCCTGTAATCCCAGCACTTTGGGAGGCCGAGGCGGGTGGATCACGAGCTCAAGAGATCGAGACCATCCTGGTCAACATGGTGAAACCCCGTCTCTACTAAATATACAAAAAATTAGCTGAGCACGGTGGTGCGTGCCTGTAATCCCAGCTACTCGGGAGGCTGAGGCAGGAGAATTGCCTGAACCCAGGAGGCAGAGGTTGCGGTGAGCCGAGATCGCGCCATTGCACTCCAGCCTGGGTAACAAGAGCGAAACTCCACCTCAAAAAAAAAAAAGATAAAGAAAAAAGAAAAAAACAGGCGTTGTAACTTTCGTCTCTGACGAAATAGACTTTAACAGTAACAAAGACTAAAAGAAACAAAGAAGGACATTAATTACATAATGGTTAAAGGATCAATGCAACAACAGGAGTCAATGATCATAAATATATATGCACCCAATATAGGAACACCCAGATACATAAGACAAGTTCTTAATGACTTATAAAGACACTTGGACTCCCGCACAATAATAGCAGGAGACTTTGACACCACATTGTTATTGATGGATCAACGAGATAGAAAATTAACAGGGACATCTGTGATTTGAACCTCGACCTGGAACAAGTAAACTCAGTGAATATTTATAGAATTCTTCACCCCAGGTCCACAGAACATACATTTTTCTCAGTATCACATTACACCTATTTTGAAAGTGACCACATAATTGGAAGTAAATCACTCTTCAGCATTCGCATAGCATTTCACAGACTTAAATGAAATATTGGTTGGCTGTTTGTTATTTTCTTCCCTTATTCCTTCCTGTCTCCGCTGTTAAGTATAATTATCGGCATAAAAGAGGTTTTTAATACCTATTTTTAGATTGCATTCCAGCCTGGGAAATAGAACAAGACTCCTGTTCTCTCTCCCCCTTTTTCTTTCTCTTTCTTTAAAAAAAAATAAAAAATAAAAATAAGATAACTTGGGCTGCTGTATGGAGAATAAGTGGGGTGCAGCTGGAAAAGTGGAGGGAGAGAGAAGCGGGAACACACATTAGCCATTAGCCCATTCTTAAAGTAGTCCAAGTAAAATTGTACAGTCACTTAAGCTAATGTAATAGAGTGGAGAGAGAGAAAAGTGAACAGATGGGAAATATATTTTGGAGGTAGGAAAAAAAAAAAAAGAAACAAATAAAATGAGTTTAGGACATTCTTGTTCTGCCTGGGGGGAAAAAAAAAGTATTGAAAGATCACCAGGATCTAGTCAAAAAGACAAAGGAATGATTACCAGTGGCCAAAAAGGGAATAATTTGAGCAATCAACAAAAAAGAATGATTGCAATAGAGTTAAACATAAATACAATCACGTGACACATCATGACTTGGTCAACAACAGACTGTGCATACCATGGTGGTCCCATAAGATTATAATGAAGCTGAAAAATTCCTATTACCTAGTGATGTCCTAGTCATTATAACATTGTAGCACAATCCATTACTCGTGTTTTCATAGTGAAACTAGTGTGAATAAACCTACTGCACTTCCAGTTGTATAAAAGTATATTACATACAATTATGTACAGTACATAATTGACAGTGATAATAAACGCCTATGTTACTGATGTACATATTTACTATACTTTTACTTTTGATCCTTATTTTAGCATGTAGTCCTACTTATTTTTTTTTAAAAAGTTAACTGTAAAACAGCATTAGGTGGGTCCTTTAGGAAGCACAGGCATTGTTATCATAGAAGATGACAGTTCCATGCCTGTTAATGCCCCTGAAGACCTTCCAGTGGGACCAGATGTGGAGGTGGAAGAGAGTGATACTGATGATCCTGACCCTGTGTAGGCATAGGCTAATGTGTATGTTTGTCTTAAGTTTTTAAAAGGATTTTAAAAATAGAAAAAAGCTTATAGAACAATATATAAAGAAAATATTGTTGTATAGCTGTATAATGTGTTTGTATTTTAAGCTGTGTTACTACAAAATAGTCAAAAAGCTAAAAAAATTTATAAATGAAAATATAAGTTTGTAAACTAAAAAAGTTACCATAAACTAAGGTTAATTTATTACTGAAAAAAGTTTTGAAGATAAATTTAGTGTAGCCTAAGTGTATACTGTTTAAAAAGTTGACAGCAGTGTACAGCAACACCCTAGGCCTTCACATTCACTCATCACTCACCACTCACTCGGACTCACCCAGAGCAACTTTCAGTCCTGCAAGTTCCATTCATGGGAAGTGCCCCACAGACAGAACCACTTTAAAATCTTTTAAACCATATTTGTATGTGCCTTTTCTATGTTTAGATAGATTTAGATATACGCATAATTATCACTGTGTTACAACTGAGTATGATATTCAGTACAGTAACAAGCTGTAGAAGTTTGCGGCCAAGCAGCAATAGGCTATACTATATAGCCGAGGTACCTAACAGGCTACACTAGCTAGGTTTATGTAAGCGCACTCTCTGTTTGCACAACGATGAAATAACTAGTGATGCATTTCTCAGAATGTATCCCCATTGTTAAGTGACACATGACTGTCCCACAGTATCCCTCGGGGACTGGGTCTAGGACCTGGCCTGGTGGTACCAAAATCCGTGGGTGTTCAAGTTGCTTAGATAAAATGATGTAGTACTTGCATATAACCTATGCAATCCTCACTTTACATCATCCCTAGACTACTTCTAATATCTAATATAATGCAAATGCTAGTAAATAGTTGTTATACTACATTGTTCAGGGAATAATGACAAGAACAAGAAGAGTGGACATGTTCAGTATAGATGCAACCATCCCTCTTTTCCAAATATTTGGTTGAATCCATTGCTACAGAGGACTGACTTTATATAAGAATCCATGAATCTGTAATGCTTGTGATATTGTGAAAAAATATTTGGTCTTCAACCTGTTTCCAGAAATATAGCTCTTAAAATCCCTGGAATCTCTTAAGTGATAAGAATGTCTTCTGTATACTCATGAGATAATTGGTGGCTGGAGGCTACTAGATGGGCTTGGGATGGGACTTGGTTGCCAGGAAAACCAACCATTAGAGGGTTGGAATTTACAGTCCTACCCCCCAACCTCAGGAGGGCAGAGGATTTAAAAGTTGAGTTAATAAATCAACCACCAACGATTTAATCAATCATGACTTCATGACAAAGCTTCCATAAAAACCCAAAATAGCTGAGTTCTGGGGGTTTCTGGAAAGCTGAGCACATGGAGATTCCTGGAGGGTGGGTGGCGTGGTCAGATCAGAGCGGGTGTGGAAGCTGCCCAGCTCTTCTCCCATACCTTGCCCTACGCCTCTCTTCCATCTGGCTTTTCTTCTCTATCCTTAGTAATATCCTTTATAATAAATGTAAATTTACATTTATATTTATTCATTTATCATATTTCCCAGAGTCCTAAGTGCTAGCAAATTAACTGAAAGCAAGAAGGGGGTTGTGAGAACCCAGATTCATAGCCAGTCTGTCAGAAGCACAGACGACCTGGGGCTTGTGACTGGCATTTCAAGTAGGGGGGACTGGCTCTTAAGAGACTGAGCCCTCAACTTGTGAGATCTAATGCTATCTCCAGGTAGACAGTGTCAAAACTGAATTAAAGTGGCAGATGTCCTGCTGGTCTCTGCTGGAAAATTCTGTGCAGAACTGATTGCTTACTTGATATGTGGAAAAATACCCCCAACATATCTGGTGTTGGAAGTGTTAACTCAGTGAGAAAGAGGAAAAAAAACAACAACAAACCTTGGTTTGGTTTTTTCCTATATCCTTACAATGCTCAAATACAAAGCAAAGCAAAACAAAACAAAACATACTCATGAGTCTCTTTTGGAGACTGCTTGGGCACCAATTTCTCATTTCCAAACATTTCAAAGGAAAGAATCTAGCTTTTCCTTGATGAGACCACATTTCAGGGTAATCAAAAGCTTGAACAGAGAGAATTATTTATAAAATAATCCCAGGATGCAGGAGGAATGGCCGAATTAGGAAGTCACCATTTTTGCATCCCCTAGTAAGTAAAAGATCCAGACAACAAACACAAATGGTTGCCAAGACCTCTAGGAAAAGATCAATGAGGAACTTTTCAATGGACACATAAAGCTGATAGCACTTGACATCACTTATTAATCTAAACATCAGTAAAAGTAGGAAAATCAGACACTAAATGTCTTTCAGTGTAATACATAGAAACTACACACCACCACCTACTAAATACTCTCAATAAAATGACAGAACCAAATCTACCCAGAGCTAAATCCCAGTTTATAGAATATAGAGCAGATAATGGAACAAGCTCAATGACATTACAAAGACATGAACAGTTAGATCCAAAACATGGGAAATTGTACAGCACAAAGGACATTGTGTATTTCTTTAGCAAGTAAAATGACACTTAAAAACTAGGGAGGGGCCGGGTGCAGTGGCTCACACTTGTAATCCCAGCACTGTGGGAGGCCAAGATGGGCAGATCACTTAAGGTCAGGAGTTCGAGACCAGTCTGGCTAACATAATGAAACCCCATCTCTCCTAAAAATACAAAAAAATTAGCCCGGTATGGTGGCACATGCCTGTTATCCCAGCTACTCTGGAGGCTGAGGCAGAGAATCTTTTGAACCTGGGAGGCGGAGGCTGCTGTGAGCCAAGATCATGCCATTGTACTCCAGACTAGGCTACAGTGCAAGACTCTGTCTCAAAAAAAAAAAACGGGCGGGGGGAGGGAGAACAGCAAGAGATTAAGAGAAACCTAGATCTTAGCTTGGAAACTAATTCAAACAAATAAATTGTAAAAAGACACTTGAAGCAACTAGAAAAATTAAACAGTCTGGGTATTAGGTAACAAAGGAGTAATGACTACTTCTGTGATTTTGCTGAAAAGAAAAGTCTTATGAGAGAGAGAGAAAGAGAGAGAGGTAAAAGCACATGTGGAATCTGCCTTAAAATATTCTAGGAAAGAGAAAAAGGGCAATTGTGTGTAGGGTAGCAAAGATGAAACAAGACCAGCAGAATGTTGATGTCTATTGAAGCTGAGTGAGGGGTGGTAAGGGGGGGGTCATTTTACCCTCTACTTTTGTGCATGTTTAAAAATTCCTTATGCTTGGTGATGTCTCATGCTTGTAATCCTGGCACTTTGGGAGGCCAAGGTGGGAGATCGCTTGAGTTTGCAGTGAGCAATGATCGTGCCATTGCACTCCCGCCTGGGTGACAGAGTGAGAACATGCCTCTAAAAATATAAAAACTAAGAAAAATAAAAATAAAAAAATAAAATCCCTAATTAAAAAATGAAGAATAAATTAAATTATTTAGTAAAAATTTTTAAATGGTAACACACACCTGGCTGAGGTACAGAAAAAGAGGTATTTTCAAATGAAGTAAGCAGAATTACTTTTCTGAAGAACAATTTAACCATGTGTATCAAATGTCTTTTAAACTTTTATATCCAATTTGGCAAATTTAAGAATTCTAAGGAAATTTTCACAGATATACACGAAAATACATCTAAAATGATCTCCCGGCAAAACATAAATGTTTTGGTTTTATGGTATTGTATATTTACATATCAATTTTTTTATAGCCATCAACTATCAAATTGGAAAACCATGCTAAATGACATGGGAAAATGTTTATGGTAAACTGTTAAATGCAAAATGCGGGCTGCAAAATAGCATACGCATTTTGACCCAATTTACTTTTCTTAAAACTATTCGTACACCTAAAAGATCCTGAGAGAATATTTCCCATGGTGTGAGTAGCTTTTTTTTCTAGTTTATGGGATTCAGGTACTTTTAATTTTTAAAAAATAAGGCCAGGCGCGGTGGCTCATGCCTGTAATCCCAGCATTTTGGGAGGCTGAGGCGGGTGTATCACCAGGTCAAGAGATCGAGACCATCCTGGTCAACATGGTGAAACCCTGTCTCTACTAAAAATACAAAAAATTAGCTGGGCATGGTGGTGCGTGCCTGTAATCCCAGCTACTCAGAAGGCTGAGGCAGGAGAATTGCCTGAACCCAGGAGGCAGAGATTGCGGTGAGCCAAGATGGTGCCATTGCACTCCAGCCTGGGTAACAAGAGTGAAACTCAGTCTCAAAAAAAAAAAAAAAAAAATAGTTTTTCTATTTATGAGAATGGTATATTTATAGTAAAAAAAAAAAATTCCATTTTTTACAAAGTTCAAATTTGGATCAGTTCCTTAGAGTGGCTAGTAATGGAATAATAAACAGATAAGGCAGTGATCATTGAAATAATAAACTAAAGGACAGACGGGTAGCAGGACATGGTAGAATCGATCCATTAATAATTAATTTCTAAAAGGACTGATATTTAGAAGACTACTGTGAAAAAGATCAAGTTTTAAATTGAAAAGTAGAGGCTTCAAGATGGCAAATGTTAGAATAGGACTGAAGTACACATACGCCTCAACTTCAGAGGGACAGACACCTCAATCAAACCACCTAAGATGATCAACAAGGTTCTTGTAGTAATAATCCTACCACAATCCTGAAAATAACCACAGTGGCATGTTAGACAATTCTTCTTGAGTTTCTGTTTTGTATACTATCCTGACAGATTATTTTTTAAATTTCTGAGTGAGAAATACATTTACATACTGGAGTCCAAAAAGATGTATTAGGATATTAATAAAAAGGTAAATGCAATCTCATCTATGGAATTTAGCTTATGTAACTTTGGTATATTAAAAATCTAGAAATTCCCACAAAACTACACTCTATATATTATTTGTGGGTAATAATCAGTGAAGCCAGTCTTCTTCGCCCTCTTTATTCATTAGCCTAAAAATTTCAGTTGTCTCCTAAATAAATCAAAAAGCAAGAAAAATATCCAGACTACCTGGTTTCCGTACTTTCTTTGGCTCTTCATAGTCCCTGTTTTCTGGATTTGGAGACTCTAGAAAGCTGTTATCTTCCGTGACACTTTCCCCCTCCTGGCTCTTGAGGCTATCTTCCTCTTCTTGAATAGAAGATTCTAATTCGGATTCTTCTGAATCAAGAAATATTTGACCAGCAACTACTCTGCCTGCAGTAGTATGGTCCTTTACTGACTCATCTGATGTCAAAGTAGTCTGAAAATATAAAGCATTTTTTAGTTATCAACAATGCCAAGACTTTCCCCAGTCCTATTTGACCATTATTTTTACTAATCCAGATATCACATCTCCTTCATTCTCTGAAGTGCCACACTCACTCATCTCTAAAGGCTTGGGCATGTATCCATCACGTGCCTTTATCACCTGCCTAACTTGCAGTCTTTTTGAGTTTCAACTTAGATGTTATTTCCCCTGGAAGCCTTCCTTAATTGCCAAATTCTGGGTTAGCTTCTCCTCCACAGGCCCCTAACACACCTTATACTTCTACTTCCTGCTTTTATCTACATTCCCTCAAATCTAAAGATCAGAGCTCTTAACTGATTGTTGGGTTGGGCTTGGTTAGCACTCAGATGGGAGAGCTCAACCAGTAAGTGCATTAACTCATTGGATTTATTTTCGAAAACTGCTAAGTGGAAACAAATGACACAGGTTAAATCTTTGAACTTAGACACACTCACACACACCACATTCAAGTTGAAATGATATTTACTATTCCCTCTTGTAGGTCAGTGATTATTTTCTTCCTCCAAATAAACTAGAACTATTACTATTTGTTTTTTTCTGTCCTTTTTAATTTAGTTCTATTACTCAAAAGTTGTAGATGTCATATCATTTCTAAAATACATAATTCATGCTTTTAAACTGGGCAGAAAATACCGGCCAACACGCATTTTGGTACATACCTTGGAATCTAAGGATTCATCCTGGCTGCCTTCTTCATCTACAAAGAAATTTTAAGACAATTTAGTAATCTTTCTTGTTGGGAAATTACAGTTACTATTAAAAGAAAACATCTGAAAAGTACTGCAAATAATAATCAAACACTGGATATACAAACCTAGGATTATTTTAAAGTTAGCTATATTCAGCAATTGTTCAGAAAAGAACAAGTGAAAGGAAAAAAAATGGGTTAGGGGTTTAGTTTCTTTCTCCTGGGAAGACATTAGCTTCATCTGCTACAAAGGCAGGAGGACCAACACCCTTCACCAACAAAAACAGGTATTTTTTTCACATTCCATCCAATTCTTATGAGTCTATTTAGTCTATTTCTTAGAATGAGTTACTAAGTTCATTAAAATAAATCTCTAATTTCATACTCCGGGCTTCCACCTATTCTGTTTCTCTGCTCACGATCTTGAGTTAGAGCAGCCCATTTTAGTGCTAAATAGCATTTTTATTGTTTACTACTAGTAGTAAGGATGGAAACTAAGAATTATTGTTTGATAGCAGAGTTGCAAAACAAATATATTTAGGATTTGTGTTCTACTTTTCTAAGAGATAAGCAGATGCAGGTAAAGAGCACCATGATCCTACCACGTATTTACTCAATTGAGAGCTATATATTAAGAAATCAATAGCTTTTATTAAACAATGAAAAACAGCCGCTGGTTACACCTTTCTTACAAATTCACACAGCCTGCTTTGGTGTTGTCTGATTACATTAATTTTGCTTCTGTTACTCTTTCCATGTTTTCTGACTATTACTTCTATTCTGGCTGCGTGTTACTCTTCTTCCTGCACTTACATAAACACATGCAGCAACTCCATGTTCAGAGGCAAATGCTTGATTTTTGTATTCCTTGCCACTTTAAAACAGCAAATCTGTCAGATCATCTTTAAGTTTCCTTCTTGCTCTTCAAATTACCTGATTTTATTCAGGAGTGAGTTTCAGTATTACCTGCGCCGTGAGCTGTCTGAGCTATTAACCAGTAGACAAAAATGCTGTAAGACCATGTGATTTTTACTAGAAAATTTGGTATTATAGTTGTCATTTATACTTTACTTCCTATGGCTATATCGTAAATATTATTTGTAATTTATAACTCTCTAAAATACAACAAAAACATATGTTGGAGTTTATTATCAAGGAGTTTATTATCAAAGTACTGAGCTAATGCTAAGAAGTATAACCAACTCAATTATGCACAAAATACACAACACTATCTCACAATATTTCTTTTGAATATTTGAGAAAACTAGTCCACTAGTGAGGTTCTGCCATATATGAAAATGCTTACAAGTCAAAGGAAATTTAAATTACAGCTACTATTCATATTCACCCAGTTTCAGATTACCTTCAAAGTATGTATTCTGGCAGGTGGAGAGAAAGGTATGGCACATATTAGTCCCATAGTGCCCATAACATTAGGCAATGATGTCAATTAACAATTGTCCTTCATGCTAACTTATTCGCAAGTATTACTCAAAGCCCAATTTCTAACATGTGGTTCAAATTCCATTCTCAGCAAATCTTTGGATAAAAAAAAAAATCTCTATATCAAAGTTGTAAGTACATGCGATTAATCACAAACTTGAACTAGTTAATATATCAAGAACAGACATTAAATACTGAAACTTCAGATTAGTTGGAACTCTAAATCACTAAATTGCTAAATATAGTACTGCATCATAACAGGTTACATAGGTAGCTAAGATGTGAATCATACAGACACTCCTGTAAATACTTTAAAGACATGTACATTTCACACAGTACAAGCTGTTAGGAATTAGAGTAGCAAAATGTGTTTTGGAACCCCAAGAAAGATGATTTGTGACATCAGGGTTATTTCATGTGAATTGCATCATGCTTCTCTTTCTCTCCCTCTCTCTTCACAACTAGGACTATATATTAATATTACCGGTAAAGAAGATAATTCTTTCTGTTACTAAACTGAGAAAGGCTACTCCAGATGGTAGTCTCAAAGCATAAGCTATTTTCTTTTTCAAGCTGATACACATACTCACACAACACTTTTTAAAGAGTTGTTTATAACCTAGGAACTTCTGATATGCAGTATTCAGGAAAGGATTAAAGAGACTGAAGTTATGAATAAATATAAAGTAAATAGTAATGCTTTCATCTGAACACAGGAATCAAGCAACAAGAAAAAATGCAAAAGGATCAAGTTAGGCATTTCTTGCTCATTAGCATCACATCCAAAATGTAATGGTTCATATTACTTCATTAATTGTATATCTTCCTTTGAAAAAGACCAGTTTTTATTTTTATTTTATTGGCTAACAAAACTGCAAGGTACCAGAGATATGCTTTAGGAGAAAAGTAATCACTACAAAATCATTTTTCCACTCATCATGTAAATTAAACAGACTGATACCTTCAAACACAGGAAGTCTAAAGAGTTAGGTGAAGAGAGACCAGATAGCCTGTTTTCTGCTTTGACTCTGAATCAGTACAGATCCTAGGATATTCCTAATTCTAAATTTCTTCAATTCCGAGGCCTGGAGAGCTAGGTCTGGAATCTGGCTTCATCACGATAATTCTCACACATGGTTCAATAACAAAAGCTTGCTCAGCCTCTGTTTCTCAATCTGTCAAAAGGGGACAGGTAATACCTCTGCCTCGTTGACTCACAATAATGTTTTAAGGAACAACTAAAACAGTGAAATCAAACATCCTGTGCTATCTGAAAACTACTCTCTGAATTTATAATTATTACCTGAAATACCTGGTAGTGGACCTAACTAAAATGACTAATATTGCTTGGCACAAAGGAAAAAAGGTGAAGCCATTTGCCTCTTCCTGCCAAAAATAAGAAAACATGCATTTGTGAGAAAAATGATAGCCTTTTCACCAATATCCTGAGAAAATGAAATTTCTTTTTAGTCTCCTCCTTTAAATGTATTCATAGGAAAAAGAAAATGTGCCTACTATTAGTCACAAGTTGTGAAAAGTCTATCACTGGGCGATTTCCTTTCTGTATACTTAAATAAACCTAAATGGGATAGCCTACTACCGGGGCTATATGGTGTAGCCTGCTGTTCCTAAGCTACAAATCTGTACAGCAGGTGGACTATACGGGATACTGTAGGCAACTGTAACATAATGGTACATATTTGTATACATAAACATAGCTAACCATAGAAAAGGTACAGTAAAAATATGGTATAAAAGATTAAAAAATGGTATACCTGTCTAGGGCACTTACCATAAACGGAACTTACAGGATTAAGAGTTGCTGAGGGTGAGTGTGAGTGAATGTGAATCCTAGGATGTTACTATACATTACTGTAGACTATAAACACTGTACACTTAAATGACACTACATTTATTTTTAAAAAAAGTAATTGTGCTATGATGTTACAATGGCTACAATGTCACTAGCTGACAGGAATTTTTCACCTCCATTATATTCTTACAGGGCCACTATCTTACATCGGGTCCACTGTTGACCAAAATGTTATTATGTAGCATACGACTATATCATATTTCTACATGCCTCTAAAACACAGTATTAGATAACGGCTACCAGCAGTGATAGAATCAAGATTCTCTGTTGGGTGAGAATACTTTACCTGGATAGATGCGACCTGCCCTGGGTAACCACTAACATTCCAACACAAAATTATCACCAAAAACTTGATTTTTATACTGGAGTAAAACTTTAAATCTAAACTTTGAGGCTGAAATCCTGTGTAAATAAAACACTTTAGTGAATGAAAATGACAACTGAAAAACCATTGCTTAATTTATACAACTTTATTTTACACAGGTTTTTTTTTTTTTTCTTTTGAGACAGGGTCTCATTCTATTGCACAGGCTGGAGTACAGTGGCATAATCACAGCTCAGTGCAGCCTCAACCTCCTGGGGCTCACTCCATCCTCCTACCTCAGCCTCCCAAGTAGTTGGAACTATAGGTATGTGCCACTACACCTGGAGTTACGTAGATATGGGGTTTTGCCATGTTGCCCAGGTTGGTTTTGAACTCCTGAGCTCAACTGATCCTTCCACTTCGGCTTCCCAAAGTGCTGGGATTACAGGCATAAGCCTGGCCCACACAGGTGTTTCGTGATATATGAACTTCATGTGAGCACAG
Organism: Callithrix jacchus; assembly: GCF_049354715.1. Lineage (NCBI taxonomy): Eukaryota > Metazoa > Chordata > Mammalia > Primates > Cebidae > Callithrix > Callithrix jacchus. The sequence goes on from NC_133509.1 coordinate 116,491,403, forward strand.
TACTGTCTCTATTACCTTTTAGCATGCACATCTAAATTGTTTCAGTTCTGGCTAAGGCCTTTTTGCCTTTACCACTGAAATGTTTTGGCAGAGCTTTAACTATAATGGAAATCAGAGCAGACATTTCTTGAATACAGTCCTCTACCTACATCAATACAACCCAAAGATTTATACAGCGGTGTTGAGTCTTTTATTACAACATCCTGAAAGCCCCAACTATTGCTCTTCAAGTGTCATTTCCACTGACATGGAGCTCTAAGTATATGAAATATATTCAAAGACAAGAAAATTTCTATGCTTTGATTAAAAAAAAAAAACTCTGCCAATTAAATTCAGAGGAATACACACCATGCTCTTCCATTACTGTAGTTCTCTTTAGTGTGAAGAATCCCTCATGGAGATTGTTAATCTCTGTATACCTGAGCTGTTCCAGACCTAAAACCAAATGTTCAACAAACCCTTAAGAGAAATTCTGATGCAGGAGGTCCATGATCCAGCAGGTACTCTACTCATTAAGCTCAACAGCTTCATTTATGCTTTTTGATTAAATATTAAATAACTGCTAAAAGTACTTTCAGAGTTACGTATAGTCTAAAGATCTGGTCATTAACTCAAACCATCGCTATTACTGGAGGGAGGGGCGCGAACCTCAAGGAATGATGTTGGCAGCAAAGTAATTAGTACAGGGTTGGTGCTTTTGAAACGGTATTTCAAACCACATCATGGACAGAATTTAGGTTTAGGCCTCTTATTTTAGAAGCAGAATGACGTTATGGCATTGATTTACAACTAGGACAGGTAATTTGGACATTCAAATAACCATCTGGGAATTTTCTGTTAAAAAAAAAGCTAACATTTATTTTTTTTTTTAAAAGTTGACATTCATACTCTGTGTTGTTCCCCAAAAACGTAAAGCCACAGAGCAGCTGTCCTGTTAACTGAAACAGATTAAGATTCCAAAGTTTTACTGTACTATTTTTCTTTATCAACACTTAGAAACACTAAGCTTTTCATGAACACCCTCAAAATGAAATTTTTCAAATGTAGGCAGATTAAAACATTAAAAGGGGGGTAAAAAACAGAACCAGAATAAAAATTCGCTAATTGGAAAATCGATTCGAAAGGAAATTTCTATATCTATATAAAATGCATCTCATAAGAACCAAAATTTTCCCCCAAATCATAAAATCACTGTCAACAAACATGGGTCAACTCAGAAACACTGTCACAGAGATCACTGCTTTCACAGGAAGGTTTCAAAAAAGCAGAAAGTGGTTACGATGAGATCAAATGTCTCCGTTTCGAAACAGACAAACAGATCAGGGACCATCTCAGGTGTTAAGCAAACTCACCAAACTACTGTCAACATCCTGGTCTGGAGGGATCCTCCTTTGCCCCAGAGTGACAGCTCCAGGTTTGTCAATTATTTAACTTACGATTCGCAAGCCCAGAGTTCCAGACCCGATGCAACACATAATCTACCCCAGGGTCGAGGAAGCTCCCTGGGCTCCTGTGTCAGAATTCATTCCCCTGGAGTCAATTCCTCGTTCGAGAGAAAGAGTCGCGTAAAGTTTCTTACGTGGGAGAGAGGTGTGCGCAGAGTGACCGCTCCTTCTTTTTCTACCCAACTCCACCTCCCTAAATAACCCCTGTGGCCCAGGCCAAGCAAAGCCAAAGAGCGAGTGACAAGCCGGTGCGAGGTGTGCCCAGGGAGAACCGGGTGCCGAGCCTGGAATCCCCACGGCCCCGCCGGCGATAGAAGCTGGGGGGCGGCGGCTCTGGGCCTTCAGCCCCAGCGGGCGGATACTGACCCGAGGACGCCGAGGCCGAGCTCAGCAGCACCGCACAGAGCAGCAGCGTCAGCCCTATCCGGACCTGCATCCTGCTCTCAGGGTCGCTGCCAACCCCTAGAGCTGTCGCCTTCGCCTCTGCCACCACCGATTCAGCCGCCGCCGCCTCGCTGCTGTTCTTCCTGCTCTAGTCTCCCTCCTGCGCCCCTTCCCAGGCCTCCCTGACCCAGCGCGCAGCCAATCCCCGCCCGCCGTTGCGGACATCTCGTCCAATCACTGTGGTCTCCCCGCCCGCCCCCATTGCTCCGCCCCGGGGTCATCCATTGGCCAATCATTGTCCATGGCTTCCACACCGGCTTTGCCGGTTGGACCACGGTCTCACCGACATGGCCCCAGCTAATTGGTAGCCCATGGGTTCAACCGGAATCAGGGCGTGAGTCAAAGACTGGGAGAAAAGAGGCAAAGACTACAATTCCCAGAATGCACTTCATGCGATTATCTCTGGGGCGTGCTCCTGGGAAACGTAGTCCATCGTGGGGCAAAATTTACAAGTGCAGGTGACTGAAGTTAGAATTCAACTAACAACTAGGCTAAATATTAACTCAAGGCTACGGATTCATAATCCTTTTAAAACTAACCCAAAATAAATATTAAGGAGTAATTTTAGGAACTTGAATGTGTTTAGCATCTCTTCCTGTTTTATTAAAAAAATTAAATTGGGCATAGTGATATAAGTACTGAGAAAAATGCCACAGCTAGTTGAATTTGAGGTGTTTTTAAAAACTTAGATAAAACAGTACCCCGAGGTACAGACCAGGGAGCAACTCACTACCTGTCCTCCTTTCTCCAGCAAAACAAAAGGAAATACATCCACCCAGTACAGATTATTTCAATACAGTATTGTCCACCAGACAATAATCATCTGGAAAATGTGCCAACAGTCTTTGAAAAATTATTTTAAACGCCTGTCCTCATCTATGTCTTCTTATGCGTTGCATTGTTCTCTTCTTTCCTAACTAAAGCAGGAGAACAGGTTCATGTGTGTGGAGGTAGAGGTGATAGTGATTGCACTCAGGCACGGATATATTCTATGTAATAAGCACCAATTCCAGGCATGTTCCAACTGGGTAGCAGAGCAGTGGCTTGGTGTTCCTGCCCCTTCTTTCATCAAACCGTGTCATACTTCTTTCCTTATCATCCACCCACAGTTAGCTCTGAGGCCTAGAACCTAGTCCAGCTAAGCGAAGGGCTTTGGAAAAGTCTCTGCTGGCAATCTATCTTAGCACTTCTGGGCGTTTGTCTTCTTTTTTTTTTCTTTTTGAGAAAGAGCCTTTTATTTTCAGGAAGTTGGTAAAAAACCAACCACTGTTTCTCATTCACATTGAAAGAGATGAAAGAAAGAATTATCTCCTCGAAAAACTTGTCTTTTCTACTACAACCTGCTTGACTCTCATTACACTGTCATTAATGATTCCTCTGAATTCTTCTGATTATAAATCATAGTAATATCTGGCATACTTTCCTTCCTTTTCCGTCTTATTGATAATCAAGTTCTATCAATTTGAACTACGTAGTTTTTAATTTTTAAAATTTTATTATGTATCTCTGTTCTCTTCCTCCCTGAAACTCCCCTAATGGCTTTCATTTCCTCTCGCCTGGATGATGCACCTCATTTCTAGCCATATTCGCTGACATCATTCTCCCTTTACTCTAACTTGAATCACATATCATGGCCATATCAATTTTCCTTAAACACTGCTTTCATATGCCTATTGAAAATTTTTAACAGCTGCTCTTTTCATAGAATAGAAACATATTTGAACTTATTCTATTTACAAAATAGGAACCGTGCTGACAGTTCTACTCTCTTAGGGAAGTACCGGGAAAGAAACTTCTGCCTTCTACAGAAGAGTCAGTGATTGTCTATTTGATTAAAATTGGGGAAAGTTTACTGCGTAGTTAAGGCCCAACTTCTTTTTTCAGTTTTGTCTTTACTGAGTACATCTTACATTTAAGGCTTTGCGCTGGGTGCTGCATGGACCAATTAGCCGCTTCTATTTTATTCTCCAGATTTTACATTAACACAATCATGTCTTCCTAAGGGTTCCTCTACCTTTTCTCCAATTGCCTTTGTTTCCTTTTTTTTAGCCATAACTCTGGCATCCTTCCAAATTTTATTTGCATTTCATCCTGGATCACACTTCTCCAACCAGATCTGTCCTCATCAATCTTCATTTCTCTAAGTATCTATTGAACACTCACAACCTTGCCATACAAACAGATTGTAAACTTGCTGAGGGTGGAGATGATCATGTGATTCTGGGTATAGGTATATAGCACTGGACTTGCCACCACTAGCATTAGATAATTATTTGTTGATTGATAGACATGTCTTGCCTGTCTCTTGTGGGATTCAAAAGAGAGATGCAGGATAAAAGCATTTTCTACACTGTAGAATGTTGTACAAATAGTTGTTTCTTATCAATTGCTTGGTTGAGGTGTAGGAGGGAAATTAATTTTATACCCTTAATGTAAAAAGGGTTTAGAGCTGCTAGAGCTTTTGCCTGTAGCCAGCAACGAGTAACTGACATGCTCTGAGAATGCTAATAAGACCTGACTTTCTGAGGAAGTTCCAAGTCTCCAAAGTAGGTTTAGAATATGCTGTGGGAAAGTCAGATTTATTTTATCAGCCTGCTACATTGCATAAGATTAATTAGAAAAAAGGTTGTGAATTCTCCATGGCCTTTTCCAGTCTGTGTACACACTCCTCAAGGTTCCCTGCCAGCATTCCCAGTTAAAGTTATATACTTGTATAAAATGTTAATATTATTTATTAATTCTTAGACTTCTTCAATATTTGCTCAGCTGTCTTTATTCCATCTGTCCATATCAGCATTCTAGGTCATTGTCAGAGATTTCCAAGTTGCAGAAAACCTCTTTGCTCTGCATTACAACACAGCATAGGCCTCAATAGAGGTAGGTAATAAACACCTTCTGATGCAGATGACATTGAAGTGACCTCATTCCATTGAAATGAATCAAGCAATCAGCAAATGCTGAGAACCTGAAAGTGTTGAGGACATAAACTCAGCTTTCTTTTCACTTCAGGATGGCAAGACAACCTCCAGAGACTTTACCTGAGAATGGAGCAATTGTCACCAACTCTAGTGGGATATATCGTCTCCTGTGCTGTTCTTTGCATTCCATTTGAATTGGTAATAGGCAAGACTGTCAGCATTTGTATCAAGGTATCTACCAGGGCAGGATTAGGGAGAAGCAAGAAGCAGAATATTTTTCCCTCAGGGCTTAGAAAAGAATGTACTTTCTTTCCCATAGATGAGGTAAATTAAAGTTTTCATGCATAAATGACAATATAAACTCTAGCATCATAGTGAGATAGAACCTGGCATCTTCTGATTTATAGTCTGAGCTTTTGGAGTAAATGAACAATGGATTTATACCTTATCATGTCCCTCCTAACTTCAGGATAGTAGATGGCAGGTACCTAATAAGTGATAAAAATAAATAAGTTTGGGTTGTCATTCCAGTTTCCATGATTACAATTAAGAGCATTAAGTTTAGATTGTAGATCATAGATTGTGGTGGAGTATATTTATCTACCAAAACTCTGAAGCTGATAGAAGATGAAAGGGGGAAGGGGACTTCAGTCTGTTTACCAAGTTTCATCCTGAAGTGACGTTTGGTTTGGACACATGTGTTCTCCAAGCAGTGCTGACTTATACAAGATAAAAGAAAAGCCAAGATACCTTTATACCCTGTATAACTGGGTATAAGAGACAAAGAAGGGCATTATACAATGGTAAAAGATCAATGCATCAAGAAGAGCTCTTCACGGAACTGGAAAAAACCACCTTAAACTTCATATGGAACCAAAAGAGAGCCTGCATAGCCAAGACAATTCTAAGCAAAAAGAACAAAGCTGGAGGCATCATGCTACCTGACTTCAAACTGTACTACAAGATTACAGTAATTAAAACAACATGGTACTGGTACCAAAACAGAGATATAGACCAGTGGAACAGAACAGAGGCCTTGAAGGCAATGCCACACATCTACAACCATCTGATCTTTGAGAAACCTAACAAAAACAAGCAATGGGGAAAGGATTCCCTGTTTAATAAATGGTATTGGGAAAACTGGCTAGCCATGTGCAGAAAGCAGAAACTGGATCCCTTCCTGACACCCTACACTAAAATTAACTCTAGATGGATTAAAGACTTAAACATAAGACCTAACACCATAAAAACCCTAGAATAAAACCTAGGCAAAACCATTCAGGACATAGGCATAGGCAAGGACTTCTTGACTAAAACACCAAAAGCATTGGCAACAAAAGCCAAAATAGACAAATGGAATCTAATTAAACTCCAGAGCTTCTGCACAGCAAAAAAAAAAAAACAAAAACAAACAACAACAAAAAAACAATCATTAGAGTGAACTGGCAACCAACAGAATGGGAAAAAATTTTTGCAATGTACCCATCTGACAAAGGGCTAATATCCAGAATCTCCAAAGAACTAAAACAGATTTACAAGAAAAAGATAAACCAACCCATTCAAAAGCGGGGAAAGGATATGAACAAACACTTTTCAAAAGAAGAAATTTATGAGGCCAACAAACATGAGAAAATGCCCATCATCATTGGTCATTAGAGAAATGCAAATCAAAACCACATTGAGATACCATCTCACACCAGTTAGAATGGTGTTCCTTAAAAAATCTGGAGACAACAGATGCTGGAGAGGATGTGGAGAAATAGGAACACTTTTACACTGTTGGTGGGAGTATAAATTAGTTCAACCATTATGGAAGACAATGTGGCGATTCCTCAGGGGCCTAGAAATAGAAATTCCATTTGACCCAGCAATCCCTTTACTGGGTATATATCCAAAGGATTATAAGTCATTCTATGTAAAGACACATGCACATCTATATTCATTGTGGCACTGTTTACAATAGCAAAGACCTGGGACCAACTCAAATGTCCATCGATGATAGACTGGACAAGGAAAATGTGGCACATACACACCATGGAATACTACACAGCCATAAAAAATGATGAATTTGTGTCCTTTATAGGGACATGGATCAATCTGGAAACCATCATTCTCAGCAAACTGACACAAGAACAGAGAAACACTGTACGTTCTCACTCATAGGCAGGTATTGAATAATGAGAACACAGGGACACAGGGAGGAGAGCATCATACATTAGGGTCTGTTGGGGGGGAATAGGGGAGGGACAGCGGGGGGTAGGGAGGTTGGGGAGGGATAACATGGGGACAAATGCCAGATATAGGTGACGGGGGATAGAGGCAGCAAATCACATTGCCATGTATGTACCTATACAACAATCCTGCATGTTCTGCACATGTACCCCAGAACCTAAAGTGCAATTATATATATATACATATGTATATATATAAACTAAAATAAAATTCCTATTTGAAGAAAAAAAAGGAAATAGAGATAGATAAGTACAAAATAGCTGTTAAGAAAAAGATCTTTAAACAAGCGAAATAATATTACTGTAAATGCAAATTACCTGAGAGTGAGTTTAGAAAACATTCATGACACAAAACAAGGCTTTTGGACCATTTCTTCTTCTCAAATAGGCTTTCAGCTATGCCATGTTGACATCACATAAATTGAAACCAAAGGGTTGCAGCTGACAAAAATATATATGATATATAAAGATATATTTTATGTAAATTCGTGAAAACTATTTTCACAGGCACACACATATATGATTAAAACAAACAGCATTAGAGTTGAGAATAGGCTGCAGACATGATGCCTTCCTCCGGATTACGTTGGTGTGCGTTTCCTGAAAACAAGCAAGTTTCATACACAGTTGCAGTACTGTTGTCAGTCAGGCACTAAACACGGATCCAATACTACTGTCTAATCCACAGACGTTATTCAGATTGCACCAATTGCCATAATGACGTCCTTCCTAACAATAGAATAGCCAAGATCATGAAGCGTGTCCAGTTTGTCAACTCTCATTAGTTTCCTTTCACCTGGAACAGTTCTTGAGGGGAATATGTGTGTGAGAGAGAGTGTGTGTCCGTGTATGTTTTCCTTAGTCTCATGAGAGTGGCATTTTTAAAGGGCATAAGCCAGTCATTTTATAAAATGTGCACTAATTTCAGTTTGTGTCATGATCAGGTTCAGGTTTGCACTTTCGGTAGGAACACCACAGAAATGCTTCTAAATTTTCAGTGCACTATATCCGGAGGCGAATGCTGTTGGTCAGTCCCTGTCGTGGCAAAGATGATTTTGATCAATTAGTTATAGAGGTGTTTTTACTGTATTTTACCTTTAGGAATTAATAGGAATCTTGTAGGGGATACTTTAAGACTATGTAACTGTCTCATGGTTTCTCAAACAATTACCCACTAACTTCCCGTATATATTCATGATTCTTGCCTGATTGAATAATTATGATGATGGCTGCCACATGGTGATTTTCTGATTCTATCATTCCTCCTATGTTTATCATTGTTTTTTTTTCCTGTAGGCACAGCTTTGTCTTATTTCTGTATTCATTTAATTAACTAATTGGTGTGGACTCTTAGATTCTAAATTTATTCAATAGGTTATAATTCTTCACTATCATCAGATTATTTCAGATTTGGCTAGTGGGTACCCCTGCAAAGGGACAACTATTATCTTTGTGACATATTCCCATCATTCCTTGAGTACCTCCTTACATTTCTGCACTGTTTACATTTTTTCTACTTTCTCTGACCCAGCCCTGATAGAAACCATTTCTCCAAGGAGCCCTGCTCTCCCTTCAGTGGAAAATGGTATTTATATCTGCTGAGTACTCATTGCCACTAAGGTGTTATTGCTTCTAAAATCTCTTAGCAGCTAGAACTGGGAAATATATATGTATGAGTTCCTCTTGTGTGTGTGTGTGGGGGTGTATAGATGTGTGTGAGTGTGTACATATGCATACATACACACACATATACACAGCCACACACATCTATACTCATTTCTATATCTATCTCTCTATATTCAAATCTCTGAGTAAATGAATACATGAGCCACAGAGAAAATAGGAAAAAATATTTGTAGTACATATATTTTAAAGAGAACATGTTTCCAAAATATATGAAAGAATCAATAAATTGTAATGAATATACTATACTATGTAGAATAAAGCATACATGCAAATTGAATATGTATTAAATAACAAGCAATATAAATATGATATAACTCATATTATAAATATAAGAACTCAATAATAGAAACACAAAAAAAGAAAAACGGGAATGATTTGAATGGGCACCTTGCAAAGAAAATATGCAAGTAGAAACATGAAAACCTTTTCAATTTCATTAGTCATTAAGGAAAAGCCAGTCAAGATCATAATGAAATATCATTTACTCCAGCTAGAATGGCTAAAATTTAAATGCTTCACAATGTGAAATGTTGACAAGGATATGGAGCAATTGGAACTCTTAGATAAAACTGGTAGGGCTGTAAAAGTGTATAACTGAGAAAAATTATTTGGCAGTATATCTTATACATTTTAATGTATTCTCATCCTATAGCCCAGCGTTTTATATTATTATTAAGCATTTGTTCAAGAGAGATGAAATTTATCCATAAAATGTCTCATGCAAAAATGCTGACAGAAGCTATATTCACAATATCATTTCATAATAGTGAAGATCTTGGAACAACTCAATGTCTACCTTCTAGTAAAGAGATAAATTGTGGTACATTTTATACAATGAAATACTACTTGGCAAAGAAAAGGAAAGAACTAATGAAACTAATAATATGTGCAACATCATGGATGAATCTTATGCTGGATGAAATATGAAACATTATGCTATATGAAAGAAATGAGACAGAAAATAGCACATACTTTATGATTCCACTCATGGAGACCAAGAATAGGTGAAACTGGCGGAGCACAGTAGCTCACGCCTATAATCCCAGGCTTTGGGAGGCAGAGGTGGGCAGATCACCAGAGGTCAGGAGTTTGAGACCAGCCTGGCCAACATGGCGAAACCTCGTCTCTATTGAAAGTACAAAAATTAGCCAGGCATGGTGGTGGGTGCCTGCAATCCCAGCTACTCAGGTGGCTGAGGCAGGAGAAATGCTTGAACCTGGGAGGTGGAGGTTGCAGTGAGCTGAGATCACAACATTGTACTCCAACCTGGGCAACAGAGGAAGACTCCATCTCAAAAAAAAAAAAAAAAAAAAAAAAAGATAGGTGAAGCTAATCTGAAGTGATAGAGATTAGAATAGCAGTTGTTTGAGGTAAGGGTGGGCAGGGGAAAATTTGACTGGAAAGGGGCAGGAGGGAATTTTTGGGTGATAGAAATCTTCTATAATCTTATTCATGTGTGGGTGACACAAGTATACATATTTGTCAAAACTCATAGAATTGCATCTTCAAGATCCAGGCATTTTACTCTATGTGAATTATGTTTTGTGCTAGGCAAAATAATGCCTCCTCCTCAAAGAGGTTCATGTTCTAACCTCAAACTAGTGAATATGTTTGTTTACATGGCCAAAGGGATTTTGCTGATATGACTGCATTAAGCTTCTTCAGATGGGGAGATTCTCCTGTATTCTCCAGATGGTTCCTAAATGTAATTACAAGTGTTTTTCTAAGAGGGAAGCAGGAAGGTAAAAGTGAAAAAGAGAAGATGTGATGATGCAAACAGAGGTTAGAGTGGTGCCATTGCTGGAAGGCTGTGAACCAAGGAGTGCAGGCAGTTTCTAGAATCTGGAAAAGGTAAGAAATGGTTATCCTCTAGAGCATCCGGAAGGAGCACAGCCCTCACAACTTCTTGATTTTTTCCTTGTAAGATCCACTTTTGGATGATACAAAAATCGTTTATATATATATACATACATACGTGTATATATATATATATATTTAAAAGCCTACAGCACTCCCGTCCAAGTACTAACCAGGACTTACCATGCTTAGCTTCCAAAATCAGACAACATCAGGTGCATTGAGGGTCATATGGCTGTGGACTATTTTTAATATTTTTTAAGAGATGAAGTCTTGCTCTGCTGCCCAGGCTGGAGTGCAATGGTGTGCTCATGGCTCAATGCAGACTCAAATTCTTAGGCTCAAGCCATCCTCCTGCTTCCATCTACTGAGTAGCTGGACTTCAGGTGCATGTACCACACTTGGCTAAATTTTTTCACTTTTTTAAAGAGACAAGATCTCACTATGTTGTCAAGGCTGGGCTCAAGTGATCCTCCCACCTCAGCCTCCAAGTAGTTGGGACTACAGGTGTGAGCCACCACCCCTGACCATTTTTGGACTTCTGATATCCAGAACTGTAAGATAGTACATTGTGCTGTTTTAAGCCACTAAATTTGTGGTAATTTTTTGAGACAGAGTCTCCCTTTGTTGCCCAGGCCACTTCCCAGGTTCAAGCAATTCTCATGCCTCAGCCTCTTGGGTTGCTGGGATTACAGATATGCACCACCACATCTGGCTAATTTTTTGTATTTTTAGTAGAGACGGGGTTTCACCATGTTGACCAGGCTGGTCTTGAACTCCTGGCCTCAAGTGATCCAGCCACTTTGGCCTCCCACGCTGCTAGGATTATAAGCAGTGAGCCACCATGCCCAGTTTGTGGTACTTTCTGATAGCAGCAATACAAAACTAATCTATGCCTCATTAAAGAAATATTTAAAAATGCACTACTTAAATGAGCAGTTCCATGTGCTAAGAACAAGAGAAAACTAATGTTGTAGAATGGACCTGGGTCCTTCTCTGCATCATGCTATCTGCTGGCTCAGCAGTAGAACTTCTGAAAGTTATGGAACAACATCCTTTTTCTTTTCTTTTTTGAGATGAAGTTTCATTCTTATTGCCCAGATTGGAGTGCAATGGTGCAATCTCGGCTCACTGCAACCTCCGCCTCCCATATTCAAGCAATTTTCCTGCCTCAGCCTCTCGAGCAGCTGGGACTACAGGCACCCACCACCACATCCAGCTAATTTTTTTGTATTTTTAGTAGAGATGGGGTTTTACTATGTTGGCCAGGCTGGTCTTGAACTCCTGACCTCAGGTGATCCACCTGCCTTGGCCTCCCAAAGTGCTGGGATTACAGGTGTGAGCCTTATTTTCTTAATCTGTAAAATCAAATCATTACACTTGGCTTGCTTCTCAGATCTGTCATGAAAATTAAAAGCAATAGAATAAGAAAACTCTGACAATAGAAGACTAAAAAGTAAGGCCTTATGATTACGCCAGATTTCTGTCCAGCATAAATGGATACACGACCATGTGTGGTGGGACAGTTTGAAATATACTTCTTGTGTGCAGGATAATTAGAACAAGGGGTGGAGGTCATAGGGGGGATTTCTCATCAGGCTGTTCCAATGCGTTAAAAACACTTTTTATGTTGAAATAGTTTAAGATTCATAAAAAGTTGAAAAGAAGTGTTTCCGTCAATTTTTGAAGGGTGGCGATTTCTCTCTACTTATTCCACTCCTGTTGTCATTCTGGAAGGTTTCTCGAGTTCCTCATCCTAGTAACTGTTGTGAACTCATGGGCTGCCTAGCACTGTGGTAAGCACTTTACCTACACTATACCATTTAAGCTTCATATTAACAATAACGTGAAGGAGGCACTGTAGTTATTCCTATTTTCAGTCAAAGAAACCAGGGCATGGTCAAATGGCAAGCAACCTCCCCAAGTTTTACAGCTCACAATGTAGGAATCAACATTTCACTCTAGCAGCCTGACTTCTTCAGAGACCAGGCACAAACACGGAAGAGCAATCAATCCTCGTACCACAGAATAAACTAGTGACATTTATATATTTTGCATACAAACATGTGCAAGTACATATGTGAGGGATGTAGAGGAACATGTAGTGTATACACACATGAACGGATATATATGAGAGTGATTTTTGTTTGGAGTCAAGGAACAAAGGCAAAACAGGAATTTTTGAGAAAGGGGAGAGTGGAGAGGAAAAAATAAAACCTGGAGACCCTCTTGAAACAGTGGGTATTTTTAGCACTTTTAAAAAGGTGTTGATTAGTTGGCAATTTAGGAAGACATTACTCTGGGTATTCTGTCCTTGAGTAGCTTGATGAAGGGTAGTGCATTAGACTGCTCTCACATTGCTATAAAAAATATCTGATATTAGGAGGTGGAAGAAAGGAGGTTTAATTAGCTCACAGTTCTGCAGATTGCACAGGCAGCATAGTGACTTCTGCTTCTGGGGAGGCCTCAGGAAACTTACAGTCATAGCAGAAGTCGAAGGGGAAGCAGGCACATTTTACACGGCCAGAGCAAGAGCAAGAGCAAGGTGGATAGGGAGGTGCCACACACATTTAAACAACTACATCTGTGAGAATTCACCCACTATACAGAACCAACAGGGGATGGTGCTAAGCCATTCACGAGAGCTACACCTGCACGATCCAGCCATCTCCCAGCAGGTCCCTCTTCTAACACTGGGGATTGCTGTTCAACATCAGATTTGGGTGGGGCACAGATCTGAACCATATCAGGTGTCAAAAATCAATTTCAATTAATTATGGGCTCACCAGTCAACCTTGGAAGTTTAGTCGTGGAGCACGTGGGACAGGTGCTCCCCGTGGTGAGTGCCGTCTTCCTTCCTCAGCGCCTCCACGTGTCTTAGCCAGGTCTGCACCATTTACCTCGTCAGAATTCCTCAGGTGTCAAGCTTAAGGACTGATTTCACTATTTAATAACAATTAAATTCATCTCCACGTTCTGCTAATTCTCATCCCCCAATGGCTCTTGAAAACTTCACTGTTTTCCATTTCCACCATCACCATCCTAGTCATAGCGCTTATTTATGTCATAGAAACTCTCTGACGGAATCATCCTCACACTCATTTTTCTTCAACTCTTTTGCTTAAGAAGTTGTAAGGTTTTCCTGTAACTTTGTGCAATGAATTTATCGTCCACTGCTGGACTGCTCAGCATCTTTTCTCCCTCCACTCCTTTACATTTCCAGTCATATTTTCCCGTTTTCTCTAAAGCATATATCCTACTTTGAGGCAATTTACCTGCCTGCACTATCCTGCCCCCTTCTTATATCTTTCCTCTAGCTGGACAATGACACTTATTTTCCAAAAATCTTCCTTTTCAAAACCCAGCTCAAAATTCACCTTTTTAAAGAAGCATACATCTAGTTTAATCCTTTTTTGTTTGTTGGACTTTCTCCCTTTTCTGAAATAATCTTTTGTGCCATTTTAGTTTATATTATTTGATCTTACACATTTTGCTACACATTTATTATGAAATTATCATTGGGTTGCAGTGAGGCAAGTGCCATGTACTGCAATATATGTATTACTACACAGAAAATCTGATTATGAAAAGATGTTGGCAACCCAACTAATGGGCTACACATACTCATTTTTAGCTCTACAAGAATCCATTATAAGAAGAAGAAGAAAATAAGGCACAATAACAGTCTTAGTCTGCCTGGGCTGCTGTAAGAATGGGTGGTTTAAAGAACAGAAATGTATCTTCTCACAGTTCTGGTAGCTGGAAGGCTGAGATCAGAGTATCAGCATGGTCGGGTTCTGGTGAGGGCTCTCTTCTTGGCTTGCAGGTGGCTGCCTTCTTGCTGTGTGCTCACATGGTTTTTCCTGGGTGCAGAGAAGTGGCAGGAGAAAGATCTCTGTCTCTTCCTCTTCTTATAAAGTCACCAGTCCTATCAGACTAGGAGCCCACCCTGATGACCTCCTTTGGGGCAGCCCAGACAGATGAGCCCAGATAAACAGTTAACAGGAGCTTGCGCTGCAGCAGCAGGGTGGATGAAACATGATGAAATGCAATGAAGAGGAGCAAGAGCATTCTTCACGGCCTTCCCCTCCCTCTCTCCTCACACAGATCTGTTGCATGCCTCTGTGTGCATGTCTGTGTACTGGGAACAGTCCTGTGGGAATGTCCCGGAGAGGAAAAAAAATTCCTTCCATGAACTGGAGGGTTTGAAAATAAAATGTCCTGCCTCACTTACTGCCTGGGCCTTTTGAGGCATCAATTCCATCGACCCTCCTCATACCATCAGACAGAGAGAAGCTGTGAAAATAGGGACATGACATGACCAGGCACAGGAGGGTCCCAAGTGTGGCTTGGGGATGTGCAGGGGATCTCAACGTTTTTAAACAACTTGGGAAGGCAGAGGGGAGAGTAGAGGATGAGAACCAGGAGGCTAGTTGCTGGGAACTGAGATGGTGGACCACCCAAACCATCTGTAATAAAGCAGGTGGCTGAAGTCTCGCACAATCTTCTACATCGCAGGGCCAACCTGTGAGCCCGGTCAGAAGTGGGGCGAGGGCCACGGGGCGGCAACACTGGTGTTAGGAGAACCCACAACACATTGCCGTAGATGGGGACTCCACTGAAGATCAGGGACTGAGAATATCCCTTTCTCCTACTGGATGCCACTATGTGATCTAAACTTTCCCTGAATGCAAGCTATGCCTTGCATATGGGGAGGCTGTGTGTATGTATGAATAGATCTTGGATTGATTCAGTTTGAAGTGAAGGTGACAAAACCAAAACAGCAAAAACATTGGCTTTATCAGACCCAGGAAAAGGTAACCTTTAACGGACTACACAAGTGATCTGCTATTATTAGTGAGGCTGCTGGCCTCAACTTCAGAAATGAAAATGAATTGTAATGCATTTTGTTCACCTCTGTGACTGTGGAGGCGCACACTTGGCACATCCTCAGTCATGCTCGAGGTCTCTTACAATGACCTGAAAATGAGACGCGTGGTTCTCCTCTTGCTTGCTGCCTTCCAGGGGCGCGGGAACTCCGACATCCTCTCCTAGGTGGGCGTCGGGCCTGCGGACCTTGGACCAGCTCCGTCGTCTGTGCTTGAGGGCCTCGTCCGCCCCCTTGTGGCCGTTACTTGCTACACTCCCCCTTATAGGGTGGGAAACAAGCTGCTCTTGTCAAGGTTGGCTTCAGGAAAAGGCAGCTCCTGGAGAAAATGGCCTGAGGCTCCGGGGACTGTGGCTCTTGGTGACAAACACACGGCCACTTCCTACAAAGCATGCCATGGTGTCAAGATGGCTGAGCCAGGAATGTCCAGAATCATTAACATTACCATTCTGTGCCCAAACCAGGCCTCTCTAGGACAGGCTGAGCTTGCCACGATTGATCTTTGTCCCAAGATTACCCTCTGCCCTCTCTGGCGAGTCCTAGAGGACTTTGTTCTCCTCTCCTGCTAGGAGGCTTCTTCTGAGGCTATTTTGCCCTTCCATCGTGTTCCATTACATTGCAAAAACAAAACAAGGCTGGGCGTGGTGGTTCATGCCTGTAATCCCAGTACTTTGGGAGGCTGAGCTGGGTATTCAAGACCAGCTTGGTCAACATGGTGAAACCTTGTCTCTACTAAAAATACAAAAATTAGCATGACTGTAATCCCAGCTACTTGGGAGGCTAAGGCAGGAGAATCTCTTGAACTGGGGAGGTGGAGGTTGCAGTGAGCAGAGATCACACCACTGCACTCTAGCCTGGGCAACAGAGAAAGACTGCATTTCAAAAATAAATAAATAAAAAAATAAAAATAAAAGAAAAAAACCCCAAAACAATAAAACAAAATACCTTTTAAAATCTTAGAATAGTTTTAGGTTTACAGAAAAGTTGCAAAGCAGTGCGGAGTTCCTGTATCTTCCACACTCAGTTTCCCCTTATTGCTAGCATCTTATATGAGTGTGGTGCATTTGTTACAATGAATGAACCAGTAACTAAAGTCGTCACTCTATTTGGCTTCCCCTTGTTTTTACCTAATGTGCCTTTTCTGTTCCAGAACCCCATCTGGGATACCACATTGCCTTTCATCGTGTCTCCCCAGGCAGCTCTTGGCTGTGATAGTTTTTCTGATGGTCCTTGTTTTTTATGACATTGACAGTCGTGGGGGGTACTGGCAGGACATTTTGCAGAATATTCCCTCAATGGGGATTTTTTTTTTTTTTTGAGATGGAATCTCTCTCTGTTGCCCAGGCTGGAGTGCAGTGGTGAGATCTCGGCTCACTGCAACCTACGCCTCCCGGGTTCAAGCGATCCTCCTGCCTTGGCCCCCTGAGTAGCTGGGACTACAGGTGCCTGCCACCATGCCTTACTCATTTTTGTATTTTTACTAGAGACAGGGTTTCACTATGTTGGTCAGGCTGGTCTCAAACTCCTGACCGCAGGTGATCTGCTGACCTCGGCCTCCCAGAGTGTTGGGATTACAGGCGTGAGCAACTGCGCTCAGCCCCTCAAATGGGATTTGCCTGCTGTTTTTCTCATGATTAGAATGGAGTTATGGTTTTTGTGCAGAACACTACAGAGGTGAAGTGCCATTCTCACCACACTGCATCAAGGAAACATACTGCTAACATGGCTTGTCACTGTGGATATTGACCTTGAGCACCTGGCTGAGGGAGTGTTTGGCAGGCTTTTCACTGTCAGGGTACTTTTTTTCTAACTTTCTGTAATCTAGAAGGAAGTCACTTTATGGAAGCCTGTTCTAACACGTTTGAATCTCAGTGTGGAGTCTGTGTCTCCAGCTGCCGTTGTGTTTTACAGTCATTCCATAATCGAATTATTAATTGTGGTAACAGTCACATGAAAAAATAATGTTTGGACCCATTTACATGTACAAATATTCCGTGAAGCCTATTGCTTTGCAAAGAGATCATACGCTTGCATCAAGCTAAATAGAAAAGAGCAAGGAAGGAAGCTTTCCTTGGTGATGCTGAGCACTGGTGCCACCATTGTGTCCCCCACCAAGGGACACACCTGGCACACACCTGGCAGGGCCCAGGACATGAGTACAAATGGAGGCCTATGTACCACAGCTCTTACAAATTAAAAGTTATAAATTAAGCAAACAAACTGTTAAATTATGTCCTATCTACCTGCCAAAACAAATAAACCTTCACAAAAAAAATGGGCAAAGTTATAGTCTTATATTACTGAAAATCAGCAAATATCAAAGACATCTGACTAATTATTATTGCACGTGCCTTGGTGTTCCCTTGATGTGTTGGCCATGTTTGGGTGAGTCATGAATTAAAGACATATGTAATTTTCAAATTGTACATTAATTCTAAAATTTTTGTTTTCCTAGCCTAATGTCAGTAGTATCTTCAATTATGCTGTTTAATCAAGATTTCCACAAAATTTCTGTTCTCTTGATGGTAATGCCAAATTACATAATCTTTCTTGAGTCATTGGAGTTATTATATGGTCTTAAAATTCCAATCTGGGAAACCTCTCTGCCAAGGGTATAATAATTAAAATTGCTAATAAAGTTCTTAAAACATACTTAAATTAAAAAACGAACCACAAATATTGCTAACATGTTCAAACATTGTTATAGTGTTTTATGTGATAAATTATTTTATCATAGAAAATCTTACTACATATTTTACTATTTTTATATCACAATTGTAATTGTCTCTTAGTGTTTAGATCCATTCAGTATTGTTTTTCTTTTTTGTGTTTATTTGAACTGTTCTGTTGCAATAAGTATTTTCTTCTTCAAAATTTTTCAACACGATGGTATTATGAAGATAACTTGAAAATAGTGGTTTGATATTCAATTTGTTAAAATCACTCTTCAATTAAGAATATATCTCAATTTATGATTTGCCTTTCTGAAATTTGTTTCAGAATTGTTTATACATGAATCTTCTTTCATTGTCATAAAATTTTATTATTTCCTTTTTTTTTGGGGGGGGGGAGGAAGGCAGGAAGGAAGGGAATAAGGACGGTAGGGAGGAAGGAAGGGATGAAGGAAGGAAGGAAGGAAGGGAGGAAGCAGGAAGGGAGGGAGGGAGGGAGGGAGGGAGGGAGGGAAGGGAAGAAAGGAAATCAAGCAATGAAAGAGACATTGCCGACCTGGATCTAGAGGTTTACAAGTTGATTTCTTTTTTTTTGAGAGAAGGAAAGAAAAAAAAAAATAAGTAAAGGAGACGAAGAAAGAGGAAGAGAAAGAGGGAGAGTAAATGGAAATATTGCTTTATTTTGAAAAAAATTGGGTATTAATAATGGCCAATGAATGTTTCATTTAAACTTATGGGTAGGTGTGATGTGGTATTGACAAGAATGTATATTTTGTGTATTTGAAGTGGAGAGCTCTATAAATATTTATTAAGTTTACTTGTTCTGGATCTGAGTTCGAGTCCTTGATATCCTTATTAATTTTCTGTCTCATTGAATCTAAGTCTCGTATCTGGGTGTTAGGATCGTTAGCTCTTGTTGTTGCATTGATCCTTTTACCACTATATCTTTGTTGCTTTAAAATCTATTTTCTCCGATACAAGAATTGCAACTCCTGCTTTTTATTTATTTATTACTTATTTTTGCTCTCCATTTGGTTGGTAAATCTTTCTCCATCCCTTTGTTTTGAGTCTTTGTGTATCCTTGCATGTGAAACAGGTCTGGATGTAACATGCCGTTGGGTTTTGGCTGTGTCTTTTGATTGGGAATTTAGTCAATTTAAATTTAGGGTTACTGCCATTTGATGTTGACTGGCTGTTTTATCCATTTGTTGGTGTAAATTCTTCTTTATGTTGGTGCTCTTTACTTTTTGGTGTATTTTTAGAAAGGCTAATACTGGTTGTTTCTTTCTGTGTGTAATGCTTCTTTCAGAAGCCCTTGTAAAGCAGGCCTGGTGGTAATAAAATCTCTGAGTTCTTGCTTGTTCATAAAAGATTTTATTTTTCCTTCAGTTGTGAAGCTTAGTTTGGCTGGATATGAAATTCTGGGCTGAAGGTTCTGTTCTTTGAGGATGTTGAATATTGGCCCCCACTCTCTTCTGGCCTGTAGAGTTTCTGCCGAGAGATCTGCTGTAAGTCTGATAGGCTTGCCTTTGTGGGTAATCTGACCTTTCTCTCTGGCTGCCCTTAGTATCTTCTCCTTCGTTTCAACCCTGGTGAATCTAACGATTATGTGCCTTGGGGTTGCTCTTCTTGAGGAATATCTTTGTGGTGTTCTCTGTATTATCTGGGGTTGAATGTTGACCTGCTTTGCTAGTTTAGGAAAATTTTCCTGAATAATATCCTGAAGGGTATTTTCCAGCTTGGATTCATTTTCTCCGTCGCATTCAGGTACACCTATCAAACGTAAATTTGGTCTTTTCACATAGTCCCACATTTCTTGGAGACTTTGCTCATTCCTTTTTATCCTTTTTTCTCTAATCTTTTCTTCACGTTTTATTTCATTAAGTTGGACTTTGACCTCTGATATCCCTTCTTCTGCTTGAACAATTCGAGTGTTTAAAGCTGTGCATACTTCTCGGAGTTCCTGTATTGTATTCTTCAGTTCCATTAATTCACTCATACTCCTCTCTAAGTTGTCTATTCTCAGTAGGATTTCATCAAACCTTTTTTCAAAGTTCCTAGTTTCTTTACGTTGGGCTACAACATGTTCTTTTACCTCACCGAAGTTTGTTATTATCCATTCCTTGAAGAGTGATTCTGTCATTGGGATGCGCTCGTTTTCCATCAAGCCTTGTTCCATTGTTGATGTGGAACTGTGATCATCTTTAGAGGGAGAGGCGTTCTGACTTTGAGTATTCTCAGCGTTTTTACGCTGGTTTCTTCCCGTCATTGTAAATTTATCCTCCTGTCGTCTTTGAAATTACCAACTTTCAGATTAGGTCTCTTGAGTGGACGTCCAGGTTGTTAGTTCCCAGGGCCAGAGCAGCGGCGTTAAAACTGATGGTGCTTTTCTGCCCAGGATTCTCCTGTCGGGCTTCCTTCTTGTTTCCGTAGTAAGCGACTCTGCCTTCCCGGGGCTCCAAACCTCGGTCAGAAGGGGAACCGGTCCTGTTTACTCTGCGCCGAGCGCTGCCGCGTCGAGGTGCTGGCGGAACCGCTGCACCGACCACGAGAGTCGCGCTGGCGACTCGTGTGTTTCCACCACTGGGGGATCTTCTGCTTCGTGAGCGACCAGACTTTGTCTGAAAGTGTGGCGTCCTCTAGTTCTCCGCGCCTTCCCTGAGAGCTGCAATCCCGGGATGTTAGCGATTGGCCATCTTGGATCATTCCTCTATTATTTTCTTTTTAAAAGTTCTCTCCCCACGCCCTTTTTTTTGGTGGAGACATGGGTTTTACTGTATTGTCCAGGCTTGTCTTGACCTCCTGGTGTCAAGAGAGCCTTCTGGCTGAGGGTGTCCCAAAGCATGAAAATTACAGGTATGAGCAACCGTGCTTGGCCTTCTTTTAAACAATTCTTTATACTTGATCTAAGCATCACCTTTGTTGTATATTTTATGCCAGTTTTTTTCAACTAAGAAAACATTTTCTAAAATTAAACTATACATATGTATATGTAGTTTAATGATTTTAACATAAAGTATCAAACTCGATCTGTTTTGTTTTGTTACTTTTTAAAATTAAAATTAAGCAATGGGCTTTCCGCGCTACCTGCCAAGGGCTCCAAATGGCGTTGTTCTGGATTCCCGTCGTAGCTTAAAGGGAAACTTTCACAATGTCCGGAGCTCTTAATGTCCTGAAAATGAAGGAGGAGGATGTCCTTAAGTTCCTGGCAGCAGGAACCCATTTAGGTGACACCAACCTTGACTTCCAGATGGAACAGTGTATCTATAAAAGGGAAAGTGATGGCATCTACATTATAAATCTGAAGAGAACCTGGGAGAAGCTTCTCCTGGCAGCTCGTGCCATTGTTGCCATTGAAAACCCTGCTGATGTCAGTGTTATATTCTCCAGGAATACTAGCCAGAGGGCCGTGCTGATGTTTGCTGCTGCCACTGGAACCACGCCAATTGCTGGCCGCTTTACTCCTGGAGCCTTCACCAACCAGATCCAGGCAGCCTATTGGGAGCCACGGCTGCTTGTGGTCACTGACCCACGGGCTGACCACCAGCCTCTCACGGAGGCATCTTATGTCAACCTACCTACCATTGCTCTGTGTAACACAGATTCTCCTCTGCGCTATGTGGACATTGCCATCCCATGCAACAACAAGGGAGCTCACTCAGTGGGTTTGATGTGGTGGATGCTGGCTCGGGAAGTTTCTCACATGCGTGGCACCATTTCCCGTGAACACCCGTGGGAGGTCATGCCTGATCTCTACTTCTACAGAGATCCTGAAGAGATTGAAAAAGAAGATCAGGCTGCTGCTGAAAAGGCTGTGACCAAGGAGGAATTTCAGGGCGAATGGACTGCTCCAGCTCCTGAGTTCACTGCTACTCAGCCTGAGGTTGCCGACTGGTCTGAAGGCGTGCAGAATCCCTCTGTGCCTATCCAGCAGTTCCCTACTGAAGACTGGAGCGCCCAGCCTGCCACGGAAGACTGGTCTGCAGCTCCCACTGCTCAGGCCACTGAATGGGTAGGAGCAACCACTGAATGGTCTTAAGCTGTTCTTGTGTGGCCTCTTAAACAACATATAAGATTCATGGAAAATAAACATCAAGTTTCTAAATAAAATAAAATAAAATAAAATAAAATTAAGCAATGGATTATACTAAATAATGTGGATGGCACAAACTCAAATTAATTTCATTTTTGGTGACTATTCACTGATTTGGGAATATTGTTTTCTGCACTCTCCTAGTGGATCCTAATTGTTCTAACATGTGTTCCAAATTCCCATTGTGTGTCAAATTATGGTGTAGGGTCCAATTTCATATGTGTTTCATCATGTTGGTTCATTTTTGGGCTGACCCAGAAGATACTGCATTTTATCTCTGAATTGTTCCACAAAATAGTGTTGCCATAGGTGCAGATAAGGTCCTTTCTCCCAGCAATAAATTCCAGCTACAAAGAAATGCTTCTGGATTTTTATAAACATTCTGGCTTAATTATTTTATTCTTTGCCAACTGTGTTAGTGAGATTCAGTAAGCCATGAAGCTTGCTCTCATCAATCTCTTAAATCAATGCCTAAAATTGAAAATTTCTCAGCTTTTCAGTAAAGTCTATAACTATTTTCACAACTGATGTAAACCAGTGAAATACTGTTGAGTTTTGACTTGTTTCCTCTTCTGAGAGTTCAACAATACATGTAGTGAATATGACTTCATCAACATGAATTTTGACCCTGGTACAACCTAGTTGAACTGAATAATAGTATCTTTAATTTTACTATTTTATTATTTAGACACACTCACTTTGTTGCCCAGGCTGGAGTTCAGTGGTGTGATCACAGCTCACTGCAGCCTCAACCTCCCTGGCTCAGGTGATTCTCCCATCTCAACCTCCTGAGTAGCTCAGACCACAGGCATGTGCCACCACACCTGGCTAAGTTTTGTATTTTTTTGTAGAAATAAGGTTTCACCATGTTGCCCAGGCTGGTCTCAAACTCTGGGCTCAAGGGTTCCACCTGCCTTAGCCTCCCAAAGTGCTGGGATTACAGGAATGAACCATTGTGTCCAGCCAATAATACCTTTTTAAAAACTACATATGTTTTCTTTTCTCACCTTATTACTCACTGAATTATAGCTGCATTTGGAATCTTCTAAACTTGAGAGTGATCACTTGCTTCGTTATATTTTTGTTCATTTTAGCATCAAAATTTGAAACAATTTTCTGCTAAACCTAGATACTGTGCTTTTACTGAGACAGAAAGCATCATTATGGATAGTAAACTTTGGATAGGTAGTGTTATCCTTTTAAGAACATCACAGTAAGGTTCTCAGTTTGCTTTTCCTTATCTTTATTGAATATGATCAATTATTCTTTATTCAACTTTTTTTTAAAGAAATTGCATTGTGTTTTCTCTGTGCAAATTATGTTTTGTGACATGTAATTGCATCTTCATTTGGTGAAGAATATAATATTGTAGGCATTTCATCTGACCTGTGCAGACTGTGAATTGATAAGAATAATTTGCTAATTTACTTTTTAAAATAGCAATTAAATATTCATTAAATAGAGAATACACAATATCTTGGTCAGGAATTTTCTGTGGGACATACTTGGCAGAAATTTGTTCATTTCCCTTGTTTTCAGTTTTAAAATACCTATGCAATCTGCCTCTTTGAAGAACTTCCACTTATTTTCTGTTTAGCTCATTTTCATTCTGAGTGCCACTTCTGTATATTCTATTTCTATCATGATCTCAATGATCCAAAGCATTCAACAATAAAACTCAAAGTGTATGTAATTTTGACACACTTTTATTTAAGATATAAATGGAAGTAAATTTGAAAATAAAAAAATTGTAATAAATATATATATTTTAGAAATTATCTTTCTTTGGAAATATAAAAATTATATACTAAAATTAAAGGAAGGCACCTATTATAATTAATAAAAATAATATTTTAAATAAATGATTAAGATGAAGTTAAAATATTTCTATTTAATTTTTTGAAATTTTAATTAAATCACATCAAATATTTTTATAAAATGCCAGTGATTTACAATTCCAGAATTCATTGTCTCTCTAGTTACCAACGTAAAGGGTCAGTGTCAAGCTTCATACTTGTTATGTCTAGACATATTTCTACTAAGAATAATATGAATTGTTTAATACTGCAAAATATTTTATTGTCATTATGCAACTGCTGTGAACATCATGAAAGTTGTGAGAAGCTCTAGAACTGTAACTTGGAGTATTGAGTGAATAAAAAAATGGATGCATGGCCCTACTGGGAAATGATAATATATTTCGAGAAAATCTGTTACATTTCTGTTCTCTAAGAAATAAATCCATTTGTGTTGTCTCTTGCTGAAACAGTGTCTACCTCTGACATTGGCATTGAAGCAAATTCTATTAGTTTATTCTCACATTGCTATAAATCTGAATATCTGAGACTGAGTAATTTAGAGAGTAAAGAGGTTTAATTGGCTCACCGTTCTACAGGCTGTACAGGAAGCATGATGCTAACTTCTGCTCAGCTTCTGGGGAGGCCTCAGGAAACTTATGATCATGGCAGAAGGCCAAGAGGAAGCAGGCACATCTTACATGGCTGGAGGAGGAAGAAAGAGTGAGGGGAAGTCCTACACACTTTTAAGCAGCTGGATCCCAAGAGAACCCCATCATGAGAACAGCACAAGGGGGATGGTGCTAAATCATTCATGAGAAACTGCTGCCAGAATCCAGTTACTGGCCACCGTGCCCGATATTGCTGACATGATGTGGATCTGTGTCCCTACCCAAATCTCATGTTGAAATATAAATCCCATTTCAACATGAGATTTGGGTAGGGACACAGATCCACACCATATCAGCAATACAAAGCCTTTCAAGACTTCTAGACACAACTGCCTTCTGTTTCAAGGTCTTCGGAAAGCGATGTAGAATCCTTTCCCAACCCTGGATAGTGTTGGTTCTGAGTTAGGTTTAGGTTGCTGGTCACACTGAGCCAGAGTGCATTTGTGGCACTTGCAGAAGTGTGTGTCCCTGAAAATATAGAGTCTAGGGTGGATCCCCTTTCATTCCGGTCAGGGCAATTGATACTGACATCTTGCATCACAGCAGTATGGATCAAAGAAGAGCTTGAGGGTTAAAAAATTCTTTCTTTTTTTGTGTTAAAAAAAGACTTGTTAAATAGGAACATGGGCTGAAACTCTTATAAATTAATAGCCAACACCCAAAAAACCAAATAAGATGCCAAGGAACTGACAGAAAACCCTAACTCCCAAAACATTGTGTAAATTTTTGTCAAGTAAGGGATAAGCTTATTCTTTTGCCAGATCAGTTGTATTTTATAGCTCAACATCCACATGTAGCCCAAAAACGTTTATCCAAAAATGAAAAAGAGCTTGTGCATATTATCAACAAGTGTGGTCTCCCTGTTTTACTTCATGGCACTTATCCCAATTGGTAGTTAATTTTAAATTTATGTATTCTGTGTTTAGTGTTTGTCTTTCTTGTTGGAATTTGAGGAAGATAACAAGGCCTACCTTTTTCTTTCTTCTTTGAGTTCAGACTCCATTAAGAAATAAGACAACTTGGGAGGCTGAGGTGGGCAGATGGCTTGAGGCCAGGAATTTGAGACCAGCTTGGGGAACATGGTGAAACCCCGTCTCTACTAAAAATACTGAAATTAGCCAGGCATGGTGGTGCATTTCTATAATCCCAGCTACTGGGGAGGTTGAGGCATAAGAGTCACTTGAACCCAGGAGGCAGAGGTTGCAGCGAGTTGTGATTGTACCACTGCACTCCAGCCTGGGTGACAGAGCAAGACTCTGTCTCAAGAAAAAAAAAAAAAAAAAAGGAAAGGAAAAAAAGAAGAAATAAGACAGGCATCAGACACATGCCTAATTACTGACCACTTTCTGTTGGTTTTTATGACTCATTCAAAAGGGGATAGAGTTATTGCAAATTTAATTATGTCCTTGCAGGATATACACAATGTTCACAATCATCCATTCCCCAGTTCTTTCAGAAGATGTCTTAAACATTTCCAGAGATTAAAAAAAAAAGATTTGTCATTTCTTTTAATTAAAAAAAATTGTCATATGGCTCACTGGGAGTAGAAATGCAAAAGAATGAAGCCATACTACACAAAACAGGACCATGCTGGGTGGTGCATGGAGTGTGTCCAAGAGCCTGTGCATGCTCACACACAGCAAATAGTGCCTCTTTTCTGCAAGCATGCCAGGTCATTCTTTCTCAGCATGTTCAGCCAGGGGTGATGGAGATGGGTATGTCAGGAGGATACCTAAGATTCCAGAGTTCCTGACTCTGCAGGCATCCTAGAGTCTTCAGGCATAGAAGAGAGACTTCAATTTTCATTCCTTTTGAAAGGATGGCTTGAGAGAATCCAGTTAGGTCGTGTGAGGTTGCCTGGGGCCTAAAATTGGGAGAGAGATGAGAAAGGAGTGAATAAATAAACACAAGTAGCTCAGAAACAATGTTCAGACAGAGTAGAAATTTACATATTCATCCACAGTAAGTAAACAAAACCAGATTAATGCTTAGAATGATTAAGCATTAATCATTCTAAGCATTAATGATTTGGATAGGGGAGGATTAGTTCCTGCTAAAGATTTGGATAGGGGAGGATTAGTTCCAGGAGGCCAGGAGCAGGAGGTGAATGTGCCTGCAATGGTCATGCGGTGCAAGCTAGAGATAGGAGGTGTAGAGGATGTGATGGGACTTACAGATAAGAGGCAATAAAAAAAATGCTGTGTCTTCTAAGTAAGTTGATTTAGAATATGGAGATCCTGCAGCATGCCTGATGGATTACTGCTAGTAGAACAGAGTAAAAGCTTGTTGCCCTCAGATGTGAGATGAGTAAAAAGCCATCACTAAGAGAAATGTACAGAAACTTACCAGGTAGACCGGAAGGTGAAGAGCATTTCACCTGTTTGAACCTTAAGAAATGTTGGTTCAGATCTAACACTAGATAGAGTTTTGAGTGAATGCTCAGTAGCGTTTACTTTAAAAGGGGACATTTCGGCTGGGCGCGTGGCTCAAGCCTGTAATCCCAGCACTTTGAGAGGCCGAGGCCGGTGGATCATGAGGTCAAGAGATCGAGACCATCCTGGTCAACATGGTGAAACCCCGTCTCTACTAAAAATACAAAAAAATTAGCTGGGCGTGGTGGAGCGTGCCTGTAATCCCAGCTACTCAGGAGGCTGAGGAAGGAGAATAGCCTGAACCCAGGAGGCGGAGGTTGCGGTGAGCCGAGATTGCACCATTGCACTCCAGCCTGGGTAACAAGAGCGAAACGCCGTCTCAAAAAAAAAAAAAAAGGGACATTTCTATCCACAAGCTAAATGAACCAAATAAGGTAGGTGCTATAGGGCTCAGCCAAGAAAGCCATTCTGTCCCTACTGGTATCCCAGCCATGGCATATTTATTTATTTAGTTTTACTTTAGATTTTATTTTACTACGATTATAATAGGAGAGCTAATAAATCCAGTAATAGGAACAGAGAGATCTTTAAACATGTAGATATCAGCCAAATCAATCTTTTTTTTTTTTTTTTGAGATGGAGTGTAATGGCATGATCTCAGCTTACTGCAGCCTTTGCCTCCTAGGTTCAAGTGGTGTCTCTTGCCTCAGCCTCCTGAGTAGCTGGAATTACAGGCACCCACCACCATACCCAGCTAATTTTTGTATTTTTAGTAGAGATGGGGTTTTGCCATGTTGGTCAGGCTGGTCTTGAGCTCCTGATCTCAGGTGATCTGCCCGCTTCAGCCTCCCAAAGTGCTGGGATTACAGGTGTGAGCCACCATGCTCCGCCAGCCAAGAAAATCTTACATGTCCTGTGCAATATTGTTGGGGCAAAGTAGGCTGAAAGGTGGAAATGTCCTTACAAATCTGCAGCTTCAGAAGAATTTGATATTTGAAGACTAAGGGGTAACAAGGCTGGCTGTTCACTTTGACTCTTCAAAGTGAAAATTCAGGCTTGGATCCATCCTTTGAGAGCATCTAATCTCACCTTCTCTCTCTCTCTCTCTCTTTTTTTTTTGAGATGGGGTTTCCATCTTGTTGCCCAGGTTGGTGTGCAATGGCACGATCTATGCTCACTGCAACCTCGCCAGCCCCCTTCCGGCTCCCCCCTCCCCCGCCCAACCCCCTCAGTACAAGCAATTCTCCTGCCTCAGCCTCTCTTGTAGCTGGGATTACAGGTACCTGCCACCATGCCCGGGTACTTTTTTGTATTTTTAGTAGAGACGGGGTTTCACCATGTTGGCCAGGCTGGTCTTGAACCCTGGCTCAGCCTCCCAAAGTATGGGATTACAGGCGTGAGCCACTGTGCCTGGCTCACTTTCTCCTTTTAGAAAGGGTAACAGACCTATAAAGGGCCAATGCTTTGTTAAAGATTCTAACACCCCACTAGCAGTCAACCAGGATTCCCTGTATTCCCATAACCATAACGCAAAGGCGTTCTCTGATTAGGCTGGAATATTGAGGATCAAGAGAGTCACTATCTTTCGGTGCATATGACATCTGGGCAGTAGGAGCACCTCAGCCTGCCCTCAAGTCCTTCAACCAATTTGTCTCCATGCATAGACCTTGTGTGACTCTCCCATTCCCCTGCCACCCATGGGGATGACTTTGGGGAGCCCCAAGGAGGTGCAATCAGCCCTGGGGAATGTGCTTCCAGCCACCCCTGCTCACATGCTGGGGCCCTGGCTTCCCAATGTGGACTGTTGTCTTGGAGAATACAGAGATTTTTGTGCTATTTTCTTTCCTTAGTGATTTAGGAAAATAATTTACACACAGCTCAGTGACAATGCGGGAAAGTGAGGATTCACCTTCAGAGATCTGAAGGTCAGATTTGAAATGTTCTGCAATTGATCAACTGGGTCCGCGCTATTGATCTTCCTACCAGTCCCCTTCTCATGCCTCTTTTCAGGTGGGAATATCGTCTTCATGGTTTAACTCACCCCCAGAGCCCTCCTCGTTCCCTCTCTACTCTACTCTGGAGGCTTTTCGGCCTCAGGAAAGCTCTCTTGCCTGCCGTGATCCCCCTCAGATAAAAGAGACTTTGGAGAACTCATCAAAGGGCTGTGAACAACCAGCAACTTCAGACTATGGAGGAAGAATGTCAGCTTTCCTTCCATGTAAAATCCAACCCCAAAGCTATCTTAAGATAGGGCACATGGCATAATTCAACAGATCTCTGTTGACTGAATGAACGAATTTGCAGTCACAAAGACTGAGATTTCAGAACATGGTCAGGTCTGTTTAACATTGATTGCTGATCTCAGAGAAAAGAAAACAGAAAGGCAATTTTCCTCTAATTTCAATTAGAATATTTTGGAGATGACAGGAGTCTTAGGGATTATTCTGCTTCCTTGTTTTTTTTTCAAATAGGAATTTAATAACCCGCATTTCTCACTCTCTGAACTTTGGTTTAATAATATATATTCATGCATTTTTATTGTTGACTTGAATATCTATTGGAAAGATACCCAAGCTGCTCTTTTTTCAAATTTCCCATTCCTCACTCATACTTCCTAAATACTTGCCTGTGGTGGAGTGGCTCATTGAGCTGGGAAACAGGTGGTGACTTTGGGATCTTTATGCTTTAATTCTAGATTTTGCTATGGGCCCATGATTTCTGAAGAGGGGCCTCTTGGCAGTTACAAAACTGCCTGGGGTGCAGATTTACAAATAACAGACAATCCTCCCAAAGCTGCTTTGATGAGTACAATTAAAAAACGACACAGACATTTTAAAAAAGCTATCTTATGCCACTATTAAGTAATTTAGATAATTTAGGATGTTAATAATTAAGACCCATGCTCCAAAACACCACACAGTAAATCCTTACAGAAATGTGGTCCAGTTCCAGCTCTTAGAGAAGCAATGGAAAAGCCAGTATTTAAAGAAACGAAGCTGGGTGTGGTAGCTCACTATAATCCCAGTGCTTTGGGAATCCGAGGGCGGAAGAATTGCTTGAGGCCAGGAGTTTGAGATGAGTCTGGGCCACACAGTGAAAACACTGTCTCTACTAAAATTTATGTATATATATGCATGTATATGTTATATATATACAAATATAATATGTATGTATTGAACCTCTGTCTCCTGGGTTCAAGTGATTCTTCTGCCTCAGTCTCCTGAGTAGCTGGGATGGCACATGCCATCACACTCAGCTAATTTTTATATTTTTAGTAGAGATGGGGTTTTGCCATGTCAGCCAGGCTGGTCTTGATATTCTGCTGTATTCTTTTTTTTTTTTTTTGAGACAGAATTTCATTTTTGTCCAGGCTGAAGTACAATGGTCCGATCTCAGCTCACTGTAACCTGTGCCTCCTGGGTTCAAGAGAGTCTCCTGCCTCAGCCTCCTGAGTAGCTGAGATTACAGGCATGTGCCACTACACCTGGCTAATTTTGGATTTTTAGTAGAGACGGGGTTTCTCCAGGCTAGTCTTGAACGCCCGACCTCACGTGATCTACCCGCCTCAGCCTCTCAAAGTGCTGGGATTACAGGTGTGAGCCCCCGTGCCCAGAATTCTGCTATACTCTTTAGCTCAGTATTTATTTATTTTTAATTTAGTAGAGATGATATTTTGCCATGTTCAGCCAGGCTGGTCTCAATATTCTGCTATATTCTTTAGCTCATTCTTTATTTATTTTTAATTTATATATAAACAGATATATATCTGTTTATATGTATACATATGTGTATATAACATACAAACACATATGTATGCATATAATATATATACAAGTATTAATATATATAATATATAATATACATATACATGCATATATACATACATAATATATACATAGAAAATATATACTCACATATGTGTATATATAAAAACAGATATATACATATGTTTATATATAAATTAAAAATAATGAAGAATATAGCAGAATGAGTTTTTTTTTTTAATTTTTAAGTTCAGGGGTACAAGTGCAAATTTGTTACATAGAAAAACTTGTGTCATGGGGTTTCATTGTATAGACTGTTTCATCACCTAGGTATTAAGCCTAGTGTCCATTAGTTGTTTTTCCCGATCCCCTCCCTCCTCCCACCCTCTACCCGTCACAAGACTCCAGTGTGTGTCGTTTGCCTCTGTGTCTACGTATTCTCACCATTAGCTCCCACTTATAAGTGAGAACATGTGGTATTTGGTTTTCTGTTCCTGTGTTAGTTTGCTATGGATAAGAGCCTCCAGCTCCATCCATGTTCCTGCAAAGGACACGATCTTGTTATTTTTCATGGCTGCATAGTATTCCATGGTGTATATGTACCATATTTTCTTTATCCAGTCTATCATCGGTGGGAATTTAGAGTGATTACATGTCTTTGCTATTGTGAATAGTGCTGCAATGAACATATGCTTGCATGTGTCTTCATAATAGAATGATTTATATTCCTTTGGTTATATACCCAGTAATGGGATTGCTGGGTACAAGAATAAGTCTTGACTTTTCCCTGGTTGAGCATAATGGAATTATACATGTATATGGCAGTTACCCAACACATGCTAGGTTCTGACATAGACTTGATGTATTTTTAACTGCTGCTGTAAAACCAAAACTGAGGCTATTGTCATTCATCCATTCGGTAAATATTTAGTGAGTACCCACCATGTGTAAGGCACTGGAGACATAGCTATGAACAAATTAGTTATATAATATAGTGAAAAGCATATGGACTTTGGAATCAGACATACCAGTTCTTTTACGTAACTAGTGTGAACTTGGTGTGTTAACTTCTCTGAGCTTCAGTTTTCTCATTTGCAATATGGGGATAATAGCAGCATCTTTGCAAGTAGGATTGCTATGGGGATTAAATGAAATCAGTAACACCTGAGAGGTTTACAAAGTCTTAGAATGTGGTCTAATTTATCATTAGTAGTGGTCTACTAGTTTTTCTGCAGAAATGTTTCAGATGCATTACACCACGAGAGGGCAGCGTGACCACACTATTTGAAACCTGTCTGTCGTATGCAGCTGGCTCTCAGCATTGATCACAGCATTAGCCTCATTTTCCGAGTTTAACACAACATTTAGAGGTCTAAACGGCTTAGTCTAATATTTTAAAAGTGTCAGGTTTTAACCTCTAGGCTTCTATTCAACTGGGTATCGATGGAACGATTAATTAAGTATTCTACATTCCAGATGTTGAAAATATTTTTCAAATTAGGACTCAGCAGGAACTGAAATTTTGAGTGTTAAAAATTAGGCCAGATTATCTAAAAGCATTAGGTTGTCTTTGGGTAAATCCAGAATTTCATGCAGAGCTGGCCAAACTGTTAAACTCAGGCCTCCCAGCAGCCACATTTAAATTCAATTTACTCTGTACAGGCCGTTATAGTAGCTAAAGGATACAAAGCTGAAGTCTTTCATTCAACAGATATTTACAGAGAAGCCACGATATACCATCTTTTCAGCAAGGGGTTAAAAAAAAAAAGACACCAAAGTTAAAGACATGCTCACCATCGTTAAGAAATCTGTGAGATGTATCAAGCTCCTAAATGGAAGGTAACAAGCAAGAAGAGAGCAGCGTGATGAGCTGAAACAATAGAGCAGGGTCTGCTCTGTCTGGCACCAGGGGTTGGCTTGCAGCTGTTTGTAGGCTTCTTTGTCGGAGAGGCACAACTCCCTCCCTCACCCATGACTGATGGGCTGGACTCTGCCTATAGATGTCCCAGTGGGGAACATTTGTATCAGTGCTTCTAAACCTTCATCCCATGACATACAGGTATATTACTAAGAACCATAAAGAGGATGTCAGAGGCAATTTTCTTTTCTTTTTTTTTTTGAGACAGAATCTCCCTCTGTAGCCCAGGCTGGAGTGCAGTGGGCAAGCTTGGCTCACTGCAACCTTTGCCTCCCGGGTTCAAGTGATTCTGCTGCCTTAGGCTCATGAGTAGCTAGGGTGGCACATGCCACCATGCCCAGCGAATTTTTGTATTTTTAATAGAGATGGGGTTTCGCCATGTCAGCCAGGCTGGTCTTGAACTTGTGACCTCAAGTGATTTGCCCATCTTGGGCCTCCCAAAGTGCTGGGTTTACAGGCATGAGCCACCCAGCTGCAATTCTCTTTTACTGTGAATCTCAGCCTAAAAACTAGGGAGCAAAACCCATAGCTTGCTTTATTCTCCAATGAGTCCTTCTAATTTTATTTTGTCCTCTCAATCTGTTAGGATGCCGGAGACATCATCATAGTCAATTCATTTTTCTTGTTCTGGGACAGGTCGTGTGGCAGGGGCAGATGGTGATGTCAAAGCATCGGTGAGTATGTGGCGCTGTTAAGCCCTTGATGTCACCTGGCCACGTGGGCATCTGTTGAGATGTTCATTAACCATCTGATTCTTGGTTTTCAGTTTACTCAGGTTGCCTAGGAGACATCCTTCCTCTCCCTGATAAGTTTCAGATTCATTGGCTCACTCTATCTCCTGGATGCTTAGGGGGTGCAGGAATTGCTCTGTCACACTGGAGTTCAGCAAATTCTGTGCGGCCACCCATGGCTCTGTCCAACGGTCCCAGACACAGGAGGCAGCAATGTCCTCTCTGCATCTTGCTGCCTCCCAGGGATCTTCCCCAAGAATGGGGACATTTTCCTGCTCTCAGATGCCTCACACTCACCTGGCTATGTCAGTACCACCCTGGGGTTTGCCCCAGGTGCTCCTTCCTCCCGGTCCCAAATTTCTACCACCTCATTGCTTCTCTTTAGGCTCCCTATCTCGAGCTTGAGAAATATTTTAAAATCTGGGAATGGGAGGGACCCTGGCTCTTTTATTCATGATTTCTCTCTAAAACCTGTACCCCAAGTTCTCTTTGTGGTACTTAAATTTTCTGTTTTTCTGAAAAAACAAAATCCAGAATGAGTTTCCAAGGCTGTGTGATTTTCTCCTCACTGCCTCCTTTCTCCCTACAAAGCAAGTGCAGGCAAATCCAGCTGCTTGGGGCTGGGCAAGGGGAAAGGGTAGAAAGGTGAAAGCAAAATATAGGAAAAAATATTGGCTAATATTTCAAATATATTATCCTGCCATACCAATAATGAAGTACCAGCATTTGTGGATAATTTATCTTTTTTTATAAGTTGAAGTGGTTTCAAGGTTATCCCTATAATAACCTCCATCCTATTGTTGCTCTGAATTTCAGCTCAATCATTTCTTCCTCAGGGAAGGAAGGGTCTCCTGACCTCCCCTCATCTATGCTTTCACAGCACTATTTATCTCCCTCTTATAATACTTAATCTTGTTTTGTAAAACTTGTAGTGAAATACACATAACAAAATGTACTGTCTTAACCAATTTTAAGCATGCAGTTCAGTGGCATTAAGTACATCCACATTGTTGTGCTGGCCTCACCATCATCTATCCTCAGAAATCTCTTCATCTTACACAACTGAAATTAACTTAATGTTCTTTGTGTGGTTTTTTGATTAATATCTGGCTGCTCCCGTGGGCTCGAAGTTCTATAAAGGCTTAGACTGCCCTGTTTTGTTCATCGCTGTATGTTAGTGTCACTCTCTTTCAGTAAATACTGGTTGAGTAAGCACTCTGTGGGATGCCCTGAGTCAGACAGTAACACTTGCTTTTCACATATGCATTTTTGAGTGGGAAAGAAAGGAAGGAGGTACAGTTGTTGTGCCAGAAATTGCTCAAATCCTGGGTGTACATGGAAGTGTGTTGTACAGTTCAACAGCATATAGACAAGTATGAGACTTTGGGCTAACTTGGTAGACTAAAACTGCATGCCTTCCCCAAAACATAAGGAAATAAGGAAATAGGAAAAGAAAAACAAGAAGCACCATAAGCAGTAATCAAGTGACGAAATATAAAATGGTACAATAAATGTTAAAAAAAAAAACACCAAAAAGCTGGCCATTATGAAAAGACTCAAGAAGATGCTGGAACAGAGTGAAATCCTAGTCATGACTGAATTCTCCAGACTGGAGAGACAATGACATTCTAAGAATTCGCACTACTGGCCCCAAATTTGAAGAGAAGCAGATGGAACAAAGTGACCTTATTTTCTCCTTCTCAGTCCATGGTGACTGAGGAACCATGGAAATGATACTGGGAGAAAGCAGTGAGTGAGGAGAGCTCCATGGCTACACATAGGACTGGAGAAATCTACTGAAGCCCAGGGTCACTGAGCAATGGGAAGGAGATGCTTCCATCTTCATCACCATGAGGTAGGGTAATGCTTTGTACAGCACAGATAGCAAAATCATGGAAGAGAGAGCAGGATTAACTTTTCCAACCAAATCTGCCCTGCCTACCATGTCAAGGGTAGGGGCCCAGCTGGGTCTTCGGCAGAAAACTTAAACTGGTTTCAGACCCGGTGAGAAGGGAGCCAAGAAGTCATCCCACTGTGTCAAACCACACAGAAAGTCTGCACAGGGCTGGCGAGCATGAGCAAAATGCAAATAAACAGCATGGCAGCAATGCAAACCCACTACAGTAAAAAAAAACAAAAAACAACAAGTAAAACCCCAAGTAAAAGCAAGCAGCTAAGATGTATATTGTACAGATTCTGTATAAAAGGAAACATAGGAACAGAAGAAGTACTTCACAATCACTTTATGTTTTAGAGTAATTTGGCTTTATAAGAAAACAAATATAATAAATCAAGAATTCAAAGATAAAACAATAGAACAAAATCAAAGAGTTATGGAAGCATTATGGAATTAGGAGAACGAAACAATAACACTCTCAAACTAGAAATTGGTAACAATGAAGAGCACAATTTAAACGTTGCTGAAATTTGAATTAGTAACATAGAAGAAAGGCTTGAGGCTGGGTGCTGTGGCTCATGCCTATAATCTCAGCACTTTGGGAGGCTGAGGCGGGTGGATCACATGAGGTCAGGTGTTTGAGACCAGCCTGGCCAACATGGTGAAACCCTGTCTCTACTAAAAATACAAAAATTAGCCAGGCATGGTGGCTCATGCCTGTAATCCCAGCTACTCTGGAGGCTGAGGCAGGAGAATTGCTTGAACCCAGGAGGTGGGGTTTGCAGTGAGCTGAGACCATGCCACTGCACTCCAGCCTGGGCGACACAGTGAGACTCCATCTCAAAAAGAAAAAAAAAAAAAAGAAAGGCTTGAGACATTCTAAATAAATGCAATGAAAAAGACAAAAGATAAAGTAATTAAATTGAAGCTAATGGATGTAAACAACAAAAAAATTCTACATAAAAACGTTGGATGTCTCCAACAAATTATTAAAAAAAAGAATAACAGAAATTTTTCTCTGAATTGAAAATAAAACTGAGTCACAAGTCCATCCCTTGTACACCGTTGGTGGAAATGCAAAATGGTATGACCACAGGGAAAGATAGTATAGAAGCTCCTCAAAAAATTAAAAATGGAATCGCCATATGAATCAGCAATCCCACGTCCAGGTATTTATTCAAAAGAACTGAAATGAGGATCTTGAAGAGATAGTAGCAACCCCATGTTCATTGCAGCACTATTCGCAACAACCAAATCATGGAAACAACCTAAATGTTCATCAAGAGATGAATGGATAAAGAAAACACAACAATTTAAATAGAGACCTGAGGAAAATAGGAGAGAATAGGAAAAATATTGGAGAATCTGAAAGTTCTCATCTGTCACAGCAAATTGCAAGTCGTGAAGAAAGATCATCCCCTGTAAAATAGGTAGCTTAAAAATACTCCAATCTTCTCATGTTTTTAGTACACTCATTTCTTAACCTCAGAGATAGCTTTTTAAAAATATAGCTTTAAAAAATGAGAAAAACATTTATTTGAAGTTCAAAAATTACTTTGATTTCACTGTAGTTTCTTTTACTTCTGTAAAATCAAAGTAAATTTAAAATTAATTCTTTTTAATGAAAAGTATATATATGAAAATAAGCCCACTTTTATAAATGGATGTTTCTCCTCCCTCTCTCTACTTATCAGTTCTTTTTTCTGTATTTTTGCATAGGAAGATATATGTCATGATTTTAACCAAATATGAACAATAGTTATTTCTGGATGTAGAATTTGGATTAAAAAAAATTATATTTGGCTTTGTGCTTTTCTGCAGTCTTTGTATTTTTAGAATAGGCATGTATCATTTTTACCACAACAGGTGATTTTTTAAAAAATTATTATTATTTTTTAAATTTTTTATTGGATTTTAGGTTTTGGGGTACATGAGCAGAGCACAACAGGTGATTTTCAAGTGTAAAAACCAAAAAAAAGACTAGAAATCAATATGACAAGATCTGTATAGTAGTCAGTTTTGGGCAGGGGATAATTGGATGATTATTAAATTCTTTTCTTTGTACTTTTCTGCATTTTTAAAATTTTCAAAAAAGTTATAGAGGAAAAAATCAAAAGGATAAGTTGAAAATATCTGCTTTATACCAACTGAATCAAAATCATGCTGGTCTCATTTATGGGCTGCCTAAGAAATTCGAGGATGGGTTGATAGAATGACTGGCTGGCCATAATGGGTTGTAGGATCTATAATAACGAGCTGCGGAATGACAGGCTAGGGTGGCACATGGCCACTCTTGGGTGGTCGAGAAGAAAAGTGACAGCATCTGAGTATTGGGAGAATCACAGCAATCGCAAAAGAACAGTCAGATCTATTCATCATTGCATGTACTCAAATATGCCATGACTCATTTTTTCCCTTGAAGCATAACACCTAGTAAATTCTGTGAACACTCATAGGTGTTAGCTTTTTCATCGACCTTTTAATGGAATCTTATTCTACTTATTAGGCACCGATAGAGATGGAAATGTTAGTGAAAACTAATGAAACCATTTTTTAAACCAAAACCTGCAGCAGATTTTGCTAAATTAATAGGAAACAGATATGTTTATCAAAAAACAATAGGTAAAACATAAAACTAGCATGGCTGAAAAGTACAATAGTAATGCCCTAACCATGCTGGCCTGATCCTTCTCTTCCTGCGCTGAGACAGGCAAGCATGGCAAAGTTGAAAGACTGTGGAGTTTCAAGCCAAATTCTTGCCCCTCCAATCACAGTTTCCTTCTCCATAAGATGAAGACCATAGTGCCAACTTTGCTGATTCGATTGGGGTATCATATGCATAAAAAAACTGTCAAGAGTTCAATGAAGGTGATTATACTGGAGGATGAAACAGGGCAAACCTGTCCTCTTCTCCAGAATAACCACAGTCTAGCTGTTACCTAAAATGTGTATGATCTTTCTTCCTAACTGCTCTCTCTCTCTCTCTCTCTTTTTTCTTGAGATGGAGTCTTGCTCTGTCGCTTAGGCTAGGATACAGTGGCCCAATCTCCGCTCACTGCAACCTCCTCCTCTGGGTTTAAGTGATTCTCCTGCCTCAGCCTCCCAAGTAGCTGAGATTACAGACACGTACCACACCTGGTTAATCTTTGTAATTTTAGTAGAGACAGGGTTTTACCATGTTGGCCAAGCTGGTCTTAAATTCCTGACCTCAAGTAATCTGCCTGCCTCGGCTTCCCAAAGTGCTGGGATTACAGACATGAGTCACAGTGCCCAGTCCTAACTGTCCTAACTGCTCTCTTTATGTCCAACTTGACCGATAACCAGCCCACACAGGCAGCTCCCTGGGGAATCTGCAAAATTAAACATGAATTAAACTTTCTTCAGAGGGAGAAGGGGGATGTTCTGAGCTGATGGCCCTAAATCTCTGTAGGAAGAACATGTGCGTGAAGCCATATTCTGAGCTGATGGTCCTGAAATCTGTAAGGGAAGAACACGTGTGAGAAACCTGTGTGTCCGCTAGGTACTAAGAGCTGGAGGGATCACAGAGATGGGTTGGTCCAACATCCTCACTTTGTAGAAAACGACACCAAGACTCAGAGAGGTGATGACTTGCTTAGGCTTGTATTACTAGTAAGTAGCAATTCTGTTACAAAATAACTCAGCATCCTGACTTGGAATAATCACTTCTATTTTGAGTCGCCAGGGAAGCTTTAATGGGAGGACTGGCTTATGGAGAAGCACAAAAGCTCACAAGCTAGACTGGGGATAAAGCATTGGCCCTGGAAACCCCTGCCATAGCTCATGATTCTAGCAGTGCACATGTCCTTGTGCTGCCTGTATATGTGTGGTGAGATTCTCACTTCCTTATTGCCGGAAAGCCTTGCCATCTTTTCTCCTCTTCTTGGTTCACCTGCTGATGAGCACATTGCCTATCTCCAGAAGCATCACTGGGCAATAACTATTAAGTGATGTGTGCATGGGGCTTGCATGAAAGAGACCTGAATGTGAGCATTCCTGGGTCCCAGAGAAAACCATGACAAGGAGCAAAGCCAGAGCTGGCACCAGGAGTCCTCTTGGACACAGAAAGAGGGGCTGAGGAAAAGATGCTGATTGGCAACTGGGGAGTTGGTAGCAGCACACTCAGGAACAAAGATACAAATATTCTTTTCATCTCTTGTGGCCAGAGGGCAGGAAAAACGGAAAAGCAGACTTCGTATTTAATCACAAGGTCTGCTGATCTCCAGAGAAGGTTGAGTTTTGGGGGTCAGATCTAGAGTAGTTTCTATCAAGACGCTGGGAAGGAGAAATTTGTCAATGAAGTCATGCCAAGAATAAACACGTGGCTACACAGACGCTTGGGGTCAGGTAGGAGTCACACTTACCGCCTCTTGTAACTTCTTAGACATCAGGTCTCTCACCTGAAGTCTGTGGCCTTGGTTGACTGTGATTCCCTCCCATGGGGACTGGAAGTCTGTGTCTGGAAGCGTGTGCTTTTTTCAAGACGAGCTGCGGGCAGACTCTGACAGCACGGGGCTGAGATGTGTGCTTTGCCACAGTTTTTATCTTCAGCCCCTACCTTCCCCTTCTATCCTCACCTTCTTTTCCTTTCTCCAGGGTCTTCCCATCTGCAGAATTGAGAAAGCACACATTTAGAAATTCCAGGAGAATGGAACAAAAATACCTCATAAAAAGGAGACATGATCTCATAGAAGAGGGATGTTTATTTGCCCCAGCCCTGGAGAAGTTCATTCTGAGAGCATAATTTTAGAGTCGGTCAGACAAACACACCTGGGAGGGAGCTGGATAAACTAAATTAGGAATAAAGAATGGCCATTGCCTCAGGCTCTCGAATCTTAAGACACTAGCACAAATTTAGAAACCCAGTCTCCAAGTTACTTTCTCCCTTCCACTGACTAATTTTCTACTTTTCCTGTTTATTCATGAACTTCTCTTTATATCTGGGGACAGAGAGAAGAATGTTCTTGGGAATTTCACAGACTTGGGTTACAAAAGGTAGCTACAGACATCAGGTGCTGGTAATGACTCTTAGAAAGAAAGTCCGTCCCAGTAGGGGTGGATGTGGACCTGGGGTTTGGATTTGGCTTCCCTCCATGCCTGCTTTTCCAGGAATCTACTTTTCCCTTAATTCGATCTCCATTTATTCTCTTTTTACGAGCCTGTGGCATGTCCAGTGGCCACCTCTGACCTTCATATGCATATGCTGAGCTCAGTGTTCCATAAACAAGGCACCCTCCACCCCCCAGTTCTTGAAAAAATAAACCATTGTTAGGCCTGACACATAGTTGGCACTCAGATATTAATTAAAGAACAAAACGAGTGAGTTCTAGGTTTAACACAAATGGAGAAATGGAGGCTCAGAGACCTACTTACGCACTGTCCCAGGGAGCATCCCAGCAAGTGTCAGAGATTATAGTCTTGTCAAGGTCAAGGAAAAAGCATTTAAAAATACTAGCAAAATTCTGCCAGGAGCAGTGGCTCACGTTTGTAATCCCAGCACTTTGGGAAGCTGAGGTGGGCAGAGGTCAGGAGTTCCAGACCAGCCTGGCCAACACAGTGAAACCCCGTCTCTACTAAAAATACAAAAATTAGCTGTGCATGGTAGTAGGTGCCTGTAATCCCAGCTACTCGGGAGGCTGAGGCAGGAGAATCCCTTGAACCAGGGATGTGGTGCATTGAGCTGAGATTGCGCCACTACACTCCAGCCTGGGTGACAGAGCTAGACTCCATCTCATAAAAACAAAAAACAAAAACCAAAAACCCAGTAAAATTCTAGAGGGCTCAGGGTGTTCTCATGTCATAAGATTAGTACAGGGTGCAATCGTCGCAATTTTTTCAGTGGTGAACTGGGATGACTACCACTGGAAGAGAATGCACTGGTGGGTGCAATAGTTCAGCCTCCCTGGAGGGTTGGGGAAGTGGTAACTACTGAATTACTACTAATTGAATGCACTTGCTGGGGGTTACTGATGCACTTGCAAAAGATTGAGGGTGAATAGTGGCTCATTTAAGGCCCTTGACTTATACCAGGCAGAGGTCCTCCTTGATAGATACAAATGTTCATTCATCTCTTTTAGCCAGAGGACAGGAAAAGCTGAAGAGCAAGCTCCGTATTTAATTATAAAGACTGCTGATCTCCAGAGAAGGTTGAATTCACAACCCAGCAGGTGCACCTCACCAGGTCAAAACCGCCAATGGGAGTAGAGAGGACTCTTGAGACTCGAGATGGAGATAGTTGAGTTGATACATTCAGAATTTTTTTTAAATCCCCAGAATTCCCTGGACCCTCTGGGCTGCAGAAGTGCCTACTTTGGTCTGCAGTCATCTGAGGCTTGAAGTGTTACAAGTCTGGGACTGGGATGGTTATAGTAAGACTTGAGAAATGAAGGGAGTAATGTGGGAGATGATAAGAAGAAATGAGGTTTGCGTTCCAGTGGTCACTAATGCTCCAGTGCTTTATTGGGGTAAGAGGCAATTTAATACTTTGATGAATATAATATTGTAAGAGAAATAAATATAGCTTGCCTACATAGAGAGTAGGTGTAGTAACTCTTACATGTCCTCAAGATAGCATGTATTTTTCTCTTTTCCAATTTCCATTTTCAGTTTTATTTCATGAAATAATAACAATCTTCACAACAGTGATTAAACTAATAAATAACATTGTGCATTAGTGCATGAGAATGAAAAATGTACATTATAAATAATAATAGTTTATTTATGATACCATCTCTGCTCACCCTTTTTTTTCACCCAACAAAGTGCTTCGGGATCTCAAAAACCT
This sequence comes from Callithrix jacchus, assembly GCF_049354715.1. Lineage (NCBI taxonomy): Eukaryota > Metazoa > Chordata > Mammalia > Primates > Cebidae > Callithrix > Callithrix jacchus. The sequence continues at coordinate 116,533,588 of NC_133509.1, forward strand.
ACCAAACAAATACACCCATACACACCCATACACGGGAGATAGAGTTATATATGTTTATTTCACCACGTATGTGTATTTGGAAGGAAGAAGTCTTGAAAATGACAGTTTGTAAAGAAAATGGTAATTCTAGAATAAAAATCATTAGAGATGGTGGACATTTATTAAATTTATATACTACTGAAACTTGGTTTCATTAATCTCAAACTCAATTTGAACATTTTTGAAATACAAATAGATAAAAATGTTACTAACATTGCTGACTCTCAGGTGGAAAAATACATTCACATGCCTTTTGTTTTCCTTCCAAAGCTATATATATCCTGTCAATTTCAGTGGTCTGCAGATGTCTGGATTCCTTGTCACCACCAATGGCATCAACCTGGCCCGGCTGCTCCCCCAGCTTCAGAAGGTTGGTCTCAGCGCCATCAACATCAGCCTGGACACCCTGGTGCCTGCCAAGTTTGAGTTCATTGTCCGCAGGAAAGGCTTCCACAAGGTCATGGACGGCATCCACAAGGCCATTGAGCTGGGCTACAACCCTGCGAAGGTGAACTGTGTGGTGATGAGAGGCCTTAACGAGGATGAACTCCTGGACTTTGTGGCCTTGACCAAGAGCCTCCCCCTGGACGTGCGCTTCATAGAGTACATGCCCTTTGATGGCAACAAGTGGAACTTCAAGAAGATGGTCAGCTATAAGGAGATGCTGGACACTGTCCGGCAGCAGTGGTCTGCAGATGTCTGGATTCCTTTTTAAAACAACCTTTTAGGGACCAATACTAGGTTTCATTCTATTTTGTCAATTAAGTTTTTTTGGAAAAAAAAAAACACTGTTGTTTTGCTATCATTCTTCTTCAAAAGAATGAAGACTTAAAAGTAAAACAGTATGAGAGATATAATCTCACAATAAAAACTTTTAAATTTATTCAATGAATTAAACAATTAACTTCACGAAAAACTCTTGGTTGTCTCATTTATCTCATTCCTCTGGGGATCAGTGTAAAATTTTGTCACGATAGGCATTGACGCTGTACATGAACAGAAGTTTAGGACGCACTAATGTAATGTATTTCTAGGAATTAGATTTAAGAAAGTTTTAATAATTTCCATTAGAGAGATGCAGAAAGCATATTACAGGATGATTTGAAGTCGCTTGCTCTGGGGCAACTCTTCTCACATGTTAGCATCAGCATCCCTTAGACAGCATCTGAAAACACAGATTGGTATCTCATTCCAGAGTTTTTGAGTCAGTGGATTAGGGGGAAGGCATGGTCAAGAATGTGTATTTCTAACAAATTCTCAGGCAATGCTGATGCTGCTGAGCTGGAGGTCACATTTTGAGAAACGCTGCTCCACGTTAATAAAAGGCAATTGCTAAAATGTATTTTCCATTTTCAAGCAGTGTTGTAAGAACTTATCAGACTTCTTATTACTCAAAATGTAGATTCAGATCTCAACCTCTATTTTATAGAAGAGAGAATGCAATTATCTTTCCCAAGTGTTCCCATGGCCTGGGATGCCCTTATTGCCTTGTCTTTTGAGTGAATGCTGACACACGTTTTTTAAAAATTATTATACTTTAAGTTCTCGGGTACATGTGCAGAACATGCAGGTTTGTTACATAGGTATACACGTACCATGGTGGTTTACTGCATCCATCACCCTGTCATCTACATTAGGTATTTCTCCTAATGCTATCTCTCCCCTAGCCCCGCACTCCCCTGCTAGCCTTCCCTTTAGACCCCCACCCCCTGACAGGCCCTGGTGTATGATGTTCCCCTCCCTGTGTCCATATGTTCTCATTGTTCAACACCCACTCATGAGTGAGAACATGAGGTGTTTGCTGATGCTTCTTTGTAGAGCCTGTTTAAGTGTGATCTCCCTTTTCCTTAACCCCTCAGGTTGAAGCTATCTAATCTTTCCTTCCCTTTTCCCTTTTCCTTTTCCCTCCCTTCTTTCCTTCCTTCCTTGTATGAATGTTCCTATTAGATTTTGGGCTTTGTGGAGAACAGGTGCTGTAGCTCATTTATTTTTCAGTCTTAGCATGTAGCATGAAGCCTGGTATTACTTTTGTCTTCCTGTTTGGCATATCATGGAAACAGCCATATTAGTGAGTTAAGTAATCTCTGTTGGATTTGCTCCCCTAGATGGCTTGGATTATTTAGGTTAAACATTTTGTCTCCCTTTACCCTTATAAGCAGTGTATTTTTTTTGAAATCACGTGGATACTTTCTTACGCCGCACACTTAAGAAGTATCTACTATGGGGTACTAGCCAATTAGTCAAATATTGGAGCAAGCATATGGAAGTCCTCAGCCCCCATATTTGTCAATTAGTAGCCTAAGAGGCTTCCCTGTACATAGTCCTATTTAATATATCCCTGGCAAAAACTTGCATACTATTTCTAACAGCCTTGGCTGACATAAATGTGTGACACTTCAGATATCCAAATTGAAAATTCTTCAGGCTTTTTTGAATATAAAAAATACATGGAGTAGTAAATATGCCTGGAGTATTTTTTCCAAATTCCATAGGTAGGAGTTGAAAGCTAAAGCCATCTGGCGCACTCAAGTTTTTCAGTAGTTCAGTGTGTCTTCTCATTTCTTTATGTGGTATTTTTCTTTTGAAACCAAGAGACAAACATAATGACATAGCAAAATTATTGACAGGTATGAATATATGCTAAATGCAGATGATTTTATCTTTGATTTGATGAATTCGTTTTTGCCATTTTGGCCAGATTTTCAAGACCAAAGATCCTTGATTGTATGGCCCAGGTACACAGAAAAAGGCTGATTGATTGTGGAAGAGTAGGGTTCACTCCTTGCATTATATTTATCACAATTTCTAGGCCCACAGAGTTGAGGGAGCAAAACATATTTAGGCTGTAGATGGGGCTAAGGAGCAGAAAGATATGCAGATAATAGAATGGGATAGAATAGGTAATGGGGGTTGAAGTACTAAAATTTTTAAGTCATTTTCTATAGCTGACGTAAAATGTTTACCAAAATATCATAAGTTAAAAAGTGAAATAAAGAGAGAGAATTGTATTAATTTTGGCCAAAAGATGTTATTTTCCATCATACTTAGTGAATAAGAGTCACTCGTTAATTTTTAGACATGTTTAGATTGCTCAAACTCTTTCATTTGAGAAATGTAGAGGGTCCTGCCCTCAAATAGAACTGTGCAATTAATTAACATTTGTTTGAAGTGCTTTGTGACATTTCATTCAAAGGTGTCCACGAGATGCCACATGCTATTAGAAGTAGCAATCCTTGTTTTGTTTGTAGACAATTCAATTATAGAAAAGACCCAGAAAGAAGTTGTGAAAGAAATATCATTAAGCAACCAAGTAGCTCTTTTCTCATGTATATTTTAAAGAGGGATCAGCTTGTGAGCCTGCAGGTAATTGACTGCAGAATTAGACTGTCCATTAGCCAAGCATTTATGGAGATTGTAAAGGGTGAGAAGTAATACATAACACGTTCACTTGTAAGAATTTCTAGGAAATTCTGGGGGAAGGAAAGGGACAAGGAAATTTATCTCTAGCCTTATTGGATATTGAGGAACTCTTCTATATTTAAGAGCAATTCTGGGTCAAGCATGGTGGTTCATGCCTGTAATCCCAGCACTTAGGGAAGCTGAGATGGGAGGATTACTTGAGTCCAGGGGTTCAAGACAGCTTGTGCAATATGGCAAGACCCTGATTCTACGAAAAAAAAAAAAATTATCTGGGCTTGGTGGCATGTGCCTGTAGTCCCAGCTACTAGGGGAGGCTGAGGTGGGAGGATTACTAAAGCCCTGGAGGCAGAGGTTGCAGTGAGCTGAGATCACATCACTGCACTTTAGCTTGGGTGCCAGAGTGAGATGCTGTCTTAGAAAAACAAACAAACCCCTCCCCACAAATAAACAAACAAACAAAGAAAAGCCCTATGCCATTATCTCTTTTATTATTCTGGCCTCAAATAAGTTCACTCTTCTGAGTTTCATAGCATTTTCAGTCTGCCATTTTTCTTACAAATGCTTCAAATGCTTCATTTTTCTTACAAATACACTGCTTCAGTCATCACAGGGAGAGGTCAGAGTCCCAGCTGCTGGTTAGGCTTTGTTTACTCCTGATGAGGGCAACTGTGTGTTAAAACGTCTCACACACAGGTACGGCCTCCCTCCAGGGGCCTCAATAACTTAACCGGTGTTGGGACAGGCAGCCGGTGACAGGCACAGTCACCTTGAATCATTTCTTTCCTCTTCTCCTATGGCTGCTCAGTGTGATGTCTCTCCTGCTGCCCCTCCAGTCAGAGGGTGGGACAATCCTATGCTTTGGGAGTGGATTTAGGAAGATGGAAAAGGCCCATTTGGCGTTCAAGCAGAACACAAGCCCAATGATCAGGTTATCAGCCAGCTCTACCCAGGAGTTTAGAGCATAATTACAGGTAATTAAAAATAACAGTTCTTCAGTTTCTATCTGTCATTGTTTTTTTATGAGAGGCCTTACAGTGTGGAAGGGAGGCCAGCTTAGGTGCCTTTAGCCAGTAGAATCTTAAGATTCATCAACTCCCTGACACTTGAGCTCTTAATTGTGTGTGGGTCTTTTATTCATCTCACAAACTTTATTGAAAGCCCAATCCATTCTTCTGCACTAGATTCAACTAAATTGTACATTCCCAGAAAGGCAAGGGACTACATCTTTAAACTTCTTTGTAGCTCTCCTCTTTTGCTCTTTATTTTAGAATCTAGCCAAGTACTGTGCACTTTGTGGGCATTCAGTGATTAGTTTTAATTAAATGAAACACTGAACAAAGTTCCAGCTTCCTGAGACCTCAGAAAAGAAGACAAGTATTGAATAGATGAGAGGACAACTTAGCAATTTTCGAGTACTATATGCCAGTGACTTTGCTAACTGCATTATCCAACAGTTCTGCCAGCTAGGGCCCAGGGCCTAGTTCTAACAATTTTGAAAGGAACTGTTAGGGTCTCCAGTGGAGAAAGTTCATGGGTACGAGCATTCTGGGACCACACAAAATATTGATTCCTGGAGTGATAGTCCAAATTAACATGAATGCTCAATTTGAGAGCCAGATATAGATAAAAGATGGAGTATTGGGAACACCAGGGCTACAAAGAGGCTACAATGGGAAGCCCCAAGGGAGAGTTGGATGTGGACCTTGCCAGAAAGAAATAAACAGAATAAAGAAAGAACAGGTGGTTTGAAACAAATGCCACGTTTTCTAATGCTCCCTGTGAACCAATGAAAAGAACTTTTGGGCGTACAGGAATTATTATTCTCATCAGAGTCTGAGTCAAGATAAATCCAGGATACTTCTAAGATTGCAGGATATTTCTCAGATTGCTAGCATAGAAAGACTGAAGGAATACCAGAAAAGCATATTGAAAATGTGGATTTAAATGAAAAAACAACAACAACAACAACAACAACAACAACTAATTTTTTGACTACACACACACATTTTATTTAAAAACAATGTAAACAATCTAAACATGAGGCTTCTTAAAATGTGAGGCCCTGGTTAAACGTCCCTCATGTTCACTTGGTGACAGTATCTGTCCTCCTAGTACAGATTGGGAAACTGAAACTTAGAAAGAATAAATGATTTGAAGGAAGTTGAACTAGTAAGAGGTGGAGACAGGATTTGAAGCTGAAGCTATTGGATTCTAAACCCCCTGTATTATTATGCTGTCATGATGCTATGAAGAAACATCTGAGACTGGGTACTTTATAAAGGAAAGAGGTTTTATTGACTCATACTTCTGTAGGACTGGAGGAGGCCTCAAGAAACTTACAATCATGACAGAAGAGGAAGCAAATATGTCCTTCTTCACATGGTGGCAGGAAGGAAAATGAGTGCCAAGTGAAGGGGAAAGCCCCTTATAAAACCGTGAGATCTTGTGAGAACTCACTCACTATCATGAGAATAGCATGGGGGAAACTACCCCCATGATTCAGTTATCTCCACCTGGTTCCACCCTTGATACATGGAGAGTATTACAATTCAAGGTGAGATTTGGGTAGAGACACAGAGCCAAACCATATCACCCCCTCCTCCCTTTTTTAAACTACACTACATTGTCCAGGCAATCATAGGATCTGACAGGAATGGGACAGGTTGGGAGCAATGGCTCATGCCTGTAATTTTAACACTCTGAAAAGACAAGGAGAGAGGATCGCTTGAGCCCGGGAATTTGATACCAGCCTAGGCAACATAGAGAAACCCCAGCTCTACAAAAAGATAAAAAATTAGTCATGCATGGTGGTACACATATGTAGTCCCAGCTACTCGGGAGGCTAAGGTGGGAGGATGGCTTGAACCTGGGAGGTGGAGGTTGCAGTGAGCCATGATCACACCACTGCACCCCAGCCTGGGTGACAGAGTGAGACCCTGCCTTTAAAAAAAAAAAATGGCTTTGTGGTAGATCAGGAGATCCAGAACACCTGATGAGAGTCTATCGCCAATGGACTTAAAAAAAAAAAAAAAAAGATTCTGCTCTAATTAAACAAATAGCATACCATTTGAAAGCGTTTGCATATTTTTTTTCCTGTCCAAGTAATTTGCTTACCTCTGAACTGCTCTTGTGTCTACCTGTGGTCTGACCCTTGTTTGTAGAGCCCAGGAATGGTGGGCGTTCTCCACCAACACTGCTGCTGGCTGTGCCTTTTCTGGCAAGCCCAATAAAAAATATATTTAATCGTCTTAGTTTGATTTTGTTGGGTGAAAGAACCTGCCACTGCCCCAAAGCAGAATAACATGTTTCAAAGGGCCGAAACAATGTCTTTAATGACTTGGTAATTAAAACAACACTACACAAGAGCAGTTTAAATGTAAGCAAATTACTTGGAAAGGAAAAAAATTGCTCAAACTCTTTCAAATGATACGCTATTTGTTTAATTAGAGCAGAATCTTTATTTTTTTAAAAAGCCATTGACAATAGAATTCTAAATGGATTGATAGAAAAAAAGTAGTAATTAAAGACATCTTTTCTGATAATAGCCCAGGAAGAAAAATTTAGCATGAATCATGAAGCCAAAGGATACCTGGCATGGATGCTGTAAAGAGAGATTACGAAAATGTTTGGGCTGCACTCTTAATTTGGTCTCCTTAAAGCAAAACTGAGACAAACACTGCACAGGTGACAGAGCAGACGTATCACTATCTTGAACAAGCACTGTTATTTTAAAATTCATCTTAATCAAAAACTGCCTAAATCCAAAGGGCATCAGCCTAATGGCTAAGGGTAGCATGACCATGAACCACAAATAACATCACTGGCCAGAAAAATTCCAAACTCCATCCTGACCAAAGATGTCAGCCCCAAGATAACTTCCCCTCTGTCAGAGACATTCCAACCTCATCATCAACTTCTCCCCAACACAGAAACATTCCAAGCTTGTGATAAGTCCCCTCATCCTAAAACCAATATATACTCTTAGTTTGTAAGAAAAAGCACACCTGACAAATCAGTCAGAAGTCCCTCTCAGGTTTTTTCTCTAAAATAAACTTGTCTTTGACTATTAAGCTGCATTTTGTGTTTATTTCCTCTTCTTTTAAGTCTTACAATAGGGAGTTTATTTGAGAGGTGGTCCTGGGAATCACAAGGAAGGGAGTTGAGGAGGTAAGACAGAATGAGGTCTGTCCATGAGCAAGCTATTGCTGTGGGCAGCTGGTGTTCAATCCTGCTGGAACCTTCCAAGAGATAATGCAGAACATACCTTAAAATTGTCCTGTGAAGGGACTTCTGAAGCTGGAGCATTTATCTACCAGGAGGGTTACTCTTGCGAGCATTAAATCCTGGGCACTTCCAAACTGTCCTGAGCAAGCTCCCATGGTGCTAGAGACCTTTCAGGCAGAGAAGCAGAGAAGTTCTCCCTGAAAGTGGGAATTGGGAAGCTCTTGGAATGACTGTAACTGTTCTCTAAGGCTGCTGGGTAAACTCAGAAATGGGCCAAGGGATCATGGGGCCAAGTACCAACAGCATCTGTTACAGATAGACTTTTGTAAGATGTCATCTTTCTAGACCAGCACATCCAACAGAAATAATGCAAACCACAAATATGAGCCATATAGGTAATTTTAAATTTTCTGGTAGCTACGTTAAAAAGGCAAAAAGAAACAGGTAAAAAAAATTTTAATAATGTGTTTATTTTATTCAATATGCTAATACATTATCATTTCAATGTTTTAATATAAAAATATTAATAAGATCTCTTACATTCTTTTTTCTTGACTGTCTTTGAGATCTGGCATGCATTTACACTTACAGCATATTTCAATTCAGGCCAGTTAGGTTTTAAGTGCTTCATGAGGCTCATGGCTACTTTGCTGGACCACACTATTCTAGATAAATATAAGAAAGACATTCATGTGGGAAAGGTATGAAACAAAAGCTTGTGATCTGTTTTTCTGTGATTTTCTTCAAAATATCACTCAAATCACAATCTTTCAAAATATTTTGAATAAGAAGGATTATCCTTCTTATTCTGGGAACATCATTAGATGATGTCCTTTATAATTTATGAACTTTTTCAGAAATTTTCTCTGCCTTTTTGATTTCAGATTCTCTTCTTCTGGTTTATGTGGCAAGGACTATCATAATTAATTTTTCTTCAGAACATTGAAGGGAGAAAACCTGAAGGGTATCTTGCCATTATCAATTTAGTTTATGTGGCCCATAATCATGGAGGCCTGGGGGAGCAATGGGAAGGCAGGAGCACCAATTGGCCTGGACTCTTTTTTTTTTTTTTTTTTGAGATGGAGTTTTGCTGTTGTTACCCGGACTGGAGTGCAATGGCACAATCTCAGCTCACCGCAACCTCCGCCTCTGGGTTCAAGCAATTCTCCTGCCTCAGCCTCCCGAATAGCTGGGACTACAGGCGTGCACCACCATGCCCAGCTAATTTTTGTATTTTTAGTAGAGACGGGGTTTCACCTCGTTGACCAGGATGGTCTCAATCTCTTGACCTCGTGATCCACCCGCCTCGGCCTCCCAAAGTGCTGGGATTATAGGCGTGAGCCACCGCGCCCAGTCTGGCCTGGCCTCTTAAAGGCTGGTACTGCCTAATGAGATTCTACTTATAGTTACTGCATTTAAAAAAAGTTCATTTGTTATAGATGCATAATATACACATTTAAAGTATACTACAATTTTCCATTTTTGCAAAATTCTCTCTTTTAAAAAAACTAAGAATCCTTAAAAAAAAGCCTATGCCTCTCTTTATAGTTGAGAGAAGTAGCAGATAACCTTTCATTTCCAACCTCTTTCTCTTTTTTTCTGTCTGTATTAGAGAGTCTATTATTACAACAAAAAACAAAACATGGATTCACTGATTTTCTAGTTCTCCTTGAAGTTAGCATGTGATAGTGTTGGACAATGAGAGATAAGCAAAAATCTTCTGGTGCTTCTTCTTTATCTTCTTCACTCTTTCCTGGAACTCAGATGTGATGGTTGGCATTATGGCAACCATCTGGTAACCAGGAGGCAAACAGCATGAAAATGAAAGCCAACATGCTGAGGATGGTAGAGAAAAAGTTGAAAATTTTGTATCTAATATTTTGTATCTAATAGCAATATTGAGCTTCTTTACCAGCCCCGGAAGTACTTTCCAACTTGTTATGTGTGACAAATAGTATCTTATATATTTAAGCCTCTATTACTTAGATTTTCTTAGAAAAATGAATTAAAAAAAAAAAAGAAAGAAAAATGCATTTGATATAGAGGCACTGCCAAAACCACCACTGAAAAAAACTCAGTGCATTTACTTTCTTGCTCTTCCCTACAAGTGGCTAATTAAGCAGTCATCCGGAAACAAAAGCAAATACACAAAATGCTGCAAATTTGAAGTTGATAATTATCCAGAGAGCTAATTAGATACATTATATTTTAGAAAAGGTATAGACTGATCACAACATCTACCTTCACCTTCCAGCCCCAAAGTCCTTTATTCAAAATGATTGCAACTTCTTCAAATTGTCACTCTTTTCATTTACAGGGGACAAAAATATCACTTAAGAGCATTCATCTTTGGGTCCTCAGATCTTACCTTGAGTTTGGCACATGGAAGGCAATCAGCAGATGTTTATTATTAAATACAGTGATAGTACTGGGCAAGTAAAAATCGCTTCCTGTGCAGGATTTGTTCATTTTCATCCTTCTTAAGAAAGCTTTTTTAGACTTTTAATGGGCTACCCCATGTTATGAACAATATTAATGTAGGCTGTCACAACCCCAAAGATGTTTCCTGGAAGTTGTCTAAGAGCGTCCTAGACAGGAAGAGACAGACGGAATGACTGGTTTATCTCAGAATTTCCCCTCGCATGGTAACTGCCTAGCACCTCTAGGAATTGTAAATGAAGAGTTAAAGTGTGAAAGGAAGATATCTTGGGCTCCCAAAATCACAAAGGAAAACTCAAACTGGAAATTGCTTAGGGCACATCTGCCTCTTTTTCCATTCAGTCACTCCTCTGCTCAATGGGATAGATGCACATCTGATTTGCCTCCTTTGGAAGGGCTAATCAGAAACTCCAAAGAACATATTCATTTGTGCATCACCTATGTGAGTCCTGGAAGCTCCCTCCTCACTTCAGAGTCTTCCTGCCTTTGTTTCCAGTTGTCCCGCCTTTCCAGACCAAACCAATGTACATATTACATATATTGATTGATGTTTCATGTCTCCCTAAAATGTATAAAACCAAGCTGTGCCCTGACCCCCTTGAGTGCATGTCGTCAGGAATTCCTGAGGCTGTGCTCATGGGTACATCCTCATCCTTGACAAAACAAACTTTTTAAGTTAACTGATACCTGTCCCAGATTTTCTGGGTTCTCGTAAGTTTCCAAATTATCTTTACTTTCTTGGACATAAAAAACTCCTATTGGGTACTTTTTATTTATTTATTTAGTTAATCAATGAGAGCTTGATACGTTGCTCAGGTTGGTCTTGAACTCATGGCCTCGCCTCCTCAAGTGCCAGGACAACTGGCCGAAGCCACTGCGGCCCCCCCAAATGGGTACTTTCTAAAACCATGTAGAAATTTTTCCCGTTTCCACATAGGTGAAACTCAAGGCAACTACTCTGTAAGGATGAAAGCCTCAGAGTTGAGATTTGATAACCTATACAGGTGGATCAAAACCCAGTCTTAACATTTTCTGACCAAACCCAGCTTCTAGAAGTGGTTATTAAAACAAAGCTTGTCTTTGGCTCACTGATATTCTGTGATTTCTCTGAGGACAAGAATTTATAGAATTTTGGCTTTTACCTTTAACATCTTTTTTTTTTTTTCCTTGAGACAGGATCTCACTCTGTCACCCAGGCTGGAGTGCAGTGACACAGTCATGGCTCACTATAACCTTGACCTCCTGGGCTCAAGCTATCTTCCAGCCTCAGCTTCCAGAGTAGCTGGGACTACATGCATGTGTCACCACACCCAGCTAATTTTTGAATTTTTTTTTTTTTTTTTTTTTTTTAGAGACAAGGTCTCACTATGTTGCCCAGGCTGGTATTGAACTCCTGGGCTTAAATGATCCTCCCAGCCTTGGCCTCCCAAAGTGCTGACAGTATAGCCATGAGCCACTGCACCCGGCCAATCTTTACCTCTGGCATGATGGTTGAGCTTTTTCAACTTAACTCTGAGTGGGAACAAATATGCTAACTGCCTGACCTTGGATAAGTTTCTAAACTTCTTGAGGATCAGTTTCCTCAACTTTAAAATGGGAATTGTAATAATACTGGTCTCCTTAGATTGTTGTGGTGGTTAAGTGAGATAATACATGTATAATGCTTAGCACAGTGCTTTGCATAGAGTCAGTCCTTAATCAATGTTAGTTGTTCTTAATAAAATTAATATTATAAAATTATTAATTGTGAAACATTAAGAATTATTCATAAAGCACTACTTACAACTGTGATAAGAATTTATGCTAGATTAATGTAGATAGTGCTGACTTGTCTTTGGGAGCATATGACTCCCATGCAAATTATTATAATGACTTATAAAGAGTTTCTTTGATTTTCTTGTTCGATTTACTGGATGGTCTGTTTGGAAACTGTGTCCAAGAACTGGAGCATTAATTTGAAGAAAGAAGTTCGGAGGTTTCTCTCTGAGTTGTCCTTGAATGTAACGGGAAGTGAATCATTCAAATTCAGCTTTCCTTTCCTTGACCCATGCGCTTGGATCAGAACAATACACATCATCAGTGTTAGAATGTCTTTATTTTAAAGAATTCTTTGGCTGGGTCTTTATAGCTATGGTGAACTGCAATTGGGATTTCTAATATCCAGGGAAACCTCATTTCTAGCTAGTTCTGACCCTGCTCGGTCCTAAACAGCAGGTGATAAATTTGCAGTCATGGAAGAACAAAATTTTTCAACATTTTTAGTTCAGAAAGCGTAGCCTTTAATTCAATCAGGGCTTGGAAGAAGGAGGAGGGAATGGGGTTCTTTGTTTTGTTTCAACTAGTTTACCCTGAGTCTTCAGCTGGTTAGAGTTTCTAAGAGGCTGTTAGTTCCAATTAATTTGGTATACACTCCCATATGTGTGCTTGATAAATTTAGAGGCAGCAACGAATTTATCTGTGCACCAGCCATAAAATTTCCATTACTTTTGTTAATGAATTTTACATTTGATTTTGAAAGCTTTTTAAAAAGTTGCTCATTTGTTTTTCAGGGCCTTCCCCTCCTCCTTCTACATAATTCGTATCAAAATAAGAACTTCACTTAGAGAGAGACTGGCCATTTCTATGAGGCATTCTGCATTTGGGGTCAGGGAGACTGCATTTCCCAAATGTCACTAAACTTCAAAGGCCACACATCATCATATCCTTCTTGGACTCCAAAGTAGGGGAAAATAGGAAGTCTGAGTTGAAAACGATGGGTTTTCCAGAAAGTTCAGTTGTTAATTACAGGGAGAAAAGGCAACCATGTATTCAGCACGTTTTGATGGGGTAAATTGTTGCAACAAGGTCAGGGTCAAGTCTGGGTTTCCTTTCCTTAGCTCTGGGCTTTTCTTTCTTTCTTTTTCTTTTTTTTTTTTTTGCAGAGTCATCTCGCGAGACGAGAAGCACTGGATGCTGTAAGCCTCACTGTTAGCTAAAATCTGGCCTTCAGATTCTCAAACCCTGGAGAGGAGTGACAGAAGCAGATAAACCTGCATTTCAAAGCTCAAAGCAATTTTCCTTCAAAAGCAATAATTTTGAAGCAGCCTGTTTCTTTGTTCTGGCAATACCTTCCAAATACACAGTTTTATTAGGTAAATGCAATCACACCATAATAAAAAAATGTGTTTGAGAGGCTGTGACTCTAAGGAACTAAACCGTGAATGTTTATGTTGTCAGCTTCTTGCATGTCTGAAGACTCTATTTCATCTGGAGAGTTGCTTCTTTTCTGTGTGTTAATTTAGAACGGGCTATGTGTCACTTGTTCTTGTGCAGGTGCGAGGACTGGCAGATGGCAGGAAGGACAGCAAAGCAATAAGAAGGGAGCAGGGTAGGGCTGGGGGAAGCCAATGCTGCACATTGTGCTATAGAGGTAAGAACAGCTCAGACAGACATAGACATGGAACCGTCTCCCTGTTGGTGAGTGGGAGTCAAGTCTCATCCTACTAGGCAAGATCCATTTGTTTTGGAGGAAGCAGACACTTCCCACATTTTTGTTGCCATTTTTTTGTGGGAAACAGCAGGAAATGAACACTTAGAAATTATACATTAAACTAGGGTCCCTCTGACCATTGTTTAACAGGTCTAGTCATGGAGTCTAAACGCACAGGCACACGCTAAGCTTAGCATAGGAGGAAGACCGCCTGCATGAGGAGGGAGGCACCTCCCACGGGGGGTTTCTGAGAATGGGCCAGGCTTGGAATCCTTGAAACAGCCGGATCTAGAAGTTGCAAGTTGTTTTCTGCATCCAATATTTTGTCATCTCTGGCCCTTCAATAAGATCTTGTTTAATATTGATATGGTTTGGCTGTGTCCTCAGCCAAATCTCATCTTCAATTCCCAGGTGTCGTGAGAGGGACCAGGTGGGAGGTAATTGAATCATGGGGGCAAGTCTTTCTGGAGCTGTTCTTGTGATAGTGAATACGTCTCACGAGATCTGACGGTTTTAAAAACGGGAGTTTTTCTGCACAAGCTCTCTTTGCCTGCTGCCATTCCCGTAATATGTGACTTGCTCCTTCTTGCCTTCGGCCATGATTATGTGGCTTCTGCATCCACGTGGAACTGTGAGTTCTCCATTAAACCTCTTTCCTTTGTAAATTGCCTGGTCTCAGGTATGTTTTTATCAGCAGCATGTAAATGGTCTAATACAAATGTTACAGACTGGTCTCCAATATTTTATGGAAAATTAAGGTAAAATTTGAAGTTACTTTTGTATAATGGTAAAAGAAGAGTAGCTGCTTCAGTGAGTGGGAGGAAGCTGCTCATGGATGCAGCCTGCAGGTTGGTGGGGCCTGTCATTGGGTGCAGCATGCTGGTGGGTGGAGCCTGCTGGTGCATGGGGCCTGCTAGTGGGTGGGGCCTGAGAGAGGGACCCAAACCAAGTTTATAAATGCTAAGTGGAAGTAAAGAACATTTTAGAAAATGTAAGGTTTAAACTGACCTTGGAGAGGTAAATATGATTTTAAAATATTTAATGAAAGATTGGAGTAGGGCAAGGAGGGAGAGAGACCAGGAAGGTCTTTTACCTGTATGCTGTGGAAAATAAAAGGAAGGGGCAGGTTTGAGAGAGGGAACAAAGTTTGAGAGACGGAACCAACAGACCGCGGGTGGGGTGCCCTCTGGAAACTACTCCGCTTCCTGTGCCTGAAGGAGCAACTTATCTCTGCCTCATTTTCCTCAGCGTAGAATATGAACTTTAACAACAAAGCAGGTATCCAGAGCTCCCTCCGTACCAGGCGTGTTCCCAGTGCTTCTTGTGCCCTATTAGGTAGAAGTTATTACAGAAGGAGAAACTGAGGCAGGAGCCACCGAGTAGCTCTCCCAAGACGCTTACAGTGTCCAGTCATGCTCACGCTCCTCTTCCCTCCTTACTTACTTATGTGGAAAAATAAAATAGTATTTGTGAATTTATCTCACTTATTTTGGAAGACAAATGTGAAATAAGTTCTTTTTGACAAATATGAAATAAGTTCTTTTTGTCTTTTTTATTATCTTCTGAGCCTCCCACAAAGTTCAAAATAGAAAATTTGAGCACCCATTGCACAGACGTTCTGCACAACTACCCCATCCTGCATTTCCCCCTTCTCAACTATAAAGTGATGATACACTGATAAGGGTTGCTCTTCTTTCTTTCTTTTTTTTTTTGAGATGGAGTTTTGCTCCTGTTGCCCAGGCTGGAGTGCAATGGCTTGATCTCAGCTCACTGCAACGTCCACCTCCCTGGTTCAAGCAATTCTCCTGCCTCAGACACCTAAGTAGCTGGGATTACAGGGACCCGCTACCAAGCTCAGCTAATTTTTGTATTTTTAGTAGAGATGGGGATTCACAATGTTGCCCAGGCCGATCTCAAATTCCTAACCTCGGGTGATCCACCAATCTCAGCCTCCTAAAGTGCTGGAATTACAGGCATGAGCCACTGTGCCCAGCCAAGGGTTGCTCTTATTTTCAAGAGCAGGGCAAGTATAAGTCAGCTACCTTGGAGTAAGGGGTACCTGTTAACATGACATTACATTTATAAAGCTCATTGACTAATGTTTTCTCAGTTTACCCTAATAGCTTGTGAGGTAGACAGTATTTTGCAGATAGGTGACTGTGTCATCTATAGAGACTGTTAGTTGTTTAAGATCTAGCCATGTTAGTACAGAAGATTAACTTTCTGATTCTCTCTCTCTCTCCAGTCCTCTACTCTGATCTAATGAGGGGCTTTGACTGCCAGCGGAAAATGGTAAGAGCTTCGCTGTCCCCCTCCCCACTGGGTTCATGACATTCACAATATTTCTGCATAACTTTCTGGGTAGTGGTTGCAGATGGAGGGGCTGCTCCATGCTGTTCACTTATAGAGGGTCCCTTTGGAAACCTGTTAAGGTAACACATAGTATGAAGGAAAAAAGGTCAAAGTTATTCATGAAATCTGTGTTCACTTGGGCCTGCTGAGGAGGGATGCTAACATTCTCCCCTGCCTCACCTAGTAGAACTTTCCTTATCTTTAATTTTGACCCCAGTTTGTGAAACCTTTTGATTTGGATTTCTGTGCAGGGCTGTATTCCCAGAGGGATCAGACCACATCACCTCATTAGTCACATACACTGATCTTCACAGCAAATCGTGTGCCCACCAAGAACCAATGGTGAAGGACCGCTTGGGGTCCAGAGCTCTGAAGGGCCAGGTTTATTTCCACATGCTGAATTGTTCCTTGACCTCAATTTTCCCCTCTAACAGCAGGGCACCACGTGGGGAAGAATGCAGACACTGGTGTCCTGCCAGCAGGAAGTATGAGGAGCTGGGAAATTACTCTACCTCTGAGCTCTCCACAGAACTAGCACACAAGCTCTTTTGGAATAGCTGGGTGTTTGCATTAAAGAGGGGGTTGGAGGAAGGGGCAACGGTGCTTGGAGAATAATGCTTGTTACACAGCTGTAGACGAGACCCCTCTGCTTATCATGAAAGCTTTAGGCATTCACTTTCCCTCTTCCTCGTTGTAATTGCTCCGTATCTAAGGCTTCATAGACCTGCAGTTCCTGTGGAGAGTGGGCTCATATTTGAGAGCCAGATCTCTTGACCCAGGTTGTCTGAAAGATGAGCTTCCAAAGGTTAACATTTCATTGAGTGGCTGACAAAGCCTTTCAAAGGATAGCTATGGTCCAATTTTAGGGGGTGCTGTGAAGACCCCATCTCCTGGTGAGGTCTTTATTCTTGTGTCTGAGATCACAAAAGAGGCTGAGGTTTGCCCGAGTGAGTCCAGTGTGGGTGTCTTTGGAATCCTGCATATGAAAAGGTATTGGGTATCTCAAAGGGTGAGGGTCTTTCTTACTGCACTCATCTACATGGGCAATTATTTATTTGGGGTACCGGGCTCTGTCTCCACCTCTTTGGATATAAGATCAGTTTTTGAAGGGCAAGGCTTGCATTATAGATATCTTATTTATATCTTTGGATTCAGATAAATAGTTTACTTTCAGTAAATGTTTACTGAGTAAAAACAAATATGTGGTAGATAAGTGCTCTCTAGAAAGTGCTAGATAAGACTCTTAGTGTTTTTTTTAAACTAGATTGTTATTGTAAAAGTAAAACAAGTTCATGGTAAACATTAAGAGTATGAAAAGGTAAAACTAAAAATGAAGTTTCTACTAAGCAGAGATAATTGCAATTAGCAATTTCCTGTGTTTCTTTACAGAAACAATGAGTCTACATCTCAAGAACATTTTTTTTTCACAAGTGGCATTATACTATAATTACATTTCTGCAACTAGCCTTTTTGTATAGTTAACTGTATATTTTGAACATCTTTTTATAATCATGCGTATAGATCTACCCCAATCTTTGTAATAGCTGCAGTCCATTGTATGCATTTTCTACAATTTATTTAATCAATTCCCTATGAATGCATATGCAGAATGTTTCCAGATTATTGATTATTACATAAGATGCTGCAGCAAGTATCTATCCATGTTTACATTTGTGTATCTGTAGGATAAATTCTTTTAAGTGTAAGTTTATGGGATATTACCGGTTGTCTTTCAAACAATGGCACCAATTCACACTCTCACCAATAGTGTATGCAAGTGACTGTTTCCTCATATCCTTGGCAATGATGAGGATTAGCAATACTTTCATCTTTGTCGATATAACAGGAGAAACAGTAACTGATTTTGGTCACATTTATATTTCTTTAATTTTGAGTGAGTTTCAATCTTTCCCCCTTGGGGGACTATTCTATTTTCTGTGAGCTGCTTGTTCAGATCCTTTGCTGTTTTTCCTATTGAATTGCTTGTTTCTGTCTCTTTTTTTTTTGAGGCAGGGTCTCACTCTGTCACCCAGGCTGGAGTGCAGAGAGACCATGGGTGTGTGTCACCATATCACACCCAGCGTTTTTTCTTTTTTTTCTTTTAGAGATGGGGCCTCACCATGTTGCCCAGGCTGGTCCTGAAATCCTGGGCTAAAGCAATCCTCCCACCTCAGCCTCCCAAAGTGCTGTTATTACAGGTGTGAGCCACTGCATCTGGCCTGATAGGCAAGGAATTGTAGTTCATTTATGGTGTTATTTCTTTGTCATACTTTAAAAACTTGTCGAAGTTTATCATTTACCATTTGACATTGACTAAGACATTGTCGTAAATAATATTAATATTTTATAGACTTAGATTTACCAACTTTTTTCTTTGTACTTCTAAATTTCAAGTCATGGTTAGAAAGGATTTTGTCATTCAAGATTACAAGCAGTGTTCACTTATTTTTCTAGCAAATATATTTATCACACTATTATCTATATTTAAATATTTGATCAATAATTTTAATATTTTATATACTTAGATTTACCAGTCTTTCCCTTTGTACTCCTAAGTTTTGTGTCAGGCATAGGGAGGATTTCATCATTCAAGATTATAGACAGAGTTCACTTAATGTTTTTTTCCAAATGCCTTTATGACACTATTGTTTATATTTAAATATTTGATCCATCTATAATTTCTTTTGGTATGACAAGTAATGAAGGGAATCAAGATTTATTTTGTCCGAAAGACTAGCCATTTGCTGCGGCTCCATTTTTCCCTTACTCATTTGAAATGACACTTTATTATATGTTAACAAATAAATTTTTGTTTTTCTTGTGAGGTGATACATGGCAGTATTTAAAGGAGACCAGCATGCCCTTTTCCAAATACCACTGTACATATATTTCTCCTACTCCCCTGAGTCCTTTGCAATTTTCCCCAAATATAGAATCAAAGATTACAAAAAAAAACCTAACCGTTTCTAAAAGTAATGGAAAAAGGAAACATTGTGAGCGACGACTGTGCTTAATACTACAAACAATTTGAATAGTAAAGAAAGACTGGGCGAGTTTTGCATTTTGAAAAGATTCCTGGAGAAAGCATGGCTACTGTGTAGGCTCAGATTCCTGGGCTTAGCTGCAGGCCTGCTGGGTTTCTCTTCATTCTAATCCGGTCTCACCCTCAGTCAGTCAAACACAACAGTCTGTTACTTGCACACAACTCCAGGGTCAACATCTGCCTCATTCCCTGGGGTAGTGCATGAGTCACTGCTTGTGGAGTTTGGCTCAGTGCAGAGGGCTGCCTTCTATCCACATCTTTTCATTCTAAATGAAAAGGCTTTTGATCCATGTGTGCTGCTGTTTACTCTACCATCATTTGTCTGCTTCAAAGCAGAGGATTTGGCTTACTGAGAAGTAATTAAATTAACCCAAAGTCTAAATCCTAAGAAACAAACGAATGCTATGTCTCAGTCTCAGGAAAGGGACCCCCTACTCGGAAGATATGTGTTTTAGGAGGTGTTTCCTTTCATAACTGTGCTGAAATTTGGATCCCAGAGTTACCCCTGGAAGTGTTAACTAAATACATAAGTCTGAGAAGGTTTCCCCTTTGCTCCAAAGATTCTAGGTCTGCAGATAATAATTTAATTATGAACATCCCACAAACCCATCATGGAGAACTTACATTTAATGTATCTTGCAGCGGATTTTGACATGGTTCTTTCACTTATAGTTAAGAGAATGAAAATTAAAAACAAAATTCACACTTTGTACCATACCACACACAGATGCATGAGAAAAAACCTGAAAGTTTAACTTGTAAACCTCAACTCTATTGTTAGAGCTTTCTAATTTTCTTGTGTTTTTCCAGCCAAAAAAGAAGAAATTCCCTAGAGATTTCTCTAGCACTTTTCAACTGATGCTGTCAAAGCACTTTACACGCGCTATCTAATTAAGACTCTGAACACCTCAGTGAGAGAGGGAAGCATCAACACAATAAACCTGACAAATAGAAGCTAGATTCCCTGAAAACCTAACTAAATAAAATAGCTCTGGGTACATGAGGAGAATGCATTGAATTTAAAGTATTGAAAAGTTTGCATTTCACGTGGTTATAGACTCCTGAGTGTCTCCTAAAGCACTTCTATCATTCCACTAAGAATTCTGTGTTACAAGTATATTTGGAGTGAGTGGTAGAGTTTCAGGAAATATCTTAGGCTTTAAGAACACCAGAAAAGACATTGTAAGGCAAAGAAGAATTTAGGGATCATGCTATTTACGTGATATAGTTTCTGGTGAATAATTGGCTACCAGGTCATTGGACAGGTTGAGTCAAGAGAGGTTTGAGGAGACTCTAGAATCTGTGATGGTGTCAGTTTCAAGTAGCAGACACCAATTCTAGCAAAAATGGAAACTTACTGGTGGGGGTATCAGAATCTTAGATTTAAGAGGAGACTCAAGGACTGGTCTTGGAAAATGGAAGAACCAAACAAGCTCCAAAAATCAGGAATGAAAGTAATTTGAAAAACTAGACTGCAGAAAGAACAGTCTAGTTTTTTCTTGCTGCTACATTTGTCATCAAGAATGGCCTGCACTGTTCTGACATCTTTGCGATACTCACTCATGAGTCTACGTTTTGGAGACAGCATCAAACTGACCTAACCCAAGTCATTTGTCCACCTTTTAGATTGTACCCAAGCAGTAAGGGGAAGGGATCTGGCTCTTTCAGCTTTCAGTGTGGTAGTGTCTATAACACAATGGAATTTTCCTCAAAATATGCTAGGAAGTAAAGGGCCTGGAATGTGCATAGCCAGAAAAACAAAAACCACAAGAATCACACCTCTCCAATAACTGCCCTTGCTTGGAATCCAAGTTCAGAAATGTGAAGTGTGTGATGAATAAGGTATATATTTGTGTGTGTGTTCACATGGAAATTGCTCTGGCAGAGGGGTGACTGGCCTACTTTTATCCTGGTGATGGCATGAACGCACCATGGAACAGGTCCAGACTTGTGAGATGCTCCCCGCTTTTTTTTTTGAGTTGGAGTATCACTCTGTTGCCCAGGCTGGAGTGCAGTGGTGTGATCTTGGCTCACTGCAACCTCCGCCTCCCGGGTTTGAGCAATTCTCCCTGCCTCAGCCTCACAAGTAGCTGGGATTATAGGTACCTGCCACTGTGCCCAGCTAATCTTTGTATTTTTTTTAGTAGAGAACGGATTTCGCCAAGTTGACCAGCTTGGTCTTGAACTCCTGACCTCAGGTAATCTGCTTACCTCAGCCTCCTAAAGTTCTGGGATTATAGGTGTGAGCTGCTGCGTTCTTTTCTCCAACCTTCCACCTTCCTCCATTAGCTATTTCTAAATGTCCACCTTGGCAGGGCACTGAAGCTGGGCAAATTGCATATAAATGCCCTTCTGCTTTCCTTTGGTAAGGACAGTAGCACCCTTGGACAGGGAACAGAACTAGACAGATATGGCTTTATAATTTGCACTGGTATGAACATTGATTAATCTGAAAACTTCCCTTCAGTTTGCAAGCACTCCACCGCCCTGTCATTCCTGAACCTAGATGCCTACCTGTCACTCCTTCTTCTAAATTCCTATGGCCTATCTATATTATTTATCAGACAATTGAGGATGTTGCTTTACACTACTGTTTCATGGATGTTAGTCAAATTCATTTCTTCTTTCCCATATTTGAAGAGCTCTTGAAACAAAATCTTCTTTGAAAAACTGATTTCCAAAGTGACCTGTTTAGATGAAGTCCAGGCCTGTCAGTTAGTCATACAGATGCTTCTATGCCACACTTCTGAATATATGGCAACACTGGATGATAAACTCCACAGTGGGTTTCAGTGATCATTCATTTTCTACCTCTGGTGCTCTGAACTATTATCAGTCTGAAATTGCAATTTTCTAACTCTCTCTTTATCTTCCACCATTCAGTTCTTTTTTTTTTTTGAGACAGAGGTTTGCTCTTGTTGCCCAGGCTAGAGTGTGATGGTGTGATCTCAGCTCACTGCAACCTCTACCTCCCGGGGTTCCACAATTCTCCTGCCTCAGCCTTTCAGGTAGCTGGGATTACAGGCGCCTGCCACCATGCCGGGCTAATTTTTATATTTTTAGTAGAGATGGGATTTCACCATGCTGGCCAGACCGGTCTAGAACTCATGACCTCAGGTGATCTACAAGCCTCGGCCTCCCAAAGTGCTGAGATTGCAGGCATGAGCCACTGTACTAGGCCCTTTCAGTTCTTTTAATCCTAAATTTTTATTTGTGTAATTGCTTATGCTGGTTCAGGTGTTTCTGATTAATGTATTTTTTAAGTCTACTGATGCCAGTGTCACATAGCTAAGATTGTAAGATCTCACAAAATAAGGACCCAGGCCCTTTATTCAGTGTCCAACATGGACAAAAAATGACTTCCAGTGAGGGTTGTGTTAGAGATGGGGATGATAATCTGCAGATACAGAAAGCCTCTAGCTCTAGACTGATCAGAATTAAATACCTTGTAATGTCTCACAGAGAAATGCAGACCATGTACCTGGTCACCTATCAAAAGACAGTTTTCCAGTATCTGTCACCTCCTTCCTGAAGACTGTATTTCACACCAGCAAAATCTCCAGGTATTAGGAATACAATTTCCTGCTCCATGCTGGGCTCTGTCTAAAGGCTACCATTTGCGTCTACTGACTGAGAATTTTTGTAGTAAGTTAAAGGATTTCTGTATTTGAGGCCTATTGAGTACTTTCTGTGTGGGCAAGACAGGGGCAAATTTTCAATTCTTAACCTGGATACTTCTTGTGCTGCTGAAATAATTTGTCTTAGGTAGGGTGTCAGCTAGGGTTAGTTACAGCATCATAGTGGCAGGAAGGACATATCCATCACCTTAAATATTTCACACTATGCCCACTTTGCGTCTATTAACCTATTGATACAGAAAGACAGGTAGAATAGGATGTGTTGAGGAGGTGCTGAATATTTTAAAAATCCCATCCCCATGACACTGACCAAGAGATGTGGCTAGACATTGAGGTGGGAAGGCCACATTAAAGTTGCACCTGCTTTTGCAATGACAAATACAAGCTCTTTTCCTTGGATTTATATTGCTCTAATCTTCAGGTGGGGCGCTGTGGCTCGAGCCTGTAATTCCAGCACTTTGGGAGGCCAAGGCAGGCGGATCATGAGGTCAAGAGATTGAGACCATCCTGGCCAACATGGTGAAACCCTGTCTCTACTAAAAATACAAAAATTAGCTGAGCATGGTGATGCGTGCTCATAGTCCCAGCTGCTTGGGAGGCTGAGGCAGGAGAATCACTTGAACCCAGGAGGCGGAGGTTGCAGTGAGCCGAGATTGCACCACTGCATTCTAGCCTGGCTACAGAGCGAGACTCCGCTTGAAAGAAAGAAGGAAAGAAGGAGAAAAGGAGAGAAGGAGCAAAAGAAAGGAAGGAAGGAAAGAAGAAAGGAAGGAAGAAAAGAAAGAGTGAACTTCAGCTGGCAGGTACAATATTCAGTACTAAATCAGTGTTCCCATGTGTAGGAGATTCAAACATGATATAAAAATCCAAGACCCTGTTTCCATCTCAGGCACTTAGACTCTGCCTGTGACCTTGGCAGAATCATTCAGATTGTAAAACAAGTTTTTTTTTGTTTTACATCTTGGTAAATGGAGAGAGTAATACCATACACTTAACCTTGTGATGCTGTTGTGAAGATGCACCAGGCATTGCTTACAAAGTACTTCCCTGCTCAGAGAAAGCATTAGTGAGAGGCTGAGTGCTTTGGCTCAGATCTGCACTGCACTCTAAAAATATATTTTTTCCTGTCTTTACCTTGCTATTGTGCAGTTTAGGAATGGAAAAAAAACACTGGTGTAGATAGGCAGAAGCCAGGCATTTTACGAGCCAAGGCATTATAATTACTTCCTGCAATTGGGAACCAAAGATGACGCTGGAGGGAAGTATTGCTGTGGAGGAGCTCTTCCATGCTTGGCCTGGCTTCCTCAGCATCCTTACACTTTGTTGCTCCTGACATGACTCCCTTCTCCTTGTCTCCAACTCACATGTCATTTGGGTTCCTTCTGTGTCTTTCACCAATGTTAGGCGAAAAACAAAAATGGAGCAAATAAAGTTTTTTGTTTGTATTGACAGGATTGAATTTTTTTTTTAAGTGTACTTCTAAACAGGAATGATAATATACAAAGAAACCTAGAAATGAGCAAGGATAGAGTTCTGATTCACATCATATGGTTCACAGAGGTGAGTGGACACTCTGTTTCTAGGGAAGTTCAGTGATGGTGGTTACCACAGGTAAAGCACTGACAACGGTGCCTGGCATACAACAGGCTCTTGATAAAGATTGTTGCTGCTGCTGTTGTTATTATTAATTCATTTCCTTCAATCTGTAATGGGGTGCCACCACTCTGGAACTTCTTGTTTTCTGAGGTTTGGGATTTCTCTTTTATTTCCTATTTGTTGGGAGCCAGGCTCTCTAGCATTGTCCCTTGGTTGGAAGGGCAGGAGAGTTTTAAGTGTCATGGAGGTAGCTGTGCTGCATAAGGCAATCCAATTTAATGAATATTCTTTAAGGGCAGGCTAGGGAATGAAAAGGATGAATTTAAGATCTAATGTCTCTCCCCAAGGAGCTTTCTTACTGATAGGGGAGTCAGACAAGTGCAATATATGCTACTATAAAATAACTTGTGATTTTAGAAAATATAACAGAGCTTTTAAGCTTGGCCACATGGAGAACAGTGAGGCCGTGGGTTTCTCGGAATCCAAGGCGGTCTGACTGCAAAACTCTGCTCTGTCTCCTTCCATCCCACTGCAGAAAAGAGTTTACTGCCCTCCTTTAACAGGGAGTTTTTCTAAGAGGAATGGTAATCTCCTAAGCATTAAAGGTAGAAAAAAAAATGCGCTTCAGGGAAATGATCTGTGCTAATCCCAACTTTCACTTATAAAGAACAAGGGAAGTGTTGGCTCAATGGGAAATCCTTGGGGTGTTGCAGAAACAAGGCGAAACAATGTTTTCAGCAGCTCAGAGACCATGAAAAGGGGGAGGATAAGATGAATGGGCAGGCATTTAATTGACCCTCAAGTGTTCCAGTTACCAGAGAAAATAGAAATCTGCCCTTAGTTTATTCTAAAATGAGAAGGCTCAGAAATGACTTTGTGCTACATCCTTGATAGGGTGGAGGCTGGTAGTCTTTGTGCTTCAGTATTTCTATTAATGCCCCAGGGAGCAAAGCCAGGACGATGGAATGATTCACGATGTTGTCAAATGCTGTTGTCATTTGAAATGTCACATAAAGTAACTCTAGTAGCTATCATAACTACTGTGATGTTAGCAGTTTATAGAGAGTGGGGGCTGTGAACTTCCATTTCTTATGATACTTTATGTATTAATTGTTTGTTTTGCTGGACCCCTTTCCACTTCAATGGGAACTGGCATTAGGTTCAAGAGGCTGAAGAAGAGACCGGAACCAGAGAATGAGACATAGGGCTTATTAGGAACTTACATATGGGAACGGTACAGTGGTGGTGGACTGGGCAGGAGAATTGCAACCACTTGTAAAAAGCATGCAGTTTATACAGCACCTTCACTTGGCAGCCTCCCCACCCCCCAACCTCCACTGGCAACCTGGAAACGCTCATTCAACCCACAATAAAGGACCTTGATTCCCCCTGCAGCTTACATTCCATGGGATAGGCCGAGATCCAGATGTTCCTCATAGATAAGGAATGAGTCTCCAGGTTGGCCACTTCTGGGTTTTTCAACTTGGAACTTCGAACACACATTCTTCTTAAGTTACTGCTGTCAGGTGCATCTACCATTCATGGTGCCTTATTTTTCGTATTCTTGATGCTTTGACCCTTTGGGCCTTGCTGATTCTGGAGGGACTGCCCCTTCCAGGGCTAGCCGCTTTCTAGATACGGTAAACAATTTGCGCTTGAAGAGCTGGAGCAACCCTTTTAAATACAAACCAACCAGTCCAGAGCCCACACTTCCAACCCTCCTCTGTTGTGCCTTCAACACTCAGTGTCACAATCTCCTGCCCTAATGACTGCAGGGGCCAAATACCAAACAGCTAGGGACAGCCCCTATGCCAGGACCCACTGAAATTATTCAAATGAGCCAATCGTAAATCTGTTTACCCTGTCCTACCTGTGCCTTCCAGCAGAAACCACAATAACTTGTGCTTCTCTGTGCTGTCCCCCCTTGTTTTGGGATCTGTAAGTATGACAAACTATCTCTTCAGTGGCAGTCATGTCCTGATCTGTTGGCCTTGCCATACCTAAGTAATAATCAAACCTATATTTTAAAACAGTTTCCCTTTTCTAAAGTAGAATCCAAATGAGACAATATCTGAAATGATCTCAAGGGTTAAGTGTGAATGTGGATGTGGCCACACAGGATTGAATGCATTGAACTAGGTGAAGAAGTCATTTAAACAACTGGGTTTATTTAAAAAATCCTGATAGGGTAGGACATTACATACAAGAGGAAAATGTTCAGACCATGTATGTCCATAGAACTCTGACCCACAGCTTCTGCAGTTGGCCCAGAATGATCAGGACTTGGTCAATGAGTGCCAGCTTCCTGAATTTTCAGTCTTACCTTCACCTCGGAGCTAACCAGAGAAAGCCAAATATGTTTCCCCAAACAATCAGTCACACAGTGTGTCCCTCTTCTAGTTAGCTGCCTCCAGCTTCTCTGTGACAGAAACTTCCAGGGAGGGCATACCTCAGCCTTCTCTTTCTTTCACTATAAAGTTTTCCCACTTCTTATTTAGTTTTGAGTCTCTACCAAACACAAGTGTTGTTGGCTGTCTCCATTGCTAGCAAAAGCTCTGTGTTTAAATAACCTGTGTTTATTCTCGGTTTGTTAGCCTTTATTTTCACTTGTGCTTTAATGTTTCAATATGAAATAGTGCTTCAACCACTATTTCTTTTTTTTTAATGCTATCCTGCCCGGATTTGCCCTGTACCTAAGCAATCTGCCTCAGCCCCTTGTCTCTCTTCATACAGGCAGAGCTACCCTCTCCTACCCCTTATAGCCCTACTTATTATTTTTGATTTTCTGCTGAAGCCTATTTCATGTTGCCCATGCTATGTGACTTTATTTTACTTCATAGTGATAATTTATTACCATAGCAACACTTCCCTCATGGCTTATACTGTACCCTTATACTTTCTGTGTTTATTTTTAAATTGTTTAAAAATTTTACTTTAAGTTCTGGGATACACGTGCCATGGTGGTTTTCTGCACCTATCAACCCGTCATCCAAGTTTTAAGCATTACATATTTGTCTAATGATCTCCTTCCCCTTGCACTGCACCCCACAACAGGGCCTGGTGTCTGATGTTTCCCTCCCTGTGTCCATGTGTTCTCATTGTTCAACTCCCACTTATGAGTGAGAACATGCAAATCATTCGCTATTTCTAAAACTTGACTCAATACATTTATGCATCAAACTGATTCCTTTTCCCAATTTCCCAATGTGGAGCTGATTCTATCCCAACTCCTCTTTCTCCTCACAAAGTTGCAGGCATATTCCAATAATCCTCCATATTTCCTCCATTTCATAGTTCTAATTAGTTACTAACTTCTGATCTTTGTTCTCACAGACTCATCCTTTCCTCTCCATTCCAACAACCATCTCCACTACTTGATTGCCATCATCTAACTGGTAGGTATCTTTAGGTTTTTCTAACACTTAAACAATATTTTACTGTCAGGTCACATTTTATAAAACATTTAATCACAAGGGGTGGTAGCTTCTTAAAACAGTGTTTTTTTCAATCCTGACTGTATGTTAAAAACAGACAGGCTGGTGTGGTGGGTCACATCTGTAATCCTAGCACTTTGGAAGACTGAGGCAGGCAGATCACCTGAGGTCGGGAGTTCGAGAGCAGCCTGGCCAACATGATGAAACCCCATCTCTGCTAAATCTACAAAATTAGCTGGGCGTGGTGGCACATTTCTGTAATCCTAGCGATTTGGGAGACTGAGGCAGGAAATTGCTTGAACCTGGGAGGCAGAGGTTGCAGTGAGCTGAGATTGAGCCATTGCACTCCAGCCTGGGTGACAGGGTGAAACTCCATCTCAGAACAAACAAACAAACAACAAAAAACAAGACAAAGTTCCATACTGGACCAAGCAGTCTCTGTGAGTGGGATCAAGATACGTGTATTTTGAAAAGCTTCCCCAGGTGATTCTATATGTAACCAGAGCAGAGAACCATTATCAGATCAAGCCAAACTTTTTCTAGTCTGATAGTCAAGGCTATCAACTTACCAGTCCCATAAATGGAAAACTCTTTTCAATGTTTCTCAAACTTCTTTGACAAGACTAACATGTAAGTGCTTAATAAATCTCATCTCCTCTTGGCTCTATCTCAGAAGGTCTCAAAGCCCTTTGCTGTACAGCTTTGCAGACAATAGCTAGGTTTTTCCAGTCACAGTCTATACATGTACTTACATTCTTCTACTTCAGTGTCTAAACAATGTCAGGAAAATTATCCAAACTTAGAAATAAATAAAAGAGATTACTGCATGTTTAAGCCCTGGTCTTGGCTTGACTTTCTGTTGACTGGACTATTTTACAACTCCAGTCTTCTAAGGGATGGGTATGGGAAGTTGTAGGTAAATCAAGTGCTCCAGGTGATTCTTACGTTTAGGGATGGTGGAAACTGCAGAGTATCTTGCAGCTTCTCAAATTTCGATGTGCCTACTAATCATCTGGGCATCTTGTTGATGTACAGGATTCTGATTGAGCAGGTCAGGGAGGGGATGCTGGAGTCTACAGATCTAACAAAGTCCTAGGTACTGCTGGTGGTTGTCAGTCCATGGGCCACACTAGAGTAGCTGAAATCGCCTGGGGAGCTTCAGCAACTACTGTGGCTTTTGTCCCATCCCTGGAGATGCTAATTTAGTTAGTATGGGTGCAGCTTGTGGATCAAGAGCTTAAAAAGGCCCCCAGCCAAAAGCAACTTGCTGCCACGGCTGAGAACCAGTGTTGTATATAGATCCATCTCTGTGCCTACTTTTACCATCATGCTGTTCTTCCCATTTGGATACCCCTTCTTTTTCATCTTCATTAAACCACACCCTGCAAGTTCTACCAAGCTCTGAAGATGACTTCCTTTTTCAAGATAACTTTCTTCCTTAGCCCAGCTTATACTACTTCTCCCCTGACTTTGATTTAGTTTAGCATAAACGCATACAATTTATACTACATTATCTGGTAACTTATAGATACCTTTTAAGATACAGATGTATCCAAGTTTTGCACCCTGAAACTTTGCCGTAGGGCTTTTCAGTGACTAGATTTCTCCAGTCACTGTCTATGCATACATCTTCTACTTCGGTGTCTAAACAATGTCAGGGAAAGTATCCAAACTTAGAAAAAAACAAAAGGGATTACTATATGTTTAAGCCCTGGTCTTAGCTTGACTTTCTGTTGACTGGACAATTTTACAGTTCTGCAGGGGCATAGGTTAATTTGTTAATTTTATCCAGTAGAGATGCAAATAATACCTGTCTTGGAAGTGCTAACCTCAAAGTTGTGGTAAGACATTAGTCAATTTCATATGTAACCCAGCAATCTTATCCTAACATTCGTTTATTAAAATGGCTATATATATCTCACTTGTTCCTTCATTAATTAATGAGTTGAATAAAACCTTTGTCATATCATTCACATGAGAGTCCTGATTTTACCTTTTAAAAATGTTTTAAAATGCTCAAATGCTTAAGTAGGAGTTTAATCAATGCACTGTTAAATTAATTGAATTGATGAAGCAAGTGATAAAGTTTTATTTCTGGAGAGACAATACATCTTGCCAGTGTAAAACAGAATAATCAATAAATGAAATAACACGTGAAAAACCCTAAGTAGTAATAATTTCAGGCAGGAACAAGCCATGCTGATTTGGATGTTCTTAGTCATGGATTATGAGGGTAATCACTCAACAGACATCTTCAGCTGCTTTTCTCCTCCCTGTGCATGTAATCAACGAAAATAGAGGTTCAGAATGAAATGTCAATAGTGGGAGGAGCCACAGCAATGGAATCGAATAATCAGTTCAAATCTCGGCTCTGCGCTCAGTAGCTGTTCTCTGTAAATTGAAGTTAATAAATCCTTATGAGAAGTGTCTGGTATATAACAGGTGCTCAATAAATGTTAGTACTCTTCCTCATGAGCAACTCGGAGGATAGGAGGAGGACAACTGCAGCCTAGATTGGAAACCTGAGTTATGGAGAAAGAGTTAAAATGACTTAATACTGTTTATACAGGGCCATAAAAACACCATCTGCTAGCTCCAGCCAGTTAAGCTATTACAAAGCTGACATGCACTAATGCTACCCTGATAGGAAAGGAATGGCGAAGGTTTTGCTGTTTCTATCATTATTCAATGAGTTGCCATCTCGGGACCAGTCGCCAGTTTACCTATCACATAACCTGGTTGTTCAACGTTTAAAGATTTATTTTGGTCCTTAAATATTTATACTCTTCCCCCAACCTTTTATTGCTATAGTTACTGCTGGAGAAAAAACAAGACTCAGGAGGTTACTGTGTGGTATATCAGCAGTTCTAGGCTTTATCGTTAGATTGGGGTATGTTTTATGTTGAATTAGACTCAGATGAGTGGATTAATATTAAATTCTCATTTTGCATGATGAGGCTAGATGTGCCTCGGAGAAAAGGATAAGGTCTAGTCCTTTTCATATTATCAGTCAGTGAAGAAAAGGCCACTTGCTCTGCAATGCACATGCTGATCCAGAGGTGAATAGCAGCAGATTCTGGACCTTGGGTGGGGGGTGGTTTGCCTCCAATAAAGTGTGCAGCTGAAGGTTGTCCCAGTGGTAGAAGTGAGCTCCATGATTGCTCCTGCTGCCTCTCATAACACCTGCATTTGGCTCCTTGGTACCCATTAGGCATAATGAGGAGTTGATTCCATATCCCGGGGACATTTGGCCTCATTTGGATGATTAAAGAGAATGAAATATATGTCCCAGACACCTGCCTACTTGCAATAATAATAGCCTATATTTACATAATATC
This sequence comes from Callithrix jacchus, assembly GCF_049354715.1. Lineage (NCBI taxonomy): Eukaryota > Metazoa > Chordata > Mammalia > Primates > Cebidae > Callithrix > Callithrix jacchus. The sequence goes on from NC_133509.1 coordinate 116,564,580, forward strand.
TTTCTCAAAGAATCTCAAAGTCCCTTGTCTTTGAAAATCTATTTCTGATAGGGAGGGTAAGATAATTTCATTTCTCTTTTGCAGAGTCTTAGAGCCATCGTAGGATCTAAATATTTGGTCATGTTGGTAATTATTCTTTGTCCCAAACTTTGCTGCATATTGAAACCAACTGGAGATCTTAACAAATATGGAAACCCAGCTCCTATGCCTAGGCATTCCCATCTAATTGCTCTGGGGTTGGGGGTGGGGGATCAGCTGGGCATCAGGAGTTTTAAAAGCTCCTTAAGTAATATGAATGTGCAGAAAAGCCTGGGGACCACATAGGTAAAGGCATTTGGTCTGAGACATTTCTCTGAAGTATTAGCAGGAGGAAAGATTCAGATGGCCGAGCTGTTAGAATTACTCTTCCTCACTGGGTTCTCCATTCTTTTTACTCTTTTCACTCTGGACCAACCCTACTAATAAGGAAGACAGACATTTAAAATATAGCTCAATGCTAGAATTCTTGGGATGATCCCCACTCTCTTACCTTCAGCCAAAGTAGGTTAGTTCAGATCCTTATCTTCCAGTAGGAACTATACCTTGGTGTAGTAATCTAGAGAGAAGATAATTAAATCTGCATGTAACTGTAGATTTAAAAGATGACAAGAAAAAATTCATCCCCTGGGAACTCTGTATACTGCTGTGTGTGTAGCAAATATTTAGGAAATAGTTTTCCATTCAATAAACTGGCGTTTTAAGGAGGGAAAATGTAAAAGACATTTTAATGACAGTGGAGGAAAGGATTCTACAAGTCATGAATGTGTTTAACAGGGGCTTGTGGTGGTGTGGTTGGGTGGGGGTGGGGGGTTATCCTTAAGCTTATTTGTTTATTTTTAGACTTTCACAAATATGTTCAGGCATGGCAGAGGGTTGGAAAAGCCAAGAAGCTATCAGTATGTCCTGAGTCTCTACATTACAACTGGTGATTCAGCTATGACTTCTGGTGTGGGACCAACTTCCATTGAAAATGTATGGATCTGATGGTGCCAATTATGGGACTGTTTCTGGAAGCAGCTGTTGCCTACAGGGAGTAAGGCTGGCTTCTCAGATGTTGAGCTGCCTTTCCATCTGCTGAAAGGAAGAGGAACCAGAAGTCAAAAGCAGAACAATTACAAAAAGTGGGACCTGCACAGAAGCAATAGAAAAGAGAGGAGATGATGGGAGAGAAGGCAATAAAACCTTAATTACTTACCAGGAAGAGTACATTCTCTTAGTGTCTTTGGCACTAAAGATAAAAGCCATGTCCTCCACCGCCACTAATGGAAAGGAAATGAAGTGATGAGAAGATGCATTAGGGAGGCCTGGATCTGGGCCAGCTCACTGGTTCCATGGGCCCCTGGAAGACCCTAGAGTCTCATGACTCTCTGACTATGTCTCAATTGAACAGTTACCTCCTTGCTATAGTCCCTTTGGTGTCCCTAAATGTTAGAATATTTTCAAGTTAATTGTGGAGGCACAAGAACATCCATGGACATTTAGAATATCTGAGCAATTCTCAGCAGACATTAGGTGAGTTTGTTGTAGGGTGTCCCAGTTTTCCAGGGCTGCCCTAACACATTACCACAAATTGGGTGGCTTAAAACAATAGAAATTTATTCTCTCAAAATTCTGGAGGCTAGAAGTCTAAAGTTAAGGTGTCAGTAGGGTTGTGCTTGCTCAGAAGGCTCTGGGAAAGAATCCTCCCTTGCCTTATCCCTAGGTGGCTCCTGGCTATGCTTACCATTCTGTGGCTTGGAGCTGCATCACTTCAGTCTTCGCCTGTATCACTCTCTTCCCTGTGTGTTTTCCTGTGTCTTCTCTTCTTGTATGTACCAGTCTTTGAATTTAGAGCTCACCCTAAATTCAGGATCACTTCATTTTGACACCCTTGTCTAATTACATCTAAAAAGACTGTTTCTGGCCAGTCATGGTGGCTCACACCTGAAATCCTAGCACTTTGGGAGGCCGAGGTGGGCAGATCACCTGAGGTCAGGAGTTCAAGACCAGCCTGGGCAACATGGTGAAACCCCATCTCTACTGAAAATACAAAAATTAGCTGGGCATAGGGGCGGATGCATGTAATCCCGGCTGCTCGGGAGGCCGAGGCATGAGAATCACTTGAATCCTGGAGGCGGAGGTTGCAGTGAGCCCAGATCACACCATTGCACTCTAGCCTGGGTGACACAGTGAGACTCCATCTCAAAAGAAAAAAAAAAAAGAGTATTTCTAAATAAGGTCACATTCTAAGGTTCCAAGTGAACATTAATTTGTTGGAGGGGGCTGACACTATTCAGCTTACTACAAAGAGGAGAATACAAGAGGAAAAAAGACTGATGTATGGATTGAGAGCAGGGCCTAGAGCTGCGGCTAACATTGGCTGTTCATTAGAAACACCTGGGCCAGGGCAGCCTTTAAAATCCCTATCCTGGCCCCAACTCCAGATATTCTCATTTAATCAATCTGGAATGGGACCTGATTAACATAAACAAGCTAGGGGCTGAGCACATAAGGTATACGGATAAAGGATAAAGAGGGTTGATCTAAAGTAATAAGGAGGAATGGCGACTCAGGGGCGGAAGGAGCCTGGAGACCTACATGCAGCACTGAGAAGACTTCAGATTTGATTTGGTAATGTCTCCTAAAGAAAATGGGTTTGTGGGCTTTCTAAAACAAGTTGCCAGTTTGAGATGCCCAAGTCTAGACTTGTAAGAATTCTTCTCTCATATCTTAGATCTGTGGGAACACCTAGCCCAAAAATGCACATGGTGATAATGACACAGAATATGTGGGATGAATATTGACCTGAAAAATCCAGAATATGGGGAATTGACTTACCTAAGAGGACTCTATGAATGAATGTTTCTACTCAGGAACCAGGTCGTGTTCTAAGTCTCCTTTGCCCAGTTGTATATATGCTATGCTCTGGAGTGATTCTGCCATATTTTTGGACTCTATTCTGGGGGGCAGTTGGACATTCTTCTCCGTACAAAAACTCAGGACATTTTTCTAAAGCTCAAGCATCTACTTGTCTCTCTCTCTCTCTTTTTTGTTTTTGAGACAGAGTTTTTCTCTTTTGTCCAGGCCGGAGTGCAGCAACGCAATCTTGGCTCACTGAAGCCTCTGTCCCCCCGGATTCAAGTGATTCTTCTGTCTCAGCCTGCTGAGTAGCTTGGATTATAGGTGCCCACCATCATGCCTAGCTAATTTTTGTATTTTTAGTAGAGACAGGGTTTCACCATGTTGGCCAGGCTGGTCTCGAACTCCTGACCTCAGGTAATCCACCCATCTCGGCCTCGCAATGTGCTTGGATTACAGGTGTGAGCCACTGTGCCTGGCCAAGCATCTACTTCTAAAAGAGCTAACTCTCTACCCAATATTCCTTTTTAATGGTGACATGTAGATTAGTACTAAGCCGTGTCACTCAGTAGCTGCATGACCTTGGGCAGATTACTTATCTTTGTTCTACAGATGAGTTTATTAATATCTACCTTAATGAGTTATTATCAGGATTAGATTGTTATGACATCTAATAAACCTTCTTTGTCTCTTCTCCATCCCAGATGATGAGACTTTTTTCTTAACCAAATAAACACTATAGATTATTGAATGACCTATGTAACTGTTATTTATGTTTTAAATAGCAATGATATTTTAATGGTACTAATAATGGCTGACGTTTTCTGAGTGCTTTACATGTGCTGAAAACTTAAAAAGATTTTCGCACATATAATTTCATTAGCTATTACAATGATTCTATTACCTCCTTGTAAAGAGAGATAAATAATGTATATAATGTGCAGTAGATATATAAATGATATACATTTATGTAAATGATATAAATATCTAATTTCTAGAATGTATCCCTCTTCACAAATGAAGAAATTGCAAGGGTGCACAGCTCTTTTGACCTAAAAATTGCACATTATTCACTCTACTTGACAGTTCTCCCAACTCACTTGTGACCTATGTGGGGACAGGGGCCTACGTCAGGCAGGGCCAGTGACCAACTCATGGTTGCCTTTCAAAAAGTCCTTGTAAACACTTAGAACTCTGTTTTCTAAAAGTCCAAATTGAGATGAATGAGCCCTCAAGAGTGCTCAGTAAGTCTTCGTTTGTATTTACAAATATTGTGTCAATATTTTCCTTTTAGAGTGTAAATTATCAAAAATGATTGCTAATTAAAAAATGAAAACAGGTAACATTCCATTAGTGTTTTATGAGATAGAACAGTTTCATGAAAAAGCTTCATTGTTTCTGATATATTTTTAGGCTATTGATACAAGTAAAGCTGAAGAATCTATAGATCCACAGAGTTGGAGAACCATTAAGAGGATAAAAGAAGATAAAAGGGGCATCACCTTTCAGGAGTTAAAGTAAATCAGTTTTTAAATCTTGGCATAAAGCTTTATAACCCAGGTATTGACATATAAAATGTCATTATGTTTTTATAGTCATGTAATAGGTAATAAAAATACGCAGACTGTCCCCTGTCAGCAGGGGTCTATATCTCTAAATTGATTAAAAGGAAATTAGGGATGAATAATACTTTACATATCTCCCAAAATAAGTACATCAAGCAGGATGTGGGATTGGGGGGTAGACGCCAAAAGGATACAAGCAGAAACAAATAAACCTAATTGTATTGTAACTGTAATATTTTCATTGCCTGTTGCACACAGTAAGTCAGTATACTGAGACGCTGGGTTTGCAGCAGAGAAAGATGTTTAATCATGGGGTCGCAGAACAAAGATGGGAGAAAACCTCAAATCCATCTCCCTGATGAGTTTGGGGCTAGAGTTTTTCAGGGTTTTGGAGTGGGCCCAAGTATGGAGATTGTTGGTTGGTTAAAGAGTACAGGATAAAGTCAGGGCACAGGGAGATGAAGAAGCTGTATTCTCAGCTGATCTCCCTTTTCTGTGAGGGTCTTCAAACTGGTTGCTGGAATTCAGGGTCTGAAGAACATCTTAAGCAATCTTTAAACAAAAGCCTATGATTCTAATGTCTATAGGAAAAATGTGGATACAGATTAATTCTAGTTATAACTATATTTCTGTCCAGAATCCATTGTGCAATTTTTGTTCACCCTGTGGGGGTGGTTTCAGTATTACAAATGAAGAACATAACCACACTGAAAGGTGAGGGGTTCCCCTTGGCATTCTGAAGATTTGCAAAAAAAAAAACTTGCAAAAGGCAGATTAATAGGAAAAAAGTATTACCGTAGGTAGTCAGGCAGACATAAGCAGGGCAGGAGGGGCCCATATTTCACAGGAACTACAGGCAACCATCAGGTGACGGTCAGGCTGTTATTAATTGTCTTTCTAAAATAATAAGTGGTTGCAGGCAGCACTGGGGAAAGAAAGTCTCCCAACAGATAGAAATACCTGAAACTGCTGATCAGCAGCTTCCCAATAAGATCTCAGGAATTGGGTGAATGGGCCCACACATGCGGATTCAAAGGCAAATGGCAGACTTCAACTGGCATATGACCTCCTAAGAACATTCCACTGGGCCGGGCGCGGTGGCTCATGCCTGTAATCCCAGCACTTTGGGAGGCCAAGGCGGGTGGATCACGAGGTCAAGAGATCGAGACCAGCCTGGTCAACGAGGTGAAACCCTGTCTCTACTAAAAATACAAAACTTAGCTGGGCATGGTGGCGCGTGCCTGTAGTCCCAGCTACTCAGGAGGCTGAGGCAGAAGAATTGCTTGAACCCAGGAGGCAGAGGTTGCGGTGAGCCGAGATTGCGCCATTGCACTCCAGCCTGGGTAACAAGAGTGAAACTCGGTCTCAAAAAAAAAAAAAAAAAAGAAGAAAGAACATTCCACTGGTAGTGGAAGAATGCCTCAAGTGAACATGCATACAACTCCAGTAAACATGTGGCACCCCCCAAGGGCTGGCAGGCCACTGTGCACGCAGACAGCCCAACCCAAGAGAAGAATCAGGGGAGGAATAATGTAGGCCCTGGAAAACGCCAACATGTAAAACCCCAAGTCAAAAGTCAAACTGTGCACTTGATCTCTCAAGTGCATGACCCTCTTCCAAGTGTACTTCCTTTCATTTTCTGTCTAAAGCTCTCTAATAAACTTTCACCCCTGCCCTTGCTACCATCTCTCACTCTGCCTTATGCCCTTCTGAGGGGCAAGAATTGAGGTTGCTGCAGACTTACAGGGATTCACTGCTGATAACAAAAGGTCAGGGCATGGTGGCTTATACCTGTAGTCCTATCACTTCAGGAGGCTGAAGCAGGTGGATTGCTTGTGCTCAGGAGTTCAAGACCAACCTGGGAAACATAGTGAAACCCTATCTCTAAAAAAATAAGAAAATTAAAAGCTTAGCTGGGCAAGGTGGAATGCACCTGCAGTCCTAGCTATTCTGGAGGCTGAGAAGATTGCTTGAGCCCAGGAAGGTGAAAATGTAGTGAGCTGTAGTCATGCTACTGTACTGTCCTCCAGCCCAGGTGACAGAGCAAGACTGAGTCTAAAATAAATAAATAAATAAATGAGAGAAAAGGCATACAAATTTATTTAGCATGTAGACATGGGAGCCTTTAGACTGGAGACCTAAACCTCCTGTATTAGTCCATTTTCACACTAATAAGAACTTCCCAGAGACTGGATAATTTATAAAGGAAAGAGATTTAATTGACTCAGTTTCTTATGGCTGTGGAGGCCTCAGGAAACTTACAGTCGGGAGAACATGAAAGGGAAACAAGCACCTTCTTCACGAGGTGGCAGGAGAGAGCACGCTTACGTACAGTGGGAAGAGGCCCTTATAAACCATCAGATCTTGTGAGAAGTCACTCACTATCGTGAGAACAGCAAGTGGGAAGCAGCCCCCCTGATCTAATTACCTTCCACCAGGTCCCTCCCTCAAAACTGGGGGATTACAATTCAAGATAAGATTTGGGTGCCAAACACAGAGCCAAACCATATCATCCCCCAATGATGTACAGAAGCTTACACATCATTTTAAGGTTACAGAAAGAATGTGCACTCAGGGTATGGCTACGAAAAAGTTATGGAAGTAAATCAAATTTTAGTGGTAAGAGAGGTTATAGAAGAGAGAAAGGAAGTCTTGGCTAGCAAAGGTGGTCTTGTAATGTAGATGAAACTTCACAAGTAGGAGTCATTAGAGATAATAGATGGTAAATGTTTCTTTCAGACCTTTAAAGGTGTTAGACTCAGTTAATCTTTCTTAGATCTGGATATGGGAAGAGCTGACTGGATTAATGGAAATTCTCTACAGGTGAAAATTTCCCCCACAGAAGATGGCTTCGTAGGCCCACTTCAATTAGCTCGTTCTGTGGCAGCCATCTTGAAATATGTAAAAAAAATACATTTTAGGATAAAATATTTTGATTTCTTTCAAGGAGATGCAGAAAACATGAACTAACTTAGGTAACTTGGGAAATAGCATTTTGACTGGATGCCATCAGGCTAAAATGGAAAGAATGCAGGTGCATACTATACTCTAGTTAATACATCTTTTTGTCAGAGTGTCGTTTAGCAATTCTGTAGCGAAACACCTTGTTCCAGGACTGAACAAAAAAGTGAATATATTGTAGATAACGAAAGCCAGGTTTCTCACTGTTGGAAAAAGAAATTATATGTAGGAAAAGGGGACAGAATTGACCTTGTGGTGCTGGAATGGAATTGGAAATATCAGTATGAACTCATGGTTTCTAACATGTACATATATAAGTTGATAAAGAAACAAATATATGCATGAATTAGTATAGGACATATATTTTCCTACTATGTCTGCTTAAGGGTCCAGGGAACAATGATACTCTGTATCAATGAGCACTCATATCTTGGTTTCTAGATCTCATTCTTTGACAAAAGAAATTGTAACCACAAGATAGGTTCTCCTAGCCCACTGTCCAGACAGCTGATTTATCAAGACAGGAGAACTGCAAGAGAGAAAGAGTTTAATTCATGTGGAGCCAGCTGTACAGGAGACCAGAGGCTTATTATTACTCAAATCAGTGTCCCTGAAAACTCAGGTGTCAGAACTTTTAAGGATAATTTGGTGGGTAGGGTTGGAAAGTGGAGAGTGCGGATTGGTCATGTTGGAGATAAGCTCATAGGGAGTGGAAGCTCTCCTGCTGCACTGAGTCGGTCCCTGGGGTGGGAGCCACAAGACCAGATGAGCCAGTTTATTGATCTAAGTGGTACCAGCTGATCCATTAAGTACAGGCTCTGCAAAATATCACAAGCACTGATCTTAGATTTTACAATAGTGATGTTATTTCAAGGAGCAATTTGGGGAGGTTCAGAATCTTGCAGCTTCTAGCTGCATGACTCCTAAACTGTAATTTCTAGTCTTGTGGCTAATTTGTTAGTCCTGCAAAGGCAGTCTTGTCCCCAGGCAGGAAAGGGGTTTGCAGGAAGGGAAAGGGCTATTATCATCTTTGTTTCAAAGTTCAGTTCCTCCCAAAGTGAGTTCAGTTTGTGCCCAGGAATGAACAGGACAGCCTGGAGGTTAGAAGCAAGATGGAGTCAGGTCAGATCTCTTTCACTGTCACAGTTTTCTTATAACTTTTGCAAAGGTGGCTTCAAAATTATGGTTCCTTGTTTGAGAAATGATTGATTCTAAGGCTGGGGCACAGAAATATAAAATGAGCCTGGAGCATCTTACACTATCAGAAAGTAAAGAAGTTCTAAAAAAAAAAAAAAGTAAAAAACAAAAAGGATGAGGCAGTGTCAAAAAGAAGCCAACTAGAAGAGCTCCCAACAGCTAAAATGGACAATTTGAGCAACATAATAGGTAACTATAATATTGAAAGTGGCTTTACAAAATTATGACAGTAAGAAAAATCTGACGAAGCTGACTCCATCTTGCTTCTAACCTTTAAGCTGTCCTTGTTCATTCCCAGGCATATAGGCCAAATTAACTTTGGGAGGACTTTAGTTTATAGTTTAACCTTAAATCAAGAATGACAATAGCCATTTCCAAAACTACCCCCTCATTTTGGGGGATTTAAAACACGTTTATCAGTTGGGTGTGGTGGCTCATGCATGTAATCCCAGCACTTTGGAAGGCCAAGGCAGATGGATTACCCGAGGTTGGGAGTTTGAGACCAGCCTAGCTCACATAGTGAAACCTCATCTCTCCTAAAAATACAAAAATTAGCTGAGCATGGTGGCAGGCGCCTATAATCCCAGCTACCGGGAGGTGGAGGTTGCAGTGAGCCGAAATTGCAGCACTGCACTGCAGGCTGGGTGACAGAGGGAGATTATGTCTCAAAAAAAACAAAACAAAACCACCTTTATAACACAAATATAAAGCTTCAAGATTAGGATTATGGGAGGGGCATGAACTCTGCTGAGATGTAGGCATAGTTAGAGGATAACAAGACACTGTAGACAGAAGACAGGAGATTTGTAAACTCCCTGATTGCCCCTATATATACTATTGTATATATAAACTCCCTGATTGCCCCTATACATGACTATTGTAAAACTTAAAATTGGTGTTTGAGATATTTTCCAGGCTCTTCATTCTGATGAACTAACTGGAGCCACCTGGACCGGTAACCTATACTGAGAAACTGGCTCAACTGGTCTTGTGATCTCACCCAAGTTGTCAATTGTCCAAATTAGGGAAAGCTGAATAAAGAACATACTAGAACTCTGTATTATTTTTGTAATATTTTTATAAATTTAAAATTATTTTAAAATATTAAGAAATATTAATAGGATACTTGGATATCAATAGAATAAGTGGTAGGGTGGGAGTCTATTACTCAAATCACCCTCCCTAAGAATATTTTATTTTAACATAAAATTTTATTTTAAAATATTGGAGTATGAGCCATTTTTGTTCTTTTTTTCTCTTAAAAACCAGTAGAACAATTTTTTGATTAAAATGAAAAAAAAATTGAAAAAAGAGAACTGTTAAAAATACCTTGAGAATAGAAGATTTTAAAAATCGAGATAAAGATGAAAGATTCAACAATCTAATTCACAATATTTAACAGGCATTAGACATTTTTTCATCTTTGTTTTAAATATGTTTGTGGAGATTAAATGGTATAATATATGTAAAAATGCTTTGAAAGATGTAAAATGTGCTATAAATATCATTATTCTTTCTTTATAATCTGCATCTTTTTCTTGTTAATCCAGTCATTTACTACAGCTAATTTTATTTGTTTAATTTTTAAGGTGTTGCAGAGAAAAATTATAGGAAACTTGGTATAAGACAGATCTGCCTGTCATATAGTAGCTGCATAATAAATATATATTCAGTAAGTTGAATGAATGAACATGAATGAGTCTGGATTCTTTCACTTACTTGTTTCATCATCTTTAGAAATTGTTTAACCCCCCTGAAGAGTTTTTTTTCTTATGTATGAAACAAGGGTAATATCACCTGCTTTGAAGGGTTACTCGGAGGGTGAGGGATAGGAATGTATGCCCTTCATCAATGTCTGGCACTTAGTAATTGCCATAATCTTCATTCTCTTCATTGTTATTGTTATTCTTATTCTTATCCTCATTGTTTTTATTCTCTTTTTTTTTTCTGGGACAGAGTTTCACTCTTGTTGCCCGGGCTGGAGTGCAATGGCACGATCTCGGCTCACCACAACCTCTATCTCCTGGGTTCTAGCGATTCTCCTGACTCAGCCTCCTGAGTAGCTGGGATTACAGGCATGTTAATTTTTTTTTTTTTTTTTTTTAAGTAGAGATGGGATTTCTCCATGTTGGTCAGGCTGGTCTCGAACTCCTGACCTCAGGTGATTTGTCCGCCCTGGCTTCCCAAAGTGCTCGGATTTATAGATGTGAGCCACTGTACCCAGCCTTTTATTCTCTATTCTCTTCAGCTGCTTTCTTTCTTTCCCTCAGATTAAAATGCTGTATCTCTCCATCTTTCCTTTGTCAAAAGTCTTATCTCTGCTTTAAGACTTCTCTCATGCAGTCTTTCTCCACTGAATCCCATAATCTGTCATTCCTACCTTTCCTGTGATTTACGACATGCACAGATGCATGTACATGTTTCTGTGTTTCTGTGTAATCCTTTTTTATTTACACTGTAAATTCCTTGGGGTACCATTTTTGTTTCTCAGCTGTTAGTCTACTGCCTTCCACATAGTTAATGTTAAACCATGAATCCTACAATGAAAGGCAGACCATGTCTTCGTGTCTTAGTATTATTTCTCCTGAGCTGATTCTTATGTCAGGCATATAGTAGGCATTCAATCAATATGGGATTCAATAAATACTAAGTAGCCAGTAGGCAAAAGTCTTTTGAATGTTGAATCCTTTCAACAGAGGGCTTGTTGCTGGGCAGAGGGCTCTGTTACTATAAATTCATTCTTACATATTGGACCAGCTATCTTCGTTATCATCTGAAGAGCAGCATTCAAGTACCTCTTTGGTTTAATCCCCATTTCCTTGTCAGTTTCAATTCCCACCACACCTTGAACCTTAGTGTGCACCTCAAGTCCCAATTCATCAGATTGTTTACAAATTCCCAGAGAAACTCTGAACTCTTATTATGTAAGCCTTGGCTCATGCTGTTTCTTTTGTCTGGAACATTTTCCCTCCCCTTCTTGCCTGTCACCTTCCAGTCACCTTCACAGGCAGCTTAAAGGGTACCTCGATGAATCACTAATGTCCTTCTGTTCTTTCCTGTTCTGCAGCAAATTGCTTGTTGCTTTATCCAGCCTCTATTTAATCCTTACTGAATAACACAAGGCAGCTGTTTACACTTATATTTTTTCTAGAATAGAGGTTCTTACACTTCAATGTGCATAAGAATCACTGAGACAACTTATTAAAAATGCAGATTCCTGAAATGCAGCCCCGACCTGGGCTTGTCACCATCACAGTGTTGGTCCTGTTGAAATTCAGGCGTTAATAATGAAGAGTCCCAGGGCTCATCTCAAAGGCAGGGAATGAGAATCTCTGAGGAGAGGATCTTCATTTGTAACAAACATCTTTGAATTGCACTTGGAGCAGTTCCAGGACAGTGATGAGCATGCCCGGTCACTGGAACCTCATGAAGTCTGGCCCTTGTGGGCCTGCAATCAATGAAAGGGACACATATGCACATCTTCATGTCAAGCAACAAAATTACAACTCAAGTCTTTGCCAAATGGAAGAGGATTCCTAAACACTTGAGGAGTGGAACGAAGTCACTTTGTAGAGAAATGGGAGACAGGCCCCAAGCCCACGTGAACCTCAGCCTCACTTCATCAGCCGAAGCCGCTGTGCAGCTCCTTTTTCATTCTACTTAGAAAATAAGAGGACCCGTTCAGGTCACATGGTTAACGGGAAGGCTAATATAGGTGGCAGTAATTGATGATTTGCTAGCTCAAAGTCCTTTAAGCCAGGCAATACAGATGACCCTTGCTTATTGATTATCATCCAATAGTTTTAATTTATCCTCAGTATCCTTGGGGACAGACAGAATGGAGCTGGTTAGGAAAGGGGCTTAAAGAAGTTCGATAAATTATTCTCGGAGAAGTTAAGGCATTGAGCCTGGACATGCACCTTCCTTCCTTTCAAGTGCGCTTACAAGAAAGAGAGAGGAAATGAAATGGGCTTCTAATTATTTAAATTGGACCTACACTCTGCTGAGCAGCGCATTAGCTAGCATTCTTCCTCCATGTGAGCTGTCGGTTAGGCCAGGAGAAGGAGATTAAACATGTCAGCAATAGGTGTGGAAATAATTGGGAGCAGTAATTGGGAGAAATCCGGGCACCTGATTGTGATTGCTGTCTAGTTTTTTCTTTCAAAATCTGAATTCACATTAATGTGTTGATGACCTCATTCTAACTGGATGGAATTTATTAACAATAGAAATAATTACAAAAGGACTTGCATTTAAATAATCAAATGACAAGCCACAACCTCAAAACACTCCTCTAGAGTTACAAAGTGGATACAGGACTCCTGTTTCCATACACAAGTCCCTCATTTCTTAGTTTTAAAAAATTTATTTGTTATTCTTTTCCAGTTGGATTCAGGGGTAGGTCTGGTATCCATTTTTCCAATTTGAGAGCTTGGATTCACCCCACGGCTGGAATTTTTGGGTGGCAACAAATATCTTTATAGGTTGTTTGAGAGAGTTGGGTATTTTTTCCATTGTGTAGGTATTCAGCAAAAGTTAGTTTAATCTAAATTTTATTTCCCTAAATAAAATTCTTTCTTTTTTTTAGTTCAAAGATAATCAACTATTTATTCAAATACCAATCAATGTGTATGTTGTGTGTGTGTAGGGGGGTAGTTTATGAATACACTAAGTGGAAATTAGCAATCATAAATGACCATTGGTGTCTTAAATAAAAAAGTTTACCCAGGCTGGATACAGTGGCTCATGACTGTAATCCTGTCACTGTGAGAAGCTGAGGTGGGAGGATTCCTTGAATCCAGAAGTTTGAGGTCAGCCTGGGCTACATAGGAAGACCCTGTCTCTACCAAAAAAAAAAAATTATCCAGGTACAATGGCATGTACCTGTGGTTTCAACTACTCTGGAGGCTGAGGCAGGAGGATCGCTTAAGTCTGGGAGATTGAGATGCAGTGAGCCGTGATTGTGCCAATGCACTCCAGGGCTCCAGCCTGGGTGACAGGGCAAAACCCTGTCTCAAAGATAAAAATTACTACATATATAGTTTATAACTATATATACAAAGTATATAAAAACTATCTAAACTAACTATCTATCTATCTATCTATCTAAAATTCTTTTATTTTTTTGAGACAGAATCTTGCTCTATTGCCCAGGCTGGAGTGCAGTGGCATGATCTTGGCTCATTGCAACCTCTGCCTCCCAAGTTTGAGTGATTCTCCTGCTTCAGCCTCCTGAGTAGCTGGGATTACAGGTACACGACACCACACCCAGCTAATTCTTTTTGTATTTTTAGTAGAGACATGGTTTCACCATGTTGGCCAGGTTGGTCTCAAACTCCTGACCTCAAGTGATCCAACCACCTCTGCCTTCCAAAGTGCTGGGATTACAGGTGTGAGCCACCATGTGCAGCCTTTTCGCTTTATTTTCAAGGTTCAGAAATCTCCTCTTTTGAAATTTCTCTCAGTGAGAAAATTGATACCAATAATTTGCAATTTTAAAATTATTTAAAATGACATCTAACATGAATTTAAAAATCTATCATGCGTTACGGAAATGGAAGCATTTTGGATTCAGAAGGAGGCATTATTTTGGGTACTGGGAGGATTTTCCTAGCTAAAAGATTATACAGTGTGTATTTGCCTAGCTCACTTGCAGGCATGGTGCCCTTGCCTTCTTGGCGAAGGCAGGAAGGGGATGCTTCAGCCTGATGCTAACGATGATGCTATCCTTCATTGGCTTGGCACTCTCTAGTTATAAGTTGACTTTGCATTGATGATCTCGTTAGAGCCCTCCAACAGTCCTAATAGGAAGTCAGGGCTAATATTTTAGCCTTGTTTGGCTGCAGAGGAAATGAGGCTCAGAGAGAGTGTGACTGGTTAAAAGTTGAATTGTGGAACTGGGACTTTCCAGTTGGAGCCAGCCCTGCCCTCTTCTTCCTCTCTCCGCCCTTCCTGCACTAAACCTCTGCTACATACCACACAGTATGCAGGCACCAGGGATTTCCATGAGCTTCCCTTTGCATATAAAGCAAAGTTCCTGTTCTGAAGGGGCCTACAATAAACTAAAGAGGGCTAAACACAAAATCCATTAAAGGCACCGAAGTGTTAGGCCATGTTACAAAGATTTACAGAAAGTAGTGTGAGAAGACAAGGGGAGTATTAATCAATTGCATATGGGACTAAGGGAAGCGGGACTGTGATGCATTAGGAAAAGCTTCATGAGACAGTAAGGTTCCAGCAAAGTTTAAAGTAAGAACAGCCGCCAGACAGACCTGGAATTAGCCTTTTTACAAAGTGCATTTCCAGGAGAAACTCTGTGCAGTGGATTACATGGCCAAATAATAGCCTGCACTACGGTATATCTGAAATTCCTAATTCTTATTGGGGTTTTAAAGGTACCTTGGGGAGCCCTTCAAAAAGAAATATTTAATGTTTGTCATCTAGCCAAAATGTGGGATTCTAGAGCTTTAAATACAAAATTTTAGAGAAAAATTAAAAGTTTCAGTAATGTATTATATAACTGGAAAAAACTAGCTTATAGCTTATGTCTACTGGCTGGCAGATCTTAGCAGGCTGCTGAGAGTTGCCTGTGGAAAATGCAGAAGTGAAGTGCAGTGGAGATCAGCCCCACTCAGATGGATAATAAACCTTAAACCAGATAAACTAGAACACTGACAATATTGCTGTCTTATATAGAAAACATTGAGCCATCCCAAGAAAGGACCTCGGGATCCAAGAGGGATATGGGAGAGGAGGAGGGGGGGAAGCCAAAGTTTATGTCCTGATTTTTAGTTCTTCCATCTGGCTGTGTGGCTAACTTGGAGGCAATTCTGAAGTGGAACCCCAGCCCTAAAATGGTGAGGATGAGGTTGCTGAAGGAAATGGTGTGTAGCGTTTAATCAAGGGCAGAGGTTACTCATCGTGGGATGTGAACACCCCCTCTTCCTGTAGATAAGGCTCTCCGTCTCCTTTCTTTTGCAAGGTGACTCAATTAGACAACGACCTGGTGACTGCCCCTTCTGTCTCCAAGGAGAACACCAGGTATGTTCCTTAATTTTGGTATTTGCCTATCTCTCCCTCCTCCTTTTTCAAAATCGATTCTGAGAGGTGTTTCTTCTCCATGATATCTAAAACAGACTATAGTCTTTTTGCTGTGATTTTGTATTATTTTCTTCCAGGATCCCCCTCGTATTACACTACACATCTGTTTCACCAGGGAGGAAACTTTTCCATCCTCTGAACCTATAATGGTGTTTGATACCCCGTAGGGACTCAAATTTATTGAGTAAAAATTTGAACGCCAGCTTTGAAAAGTAATAGACACTCAGGGGTCTTATTCTCATTTGGCAAACAAGCAGATAAAGGACGAGGAGCAGCTAGAAAAGGGAACTAAGCTTTACCCTGCTAAATCATATGTTATTCACTTTCCACAGAATGCCTCATTTAGGGTTTATGATACATCCCATGAATGGGTATTATTATATCATCAGACCATTTGGCAGATGAAGAAACAGAAGGTCAGAGAAGTTTCACTTGTCTTCAGTCACCAGGCACTAAGCACAGAGCTGGGATGTGCATCTGGTATGTGAGGCTGAGCCACGCCGCATCAGTTTAGGGTCACCAAGAGGGTATTGGAATTTGCTGCAGATCTTATTACTAATTAGTGTTAGATTCTTGTTATGTAGTATTTGAGTATACAGGTAATCATGGATTTCTACGAATTTCTTCTTTGTGCATACTTGGCCTACATTAAAATTTTCTTCTAAATATGACAAAATTAGATTACCTGGAGGGGTTCTTCTGAAGGCTGAGGGTTGCATAATGCATTTTGTTTAATACCATTCCCATTCTGCACTGAATTTGTCTGGGTAAAATGCATGAATCTTAAGATTTGAGAAATCGAGATCTAGGCTCTTTTGAGATACTTGTCATTCACTAGATGGCAGTGTTGTATTAACTTTACCTATTTCCTAGCTGCTCTAAAAACTTCAAGCGTATTATTTCCTTTGATACTGTAGTTGTCCAAGTATGCAGACTTTCCAGGTGTTGGTACAAGGACAATGTAGGGGACAAGCAAATATTGTGCATACATCTCTTTAGTGTGGGTCCTAAGTCCTGGTTTAGATTTTAGGACTGTGATAAAATACAGTTGGCTTTCAGTATTTGCAGGTTCTGCATCCATGGATTCAACCAGCCAGGGATCGAAAATATTAAACGGCCAGGCACGGTGTCTCATGCTTGTAATCCAAGCACTTTGGGAGGCTGAGGCGGGAGGATTAAGCTCAGGAGTTTGAGACCAGCCTAGGCAACATGGAAAAACGCTGTTTCTACTAAAAATACAAAAATTAGCTGGGCATGGTGGTCCACGCCTGTAATCCCAGCTTCTTGGGCAGCTGAGGCAAGAGAATTGCTTGAACCTGGGAGGTGGAGGTTGCAGTAAACTGTGATTGCACTGCTGCACTCCAGCTTGAGCAACAGAGCTCTGTCTCAAAAAAAAAAAAAAAAAAAAAGAAAGAAAATATTAAACAACAGCAGCAGCAAAAGACTACAAAAATAATAAAACAAAAAATAATGCAAGTAAAAAACAATACAGCATATCTGTTTACATAGCATTACATTGTATTAGGTATTGTAAGTAATCTAGAGATGATTTAAAATATACGGCAGGATATGTCTAGGTTATATGCAAATATGACACCATTTTATATCAGTGACTTGAGCATCTGTGGACTTTGTTACTTTCTGGGGTCCTGAAGCTTATCCCCCTCACATAGCAAGGAATGACTATAGTAATTTGTGGACTAATACGTTAATAGCTGGATTCACTGACAGACTGAAAAATAACGTCTTCCTGGACATTATGAAGCAAAATGAAGTTTTCACAGGGATATGGGAACTTTAGAGAAAAAGAATAGAAAATATAGTTGCTTTAGCTCATAAATATACTCTATCTGCCTAGTTCTGTAAACTCTGTTACAGATCCTCAAGAACATTTCACTGGGACCAAGCATTTTCCTCTTTTAACTTATTTGTTTGAGATCTTTAATGGAGGCTTTCACAATCTTAGCACAGTCAGTAACTGGGGTTAGGTAATTCTATGTTTCAGGGATGGTCCTTTGTTTAGGATATTCAGCAGCATCCCTGAACCCTAGCCATTAGATGCCAATGGCAGCCTCCTCTGCCTTCAAGTTGCAACAACCAAAAATGTCTCCAGTCAACCAAATATCTGATTGGGAATAAAACTCACCTCAGTTTCAAACCACTTTTCTAATCCCTGTGGAGATTTGCCACATTAAGTCTTTTGCCTGGGGACAGGGAGAGTGGCCTTTATTGATCTGATCACTGGAATTGGCCGCGCAGGGTCTTCCTATCTCCAAAGTTTCCAGTAAGATGATTAGACTGCCAGCGTGACTGGGTTGCATTTCTAATGATTCGAGCTGCCAACATCTGTTTGTGGTAATTGAGGACAGCTGTGATGCTGCCTTGGCTGATGCCTCCACAACCTTTCCGTGCCCCTCCAGGTATTTGAGCTGGTCCCAGCCATCCTGTCCCATCAACCTCTCACAGGAAGATGCCGGCAAGGTCACTGTGTTTTTTGAGAGTGGTTATCAATCCGGATTGTGTCCTGGATTTGATGATGCCGCATTGATTGGGACACAGTGTTCATTCTTGTAAACTGTGTCAGAGGCACAGAAAAAATATATGTGTACAGTGTAAAATGGCCAAACACAACCAATAATAGTAACAACACTGACAACTCATGTATATTTATCTCACATGTGCTAAGTCACAGGAGCTTTATTGAAATTATTTCATTTATTCCTTATAGCAACTTTTAAATGTAGGTATTATGTCAGTCACTTATTGCAGCTTAGACAAAGATAGCAAGAGGTGGAATTAGGATTTATACCTAAGCAGCCAATACCAGAGCTTACACTGTATCCATTCCATGTGGGCTCAGTTTTCTAAATTCGATTTTAATTTTATTACATTGTATAGACACATATTTTTTCATAAGTAACATAACATAAAAGTCTGAAAGCAAACATAACACAATATTAACAGTCAGTTTCTCTCTGAATGGTAGCATTAGGGGTGAGGTTTTTTTTTGGTCTCCCTTAAACCTTTCTATATTTTTCAAGTTTTCTGT
Organism: Callithrix jacchus; assembly: GCF_049354715.1. Lineage (NCBI taxonomy): Eukaryota > Metazoa > Chordata > Mammalia > Primates > Cebidae > Callithrix > Callithrix jacchus. Next base: position 116,583,330 of record NC_133509.1, read on the forward strand.
ATTAAGTGTTGATTATTTTTTATTAGAACTTATGTAAAAGTTTTAAAAATATATATGTTTGGGGGAGAATGATAGGAAGAGTAGCAGTAAGCTAAAGGGATATTTGTGCAGCTGGGTCCTCCTGATTCTGGGGACAGAGAGAACAAGTTGACTACCTTGGTGGTGATGTCCCTTATAGATGTGCCCATAGTCACTCTCTAGCTGAATGCACATTAAGTGACATTACAACTTACCCTAGTGCATTGCAAACTTGGTGGAATTCTAGAATTCCTCCGAATAAGTTTATGCTTTAAAAAAAGTCTAGCTTGCTATTGCAAGACCATTTTTGTCCAAGGACAGCCTTGTGGCAGTCTGTGCTCAGCTGCACACTCATCCTGATGCCATTCCACCCCAAAGGAGGCTAAACTGTGGCTGACTTTGGCCAAGCGTTGGGATGGCTTGTGAGAGAAGTATGATTTCCTGGTGACCAAGTCACAGCTGCAGTTGCAAAAGCTCTCACCCTTCTTCTGTTTCTATGGACAGGGTGGAGAGTTCTTCTGGCTTCCCTGCCACTGGCCTCAGGAGTTTGGACCAGAGTGTGGGACGACCCAGAAGACACAGCCACACGGATCTCTCCTTGCAGATCATTCTAGAGAGAAGCTGCCTTGGGGGCAGAGAACAGCATTCTTGTCTGATGTCTGGTTAAAATCCTTACACTTTTTCTTTCTCTGTAGAAACCTCATTACTTAAGGAGCTGACTAGAGGCAATGATGCCATTGGCTTTGCGTAGAATGGAAAATGCAGGACTGATAGGTCCTGCCCAACCTCATCCTCCTGGAAGTGGCAGGGAGGCTTCTGGTAACTACAAGTTTGGCTTGGACTTGGGATGCAAATTCAGGGATGAAAGAGTCTGCCTCTCCTCCCTCATGGCCATCCCAGTTCCTTCAAAGGAATCTGAAGGAACAAAGATGTAGTTTAGCATTTTTCTCGTGAAAGGCAAAGGTGACCAGAAAAGTAGGAAGCTACTGGGAGGGAATAATATTTTTCAAAGACACATTATTCCATTAATGTAAAACCCCAGCAGAGCTCCCAGTGGCTCCAGGTGTGGCATTAACACTGTGTCTTTTAACTCAGTCCACTCACTCTGCCCCTTACTGCTGCTGGCTAATTAAAACCATAGGGGCCTCAAACCCTATTCTTAGCAGTCTGCTTGGATTTCCCAGGTTAGTTCCTGCCCTTGATCTTGCCTAAATTGCTCCCACACAACTGTGTGCACATTCAGATTCAACGTTCTGTCTTTCTTTGCTGATCTCATGTGCAGCCTCTGGCTTGGGCACATTTAATTTCTCTGTTCTTAACATGCAGTTCTCCCTAAGATGCTGATGCTGATCATGTTATTGCTCTATTGGGGCATAAACATGAAATGGTTTTATTTATTTTTTTAATGAACTTTCAATCATGTTATGACTAATGCCTTTTTCAAGTTCTGATGAGTGATTCTATAATTTCCTGTCCATCTTTAGATGTTAAAAGCCAAGTTCCTTTGAAATTTTAGTCTTTAATATGGTTTAAATTTTAGGCTCAGCATCTCTCCCTTCCCCCACCTGGCATAGGCTTGACCCAGTGCCTGATGTCTGAGGCTCTTCTGCTGTTCTTCCACTTCTCTCACCCCAGCTTTTTGATGGGATTGAGTGTGGGTGGGAAGGGCCTTCATTAAATTCTCTCTTTTTGGGATTAACTTTGCTCAGGTTGGAGGGCTTTGGGGGTCTGGGAGGAGATGGTGGAGGCAGGTTCATATGAGGATAACATGAGATGCATGTCATGATGGGGAGGTTGTCCTGGCTAGCATAAGGCTCAGTGTGATTCCACCCACTTCTAGTGACCTCTTCATGGCTGGTAAATTAGCTTCCACAGTTCTGCTCCATTGCTGAGGTTTCCCCAGAGAGGGAAGCCATGTCCCCTGAGACTCCCGATATTGGTCCATGTTTCAATCTTCTTTCCAAGGTGGCAGCTTCTCCCTCTCCATTACCACCAGGATGGCCCCAGAGCTCCTGCTGTTTCACATGAAAGAGCAGAGATTTTCACTGCAGGAGAGGTGAGGGGCTCCCATTGTTTTCTTCTTAGGCACCCTGTACCATAGTCCCTTCTCACCCTGATGCAATGGATCTTTCTGGTAAAGCTTTATACCTTTAAGTGGGAACTAGTTTTCATGTTCAAGAATATTACCTATCCTCAAGGGATATAGGTCAAGTTATTGCCAATAACTCTCTATGAGAGCTGCATAAGACTGGTTCTGTAGCTCTCAAAGCTTCATCCTGGGAGCGAGATGCCAGTGCCCCTATCTGGCAGGCACTCCTAATCTCTCCAAGGGTTTGTTTGAAACCCCTTGCTGTGGTTTAAATGTGTCTTCCAAAGTGTGCATGTTGGAAACTTAATCCCCAATGCAACAGTGTTGAGAGGGGGGACCTTTGAGAGGTGATTGGGTCATGAGGGCTCTGCTGTCGTGAATGCATTCACGCCATTATCGTAAGAGTGGGTTTGTTATTGTATGAGTGGGATTGTTATAAAAGTGAGTTTGGCCCCCTTTTGCTGCTTTGTTCTTCCACCTTTGGCATGAGATGAGGCAGCAAGAAGGCCCTCATCAGATGCTGACACTTTGACATTGTACTTCCCAGCCTTCAGAGCTGTGAGAATTAATTTCTAATGTTTATGAATTATTCAGTCTGTGGTATTCTGTTATGTTAATAGCAGCAGAAAATGAATTAAGGCATCCCTATTCCTTTTATTGAAGACGGGGACATAACATGTCATCCCAGACTCTGCATCCCTGACAAGGCCCAGGACCCTGATGACTGTCCTTTCCCACTCTTTCCCTCCAGTAGCCCTGGAGGGAACTGGGAAGACTTAGAGATTGTGATGGTGGGTGGTAGAAGGGAAGTTCAGGCTTATTTGTCTCTGAGGGAGGTGCCTGGCCCCAGGTGTTGGCAGCTCTGTTTCAAATGTGGAGTTTGTGGAGCCTCTTTGTCTACAGCTTTGAGCCTTTGTTGCCATGTTGGGGACACACAAATATTATCACTCAACATTCTGTTATTTTAGCTCAAACGTCTTGATCATTGCTTATATGCCAGGCCCTGTACTGGAATCTGCACTGATGAGTTTGTTTAACCTCACAGTTTGCTTAACGTCCCTATGAGGGGGAAACTATTATCATCATCGGCCTTTTATAGATGGACCTGAGGCTCACAGAAATTGTGTAAAATGTCCAGGGTTATGTGGATAGGAAGTGGTAGAGCCAAAATTTGAATCTGGAAATCTGATTCTAGACCTGGGAATTGAGGATTCAGTTTAAATCCTCTCTGCCCATGTCTTCCTGTGGCCCCCATTGTCAGGCTCATGGCAGCTTTGGATATGCAACCCCTGACTCCTGGCTCTTTGTTGTGGAATCGTTCTACCTAGCTGACTAGATCTCTAAAGAGGCAGTTTAAATACTAGGTAAAATAGAAGCCTGGAGCAGCAGGCCAACGAACTCATGAAGAGGATGGCTAGGGAAGGCCAGCTGGAATATTTGGGCTGGCATTGTTTCCCACTTCAAAATGCACCAAGCCCTGGAGAAAGTTTGGCAGGGAGAAAAGGAGAGAGTATTGCTTATAGTGGAGCCACATAAATGAGGAACACACCTATGGTCAGTGCCAAACTTTTGCACAAAGCACCAATAGTGGGAAACACTCATGCAATATCAAGCTAGTTTATTTGTATTCAAATTCTACCTCCTCCTTTCACTAACTGAGTAACCCTGAAGAGCTCAGTTACTGCAATAGAACTGTAGTTTCTCTATCTCTGAAATAAAGATTCTTTTTTCTTTATTCACAGAGCTGTGGTGAGGTACAAATGAGATAACAGATGGAAAAGCACTTTGCACACAGATCCACTGATATATGCAAATAAGAAATATTATTACCATCCAGAATGAGTGACTCTCTTAGTGGGTTGCATAATTGAATAACTAATTAAACAATTTTTTCTTATTGAAAGTCTATCATGTGCAAGAAATGTGTTGGAGTCTCCTGTTGATGATATAATGGATAAGGTTGAGTTATGGCCCTCAAGGACTTTGCAATTTTGTATTTGAGATGAAACATATTCATTAATAACTGTAATGAAGACAGAATTTGAATGTGCCATGAAAAAAGTTATAGAAGTGCTACAGAATTCAGAAGGGGATCTTTTTTGACAGAATGATTATGAAAGGTTTTAGAAACAGTTGGTTTTTGAGGTAGATATAGGGAAATGGTTGATAAGGAATTCAGTTGGTGAGGAATTCTTAGGAAAAGACACAGCATGAATAAATATACTTATTAGAAAATTATATTGCCCTTGGTGGGTGTTCAGTGGAAGCATTTGTATTAGTCAGGGTTATACAGAGAGACAGAACCAGTAGAATCTATCTATATCTCTATCTTTCTATCTACCTACCTATCTATCTAGATATGTGATAGGGGATTTCTTAGAGGAATTGGCTCATGTGATTATGGAGGCTGAGAAGTCCCACACGGGCTGTCTGCAAGCTGGAGACCTGTTGTAAGTCCTGTAGTAATAAAAGAGAAAGAGCCTGAAGTTTTGATGTCCAAGGACGGGAAAAGAAGAGTGTATCCCAGCTCCAGGAAAAAGAAACTCAATAATCTTTTTGGACTTTCACCTGATTAAATGGTGCCCGCTCATACTGAGGGCAGATCTTCCCCACTCAGTCCACTGAGTGGTACAAGGATATTTCCTGGAAACGCTTTCACTGGCTCATATGATTTGGATTTGTGTGAACACCCAAATCTCATGTTGAATTGCAATCCCCAATGTTGGGAGAAGGACCTGGAGGGAGGTGATTTCATCACAGGGGTGGATTTCCCTCTTGCTGTTCTTGTGATGGTGAGTTCTCACTATACTTGTTTAAAAGTATGAAGCACTTTCCCCTTTACTCTCTCTCTCTGTCCTGCTGCTGTGTGAAGATGTGCTTGCTTCCCATTTGGCATTCCTCATGATTCTAACTTTCCTCGGGTCTGTTTCCTGTACAGTCTGTGGAACTCTGAGTCAATCAATCCTCTTTTCTTTATAAATTACCCAGGCTCAGGTAGTTCTTTATGGCAGTGTGAGAACACACTAATACACAGACACACCCAGAAACAATTCTTTACTAGTTCTTCTTTTTATTTTCATAGAGACTGAGTCTCACTAGGTTGCCTAGACTGATCTCAAACTCCTGGCCTCAAGGGATCCTCCCACCTCAGCCTTCTGAGTAGCTGGGAGTACAGGCATGAGCCACTGTGCTTGGCTATTTTTACAAGTTCTCTAGCTAATACTTAATTCTGTCAAGTTGATACGTAAAATTAATCACAAGCTTGCAGAAGAGTGGAGGGCAATCAGATTGAGCCATTAGGTTGGGACCAGAACATGGAGGTAGTTGAATATTTTGGAGTGAGTTGACAAAGCAGAGCTCTCGAGGAGTTTTGAACAGTGAAATGTATTGGTCAGAGTCATTTCTTTGTAAGATTAGTAAGCCGGCCACAATGTGTAGGATGGACTAGTGCCAGATGTGGATCTGAAGCTATGAGAACACATGGCCATAGTAATGATTCAGTTGCAGTGATAGAATCTAAATATTAGGTGATAGTAGTAATGAGAAGGAAGATTTTTAGCTAACACAGCTCTCTAGTGCCATGAAACGTCTGATTTATTCTTTTCACTTCCTCATTAATTCTTTCAACAAACACTGCTTGTACTCAGTGGTTGCTACATGCCAAGCAAAGTGCTTGGGGTAGAGAAGAATTATTTAATGCTCTTGCTATAAAGATTATTGTCTATTAGCAAGTGATGACTAAGCTGTTTGCCCTGTAGATAAGAGATGGGGTTTGGGAAGAAGGCCAGTTCAGGCTGGAGGAGTAGACAGATGGGAGTGTGTTTACAATTAAAAGTAGTGCATGTGTGTGTCTTCCAGGAGGGTCAGATAGGTGGTCAGGTCTGAGATCATAGGCTTGTTTGACACATTAAATTTAGTCTTTATTCTATAAGGAATGAAGAGTCACCAATCTCCTTTAAGTGAAGCAGTAATAAGATAAAATTTGCATTTTATTTATTTATTTATTTTTCAGATGAAATTTGGCTCTGTCACCCAGGCTGGAGTGCAGTGGTGAGAACTTGGCTCACTACAACCTCTGCCTCCCAGGTTCAAGCAATTCTCCTGTTTCAGCCTCCAGAGCAGCTAGGATTACAGGCATGCACCACTATGCGTGTCTAATTTTTGTATTTTTAGTAGAGACGGGGTTTCACCATGTTGGCCAGGCTGGTCTCAAACTCCTGACTTCAAGTGATCTGCCCGCCTCAGCCTCCCAAAGTACTGGGATTACAGGTGTGAGCCACCGTGGCCAGCCAATTCTGCATTTTAGGAAGGCTGCTCTGATAACAATGTGAAAAAAAGTTTAGAGAGTCATGGATTGAGACATGTCCAGTGGTAAGAGGATCAATTAGAAGACTATAGCAATGGTTCAGATGAAAGCAAAATGGTCCCGAGGTAAGTAGGGATGGGGTAGGGTAAGGGGAAGATATGGAAGACATTGAGAAATAAAGTTGTAGGATTTGGGAATTTAATAGAGCATGAAAAGAGTTATGGTTGACCTCCAGATTTATGGTCTGAGAGCTGGTACATTTGCCAAGGAGTGAAGGTCAAGTTCTGTTTTCTAGTTTACCTCTAGTCCATGTGGGCTGATTCTATCTTGCAGTTGTATAAAATTAAAGAGAAAAATTCTAACCTTTCTGTCTTACAGAAACAGCTGACAGAAGACGACTGGCCATAGTCAATGCAATAATATTCCTGGCTATTTCTTCTCTAGTTCATGATGTGGCTGCTCACATCATGGCTGCCCACCACAAGGGTGGTTTTTCCATTCTCCTAAAATGTCATGAGAGAAGGGAGCAGAAATCAGGCATTCTCTGCTGGGTCTACACAGTTCTCCTATTGAGCTATGCCAGATACATTTTCTAAAGCACCTTTGAGGTCTGTTGAGTTTGGGGGCTACCATTTAAAATGTCTAGGAATGAGCTGTCACTTCTTTACCAGGAAAGGGTCCATCAAATTGATTGACAGATTTAAGAACAGTAGATAGTCTGCAGTTGACTGGTGCAGAACCTTGGCCCTGGAAGCAGCAGGAAAACACAATAGAGCTTAAGATGTGGGCATAACATGTAAAGTAAGTCTCACTTGACTGGACTGTGTGTTATGAGGGACTCTGTGAGCCACAATTTTGTATAAAGACTTTCTCACAGCAAGTCTTTCTGTTTCTCAGGTGCTTCTCTCTAAGTGATGCAGAGGATAGAAAATCATCCATTGTTAAAGATAAAAAACCCCAGGGGACATAATTTCAGGGCATGTAACCATATGTGGAATATTGGATGGACTATTATAATTGCTAGTAATTCTTTTTTAGGGAAAATGAAGCAATTGTCACACTTGTAATTGGACTTGGAAATAGAAACCCATAGTCTCTTTCTCAAAATTTCTCCACTACAGGGTTAACATTTTGGCATGCTTGAATCTGACTTTTATGTAAAAAGATCTTTTTTCCTAAAAAAAATAAAATAAAATAAAAAAACTTAAATATTGTAGCTATTTATTAGCTCAATAAATAGGTCCAGAGATAGGGTAACTTCGGACACTGTATTGCCAGATCATTCTTCACTTCTGATTCTTGTGGCTCAGTCCTTTTCCCTCCATTGATCTCATCTGCATGCTGACAGCAAGATGGCTGAGGCAACTGCAGGAATCCTGTCCAGACACAACAGAGGCATAAAGAGACTCTCTCTTTGGGTGTGAGAAAACCTTTTGCTAGAAGCCTCTGCTCCTGTCTTTCTTAAAATTTTCTCATTTCACTGCCGGAAGTGAGGTCGTAAGTTACATGTCCAACCTCATACAAGCCACTGACAAAAGGAATGTAATTGCTGTCATTGGTTTTGACTAAAAAGAATGTATCCATGAGCTGGGGAAAAGGTACCACTCCCTGAAGCCTGGGTAACTGAAAAAATGGAATTCTGGTTACCGTGGAAGAAAGGAAGAGATGCTGCCTAGGAAACCAATAATGTCTGCTGTCTACTGTCATGAAGAGTCAACCAATGTGTATCCAAAGTTCTACTCTAGCAGATGCTATACTTCACCTGGAAAGGAGACCTTCATCTGCTACTGGCTTCTACTGGTTCCCAGACCCAAGTTATTGATGGCCTAAAACTATATTCCCCATCGTGTCTTTATATTTCCATATATCTCATTCAGAGGATCAGAAATATGGAGAGAAAGCAACTTTTGTTCCTCATCTCTTTAAAAAATTTCTACTCTTCCTTTATTTTTCTTTCAACTTTTATTTTAGATTCAGGGGTATATGTGCAGGTTTGTACCTGGGAATAATGCATGATGCTGAGGTTTGAGGTATGAATGATTTTGTCACCCAGGTACTTAGCATAGTACCCAATATGTAGTTTTTCAACCCTTGCCTCCTCCCGTCCTCCAACTAGTGCCCCGTGTCTATTGTTGCCATCTTTATCATTTTTTTGTTTTTTGTTTTTTTTTTTTGAGATGGAGTCTCATTTTGTTGCCCAGGCTGGAGTGCAGTGGCACAAGCTTGGCTCACTGAAACCTCCACCTCCCAGGTTCAAGCAATTCCCCTGTCTCAGCCTCTACAGGATCTGGGACTACAGGCACCTTCCACTATACCTGGCTAATTTTTGTATTTTTAGTAGAGATGGGGTTTCACTGTATTGGTCAGGCTGATCTCAAAATCCCGACCTCAAATGATCCATCTACCTTGGCCTCCCAAAGTGCTGGGATTATAGGCATGAGTCACCGTGCCCAGCTGTTGTTGCCATCTCTAGGCATTGGCTCATTAGTAACCAAGGTTTAGCTTCCAAGGTGAGCTATCCAGTTCACCTTTGATGAACAACTAGATTGATAATTTCATATCTTTGATATTGTGAATAGTGCTGTGTGAACATGGTAAGTACATGTGTTTTTCTTTTCTTTTTTTTTTTTTGGTAGAATGGTTTATTTTCTTTTGGATATATACTCAGTAACCCAGTAATGAAATTGCTGTGTTGAATGGCATTTCTGTTTTAAGTAAAAGAACTTTTTAAAAGTGGTTCATGATATGAATGGTAGGAACCGCATAAAGCTGGGGTCTGCCTCTTGGGGTTCAGAGAGAGTCCTGTTCTTACGTTCTGCAGGATGAGAGGCAGGAATGAGTTTCTCAGCTGAGAAAATGTGGGGCTCCCTGGTATTAGGTATCAGTTTGTTCACTTGTTTTTCTGCACATCAGCCTAGAAAATCCCTAGGGTAGGGGACTCATCTATTTAGTTTTTCACTATGTCCCAGTGCCCAGAACATTGTGGGATTCATGTAGTCTCTCCATAAATATTTGTCAAATAAATGAATGAATGAACAAATGAAATCAGTGGGTATCTAAAGTCTTTACACTTTGAATATTCAAAGGGGTCAGAAATGGAACTGCAGCTGGAGTCAGCTTGAGAACTTTAGAACCAAGGACATTGGTCCGGTTAAGCCAATCAAATGCAAATGAGGAGGAATGGAGAATCACAGAAAGGAGTCTGGGTTTTATAGGTCAGGAAGGGGCCATGCTGATGTGTGGCAGGGTCAGCTGGGCTCATAAATTTAGAAGTAATGGTGTAAGCTCCAATGTTTCATCTTTGGTCTTCAACACGGCTTTAGGGAAACAGTTTGTCTTATTCACTATAAATTTTCCAGAGAAAACCCCTCTTGAGCTACACATCTTCTTTTATATATATATGTATGTATGTATTTTTTAAATTGTACTTTAGATTCTGGGGTACATGTGCAGATCATGCAGATTTGTTGCACGGGTACATACATGGCAATGTGGTTTGCTGCCTCTATCCCCCCATCACATATATCTAGCATTTCCCCCATGTTATCCCTCCCCAACCTCCCTACCCCACACTGTCCCTCCTCTAGTCCCCCACAACAGACCCCAGTATGTGATGCTCCCCTCCCTGTGTCCATGTGTTCTCATTGTTCAACACCTGCCTATGAGTGAGAACATGCGGTGTTTGATTTTCTGTTCTTGTGTCAGTTTGCTGAGAACGATGCTTTCCACATCTTCTACATCTTATTTCAGAATAAGGAGCCATGACTTACATCTAAGTATTGGTAAACCTCTTAGCTCTGAAGAAAAACAATTTTGGAAAGAAAAACCAGTATCTATGAAGCACTGACCTGGACCTCAGGCTAGGCATTTCCTGGGTGTCTAGGATTCAGTATATTCAATGTCAAACTCAGTATCATTTATTAATTTATTGGCCAGGCCTGGTGGCTCATGCCTATAATCCTAGCACTTTGGGACGCAGAGGTGGACAGATCATCTGAGGTCAGAAGTTCGAGACCAGCCTGGCCAACATGGCGAAACCTTGTCTCTACTAAAAATACAAAAATTAGCTGGGCGTGGTGGGGCACATCTATAATCTCAGCTACTTGGAAGGCTGAGGCAGGAGAACTGCTCGAACCCGGGAGGTGGAGGTTGCAGTGAGCCTAGATCATGCCACTGCACTCCAGCCTGGGTAACAGAGCAAGACACCATCTAAAAAAAAAGATTATTAAGCCTTTGCAATCTGTTTGATACTGTCTGAAGTGGTTTACCTATACTATTCATTTAATTCTCATAATAGTTCTGCAGGTTAGAAATTATTAGTTATATTTCACTGATGAAGACTCTGGGGTTTAGAAAAGTTAAATAACTTGTTCAAGGTCACACAGGGAACAAGTGATGATGGTGGAATTTGAACTCTAATTTGTTTTATATTCAAGTCCATGATAGTACCTGCACATAGCAGTCCACTGGAGGGATAGAAGAAGGAAGCAGAGTCCAGCTGTCCAGATCCCGCTGTAACCAGATGTCTTCACTAATGTCCTGTAACTATGTTGACCTCTAACAGAGAACCAAATCCTGCCTCTCACACAAGCTCTCAGATCCTCAGTGCTTTCCCGATGATCTATATTGCATTTTATGTTTTACTTTCATGCTTCCAACTTGTTACTTTTTTTTCCCACCCCAAGAGAAAGTGGTTTAAAGGATTGTTTTTACTTAATTAGATCCAAGGCTTGGCTTATTTGGTGGTGCTCAGCTTCTTTGGAAGACTTGCTTTAGTAGCACAAAAGTAGCTTAACGTCGGCTTGACAACTTGATAAGTCTCGTGCCAATTTTTTAATGATAGGAAAAGAAACTTCTAAATTTAAGACTAAATACAGTACTTTGTGAACCAAGACAATGACTTTATGGCTATGATTGAAATTGTTTTTGGGAAGTAAAGGGTATTTAATGCTTTAGTTAGTATGTGATGAGACAGAAAAATTAACGGCTGGCTGCTACGGCAGGGCTGTGCTGGCTGAAGTTCAGGGTTTGCTCCTTGCCTGGCATGGCAGATACCTCTGGTGCCCTGGGCTATAGCCCCATTAGATCACCTTTGCTTCAGCAGTAGTTGCAGCAGATAGTTCTACATGAACTCAGCTTCCCTTGTGCTGACAGTGTTCTGCTTTAAGTGTAAGCTGTGTGTTTTAACTTTCTATCCCAGGGACTTCTCCAAGGCATCTGGAACTCACTCAGTGTACCCAAGCACAACTAGGAAGTGTGTGTGTGTGTGTGTGTGGGTGTTTAACATTCTTGAGGGCAACCAGTTGTTGGGGGGCACACAGTCCAATATCTAAATGCTCCAGCCTCCTGTCCATCAGGCAGGCAATTCTAGGAGGCTTTCTCCCTGGTTCTCAGAAGTGAATTTAAGAGCAGTGACCTCAATAATGCCCCTTTACATTGACTGCTACTCCATTCTTATCTTATTTCCCCCATGCTTTCATTTCTATTTCCTGGGATTATCTTCAAAATAAATTACTTATATTAAGCTCTTGCCTCAGGGTTTGCTTTTGAAAGAGCCCAAACTTATTATTCTTATTGTGTAGAATTTTCACCACAGTAAGAGGGAATCAATCTATTAGAACTCACTCTGACCAAACTCACATGAGGCTAATGTATAAACCATGTATCAGTCCATTCTTGCATTGCTATAAAGAACTACCTGAGACTGGACAATTTATAAAGAAAAGAGGTTTAACTGACTCACAATTCCACAGGCTGTACAGGAAGCATGGCTGGGGAGGCCTCAGGAAACTTACAATGATGGCAGAAGGCTAAGGGAAAGCAGGCACGTCTTACATGGCCAGAGTAGGAGGAAGAAAGCAAAGGGGGAAGGTGCCACACACTTTTAAACACTCAGATCTCCTGAGAACAAGAAGAGCAAAGGAGAAATTTGCCCATGATTCAGTCACCTCCCACTCAGCCCCTCCTCCAACATTGGGGATTACAATTCAGCATGAGATTTGGATGGAGACACAAATCCAAACCATATCAAACCACAGTGAAAATATTGATTTATGGAGATTATTATACTAGCACGTGGATCAGAACACTCATATCTGCAGACAGAGCTCACTCTTTGATCCCGGACAGAGTTGGTGATAGGCTGACATTCCAGCTCTTGGACTCCTCTTTTTTTGACTTTCATTCAAATAACTTGTAATCCATTAAGTCATTCCTTCCTTGGATATATTTAGGCTGCCACTTTATGTGTAAGTCTGATTGGTTGCATCTGGAGTTTACAATGATCAGGGACAACCTTTACTGCACTTCTGAAATAGGAGAGTTACCTTATCCCCCTTGTAGGGTGTGTGACAGGAGTGTGGCTCATTTCTTCGGTGGTGTCCTGCTGCTCAAACCCCTATGGAGAGCATGCAGATAGGCAGGTGCAGAGGCCAGGGGGAGTGCTTTTGTTTTGTTTTTGTTTGTTTGTTTTTACAGAGTTTCACTCTGTCAGCAGGCTGTAGTGCAGTGGTGCTATCTTGGCTCACTGCAACCTCTGCCTCCCAGGTTCAAGCGATTCTGCTCCCTCAGCCACCTGAGTAGCTGGGGCTACAGGTGTGTGCCACCACACCTGGCTAATTTTTGTATTTTTGGTAGAGATGGGTTTCACCATGTTGGCCAGGATGGTCTTGATCACCTGACCTTGTGATCCATCCACCTCAGCCTCCGAAAGTGCTGGGATTATAGGTGTGAGCCACCCCAGCCGGGGATTACTTTTGGGTTCCAGCCCTACAGCACTGTCTAGGACTCCTGAAGCCCAAGTGGGCATATGTTACAGTGTGCTCTTTCAGGTTTGCTGTCTGCAGACAGCTTATGTTAATCAGCTCAATAGACCCTCTGCCCCATCACAAGGATAGGGGGCCAGTGTGACAGCCAGAGTTCTTGCCCAGTGTACGGGAAGAATCAGATCACATGTGGGCTGGAAGATTGAGTGCAAGGTTTTATTGATGGTGGAGGTGACTCTCAGTGAGATGGATGGGGAGCCAGAAGTGGGGGATGGAGTGGGAAGGTGGTCTTCCCCTGGAGTTGGGGTGCCCAGTAGCTGGTCTCTTCTCTGACCATGCCTGACTGAACTCCCCCTGGCATTCGCGTTGTTCCATCATTGCTGGTCTGCTCGTGTCTGCTGGTGTGTTCTTCTGCTCCTCTCAATGTCCAGCTTCTTGTGTCTGTGCCCACCTAAGGTCTTGGGTTTATATGGGCACAGAATGGGGGGAGTGGAGGGCCAGAGTGTTCGTGGAAAATGCAACATTTGGGCTTGAAAACAGGAATACCTGTTCTCATCTAGGACAGGCCCAAGAGTGGAGCCCTCACCAGGAACCCCACCCTTCTCTACCTAGCATGTCACTGTCCCCCCTCCCATATCATTGTCTTGTTAAGTTAATGACAACCTACCTTCCTCAACCACCGTTTTTTTTTTTTTTTTTGGTAGAGCGAGAATATGAAAAATGTGGAAAAAGGGGAAAAGTATAAGTGAAAGTATATCTATCCACCTGAAAGACCATGGAGGGCCTTACTCTTTAAAGCTCTGTACAGAAACTGACATGCATGACCATAGCTTGATAGCAACCCAAACCATTTCAATATACTCTCTATGTAATGTCTTAGAAAGATTTTTTACTCCCAAACAATTAAAATAAACATGTTTGCAACTCAAAGCATTAAGCTATGGTTGTCTGAAACTCATTTTTAAATGTAAGCACATTCTCTGATTATTTTGGATAACCACATATTACTTGCATTTCTTAAGTATTCATTTTGCAGAAGAAAAGTAATTACTGGGATAGTCTATATAAGTTCCTATGTGTTGCTTTGTTCCATTCATTCTGCCACGGCCGTATTTTGACCTCTCTCTCCCTCTAGACTATATCAACAGCCCCCAAGACAGTCTTCTTGATGGATTACAAGCATCCCCTCTAATCCACTCTCTACAATGATGCCAGAGGGATCTTTCTATGACACGTATCTGATTATGTCACGATCTTGCTTAAAACCCGCCAGTGGCTCTGGGTAGATTTTACTGAGGCTTGCAAATATTTCTCATTCTCTCCTTCCATGAATATGGGAGTAGTATGTTTCTGTCCCTCCTTGAATTCAGGAATGGCCATGTGATTTGCTGTTCAAGGAAATGAAATCATGGGTCTCTTTGAAGTAAAAGCTCCTGCTATAGATTAAATTGCCCCCCATTCTAACCCCCAATTCATGTGTTGAAGCTATAATCCCCTATATGACTATATTTGGAGATAGGGTCCTTAGGAGGTAATTAAGGTTAAATGAGGCCATAAAGGTCAGGCTCTCATCCAATAGGACTGTGGCCTTATAAGAAGAGGAAGATCTCCTTCTCTCTCTTTATTCTCTCTCTCTCTCTCTTTATTCTCTCTCTCTCTCTCTCTTTCTCTCTCTCTCCTTCTACCTGCCATGTGAGGATGCATTCAGAAGGCAGCCATATGCAAGACAGAAAGAGGGCCTTCTCCAGGACCTGACCACGTTGGCACCCTGATCTCAGACTTCCAGGTTCCAGAACTGTGAAAAAAAGTTCTGTTTAAGCCACTCAGTCTGTGATGTACTTTGTAGGGTAGTATGAACTGACTAATACAGCTCCCTTTTGATTTGATAAACTCTGAAGGCTTGTGTTGATAAAACAGCATCATTACATGATGCACCTTTCATAATTTGAGTTCCTGAGTATATTTAGCAATATAATAATCCCCCAAAGATGTCCATTCTATATTCTCTGGAACTATGCAATATTTTATCTTATATGGCAAAAGGGACTTTGTAGATGTAATTAAGGTTATGGGCCTTGCAATGGAGAGATTATCCTGGATTATCTGGATGGGCTCAATCTAATCACAAGTTCTTAAAAGTGGAGCACTTTCTGGCTGTAGGCATACAGAGATGTGATGACAGATGAATGATTAAATAGACGTTTTGAAGATGGAAGAAGGGAGCCATAGGTCAAGGAATGAAGGCAGCTCTAGAAGCCATAAGGAAATGGATTTTCCCTTAGGTCCTCCAGAATGGAATGTGGCCTTGCTTACACCTTGATTTTAGCTCCATGAGCCTCGTGTCAGACTTTGAAATACAATAATATGAGATAACAAATTCATGTGTCTTAAGCCATCAGATTTATGGTAATTTGTTACTGCAGCAATAGAAAACTAATACATTGAGTATGATAGATCGTATAGCTGGTCACAAATTTTTCCTTTTCTCCATCCATATTTTTACTGGATGACATTGTAGATTCTTCCATCAAGAGGCGGAGGCTGGCCAGGCGTGATGGCCCATACCTGTAATCCTGGTTTTCTTGGGAGGTCCAGGTGGGGGCAGGAGTGAGGGGAATGATTGCTTGAGCCCAGGAGTTTAAGACCACCTTGAGCAATGTAGTGAGACCTTGTCAATTTTTTTTTAAGGGAGGTGGTGACTATTTCTTTATGTCTTAAATCTGGGTTGGTCATTCTTCCCCTTTCTGAGTGGGAGTGACTACTGAAGTTATCTGGTCCTTGTTCTATCATTGTGTGTTGAATGTGTGTCTACAGTGATGTTGTTAGGTTCCCAGGTCTCTGGTTCAAGAAGAGCCATGGGTCAGAACCTAATGTCAAAACTAATGTTCATCTCTCCATCCCTGCCAGTGTAGAGACTACTGAGTCTAAGTCCAGTGTCCTAGGCCTTGGGCTCAATACTACAATTGTGTCATACTCTGGATTGTCTATCTGGCATTGGATTTAGTGTTTTTAAGGTGTAGAAGAAGAGTGAACCAAATATATGATGACCAGAAGGATAGCTTGCGATAGTATAGTATTGTTTTGTGCTGATGCATATCTGATTCTCCTCCCCTTTTGAGCATATGAAAAGATTAAATTTCTCCCCCTCTATGGCAAATATGTGAAGCTGTGTGACTTGTTCTGGTCAGTAGATTGGAAGTAAAACTGAAATGAAAGTGAAACTTTCTTCTCCTATCTTGGTGCTATGAAGGCATGTGTTAAGATGAGGTGCTTGTGTTGCTGACCCCATATGGTGGTCAGATGCTCAAAGTAGACTTTGTATGAGTGAAAAATAAAGTTCTTCGTATCAAACTATTGATATCTTATTGCTTTTGTTACTGCAGGATTATACTTAACCACTATGACTAATACAAGATCCATAAGCTTTTAAATGATCCATTAGAATTAGATGGTTTGGAGTTGATTATTGGCTTTTATTATGTGACCTTGAAAAAACTGCTTAATTTTTCTAGGTTTAAATTATGATGCAGTGTCTATTTCATGGGATTGCAAGCTTTAAGTTAGGAAATGCATATAAAGTGTTTAGCATAATATCTGGCACAAAGGAATAAATGTTAGTTACTGTCATTATCAACATGACATTACTATACTAACATCATCATCATTATCATCATCATCATCATCATGAAAGAAAGGTGCTGAGCTTCTGACTAAGCAAAACTGAAAAGTATAAATGAAGTAAAGAACTCCTTAGAGTAGAGGTTGAGTCTGACATGCTGTTCACCTTTGAACTACAAAAGTGATAAAGGGTGGTCATCCCTAATTTCAAGAAATTAGAAGCAAAACCTGCAAATCTAATGAACATTTCCAGGTAGCACTTCAGCAAGGGAATTAGAAATATTGGATCAGGGGCTCAATTGTTAGAATTATCTCTGTGAATCTTTGTCACATTCTTAGGTTTATTATTTTTACTCTTCCATATGTCTTTTAAACTGCAATGAAAATGTTGAAGTATCTGAGTTCCTGCGCTGCTTTAAAAAGGGGGAGGAGCACTGAAGAGTTTGTGTCCTACTCTTTGACCGACTCCAGATCAAAAAAAGGGAAGAAACATAAATAGATCAGGTCAAAATGGCAGGGTAAGGAGAGGAGCAGGTAGAGTCCCAGGGCTCTGTGGAAAGAAGAAATAAGAATTTTTTTCTTTTTCTTTTCTTTTCTTTTGAGGCAGAGTCTTGCTCTGTCACCCAGGCTGGAGTGCAGTAGGGCAATCTCAACTCACTGCAACCTCCGCCTCCCATGTTCAAGCATTTCTCATGCCTCTGCCTCCTGAGTAGCTGAGATTACTTGCACTTTTAGTAGAGACGGGATTTTACCATGTTGGCCAGTAAACCAACCAGGAGTTCTGGTCTTGAACCCCTGACCACAACTGATCCGCCCACCTTGGCCTCCCAAAGTGCCGGGATTACAGGCATGAGCTACCGTGCCTGGCCAAAAATGAAGAATATTGAAGCTTGATTCTGGCCTTAAATATTCCTTGGACTTACATCTTGAGAAGTCAGTGTAATTCTCCCAAAGAGCACACTGGCAGAATGGAAAAGAAAGTACTGAGAAGGCAGGAAACAGAAAAATCACAAGTGGATGCAGTAACAAAGAACAATAAAGGTTTGGGGCTTTCTAGAGTTGAGTTAAATAGCCCAATGCAGTCAAAATCTCTCAGAGAACATTAGTGAATTGCAGCATTGTAAAATTCTTTAATAATGACTCTGAATCATATGGGTAAAAATAGGTTTAAAATATGGTTTTATAAAAATGTAGGCCCGTATGTAATTACACATTATGAAATATTTTGATTCAGATAGTTAAAGCAAACATAAAATAAAAATTTTATAAGTTTAAAGAAGAAAGTTTTGTTTATTTGGAATAGTCATTTATGTGGAAAAGTGAACTTTTTATGATTATTTATTCATTCAGTAGATCATGGGTGGGTACATTCTGGCCTCTGGGCCAAACTGGGCCACACCCATTCTTTTGTATATTGTATATGGCTGCTTTTGGACTACCATAAGAGAGTAGCAGAGTATAGTTGAGAAGTTGTAATCAAGAAAACATGGTCTGCAAAGCCTGAAATATTTACTGTCTGGCCCTTTACAGAAAATTTTCTCACCTTCTGCACTAGATAATTCCTGTACATCCCCAGTGTTCTGGGTACTTTGGTACAAATGTGCCTAAAGCCAGTGATGCCCTCTTCTCTGAAGTGCCACAGTAAAAGGCATCATAGCATCCTCTCAAGTTGATGTATATGAAAAGTGGCCCTGTGGCCTAGGAGAGACCATCATGTGTGACTAGTGGCATGCAGACGTGGCCAGTGGCCTAGCCCTACCCTTTGAGAATGTGTAAGGATGTCTGAGTAGAAAATTACCTGAGGGCTAAATGTTATTAGATGGTCTCTTACAAGCTGCCAAACTTGCTATTATTTGTTTGTAAAAAATGGTTGAAATATTATTTTAGAGTTAAATCCTCTTCTGAGGTTTTGCCTTTGTTTCTTAGTGACACACATTGTTTAAGCCGATTTCTTCAGGCCATCTTAGTTCCTAAAGGAAGTTGTACACCAAGTTCCACTCTGTCCTAATGGACTCCACTTTCCCCGAGGTGAGAGAGATACATTTGTCAAAGGAAACAGACCTAAACAGTAAGCAATAATAACAATAACAATTGCATACAAGAGCTGCTTCTGGCAAATATTTAACAGCTGGAGAAGTTGAGGACCTCTAACCTTATCCAATCATTATCTCCCAGAAATGCTTCACACAGGGAAAGTATGAAAATGTAAAGAAAATCAGTTATACATACACATACAAAACAAACCCACAATTAAGAAAAATAATAGCTGTGAACACCAAGCTTTTTGCTGTAGATACCAGTTTTTGCCTGGAGTCTTTTTTCATTATGAAAAACCAATATAATATTTTATAGGAAAACAAAACACTTTTCTTAACCTTTGGCAGGTGCATAATTAGGAATATAATATAAAAGAAGATGGCCCCTTGCATGGTTCACAGAGGTCTTGTCTTTTAAGACTTAGGAGGGCTTGGATTTACAACAGGCAAATTCAAAGTTGCTAATTAGAAATACAGCGACTGATATTACAGACATGCTGAGAACATCTAAGCTTTCCAGAAATTATTCAGGCTAGAGGGAGTGAACCCATTTTGTCTGATTCCTAGAGGTTTCTAATTTGGGGAAGAAAAGAACAATGGATAGGCAACGAATGTGTTATGTCTAGAATGAAACTTGCCCATGGACGCAGCAAGAAGAGTATTCTCTGGTTTTCTGCTATTGGTAACAGTTCTCAAGGGATTTGGAGATTTCTTTTAAAGTTGCCTGCTAGGCATTTGCCCTTTATTTCTGGTACTTCTCTCTGCTGTTTTCAATACTGTTATTTGAGCTAACAACCAGGTTAAGTTTTCTAGTTACTCATGAATGTAAAAAGTCATAGTTGTATATATAGGAAAATGTGCATGAATATAGGTTCTTTAAGTAACCTGTATTTTTTCCCTATGAATTCCCAGTGCCTAGAACAGACTCTGGCATATAGTAGGAACTGGATACATGTTTGCCAAACGAATGAATGAATTTCTCAATTCAACTTGATATAGTTTACCACAATTGTTATTTTAAAAACATAATCTAAGATTTTGGTTTCTAGTTTCTAGTTTATCACCTTCACTGCTACACTCTTGCTGCTATTTGGAAGCTTTCTATTTAGTGCTTTAGTCTCTGGGAAAGAAAAGATGTGCTTAGAATCTCCATCTTGTTAGTACAAGCACTATGAAGAAGTCTGGAGGTTTCTCAAAAAAACTAAAAGTAGAGCTGCCATATGATTCAGCAATCTCCCTGCTGGGTATATACCCCAAAGAAAGGAAATCAGTGTTTCAAAGAGATATCTACACTCCCACGTTTTTTGCAGCACTGTTTACAGTAGCTAAGATTTGCAAGCAATGTAAACGTCCATTAACAGGTGAATGAATAAAGAAAATTTGGTCTAGATACACAATAAAGTATTATCCAGACATAAAAATGAATGAGATCCTGGCATTTGAAACAATAAGGATGGACTGGAGATCATTATGTTATGTGAAATAAGCCAGACACAGAAAGACAGGTATCACATGTTCTCACTTATTCGTAGGATCTAAAAATCAAACAGTTTAACTCATGGAGATCACAGGATGGTTACCAGAGGCTGGGAAGGGTAGTGGAAGACTAGGGGAAGGTGGGAATGATTAATGGGCATGAAAAATAGTTAGAAAGAATTAATAAGACATGTATTTTATAGCACAACCAGGTGACTACTGTCAATAATGACTTATTGTACATTTAAAAATAACTAAGAGAGTGTAATTAGGTTGTTTGTAACACCAAGGGTTAATTCTTGAAGGGATGTATACCCCATTCTCCATGATGTGATTTTTCACATTGCATGCCTGTATCAAAACATGTCATGTGCCCACAAATATATATATACCTTCTATGTACCCACAAAAATTAAAAATTAAAAAATTGAAAAAAAGAATCTCTATCTTGGGTGTGGGTTGAATGGCAGTCTCGTGTATGAGTGTCCTTGTAAATATAATGTTATGAAAGTTTCCTGCCTTGCCAGTCACAGAAATCAAATATTATCTGGAGTAATCTCCTCATTACCCCAAACTGAAGTAGCCTCTTCCTTCTCTGAGGCCCTCTAGCAATTTTTGTTCTGTAGGATTTTCATGCATTCATCTATTAATTCAAAGGCATTTGTTATTAACTGAAGCTATTTTAGAGTCTTTACAATTTTGTTTTTTTGTGACAGGGTCTCACTGTCTCACCCAGGGTGGAGTGCAGTGGAGCGATCTCGGCTCACTGCAACTTTCACCTCCCAGGTTAAAATGGTTCTTCCACCTCCGCCTCTCAAGTATCTGAGACTACAGGCACATACCACTGCACCCAGCTAGAATCTTTACAGTTATTGATTTGTCTCCTGAAGAAGATTTTAATTGCTGCTACTTACCATGCTTGTGATTTTGGGCACTTAAACCTAGCCTCAGTTTCCCTTTCTGCAAATGGGAATGATAATAGAATCAGTCATAGAATTATTATAAAGGTTAAATAAATACTTTAACTTGTCCAATGGCAAGGGCTTAATAGACGTTAGCAATTTAATAATAATAATAGCCATCATTATTATAAATCAGATTCTTGAGGACACAGTCTCATGTTTCATATTTGATAGTGCAATGTTCAATCAATATTTGTTGCATTAGTTTTATCTTACAAGACTGTGAGAGGTTTCAATACACAGCAAAAAATAACTCTGGGGTTGTTATTTCTCCATATCATCATCAAAACAAGCTGCTTTGGCTGATAGAAGACCAAAGTCTTTCATTCAAGAGGCTTTGCGTTCTTTTCTCATAGCCTCCAGTTCAAGTGCTTAGCTTTCTACCTCCCATTGTCTCCCAGAGGATGAATTGGTTTAGGTTGACTGCTGGCTCCTGATCTTTGCAGAAAGGCTCCTTATAGATCTCTACACTTACGAAGAAACTTTATAGAGCTCTCGCTGAGTAGAGGAAGAGTTGTACAAACAGGAACAAAATGAAGCCAGTGTTTCTGGGCTTATCACTTGGCCCCAAAACTGGGTAATAAATAGGAGGAATCCAAGGGTGTCATGTAGGAACCTGTCAATAGCACCCATATGTTCTCTCCTAAATGGTTTTGAGCACAGTTGTGCATTTAAAAGAAACAGAATACTTTCAAAATTGTCTTTCTAGGTGCTATGTTAATATTGAATGTAAATGGCAATTTTACAAACTGGGCCCCAAATTTTCATAGTCTAGATTTAAGAAAGGAGTCTCCTTTTCTGGTCTGTACTATATTGCATGTTGGTAAAAATCCAGTGTCCTTATCAAGAAACTCTATGTAAGATGCAATCAAGACTGTGACAGGCACATTTTTCAGTAAGGTAAGCATATTTTGGAAGGTCCAGGCAATGAGAAATGGGACCAGAGGTGTGAGCATTGCGTGTCTCATCTAGGGATGGGGCTTTATCTTTTGGGCAATGTGGAGCTGCTAACAGTTTTTAATCCATGGATTAGCAGACTCTTATTTGTGTTTGAGAAAGATCACTCAACCTGCAATATGCAGTGTGTGTGTGTGTGTGTGTGTGTGTGTGTGTGTGTGATGGTAGACAGGTTGGAAGTTAGTTCAGAGACTAATTCCAAGTGAAAGATGGTGAGAGCTGATGAAGGCAGAAGAAGTAGAGATGGAGAGGGTTGATAGGTATTAAGGAGGTCGAGCTTAGTGACTGGTATGATTTGTTCTTGGTGGTTGGATGTACTTTCTGAGGGAAGGAGGCTCAGACTGAGTGGTAGATGTTGGAATCCTTGTGTTTCCTTCTTTGAGGTAAGAAATGCAGGTGGATGAGGCAGTTTCATTATTTCAATTATCTACAAATTGATGATGCCAAAATCTGTACTTCCAGTCCCTGCCTTCTTCCTGTGTTCGAGATCCCACACACCTACTTCTCTATTGGACGGCTTCACCAGTTCACAGGTGCCTGAACCCATGTCCCCAGACAAACATGGTTATTTTTGCTTTCTGAGTCCTCTCTTAACCTTCATTCTCTCAGTGAATGACACCACCATCTACCCTGTTGTTGCTCATGCCAAAATTTTGGGAATTATTCTTACTTCATCTCCTTGTGCTACTCACCTCTATTATCCCAAATTCTGTCAGTTTAATGTCTTTAATATCTATTCAGTCTGTCTGTTATTTTCCAGCTTCGTGTTCAAGAACAGAAAGTAGAAGTAAGGTGCTGAGCTACCAAGACAGGGTCCTATATTAGAGTGTAAGATTTCAGAGATGAAGCAACTCTAAATGATTAAAGTTATTTCTATGTAGTGACTGGAAATTATCAGATAAGGTCTGAGCTAGAGAGGTCACAGCATTGAAAAAATGAGGTGCACACCTCTTTCCTATATATGTGAGAATTATCCACTTTATAAATCCGTAACAGTTGAAAATGGCAGACATTCAACTTTTAAGCTATACTTGCAGTTAAAAGGTGCATGGAACCCTGGTGACATTAACTAGGTGTAGCCACTATTGGCTTTGAATTTAGAGTCACAGTAGCAGAAATAGTATATGGTGCTGCAAGATTGTGGGCCTTACACAGAAGTAACAGTGTTGACTGTAGTGTTAGTGGTTGCACTAGGAGTATGCTTCTGGTGCAGGAGTGGCAGCAGTGCAAACAGCAGTGTCTAGTAGATTGATAGCCCTTACTTGACTAGCTCTGTAGTGTGCTTTTGGGCATTGGTGCTAGCTGATTAGACTTGAGCCCTTCCAATTAGTCAGAAAATGTGGCAGACATTTTTCCAGCTGCAATAACGGAAAACATTATTAGTAGTGGCTTAAGCCACCAGGATTTTAAAATAAGTTTGGAGTTAATAGCTACTGACTTTTTTTTTTGAGACAGGGTCTCACTCTGTCACTCAGGCTGGAGTGCAGTAGTGCAATCTCAGCTCACTGCAGCCTCTGCCTCTCAGGCTCAAGTGATCCTCTTGCCTCAGCCCCCAAAGTAGCTGGGACTACAGGCACATGCCACCATGACTGGCTAATTTTTCTATTTTTTGTAGAGATGGGGTCTCACCATGTTGCCCAGGCTGATGGCAAACTCCTGGGCTCAAGCAATCTGCCCGCCTCAGCCTTCCAAAGTGTGTTACTGACATTTTGTCAATAGGCTGATAGTGTCAAGGTTCTCTTTCAGCCTCTTGGCCTTTCCCTTAGGCTGAAGTATTTGTTATGACAAGGATCAGAAGACAGGACAGGTTAGCACCAGCTGTATATTTTATTTTAATCAGAGGAGCCAAAGGCTTCGTTAAACTCCAGCAGACTTAGGCGTACATATTATTCGCCAGAGCTGAGTAATATGGTCAACTAGCTGCACGGAAATGTGAGAAATGAGTATTTAATGAGTATTTGGAGTGTCCAATCTCTATGATACAAGTGAAAATGAAGAATTTGAGAAAAGGACAGCTAATCTACGGTGTTGGCCACTTAAAATAACCTTTTAAAAAATTGTGGATATTGCTTCAATCAACCAGAATCAGTTTGTTGCTTCCCACAAAGAATCCTGTATGATAATCAATGGTTTAAAAACGAATACAATCAAATATGAAGGGAGATAGGAATTAAAGATGATTCTAAAAGCATAGAATTAGAGAATGGTACCTCTATTGATTGAAATAAGAAAAACATTTACTAAGGGGTGAATGATTATAGGCTTACCCTGTTTACTCCTTTACCTGTTTTTAAAATGAGAAGTATGCTGCCACAGCTGAATCTCTAATTGGTAAAATATGTGGCAAAGATATTTTTGAATTGGAAAACCTCACTTTACCTGTTTCAGCTGCCACACCTGAATATCTAATTGGTAAAATATGCGGCAAAGATATTTTTGAATTGGAAAACCTCACTTTACCTGTTTCAGCTGCCACACCTGAATCTCTAATTGGTAAAATATGTGGCAAAGATATTTTTGAATTGGAAAACCTCACTTTACCTGTTTCAGCTGCCACAGTCACCTCTTCTCCATTTGGCTGGCTTCTCCTGGTACATTTAAAGGTAATTTTGAATTTTCAGTATTATCGTGATTGCTTTGAGAATGGGGATCCAGCTTTTCTTTCATAGGGCTTGTTACATAAGTGGTAGAATTAATTGTTCAGTAAGGCAGTAATTGAGGTTGATTAAATAGTGATTTAGTGAATCTGTTACAATATAAGTTCGTAAAAGTGCAGCCCTTAGTTACTGATTTTCTTTTTATTACTTTTTCTTTGGGGTAAAATTTATTGAAAATTGACAATAAGAAAACCCTCTCAGAGTCAACTCACAATACCAGTGTCTTCCCACCACCACAGACTGCTTGCTACCTCAAATGCCTTTGAATGTTCACTGTCTGTACTTGGCTAACTTTTGCCCTTCTTTTAAGACAGCACACTTTAAAAATTATGAATATTGCTTAATTTGGCAGAGCCAGTCACTATTGCTTTCCATAAGGAACCCTTTGTGATAATCCAATGCTTGGCACCTCATAAGATCATGGGTTGATGTCACCTCCTCCAGAAAGCCCATCCCTAAATTTAGATACCCCTTCTTTTAAAGGGGAAGGCCCCTTGCTTTTTTTTATCTCTTTATTCCATGTACTTGAGACAGGTTCTCAATGCATGCTTATTGAGTAAAAGAATGGCTCAGTATTGGAGAGCTGATAAGTAACTGGATATTGTCTTGTCAATGGGGGGATGAGAGTGTCATACTAAAGAGAGAGAGAGCTCAATCCAAGCCATTCCTAGAGTATAAAAAGGCCAAAGATTAGGAGAAGGATGAGATGAGACAAAAGTATATAGATGATGTTTATGTAAAGCTCATATTGCCTTGGATATTAGAATATTGGAATCTTTTCCTGCCTGTTATGGGAAAGTTTTTCACTTGCCTACAGCTCTAAAACTTCTTTTGCTTTTTTGCCACCTGCTTCAATTACTTAAATCCCCAGAGGCTTTACACTCTGATATAGTTTGGCTGTTACCACCCAGATCTCATCTTGAATTGTAGTTCCCATAATCCCCACATGTTGTGGGAGGGACCCAGTGGGATATAATTGAAGCCTGGTGGCAATTACCCCCATGCTGCTGTTCTTGTGATAGTGGGTGAGTTCTAATGAAATCTGATGGTTTTATAAGGGACAGTTCCCCCTTTGCATGGCACATCTCCTTCCTGCTGCCATGTGAAGAAGGACATATCTGCTTCCTCTTCTGCCATGATTATAAGTTTCCTGAGGCCTCCTCAGCCATGAGTAACTGTGAATCAATTAAATCTCTTTCCTTTATAACTTAACTTTCCAGTCTCAGATAAGTCCTCATAGCTGTGTGAAGATGCACTAATACACTTCCCAGCATAACAGAACCTCCTAAACTATGGCTACAATCTCTTATACCTTCCTGGGGAAGCCCATGCTTTCTCATCTCTCTAACCGTCTTCTATTTTAGCAGCTTTGGATAGAAACTATGATGGTGGTATCTCTCTGCCCTCTCTAATCTTCCAGATTGTCAGGCAAAGGAAGTAGCTGGATCTATTCTATATCCATTACCTTTCTGTGTCTCTTCAGAACCAAAAAGACTATCTAGTTATAGAGCCCCAGATCTGGCTTACCATTAAGCTGGCTTATCTGGTATACTCACATACTTTGGACCTTGAAGAGGCACAGTCATTTGCCCCTATAGCTCAGTAAAATACATTCCAAGAAATCTCATTTTTCCAGGTTCCTGAAGGAATCTGTGCTAAGTTTCCCTTTCTGCTACCCCTTCCCTCCCAACTTAATCCATAGTTAATTGCCTTTTTCATGTCAGCTGGCATAAGGACTCGGAAATGTTTCAGCTTTCTTAAGACATCTTTTCCTAGCTTGATCCAGCTGTTTTTCCTTGTGGTTCTATTTTGATGCTTGATATGATTGTTCATACTGTAATTTTTAAATCTGAAAAATTCTCTTGTGTTTTTAGGAGTAAAGTGCTGTTTGGAAATCTTACAAATAAATAGACTTAGGTTTCTTCTTCCTATCAGAAGAAGGAAGAACAGGCTTCTCCCTCCCCATGTTCCTGTAATGTTTTGTGTATAGAGGAAGTCAAAAACTTACTGCTTTCACCTGCTGTCCACTTCCTTGTTTGGTGACAGCCATTGGTCAGTGATTTGTGGCTGAACCAGAAGCACTGCCCCCCAATAAGAAAATTAAGGTCAAACTCAATCTTCTAATTTTAGAAACAAAATAAAGTGGCTTTTACATTTCAAAGGCCATTATGCCATTTATTTCAAAAGTGATGTGTTATTCATACTTGGCTTAAACTGGGCCAGCCTATTGGAGTATTTTGTGATAATCAGCTACCTGGGGCTCCAGAATTGCTGCAGGATCTTGTTAAAATGGCTGCCTACTCCTCCTTGGAGAATTGTGAAAGTACAAAAAGAAAATCATTGTGGTTAGAAAAATCTTTTTCTGCTTTATTATTCAAAAGCACTGCTGTTAGCTTCTTCCGTGGGAGTGTCTCCCAGGGATAGTCTTAATTATTGATGGCTAAATTCTCATTACTTAATGGAGTTTGAACTTTAAGGGGAAACAAGAGGGAACTTTTCTTGCTAATTGCTGACACACATTGTCTCCCCTGCATTCATAGAAGATATTTGCTTGGCAGAAAAGAGAGATCAGAGACTGGAAAGAGGCAAGAGAAAGGCGAGACAGGAGAGAGAGGTATGCATTGACTTCACATCTGGAACCCTACGAGATGTTTTCTGGTTGTAATTAGAACTTAGCACTACTCATCCCTCCCATGTAAGAGTATGTAATAGGGAGGAAAATTATTGTGAATAAAACATTGTTGCTCTTCCATAGAGATACTTCTGTTACAGGAGAAGTCCTTGGTGAACTTGAATATGAAAAGGTGGCCTAGAGGGGCAGAACCCTGACTTGTTCTTCATCATATATTGAGGAGATTTTAGAGTTGGGAGAGCTGTAGGGATCTTGGGGAGATAATGTGCAAAACTGGAAGGAAAACAGTACAACTCCTTGGGATGACCCAAGGCTCGGTAATGTCTTTCAAGAGCAAGAATGTCTAATGCTTAATTTGAACTTGTATATGTTATGTGATATATACCACTTTTCCCCAGAGAATTCTGTAAGTCAGCTTTTTTTGTTTGTTTTTATTTATGCATTTTTTTTTGAGAAGGGGTCTCACTCTGTTGCCCAGACTGGAGTGTAGTGGCACTATCTTGGCCCACTGCAGCTTCCACCTCCTGGGTTTAAGCAATTCTCCTGTCTCAGTTTGCTGAGTAGCTGGGGTTACAGGCACACACCATCACACCAGGCTAATTTTTTTATTTTTTATTTTTATTTTTTAATTTTTTTTTTCTTTGGGGGGGGAGGAAGGCAGGAAGGGAGGGAAGAAGGATGGTAGGGAGGAAGGAAGGGATGAAGGAAGGAAGGAAGGGAGGAAGCGGGGAGGGAGGGAAGAAGGACGGTAGGGAGGAAGGAAGGGATGAAGGAAGGAAGGAAAGAAGGGAGGAAGCAGGGAAGGAGGGAGGGAGGGAGGGAGGGAGGGAAGGGAAGGAAGGAAATCAAGCAATGAGAGAGACATTGCCGACCTGGATCTAGAGGTTTACAAGTTGATTTCTTTTTTTTTGAGAGAAGGAAAGAAAAAAAAAATAAGTAAAGGAGAGGAAGAAAGAGGAAGAGAAAGAGGGAGAGTAAATGGAAATATTGCTTTATTTTGAAAAAGATTGAGTATTAATAATGGCCAATCAATGTTTCATTTAAACTTATGGGTAGGTGTGATGTGGTATTGACAAGAATGTATATTTTGTGTATTTGAAGTGGAGAGCTCTATGAATATTTATTAAGTTTACTTGTTCCGGATCTGAGTTCGAGTCCTTGATATCCTTATTAATTTTCTGTCTCATTGAATCTAAGTCTCGTATCTGGGTGTTAGGATCGTTAGCTCTTGTTGTTGCATTGATCCTTTTACCACTATATCTTTGTTGCTTTAAAATCTATTTTCTCCGATACAAGAATTGCAACTCCTGCTTTTTATTTATTTATTATTTATTTTTGCTCTCCATTTGGTTGGTAAATCTTTCTCCATCCCTTTGTTTTGAGTCTTTGTGTATCCTTGCATGTGAAACAGGTCTGGATGTAACATGCCATTGGGTTTTGGCTGTGTCTTTTGATTGGGGGATTTAGTCAATTTAAATTTAGGGTTACTGCCATTTGATGTTGACTGGCTGTTTTATCCATTTGTTGGTGTAAATTCTTCTTTATGTTGGTGCTCTTTACTTTTTGGTGTATTTTTAGAAAGGGTAATACTGGTTGTTTCTTTCTGTGTGTAATGCTTCTTTCAGAAGCTCTTGTAAAGCAGGCCTGGTGGTAATATAAAATCTCTGAGTTCTTGCTTGTTCATAAAAGATTTTATTTTTCCTTCAGTTGTGAAGCTTAGTTTGGCTGGATATGAAATTCTGGGCTGAAGGTTCTGTTCTTTGAGGATGTTGAATATTGGCCCCCACTCTCTTCTGGCCTGTAGAGTTTCTGCCGAGAGATCTGCTGTAAGTCTGATAAGCTTGCCTTTGTGGGTAATCTGACCTTTCTCTCTGGCTGCCCTTAGTATCTTCTCCTTCGTTTCAACCCTGGTGAATCTAACGATTATGTGCCTTGGGGTTGCTCTTCTTGAGGAATATCTTTGTGGTGTTCTCTGTATTACCTGGGGTTGAATGCTGACCTGCTTTGCTAGTTTAGGAAAATTTTCCTGAATAATATCCTGAAGGGCATTTTCCAGCTTGGATTCATTCTCTCTGTCGCATTCAGGTACACCTATCAAACGTAAATTTGGTCTTTTCACATAGTCCCACATTTCTTGGAGACTTTGCTCATTCCTTTTTATCCTTTTTTCTCTAATCTTTTCTTCACGTTTTATTTCATTAAGTTGGACTTTGACCTCTGATATCCCTTCTTCTGCTTGACCAATTCGAGTGTTTAAACCTGTGCATACTTCTCGGAGTTCCTGTATTGTATTCTTCAGTTCCATTAATTCACTCATACTCCGCTCTAAGTTGTCCATTCTCAATAGGATTTCATCAAACCTTTTTTCAAAGTTCCTAGTTTCTTTACGTTGGGCTACAACATGTTCTTTTAACTCACCGAAGTTTGTTATTATCCATTCCTTGAAGAGTGATTCTGTCATTGGGATGCACTCGTTCTCCATCAAGCCTTGTTCCATTGTTGATGTTGAACTGTGATCATCTTTAGAGGGAGAGGCGTTCTGACTTTGAGTATTCTCAGCTTTTTTACGCTGGTTTCTTCCCGTCATTGTAAATTTATCCTCCTGTCGTCTTTGAAATTACCAACTTTCAGATTAGGTCTCTTGAGTGGACGTCCACGTTGTTAGTTCCCAGGGCCAGAGCAGCGGCGTTAAAACTGATGGTGCTTTTCTGCCCAGGATTCTCCTGTCGGGCTTCCTTCTTGTGTCCGTAGTAGGCGACTCTGCCTTCCCGGGGCTCCAAACCTCAGTCAGAAGGGGAACCGGTCCTGTTTACTCTGCGCCGAGTGCTCTCGCGCGGAGGTACCATCTCAGCGGCTGCGCCGGGCTCTGGTGTCCTGCTGGGGACCCGTGCAAGTCCTCCGAACCTGTTTACTTTGCTCCGAGAGCTGCGCGCCAAGGTGCCGGCGAAACCGCTGCACCGGCCACGAGAGTCGCGCTGGCCACCCGTGTGTTTCCTCCACTGGGGGCTCTCCTGCTCCGTGAGCGACCAGAATTTGTCTGAAAGTGTGGCGTCCTCTAGTTCTCCACGCCTTCCCGGAGAGCTGCAATCCCGGGATGTTAGCGATCGGCTATCTCGGATCCATCTCTCTTATTTTTTATTTTTAATAGAGATGGGGTTTCACCATGTCAGCCAGCCTGGTCTAGAACTCCTGGCCTCAAATAATCCACCCACCTTGGTCTGGGGTTACAGGTATGGGCCACCATGTTCAGCCTAAGTCAGCTTTTGCAGAAATAATATTGCACAACAAACAACCCCAATCTTAGTAGCTTCCAACAACAAACATTTATTTATTTTTTTGTTTCAGTCTGTGGGGTTAACTGCAGTAACTGAGCTCCCAGCTGCAGGTCAAATTTAGGTCTGTTCCTATGGCTTTCATTTTTTGGCTCAGGCTGAAGGAGCAGTGGCTCCCCTAAGCAAGCTCTTCTCAAAGAGGGCTGGAGCAGAAATAGCCAAGCCAGACTGGGCAAGCACTTTTAAAGCCTCTGCTCAGAGGTGGCTTACATAGTGTCTGCATCAATTCCACTGGACAAACCCAGCCACATGGCCAAGCTCAGCATCAAGTGGGTAGGGAGCAGAAGTCTACTCCTCCCTCAGAGAAGGGGAGAAGGGAAGAGTGAACATTTGAGAACAGTGTTTGCTGAATAATGTCATTCACATTCTCCAACCTTCAGGAAATCTGGGAAAGTTCACTGGCATGCACGCATGTGCACTGCCTTGAATTAGTATTTTTATTTTATTTGTTTATTTACTAATAGAATAAGGGAAAGTGTGAGTTGCAAGTCAGGCTGCCACAGAGTAAATTCAGATGAACACATCACTGAGCTCATTAAGATTAGGAATCCAAAGCCAGATGACCTTGAAAATGCAAGTTTCACCGCACGGAGTCTATAATTTGCAGAAATCGTGTGTGTGTGTGTGTGTGTGTGTGTGTGTGTGTTGCAGAGAATTTACCCTTCAAAATCCACGGACTGAGCATTCAGATCAATCCTCTTTCTTTTTTTTAAAAAGCCCTTAATGACTGAGAGACCCTAGTTTACAACTGCACTACATGTAAACTTTGAGACCAGTAAAATTATTCACTCTGGTTCTGCTTGTTGAAAACCAATTCATATTCTTGAGCCTATCTCATTTTATACCACCTATTTTTCCCCCAAATAAAAATCACGTGATTCGTTCTACGAGACTCACTCAAACCCTTGAGTGAGTCAATTTTCTATCCAGCCTTTTAGTGTCACCTCTGTTTTCATTAAGATATCTGGCAAAGAAAAGGGAGAGACTTCTTTCGCCAAAGGCTTGAACCATTGAACTTGAAAGTTCAGCTCCTGTTTTGTTCCTACTTTTTTCTACAGGCTCAATTAGGGGATTCAAAAACCAAAACCCCAAGGCTCATTGTTTGTCTCAGTTTTGCACCAGCTTTCTGCTACCTCCTGAACCCAGATCTTTTCGTATTGTTTTTAGATTTGAAGACTTGCCGTCTGTCACTTTTTAATAAGTGCACCATCCACATAGTCATTTTCAGACAACTCACCCAACCCAACCATTTCTTTTCCCCAAACAGAAGCTTATTTTCTGTTTGATTTCTTTTTCACTTCTTGCAGAAGAATCCTTTGCCTGAACTGACAAAGATGAAAAAGAAAGTGACAATATTCTTTTGCTTCACAATACAGGAGGAGTGAGGAGGAGGTAAAGTATACTTTTTAAGGAAGGGAAGATGAGGTTAAAGGAAATGGATGGATCCATTGAGTTTGAAGACGTCCACCCCACAGGACCTCCCTGCCTGACTCAGCTTTGCATGGCCTTGTTAACGTTTTTATATTCCCTTGTCACAGTGACTTTTCCAATGGAGAAAAGAGACTGGACAAAGAAATTATTTCAGTAATTTTCCTCATTGCTCCCTTTGCTCCCATGGGTGTCTTTTCCAAGGCCGACTGCTTACTGCTAGCTAGAGTGGGCTCCTCTTCTCCTTCCTACTGTTATTCTTTCGAAAGACAGTTGTGGGTTGAAGAAAAATATCGTACCATGTTCTTGTCATTTAGAATTGAATTAACTAGCTGAGAAAATTGCTATCAGGAACCAGTTAGCTTTTAAGTTTGAGAGTTCCTTGTCCATAAGAACATAGGATTTTAGAGCCACAAGATAGCTAGAGATTGTCACTTCCAACCACCTTACTTTATAGATGGAGTTCCAAAGAAACTGAAGGCTTTCCCAAGGTCACACCACTAGTTATTGGCAGTCCTGGGACTATAGCCTATTTGTCCTAATTCTATTCATCTCCTTGCATCTAATTTAATTCCAGAATCTAGATTACAATTAAAGGCACAGACATGTTAATCTTTAACCTCTTAAGTGGCAGACTGAGTTTTAACAGAGAGAATGCTGAAATGCTTGGTATAGATAATAAGGGGGGGCACTGGGAAAGAGTAAAACTGTCCAAGATTAAAACAGCTTCCCAGCTTCTTGCTTTTAGTAGAAATATATCTAACAAGAAAGTTTCAAGCATGCAAATATAAAGAAAAAAGTCTGATTGTCAAAGCTAACCTGAAACATTTTCTCCTGCATCATCCTGGGAGACTCCAGAACAAAGAAACACAATGTCATTAATAAAGGAAGGAGGGATTTGAAAGGGCTCAGTGCTTTTACGCTTAAAACATATTATTTCTTTCTTCCAGGTTTATAAACATGATTTTGGAGATTGAAATTTCTTACAAAGCAACACGGTCTCTTTGCTCTATTTCTGTAACAATAACACTGAATTTAAATAACTGTAATCTTCAAATAGGCTACAGTATCTTGCAGATATTTTTGAGTTGTTTGATCACTTTCTCATTGCCAGATTCCTCTGTAGGGCGCAGCTTTGAATGGGCTTTTAATTTTTTCCCTATATTTCTTTATCACTGCAACCTTTTCTGATGGCAAAAAAAGAATGGGAAAAGCGATTTCAATAATTTCCCTCACCACTTCCTTGGAAAGTAGAGGGTAGAGGCTGGGAAACAGCAGTTGTGGATAAGGGTGGTGGGGCAGGAGTGAGGAGTTGTGGAAATATTATTTGAGACTTAATTTATTTCCTAAAGGGAGAAATCTTGAGACTCCAAAATTGAGAAAGTTATTTAAAGTTGAGTGTTCAAATTGATAGAAGGGAAGGAGATAACATTAATAGGCACAGAGAAGTCTGCATATCTTAGATGTCATTGCAAAAACATGTTCCCCCTTTTGCTGTTTTTCCCAGGACGTGGAGCATACAGTCTCTGAGTATAGAGCTTTCCTAGAGGTGCCCTCCTTGCATCATCAGCCCTGTCTCCTCCCCTTGACCTGTCCTTCTTCCCTGTGCTCCCTCCCTCTTTCTGTTTCTCTCTTGCTCTCTGTTCTCTTTCCTTCTTTCATTGAATTGCCTTTCTTTTATGTCTAAGATTGTTTTCACATTTATAAGCCTCTTTTATTTTATTTTAAATTGTATTTAATAATAACAACTGTGTTAATGCTAGCTCCCTTTTATTGACCATGTTTCTAAGGGCTTTCTGTATATTTAATCACCACAGAACTACTGATCACTGTTCTTTCCTCCGTTTTACAGATGAGGAAATGAAAGTAAGAGAGTTGAATAGCTTTTTTATAGTTTTTTTTTTTGACAGAGTCTTGCTCTGTCACCTAGGCTGGAGTACAGTGGTGCTATTTTGGCTCACTGTAACCTCTGCCTCCTGGGTTCAAGTGATTCTCTTGCCTCAGTCTCCCGAGTAGTTGGGATTACAGGTGCCTGCCACTACCCCTGGCTAGTTTTTATATTTTTAGTAGAGACATAGTTCCACTCTGTTGGCAAGGCTGGTCTTGAACTCCTGACCTCAAGTGATCCACCTACCTTGGCTTCCCAAAGTGCTGGGATTACAGACATGAGCCACCGTGCCCAGCCACTATTTATGTTATTTCTGTTGAAGAGACAGTAATTGGAAGAGCTGAGATCTGAACACATGCTTTTCTGATTAGAAAGCCTGTTTTCTAAATGTTATTATGCTATCAACAGCCATCTCCTTCCTCCCCTCCCTCCACCCACACCATCTCCCAAATCCCTAAAACTCAAATCTTTGCCCTCTATGTGATCTCTACACTTGGCATCAAAGTTTTTGGCCAAAAAGCATGCTGTGTGATTATTTCACCTTTGACAATAAAGGTGGAGCTGCACTTGTGGTGTTTGTCTGTTAAGGATGAACAGAGCAAAAGAAGAGATGCCTTGGTTAATTGGAGTGCAAGATTCTGAAAGGTTTCTTAGAGAAAAATAAGAAAGACATGAATTCATTCAACTTATTCCACCGATAGTTATTGTCATTGAGTCTGTAGCATTCAGAAAAGAAAGGACTCCGCTTGAAAAGAAAACCACTCAAACAGCCCTCCTCATTCCTACTTCCAGGTGCTCATTAAGGAAGTTTTGTTTCAAAATACTTTGATTTTAAAATAGAGTGTCCAGAGTTCCTGGATCAACAATTCTGACAGGAGTTTAGTCTTCTATTTATTCTCAGAAAAGGAACAAAACACATTAGGCTAAAGAAATCAATCTCCATCCTCCCCCCACCTTCTCTCCCCTTTTTTCTTTCTTCCTGCCCTGACCCTCCATCTGAAAGTCTTTGTCCTAGCTGTGCAGAGAGCGTGAGAGACTTGGAAGCAGCCATGGTCAAGTGTTCTGTTCAGCACAAGCCCTGCTTGGTTGGAAAACTACTTCTTTTCTCATTGTCAGTATTTCTGTAAAAGAAGAGAGAGGCACATGAAAACAGAAACACACCTCTCCTGCTTCCTCGGCGACTATTTTTTGTACCTATGGCAGTTGCTGTGATACTATCTAGGGGGTCTCCCCAGCATGCCACAGTCCTGTGTTTGAACCTCACATCCCTGGAAATTTCACCTCCAATGCAGCGGGAATTTGCTTGATCAGTTCTGAAGTGTTTTGGAAGCAGAGATCATGATGGCTGTTGGCAGTGGTTGATAGATATGAAAGAGAGTAAAGATGAAACCCATCATGTTTAATTTTATTCTAGACTTTAGATGGAATTCCACTACTGAATTTCAGAGGTTAGAAGTCCAGGACTAGCTCCCATGCCTGCTGGCCTTTGTGAAAGAATGTTAATTAGAATAGCAATGTGAAAACAACTGCTGTGTTACTTGCCTGGCTTTAGGTAGAATCTCATTGATGATAATAAACAATATTTGAATGGCTTCTCTGTATTAGGTTTTGCAAATGTTATTTCCTTAAATCTTTACAATAATTCTATGAGGTAGGTAGATCATCTTTTACCCATTTTTATGTATAAAGAAACTGAAGGCTGAGTGAGGTGGCTCACACCTGTAATCCCAGAACTTTGGCAGGCACGAATTCTACCACTGAATGACCGATGCAATCTCAGCATTTTGGAAGGCCAAGGTGGGTGGATTGCCTGAGGTCAAGAGTTCAAGACCAGCCTGGCCAACATGGTGAAACCCTGTCTCTACCAACAATACAAAAATTAGCTGGGTATGGTGGCAGACACCTGTAATTCCAGCTACTCGGGAGGCTGAGGCGGGAGAATCACTGGGACCCGGAAGGTGGAGGGTGCAGTGAGCCGAGATCACAGCATTGCACTCTAGCTTGGGTGACAGAGTGAGACTCCATCTCAAAAAACAAATAAAACAAAAAACTGAGGCTCAGCGTTTTTGGAATATTTCCCCAGAGACATTTAGCAAGGACTGGGACTCAGAAGCCCATGAATCCTCTTTCAATTTGATGCACTGTATATATTATATGAAACAAAGTATTTTCTGTCTTTTAGGAAGGACTGTAGAATGGAATATATGTGGATAGAAGGAGGAAATAGCCAAGAGCTCAACATTATACTATTTAGGTAGTCAGCCCTAGAGTCCTAAGAGGGAACTAGAGTAAATGATGCTTTGCAAGAAGTCACTAAAAGTCTTTGGAAGAAAAATACTTATGGTATTCACAGGTGATAGTGACTTGGGAGATAGATATTTAAAAGT
This sequence comes from Callithrix jacchus, assembly GCF_049354715.1. Taxonomy (NCBI): domain Eukaryota; kingdom Metazoa; phylum Chordata; class Mammalia; order Primates; family Cebidae; genus Callithrix; species Callithrix jacchus. Next base: position 116,619,880 of record NC_133509.1, read on the forward strand.
TATAAGGATGAGGGTTTCAGAATTTATTAAGTGGACTAGAACACAGAAACAGGACGCATCTTCAATATTAGTGCCAAGAGAAAGCTGGAAAGCATCCATTACAACAAAGTTTGTGCATTTTCATGATGCAGTTGCTGCCAGAACACAGGTGTCATGAAAAACATGCCTGAAAGCCAAAACGAGAAAAGAGAAGACTCCCATCAATGCTGTTGTCATTGGACACATAGGTTCAGGCAAGTCCACCACCACTGGCCATCTGATCTACAGATGTGGTGGTATCAGCAAAAGAATCATCAAAAGATTTGAGGAGGAGGCTGCTGAGAGGGAAAAAGCTCCTTCAAATATGGTTGGGTCTTGGATAAACTAAAAGCTGAGCCTGAAATGGTGTCATTGATATCTCCCTGTGGAAATTTGAAACCAGCAAGTGCTACATGACTATCATTGATGCCCCAGGACACAGAGACTTTATAAAAAATGCGGTTACACGCACATCTTAGGCTGGGTGTGCTGTGCTGATTGCTGCTGCTGGTGTTGGTAAATTTGAAGCCGGTATCTCTAAGAATGGGCAGATCCAGGAGCATGCCCTCCTGGCTTACACACTGGGTATGAAACAACTAATCCTTGGTGTTAGCAAAATAGATTCCACTGAGCCCCTCTACAGTCAGAAGAAAAACAAGGAGATAGTTAAGGAAACCAGTACTCTCCTTAAGAAAACTGGCTACAACCTTCACACAGCAGCATTTGTGTCTATTTCCGGTTGGAATGGTGACAGCATGCTGAAGCCAAGTGCTCACAGGCCTTGGTTCAAGGGATGGAAAGTCACCCGTAAAGATGACAATCCCAGTGAAACCACGCTGCTTGAAGCTCTGAACTGCATCCTACCACCAACTTGTCCAGCTGACAGTTCCTTTCATCTGCCACTCCAGGACGTCTACAGAATTGGTGGTACTGATACACTCTCTGTGGACTGAGTGGAGACTGGGTTTCTCAAACCTGGCACGGTGGTCACCTTTGCTCCAGTCAACATTCCAACCAAAGGCAGATCTGTTGAAATACACCATGAAGCTTTGAGTGAAGCTCTTCCTGGGGACAATGTTAGCTTCAATGTCAAAGATGTTCATTGTAGCAACATTGCTGGTAACAGCAAAAATGACCCACCATCCTGTAATCCCAGCTACTCGGGAGGCTGAGGCAGGAGAATTGCCTGAACCCAGGAGGTGGAGGTTGCGGTGAGCCGAGATCGCGCCATTGCACTCCAGCCTGGATAACAAGAGCGAAACTCCATCTCAAAAAAACAAAAAGAAGCTTTTGGGCTGAGATGATGGGGTTTTCCAGATACAGAATCATGCCATTTGCAAACAAAGATTATTTGACTTCCTGTCTTCCAATTTGAATACCCTTTGTTTTTCTTGCCTGATTGCCCTGGTCGGAACTTCCAATACTATGTTGAATAAACATGGAGAGAGGGCAAAAAAAAAAAAAAAAAAAAATGACCCACCAATGGAAGAAGCTGGTTTTACTGCCCAGGTGACTGTCCTGAACCATCCAGGCCAAATCAGTGTTGGCTATGCTTCTGTAATGGATTAACACACAACTCACATTGCTTACAAGTTTGTTGAACTGAAGGAAAAGATGAATCACCATTTTGGTAAGGAGCTAGAAGATGACCCTAAATTCCTGAAGTCTGGTGATGCTGCCATTTTTGGTATAGTTCCTGGCAAGCCTATGTGTGTTGAGAGCTTCTCTCACACTACTCCTCTGGGTTGTTTTGTTGTTTGTGATATAAGATAGACATTTGCTATGGGTGTCATCAGAGCAGGGGACAAGAAGGCTGCTGGAGCTGGCAAGGTCACCAAGCCTGCCCAGGAAGCTTGGAAGGGTAAATGAATATTATCCCTAATGCCTGCCATGCCAGTCTTAACTCTTTATGCCTGAGGTTGCAGTTTTTTGAATTTTTGCACTCAGACCTTCGTGATGACCTTGAGCAGTAGGATATAACTTTCACATGCTTAGTGTTTCAATAATGGAAAACTAGGCATAAGTGGATTTTAATCAGTGGTGGAAGAACCGTCTCAGTCTCAGAATTATTTGTTTCAATTGGCCACTTAAGGTTAATAGCAAAAGGCTGGTTAATGATAACACTGCATTGTAAAAAGTTCATAAGGAATGGAGACTGTTTTGTAGATTCGTGTGTGTGTGTGTGTGTGTGTGTGTGTGTGTGGTGTGTGTGTGTACAGTTTTAAGTTATTCGTTTTTAAAATCAGTACTTTTTAATGGAAACAACTTGACCAAGAATCTGTCACAGAATTTTGAGACCCATTGAAATAAAGCCAAATGAGGAAAAAAAGTTTGGGAGATAAGGGAATATGAAGACTATTTAGAGAGCCTAAATTGCTTCTGTGGATCAATCCTGGGGTCACACAGTTGAGGACTGAATTTCTGATGGTGGTACAAGTAATGACAAGATGGTTGGGTTTTCTTAAAATATTAGGAATTCTCACCAGATATATTCCAACTTCTTTAAGTAACTTATGAATTCATTATCCATCAATTTTTCCAAGTTGTTTCTTTAAAAAATTGATAAGTTTAAAAATATTAAAGGCAATATTCATGGTATTGAGAAAGAGTCAAACAATGTAGATAGGTATTGGTGAAAAGTAAAAAATCTCCTTTTTCATCCCCCCCTTTTCCTGGGTCTACGCCATCTTTAATAGTTTTCTGTGTTGATGCCAGCATGTTTCATGAGTATGTTAGTACATTATGTATGATTTTTTCCTTTTGTCAGTTTCAGACCAATGAGTTGTTCTGCTAACCTTCTCTAACCATGACGGATGTGGGATTTTTTCATATTATAATGAAATTATTTTTCTAAACATATTCTATGTATTTCAACATATCACAATTTTTATTCTTTTTGATGCTTAAATTGAATTTGCTTCTGAGTGCTGTTGGTAGAGTTTCAATAATCTTTTATAACTTTTTTTGCGTTCTAGTACAACAGGTTTTCTAGGCTTTCTTGTATATTCTCTGCTCTCTGCCTGGAATCAACTAGTTTTTGAAGAGCCTTGTTCCTTTCTTGGGAAATAGAATTTAGAAATTGCTATTAAGGCATAGAAGGGGTCATTGATCATCATTATTTTTTATTTTTTTAATGGAAGGAGCTAAAAAAGATATATATTTTTTGAGACGGAGTTTCGCTCTTGTTACCCAGGCTGGAGTGCAATGGCGCAATCTCAGCTCACCTCAACCTCTGCCTCCTGGGTTCAGGTAATTCTCCTGCCTCAGCCTCCCCAGTAGCTGGGATTACAGGCACGTGCCACCATGCCCAGCTAACTTTTTGTATTTTTAGTAGAGATGGGGTTTCACCATATTAACCAGGATGGTCTCGATCTGTTGACCTCGTGATCCACCCGCCTCGGCCTCCCAAAATGCTGGGATTACAGGCTTGAGCCACCACGCCCGGCCAAAAAGATTTTTTTTTTAAAAAAGTAAGTACTATATTTCCAATTCAAATGTAATGTTATAGGGTTTTACCTTTTCGAATATAATATTTTATGATTTCTTTTCATTTTTGCTAAAAGTCAGTGTAGTTATATCATGTCCTAACTACATTGATGTAATTATAATGTGATTAATCCAGCTGTGTGTGTGTTGTGCATGTATGCATTTTACACACATAATACTATCACAATTATCTAAAAAATATTATTACTATCAATATGAGAGCAGAAAAATTTAAGAATTTCTTTGCAGTTTTTTATTCTTTAGCATATATCACACTAGGCATATAGGCTCAAATTATTGTGTTTCAAAGTCATTTGAATTAATTATTCTTTGCATGGTACACAGTTCTTTTGTTTCAGTTTTGCTTTTGATTTTAAGGGGCTTTCATTTTTGTTTAATTTTGTTTTAAACTTATGATAAATATTTACATGGCTTCAAAGTCAGATCTTCAAAACAAAGTATAGTCAGTATATTTTGCCCCGTCTCCTTACCCTGTTCTTTCTCTTGTATATGCTTATGAGCTGTTAGTTTATGCTTCCATTTAAAATTTATGAGCAAATATGTATCTATGTTTATATTCCTTCCCACACCCTTTCTTAGATTAAAATGTAGTATGCCCTTCACAGTATTCTGCAACTTTCATTTTTCTCTTAACATATCTGGGAGATGACTGCATAGTTGAACATAGAGATTTCTTCATTTCTTATTGCAGTTACAGGGGATGTATTTTACATTTATAAACCAGTTCCTTATAATGACAATTAAGTTGTTTCCAGCCCTTTTCTATTAAGAATAATTGTCTTGCACAAAAATTATTTAATAATTTTGCCACTGGATATTTGGGATAGATCTTTGGAAATGGAATTGGTGGTTCATAAAATATATCACTAAGAACATCTTTGTGAAGGGGAAACTGAATTTAATGTACATTTAGTGTGAGTTTAGGATGATATATTTATGTAGTTTGTCATCATTTTGTGCATGAATTACGTTAGCTGTCTCATTATTGGAATCTCTTCCAGGAATGTTCTTCCCCATCCATTGTGCCAGCTCACCTCCATCGGACACTGAGTTTTAGGATCCACGCTAGAACCCTCACTAGGCCATGGCAACAAGGATATCAATGACAAATTAGTTAATAAGTGCCAACGTTCAAAGTTTGTATAACTAGTCATTGTACAGAAATTACTAATCAGGAGTTGTGAGGTTGAAATACTTTTCTAAACTCTCCATAATGAAAATATAAATTTTGATAACCACCAGGTTAAGGGAAATAATTTTTCTATCGTTAGGAAGAACTTTTTCTCTTTTTACAAAATTATTGTCATGTAAAAAAAAAATCAAAGCATGCATAACCAAAACATATAGGAAAAATATTACATATGTGTGTCAGTCTAAATACTAGGTATTTTTCCTGGATTTGTGATGTTTGATAACTTTGCCAGCTTTTTAACATTTGTAACTTTTTTACTTCTTTTTTTCATTTTAAATAAATATTTTCACTTGTAACTTTATAGTAACAATTTTGTGATCTCTTAAAATACAGCCACCCAAACTGCATTGGTTTCAGGCCACATATAGCTGTGCTATGCCTTTACTTATTGGAGTGATAGATCCTGTGGCTTTCAATAACGGATCAGGCAATTACAGGCTGAGTTCCAGTGGGAAGTGCACTCTTCTCTTAGGAGGCTCTGCAAGTCACAGCAATGGGTTAGTAAATGTAATTTTCTTCAGGAATATCCCTTTCCTTCACAAGAGGTCACACCAGGGCATCTAGTAATAAATACTTAAGCAAAATAATGCAACCTACATAGTTGCTGTCTAGTTTGCTCTACATAGAAACTCCCTTGCCCTTTCCCAAAATAGATTCCTCTAAAGTCCCATTCAATTTTGATGTCAGCTCAAAGATTAGTATTTTGTGATCATATTTCATCAGTTCCAGATGTGATTCTTGAATGGGAAAATCATGAACAAAAATACTAAATGATAAACCAACAAAGCTACCCAAAACTAGTACCATCACAAAAATATGATAAAATATAATAAAATAATTTATTTAATTAAAACAATTTTAATTTTTGCAGATTCACAAGGTATGTGTACAGTTTTGTGTGAAGATAATTGTATAGTGATGAAGTCTGGGCTTTTAGTGCACTCATCCCTGAAGAGTGAACATTGTACCCAGTAGGTAATTTTTCAACTGTCACTCCCTTCCCACCCTGCCCTCTTGTGGAGTTCCCAGTGTCTATTAATCCTCTGTGTTTGTCCATATGTACCCACTGTTTAGCTCCCGCTTATAAGTGAAAACATATGATATTTGGTTTTCTGTTTCTGAGTCATTTCATATAGGATAATGGCCTCCAGCTTATCTATGTTGCTACAAAAGACACGATTTCATTCTTATTTTTAAATGGCTGTATAGTAATCTGTGATATATGTACCATATATTCTTTATCCAGTCCACTGTTGATAGATACTTAGGTTGCTTCCATGACTTTGCTATTGTGAATAGTGCTGTAATAAACATACAAATGCAGGTGTCCTTTTGATAGAATAATTTATATTCTTTTGGGTATATATCCAGTAGTGTGATTGCTGGGTCAAATGGTAGTTTGAGAAACCTCCATACTGCTTTCCATAGAGGTTGTAAATGTAAATTACATTCCCACCAACAGTGTGTAAGTGTTTTATTTTCTCTGCATTCTTGCCAACATCTGTTGTTTTCTCACTCAAAAAGATTATTTGCCTGTTTACCTCCACTTCTCCCAGAATATTTTGATGGAAGAGTGACAAGGTAACATCAACAAATACTCTCATTTGGAAAGAGAAAAAATTGGGTCGTACATAGCAGTCACCAGTCCCTACCAATTTTTAAATATTGCTGAAGAAACATGTTGAGGATGCTTACTGTGGAGTAGAAAACATTCCTTGTGTCTTCTCTTTCTTTTTCCTTTGATCAGTATTTCTAGTCATCAATTTATCGAACTTTTCAAAGAAGCAACTTTTGAATTTATTAATTGTTTCTACTTTTTGTCCATTTCTATTGCATTGATTTCTGTTATCTTTATTATTTATTCCCTTACTTTGCATACTTGGGATTTAATTTGCTTTTCTAGTTTCATGTAGTTACCATTTGGATCATGTTTTAGACCATGTATCTTTTCTAATATAAGGATCTCAGACTCTAGGTTTTCCTCTAAAAATTGTTTTAGCTGCATTTTTCAAATTTTGATGTATTTTTATTTTCATTTGTTTCTAAATAGATAATGTAATTTCCTTGTGATTTCTTCTTTCACTCTTGGTTTATTTAGATGTATGTGCTTAAGTTCCAAATATCTGGCAATTTCCCAGGTATCTTGTTATTGAATTTGGTTCCATTCTATTGGAGCCAGAGAACCTGCTCTGTACGATTTTAATCTTGTAATTTATTTGAGACTTGCTTTATGGCCTAATTAGAGTCTCTTATGGTGACTGTCTTATATGCATTTGAAACAAAAGTCTACATTGCTATTTTGGGGTTGTGTTTCTATAAATCACAACTATGTTAAGTTGTTTCATAGTGTTCTATATAACTGTGTGTGTGTGTGTGTGTGTTTATGTGTATGTTTGTTTGTGTGTCTGCCTGTGTATGTGTGTGTGCCTATGTATGCATGTGGTTTTGGTTTTTTTTTCTTCTTGTTTTATCAATCTCAGAGAGCAGAGCATTGTCCAGTATAATTATTTGTCTCTATCTCTTTTCAATTCTATAAAGATTTTTTCCACATATTTAAAAACTCTGTTATTTGGTGAATATGCACTTAGGATTCTTATGTTTTCTTTCCATCATCATGAAATGTTCTTCTTTAAACCTAATGTATTGTTTGTTCTAGTCTGTTTTTTCTGATATTAATATGACCACACCAGCTTTTATTGAGTACTTACATGGTATATCTTTTTATATGTTTACCTTCAAACTATCTATGTCTGTGTATTTAAAGTGAATTTCTTATAAAGAGTAAGATTGGATCTTGGTTTTCTTAGACTTTTTATCAATATGGTCTGGCTTAAATCTAACATCTTGCTATTTGTATTCTATTTGTCCCATTGTTCTCTGTTTCCTTTGACCTCTTTTCTGGTTGTGGGAGCTCAGAAAACAATAGCCCCAAATGAAGCCCTAAGAAGCAGCTTCAGAAGTGAAAGTTTTTCTCTGACCTCCCCTTACTCTGGCCTCTCATTCTCCTCAAAGGCTAACACCATAGAAACTAGGATCCCTCTTCCCCAAGGCAGGTCGTAGAAACCAAACCCTTTTTTCCAAAGACAGCTGTCCAACCCAAAAACACTATCCTATAACTTTCTCGCTGCCTGTCTATGTAAAAACTGGCCATAGGGAATCCTTCCCAAATCATTTTATGAGACCAACATCATTCTGATACCAAAACCTGGCAGAGACCCAACGAGAAAAGAAAACTGCAGGCCAATATCCATTATGAACATAGATGCAAAAATCTTCAATAAAATATTGGCAAGCCGATTGCAACAGCAAATCAAAAAACTTATTCATCATGATCAAGTAGGATTCATCCTGGGGATGCAAGGCTGGTTCAACATACACAAGTCTATCAATGTAATTCACCACATAAACAGAACCAAAAACAAAAACCACATGATTATCTCAATTGATGCAGAGAAGGCATTTGACAAAATTCAACAGCCCTTTATGCTAAAAACCCTCAATAAACTCGGTATCGATGGAACGTATCTCAAAGTAATAAAAGCTATTTATGACAAACCAACAGCCAATATCATACTGAATGGGCAAAAACTGGAAGCATTCCCTTTGAAATCCGGCACTAGACAAGGATGCCCTCTTTCACCACTCCTATTCAATATAGTACTGGAAGTTCTAGCCAGAGCAATCAGGCAAGAAAAAGAAATAAAGGGTATTCAAATAGGAAAGGTGGAAGCCAAATTGTCTCTATTTGCAGACGACATGATAGTATACCTAGAAGACCCCATTGCCTCAGCCCAAAAACTCCTGAAACTGATAAGCAACTTCAGCAAAGTCTCAGGATATAAAATCAATGTGCAAAAATCACAAGCATTCGTCTACACCAATAACAGACTTAAAGAAAGCCAAATCAAGAACGAACTGCCATTCACAATTGCTACAAAAAGAATAAAATACCTTGGAATACAACTCACAAGGAACGTAAGAGACCTCTTCAAGGAGAACTACAAACCACTGCTCAACGAAATCAGAGAGGACACAAACAGATGGAGAAACATTCCATGTTCATGGTTAGGAAGAATTAATATCGTGAAAATGGCTATACTGCCCCAAGTAATTTACAGAATCAATGCTATCCCCATCAAGCTACCATTGACTTTCTTCACAGAACTGGAAAAAACCACCATGAACTTCATATGGAACCAAAAGAGAGCCCGCATAGCCAAGTCAATTCTAAGCAAAAAGAACACAGCGGGGGACATCACACTACTGGATTTCAAACTATACTACAAGGCTACAGTAATCAAAACAGCATGGTACTGGTATCAAAACAGAGATATAGACCAATGGAACAAAACAGAGGCACCGGAGGCAACACAACATACATACAACTATATAATCTTTGATAAACCTGACAAAAACAAGCAATGGGGAAAGGATTCCCTGTTTAACAAATGGTGTTGGGAAAACTGGCTAGCCATGTGCAGAAAGCGGAAACTGGACCCCTTCCTGACACCTTACACTAAAATTAACTCCAGATGGATTAAAGACTTAAACATAAGACCTGGCACCATAAAAACCCTAGAAGGAAATCTAGGCAAAACTATCCAGGACATAGGAGTAGGCAAGGACTTCATGAACAAAACACCAAAAGCAGTGGCAACAAAAGCCAAAATAGACAAATGGGACCTAATGAAACTCCACAGCTTCTGCACGGCAAAAGAAACAGTCACTAGAGTGGATCGGCAACCAACGGAATGGGAAAAAATTTTCGCAGTCTACCCATCTGACAAAGGGCTGATATCCAGAATTTACAAAGAACTCAAACAGATTTACAGGAAAAAAACAAGCCCATTCAAAAGTGGGCAAAGGATATGAACAGACACTTTACGAAAGAAGACATATATGAGGCCAACAATCATATGAAAAAATGCTCATTGTCACTGGTCATCAGAGAGATGCAAATCAAAACCACATTGAGATACCATCTCACACCAGTTAGAATGGCAATCATTAAAAAATCTGGAGACAACAGATGCTGGAGAGGTTGTGGAGAAAAAGGAACACTTTTACACTGTTGGTGGGAGTGTAAATTAGTTCAACCATTGTGGAAGACAGTGTGGTGATTCCTCAAGGCCTTAGAAATAGAAATTCCATTTGACCCAGCAATCCCATTACTGGGTATATATCCAAAAGACTATAAATCGTTCTACTATAAGGACACATGTACACGAATGTTCATTGCAGCACTGTTTACAATAGCAAAGACTTGGAATCAACCCAAATGCCCATTGATAATAGACTGGATTGGAAAAATGTGGCACATATACACCATGGAATATTATGCAGCAATCAGAAATGATGAGTTTGTGTCGTTTGTAGGGACATGGATGAATCTGGAGAACGTCATCCTCAGCAAACTGACACAAGAACAGAAAATGAAACACAGCATAATCTCACTCATAGGTGGGTGATGAAAAAAGAGAACACATGGCCACAGAAAGGGGAGTACTAAACAATGGGGTCTATTGGGGGGAAAAGGGGAGGGCCAGTGGGAGGGGGAGGTGGGGAGGGATAGCCTGGGGAGAAATGCCAAATGTGGGTGAAGGGGAGAAGAAAAGCAAAGCACACTGCCATGTGTGTACCTTCGCAACTGTCTTGCATGTTCTGCTCATGTACCCCCAAACCTAAAATCCAATAAAAAATTAAAAAGAAAAAAAAAAAAAAGAAACTGGCCATAAAGGAATTATCTGACCTACCTCGTTTGAGTGTAGGTCATAAGCGCCCCCATTCCAGAGAGGGTCCTACCACATGCCCAGAAGGAAGGCATACTGCACAGAGAGGCCAAGAAGAATCTGAACAGACAGGCCTTGCTGGGTTTCCCCACTCAGCTTATCAGCACTAAGACATACCCTTTCTGTCCACTTATATTTCTCCATGGCTGTCCATACTTTGTTGAACATAAGCATGAAAATGGACACTTATTTCCCCTGTATCTTTCTGCCTTCATTCTGAAAGCTACCATGTCATGTAAAACTATAATAAAAATTTTGTATGCCTTTTCTCCTATTAATCTGCCTGTTTTCAGGAATTTTCAATGAACCTCTAGAGAATTATGGGTAAGTTTCCCCTTGACCACTATATGTCTTTGGTGGATTAGCTGTTTATTTTTTGTGATTCTATTTTGTTTCTACTATTGGCTTTTTTTTTTTTAAAAAATTATACTTTGGGCTTTAGGGTACATGTGCACATCCTGCATCCTGCAGGATTGTTGCATAGGTACATGCATGCCATGGTGGTTTGCTGTCTCCATCCACCCCCCCGCACCACCTGTCACCTACATTAGGCATTTCTCCTGGTGTTATTCCTCCTCACCTCCCCTCCCTCCCTGCTGTACCCTCTCCTCCTCTTCTCTCCACCTCCCTACCTAGCCCAGTGATCCACTATTGGCTTTTTATTTTTATTTTTTATTCCCCACTCCCCACCATTATTGGCTTTTTAGGCATACCTTTTTATTTTAGTTTTATTAATTGCTCTAGGCTTTACAATACATGTCTTTGACTTATTACAGTCTACCCTCAAACAATATTATGCCACTTCATTCTATTTTTTCCCTTTTGTCCTTTGTCCTATTGTTATTATATGTTTTACTTCTACATATAAGTCCCATAATTTACTGTCACTACATTTGCTTTAAATACCTATCTTTTAAAGAGTTTAAAAATGAAGGAAAAAAGGGCCTTTAAAAATATTATCTATGGGTTTTTTGTTTGTTTGTCATTCTAGTTATACCATCTATATATTTTTGATTGGTTTGTTTTGGAAAGATTCAAAAGCATAGGCACACTCCCATATTGCCCTCTCTCCCTAAGTCATTTTTAATGTTATTTACATATGTAGCCTATGCAACCTCTTAGGGGCAATGAGTTATATGACATATATAAAGTAATATTTAAAGTAATATTTCCTCCCAAATTCTAATATTAAAAAATATGTCTGTGTGATCTGAGATAAATGAGTGCTCTAAAGTTAGATACCAATTTTTAACATGAGAATTTGAAAGACAGCCTTCATTGCCAAAGCTCTTAAAGAAATACCACAAATATCGCTTAATATTCAGGCTTTATGATACAGAGACATTTGGAAGTGTTGACTAACTAAATAGTCATTTATTTACTATAATACACCAATTCCTCACTTATCCAGAGGTAATTACTCTGACAACCTCATCTGTTTGGAACACTACAGAAGATAATAAAGTATAACAAATTGCTTCCAAACAGTTGAACTAGATGCATCAAGGTTATTAAAAATAAATTTCATGCATTTTTACTAAAAGAAGAACCTCTGACTCAGAACCTGCTTGCTTCCATTAAAAATATAATTTCAACCAGCTTGGATGATTGGTTTCTTTGCCTTCAGCAGAAGGAAAAAAGACAGAATTAGGGGTGATGGTGGAAGAAATGTAAAAGCAACACACATATTATGTAGAATAAGAAATAATAATCAACATTTATATATTCTTTTATATTGCTATCTCCTTTAGGGCAGTTAGCAGTGTCCTATTTATCTTTGTGTTTTCTGTGCAATCTCTGATACACTATATTCAATAAATGCTGCCCAAACAAACAGGCAAATGAGAGTAAGAAGCTGGGAAGACAGAACCACATGTTGACAGAGAATTTTGAAAAGGATAGCAGCTAGAGGCTGCTTTGTGCAGACGCAGAGAGTTCTTCATATTATACTCCGCTGTGCATTGAGAACATTTCTACTTAGGGAAAATAGGAGCCAGCGTGGAGCAATATCTCATGTTGGTATCAGTGACATGTCATTCAGGAAAGGTTACATTTTAAAACCCAAGTGAGTACTTATTACCTTAAAAAATGATTTCCATTAACACTACCCCACCCCTGTCTCTATCCCTCTCTCCTAATCTCTAATTCTAGCTCTGGGTCTCTATTAAAAGTTTCACCTTTTCACATTCAGAAAATTCATTTATGCAACAAATAGCTCATCACCCCATGATGTGGCTAAAATGATCCTTTTATGTACACAAAGGAGATCCATTAGAATTTCTTGGTTCAATCAATTTATGGAGGACAAAAAGTTTATACATACCCATGCCTTAAATCTGAAAAATGCTATTCACCTCTAGTAAATGTGTAAACTCTGTATAGGTAGACATATCTGCTCTCGTTCTGATAATTTGTTTATTCAATTTGCCCTTGATGTGTCATTCCCATCAAGACTTTATGACTTAGAAGTGCTAATAATGGTAGTAATAGCAGCTGGCAGACCCTGAGTAGGGATGTCTGTATTTGCATGTCGGTATACCAGGAACTCTGCAAAGAGCTGTCACCGATTAACTTATTTAATTGTTACAACACTTTATGCAGTAGGAACCGTTGTCACTCAATCTTACACATGGGGAACTCAGGCTTGGAGAGGTGCACTTATCAGCCCAGCAAATGGCAGAGCTGAGATTTGAGTCTCAGTGATCTGACTCCAAAACCTGTGCTCTTAACATTTGTGCTGTATTCTTCCTCTGTCTACCCATCATCTCTGGGAACAAAGTAGTCAACAATAGCACAGTATCTATTTTTATCACACAATAAAATATTGCTCTACTTTGCTGTCATTAGGTCATGATGATGGCAGGGATCAATTAAATAAAGTAACCCTTAGCTGGAGGGGAGAGTAGGAAAATACATATATCTCTAGGCATTGCTTATCAATTTAATAATGGTTTTATTACTCTCTTACCCCCTCAATCTTGAATTTGATTGATATGTATAGCTAAATCAGGCAAGTCATGAAACATTACCTTCCATCTCATCCCACCCCAGTTTGCTGGCGGTACCGAATTATTTGAATAATTTCATTATTTCCCTATTTTGCTCCTCTTTGGAGCTTCTTGGTCATAGTTTTTCTTTTCTCAACCTAGTTGAGTTTTGTTCATATCAAAATATCTTTCTCTAGATCTAGATCATATTCTGACAATACAATTTTGAACCTCTTTTCATTCACAGAACCTAAAGAATAAAACCCAGCCATGCTGATTGGAATGGGTTTGTGTAAGTGCCATCTACTGAGAGGAAGATACCCAGTTTAACTATCTTGACATTCAGATATGGAAGAAAATACACCGCTGATTTCTTTTCCTAAAGAATGCAAACCAATATGTACACTTGCCAGAAGTTGAGGGACCTAGGGATGCTTTGTATATGACTTTAATAAAAAACATGTTTGTCTTTTAAAATCTTCCATGAGTGAAGCGGGAGTCAGGGAGTTGAGGAAGAGCAAAAGATGACTGCACTGGGGAATAATGAAAAAGAGGGGAGCAAGAGTGAGAGGAGCCGATAAGATAAAATGTGTTTAGGCTATCTATCAGATGTCAGAAGCCATACCCTGCTGTTCTGAAATTGCCTTTTCATGTTGCATTTCGTGAAGGTGAGCTCAGAGTGCAACCTTTAGTGTTCTTTTGGGAAAGAGAAAAACAAGAGTAAATACAGTAGTAAGTGCATGCCCATGATTTTTTTCCTGTTCACAGCTTATCAAGATTATTGACATAGACTTTGTAGACAAAAATGAGAGCAGCTGTTTATTTATTTTTTTATTGTATTGGTTCTCTCTGCTCTTTTCCTTCTATTGCTTCTTGCTAGCCTGGTCCTCTCTACTTGAGGCTACACATTTTGAATATCATTAAGGATGTTGCTATCTGATCTCCAACCCTTGCCCTGACCTTAATAGTTACATTGGAGACATTATTTTCTTGCCTTCTTTCTTTTGCGGAAGTAATCTCAGTCATTCCTGGAGCTTATTAATTCCCCCCCTCATGTTTGACAAGGAGATTTTACAGGGCAATCATGACTGAGACTGAGGGATGGAATATAAAATTAGAACTCCATTTTTTGAGCAGTTATTCAGAGAGTGAGCAATCCCAAGTTGTTCCCTGACTGAAATCTTCACATCTGATTGCTTTTCCTACGCAGTCCCACTGCCTAATGCTTCTGGGTGCCTCAAACCGCTTGGTAATGGTGGCACCTGGGTTGCGGTAAAGGTCGCGGTCCTGTTTTGATGGTTTGTTTTATGTTTTTTCTCAGACTCAGATAGCCTGCATACAGGTGCTGTCTAAGGGAGCTAAATGCTGCTGTATTCTATCTAGAAACATCTGAGATCTAAATGCCTGTGAACTCAGCTCTTAACTTTCCCACCTCCTTATGCTTTCACGTGGTCTTAGCTCTACTCAAAAGGGCCCTTAAAATCTGAGATCCCCTCTGCTTATTGATCTGCAGAGACAGTGACCTTGATAGAAAACTATGGACCTCTTGGAAGCAGTGTAGGAACTCAGAAGAAATTGCAGGTGCTGTGTTCTCATTTTATTTGCGATCAGGCTGGCAGGCAGATCTATTCATTCCCCTGCCTGTGACTTGACATCAAATTCTCCACCAGGAGGACCTCAACTCCCAGTGGAAAGAGGGGATAAGTGATGAACGACTCTTTTACTGCTTGTCAGAATGTGCCTGATACAGGATTTCCCCCTCATTTCCTAAAATCCTTCTGCATTTTTTAGTCCACTTCTCTCAGCAAAACCCGGCAAAGGGAAAGATGATTATGTCTCAGAAGAGGCATGAAATGGGCTGAAGCTAAAAAGAGGAAAAGTTTAGGGTGGACATTTTGAAAGATGAAGAGTAAGAGTGATTAGACACTGGAATAGAAGTCCCATCACTGCAGAGAGCCAAGGAAAGGTGAGTTAAGATGTGAACATTAATGAGGTAGAGCAAAGCCCTAGAGATAAAGGAGGCTTGACTAAAGGGAAGAGGGCTAGAGAGAGTCTTAACAGCCAGCTCACAATATATTCCTTCCATCCTGCATCCTGTTATGATTTTCGCAGGACAATTTTTTAGGGTATCTAGATTGCAATCCCAGGGAACTAGAATATTTGTTTGTCTTATAAAGATGATTATTTATTCAACAAATATGCTTTTAGCTCCCACTACATGTCAGGCACTGAGACTCCAAGAATATAACTATGTAAAGACAGAAATGATACTATCAATGGGGGAAGAGAGATCCAGCAATCAGGGTTGTGGCCTGGTGGCTCACTCTGGAATAGAGATGAGAAAGATTGTCTCATGAATGACCCCAGAAATCTGTAGTGCCTGGAAGAGTTTTTTTTCCTCCCCAGTGGAAGGCACAGCACACAATCACAACTGTTTCTGGAGTTAGAATCCCCATACCGTTTTGCCCAAGATTGCCAGGTGCCAGCAGCTGGCACTCTCAGATAACTCTCTGCAGACCTGGTACTCCTCCCAGACTGCCTGGGACTTGTGTCCTGTGTTCTCCTCCTGATAAGGTGGTTCTCAGGCTTGCAGTATGAGATGGCAAATAGCAGAAGGGCAGTGTCCCTTTCCAAATAGACACCTTTGGAGTCTACAAATATCCTCTTCTGCATGCATTCTAAGGGATGATGAGATAATGGACCTTTTCTAGATGAGCCTCAGCTTGCAAGTTTCCCTAATGAAGCCCATCCCTTAACTCTCCCTACATGAGTTACCATTTGCCTTCTTTCTCCTTTGCCAGAGCTCCACAACCACTTAGTCAAATTCGGCCAGCAGAGACATTTATCAATGAATGTGTGGTTAGCTAGTGAATGCTAGAAGAAAGTGAACTGAATGCCTTTACATGGGGGTAACATACTGCTATGGTCTCAGACCCTGACAGGCTCACTCATTTGTGTCACTGCCTGGCCCTTAGTTGCACTTGAATTTGCCTTACCTGTGAATGCAGGTGTGATGTGCTACAGTGGGACGTATGGGGACCACAGGAGCATGTGAGAAAGGGACCTACCTATGGGACTCCAGAGGAAATGGCATTGAAACTAAGACATGAAGGACGAGAGGGAGTTAACTAGGGGAAGAGTTGGAGATGAGAGTGGGGCTGGTGACAAAAGTGTTTTGGGAGAAGGGGCCAGGTGGGAAGTCCTAAAAAGAGATGACGGGTGTCTGCTAGGAGTAGAGAGTCCAGCATGACTGGAGTGATGAGCCCTAAGGACCTACAACAGTTGGAAGAGTTTTTCTTGGGTTGGTGATAAATTACTCCAAAGTCCTTTTGTACTCTCTTTCCTGCTTCCCGCTGTGACCAACATTTGGGGGATTTCAGAAAGAGTTAGAGGAAGGATCTGTGAATAGCCTGGGAATAGGATACAATTCATGGAGATAAAACTTTTACTTCTTCAATTTTCCTTTTTAAAAATCGAATCTCCTTTCCACAATAGAGATCCATTTAATAACTGCTAAATAACTTGAAACAAATCTGTGAGCTGGTGTTACTTCCTTTTCATTTTCTTTATGTATTTTTCTCTTTTCTCTTATCCCTCCTTGCCTTCTTTCTTTCTTTTTTTTTTTCTTAAGAAGGACTTAGATACAACAATTAACTAAATAGTTCATTGCACTTAATGTTGCCTTCAGTGGTTTGGGAATCTGAGGAAGTGACTAAGTCCCTAGGGAAACCCTAATACTGATCATTGGAAAATAAGACCTGTATGAAAACAAACAAACAAGCTCACAAAAAGAACCAGAATGAAAAACAAAAGGCTTAACTTTTCCGTTGAAAACAAGAGAAGAAATTTCCTGCCCCTTCCTTTTGTAAGAACATTTACCTTAAAAAACTGGTAAAGGTAAGCACTTTCTCTATCTTTTTGAAGTACATCTTTCAGAAACTAAAGAAGTCTTTTGTCAGCTTTGGGACCCAGGAATGTTTTTCTCAAGGATCTGCGAGGTATCTCTTTGAAATGTAAACATTTCCCAGTTTCTCTGGGGTTATTGGAGCCTAATTTCAATGTTGCCTTGCTCCAGATGGTAAAACTACTTGTCTTAAAGAACTCCTTATTTCCAACTTTCGGTTGAAATCAATTAGCTAACAGAGTCTAGCACCCCAATTACCAAGAAGTTTACCCCAATTACCAACTACAGTTAGGATGGACTATGTGTGGCACCAGTGGTGCTGTGCAGTCCTCTTCCTTGAAGACTATTGTTCATCTTGCAAACATGCATGTAATGAGTTCTGTTGGATTTCTGTCTTTGCAATTTCTTTGTGGATTGCCTGTGACATGCATCACATTCTGGTTTAATGCCTGTTCCATAAAAAAACTGTTTTCTTTCTCTACTACCTTTGTGGAGATAATTTCTGGATTGGGACAAGATTTTGTTTATTGTGTTTCCCCCAACAGACCTTACAGAGAGTAACATTTTGTTTATCCTTTCCCAGAGTCTTTTAGGAGAACCCCGTACTATGAGAAAGAGGAACTGTCACCCTCTGCTTCTCAGTTGCTAAGCCTGGTATAAGTTCTATTTGGCAGATGGAATGCCACCCCTTTTAAATTTTCCCAGGTGGACCAAGCACTGTTTGCTTTCAGAAGTTCTCAGTGAGGCTTTCATTTTAAATTCATAAAAGTTATCATCCAACTCCCAACAATTGTTTAATAAAAAGCAATTAGCCAGCCAAAAATATAATGGCTTTTATGTCAAAATATGCTGGAGACATCTGCTAAGCGGGCCACTGGCAGCCTCCGGGCCATATGCTGTGAGTCCCAGGCATATGTACAGCCAGGCACAACAGCACAGAGCATATTGGGAGTAATAAACCCAGCCCCCAACTCTCTTCCCTCTCCCCCAACTCAATCTCTCCACTCCAGAGAAACTGACAGCAGGAAATTCTCTGGAGTAAATTGCCTAAGTCAAGATTCACGAAACTCATTTATTAGGCAAGTATCTAATCTGGCAATAGATGCAGAAAGCCCTAGTTCCCTATCCTGGTTTGGATAAAATCCACACAAACCTTATTGCATTGCAGAAAAATGATTAAGAAAAAGGCTCCACAAAACAACAAACTCAACAGAGTTCATCAAGAAAATTGAGCTCAGATTATAGACTTAAAAAAAATCTGTTTGCTTCTTCTAACTTAATATTTGCATGAAGAAACTTTCTAGAGTTTTCTATTTCTTGCAAAGATAGTTTTATTCTCCCCAGCATTCTTGAAGGTAGTCCTTCCTCCTCCTGCCTTGCTCCTAATGAGACACTCCAGTGATTGATATCTTGGTGATGGCCCCATATGTCTTCTGTTGTTATTAGAAGCACAAATCCAGATATGTGTTTATTTTAATCATAGGAGGTGGAGAAAAAGGAAACTCTCCTAATTTTTTTTTGTTTTGCCAGAAAGGCCTATTTTCATCAGAAGCATGTTTATTTTGAGAACAAAGCACAGGCAAATCACCTTTTGTTTATAGAGAGATTTTCCATCCCAAAGGATCCTAGGGTTTGTAAACATTTTGAGGCTGTTTTTAGAGCATTCAGGTTGACTGTGTCCTTAAGGATAGGTCCTGGAGGCTGCTCTATAATTATACTTCCTGGCCATTTTGGAGTGCCAGCAAAACTGTATTCTATAGCTAAGAAAATATGTCATGTTTTTGAGGATAGTATGTTTTTTCCTCCAAACAGCATTTAAGAGCATAGTGTGGGCAATAGCGTTCCGGAATAGCCCTTGGAAAGGAGTCAGCTCATACCTAGGAATCCCCAGACTCCAAATTTCAATTCATTCCCCAGTCCTCTCTTTCCCTAAGAAAGTTTTCAGCAAAGTTGCAGTGATGGCGTGTGTTGGGGTCCCCTAAGAGCACTCTTGGTTTCCATAACTTGCTAGGAGGACTCACAGGACTCAGCATGGGGATTATGTCAATCATGGAGATCTATTATAGTGAAAACATACAAAGCAAAGTCAGCAAAGAGGAAAAGGCACAGGGAGTGAAGTCTGAAGAAAAGCAGGCGTAAGCCTCTCCCAGTCACATAGCTTGTGCTTCATCCCCCCAGCAGAGTTGTGATAACACATGTGAAGTAATAGTCTAATGGTGAAGCTTATTAGAGACTCAGTGCTCAAGATTTTTTATGGAAGATTGATCACGCAGGCACCCTCTCTGCCTAGAATGAAAGGAAAATATCTTGGGCCCCTTCAAGTCAGGGCAAAATCTGCCTCCTGTTCTGTTAAAAGTCATCCCTCTGCTCCCAGAGATACATGCATACCTGATTGCCTCCTTTGGAAAGATTTACCAGAAACTCAAAAGAATGTAACCATTTTTTTTTTGAGATCAATTTGCTCTTTTGCCCAGGCTGGAGTGAAGTGGTGTGATCTCGGCTCACTGCAACCTCTGCCCACTGGGTTCCAGTGATTTTACTGTCTCAGCCTCCTGAGTAGCTGAGATTACAGGCACCTGCTACCATGCCCAGCTAATTTTTGTATTTTTAGTAGAGACAGGATTTCACCATGTTGGCCAGGCTGATCTTGAACTTCTGACTTCAGGTCATCCACTCGCCTCAGCCTCCCAAAGTGCTAGGATTACAGGTATGAGCCACTGCAACTGGCCAAGAATGCAACCATTTGTCCCTTACCTACCTGTGACCTAGAAAACCCCCATGGGGTGGGGTGGGGTGGGTAAGGGTGAGAGTTGCTTTGAGATTTCCGCATCTTTCTAGACAGAACTAATGCACTTATTACATATATTGATTGATGGCTCATGTCTCCCTAAAATGTATAAAACCAATCTGTGTTTGACCACCTTGGGGACATGTCGTCAGGACTTCCTGAGACTATATCATGGGTGTGTCCTCAATCTTGGCAAAATAAGCTTTCTAAATTAACTTGAGACCTGTCTCAGATTTTCTGTGTTCACACTAGCATGTACTGGAATGCCAGTCTCCAGAAGAAACACAGGTATTCAGTACAGACCTTACAGAATGCACGAGTAGTTTAGGCACATTGAATCATTCTTGCCAGTTCTGGGAATAGTGGTAACCCTCCCCAGATACAAGCTCCAGATGTTAGACAAGAGCCAATCTTGCAAAAAATCTTTTCTCACGATAGCAGTTGCTACACATACAGTTGGCTACGTTAACTCTTCTGTACAAGTGGCATTACAGACTGATCATTCTTGACTTTTTACATCCCTACTTCATTCTCCTGCAAAGAAGGACAAGGCACTTTATTGGTGCTCCTAGGAAGGTAGTGGAAATGGAGTAGACAGGTTGATGAAAAGTAAAAGGCATGGCCTGGGTCCTTGGTGTAGGTCCAGTATAGTGAGGACTCTAAGAGGGGCAGTATGGTGAAGCTTACAAAGCAGTAATTTTAGAATTAGGCAAGCCTGGGTTTAAATCCTGCTCCAAATTTCTGTAGGACTTTAAACATTTCAACCTTTCCACATTTGTGTTCTTGTGGACAGTCTACCAAATGTTTAATGCTCTGGACAAGCAAGAGTTAGATAAATTTGATAGGAAGTAAGAGAATCTTCAATTTAGGAGAAATATCGTATTGTAGACTTATGGACATATAAATTAGTAGGTGAGTCAAAAATAAAATGAGGGTTTCTGCATGTGGAATCCAGTGGGGGTTGGATTCCCATTCCATCTTTAAATGAATATGTCTACACACTTGATATATGTATTAAAGAATACTAAGTGGACTGCAAGATGTCAGTGGTGTAGTCTGTGTCCTTAAGATGCATATAGTTTAGCACAGGATCTGATGAGAGACAGAGATTCTGAATGAGGTAGTGAATGGAGCCACAAAATCCCAGACACTTACTTGAGAATCACAAAGGATAGAGCAAAGTGAGCGATAGAAACAATATTTTTCATGCACACCATTTTCTTGTAACTCACCATTAATGTGTGACCTATGAATTTAACTTTTCTTGTAAGACTTGTTTTTTAAAAAAATTTTGGTTGTATTTTCAGATTACATCATTCCCTCAGTCAACACACTAAGCAAACTAGTATTCCTGGGGAAAGAGAATCTTGATTTACTTGTTCTGAAGTGTTCAGCCAAATAGTATTGAGTTTGATTTCCCTGTCATGCCTTATTATAATATCACTTAGATTTTTTTCTTGGATTATAAATAATTGTTTGTATTGTGTCTTACAATAATTGCAGGAGACTAACTAGTATAGACACCTGATTTTCTCACCAATTTACCTTTCTTAGTCCACAGCCTATTTTTTTTAATGCTAAATAAAAAACAGAAAGGAAAACTTCTGAAAGAAGATTTCATTATCTTATGATTAACATGAGAAAGAATACCAGAGTACTGTTAATTCCTTTTTTTTCTGGTTAAAAATGTGGTCACGAATCTTTTATTCTAGAACATTCTGCAATGTTTCTTCTCCGTTTCTGTCACACTAACATGTTGAACTCACTTTTGCCACCTAATGGGTGTGTACATCAGTGTTGTTCTAAGGAAAAAAAAATGTGCTGGTGTGTGATCCCATGCAGACCATCACACACACACACACACACACACACACACACACACACCATAGAGATTTCTTTGAAATGAGAAAAAAGAATGTATCCAGCACATAGTAGGTACTAACCAAGTGCCAACTCCTTTCACTTTGCCTGGCTGCCAAAAGTAATTTTCCCTCTCAATATTTAAATTGACCTTTTCTTCCCCCTGCCCCCACAACATTAGTAAGGAAAACAGAAGGATTTTTCTTTTTTAAAGGCTCATCCTATAAACCGTGTGATGTTTAGCTTCTGCAGAGGTGTGAAGAAGTCCTGCTGTTAAAAGTGAAGTAAGACTTTTTTCTTGGGTGGAAGCCCAGAAAGTGTTAGATAAGCCAAGGTGGAGACTATTCCTGATAAAGGATAGTGTGGATGCGTGTGTGTGTGTGTGTGTGTGTGTGTGTGTGTGTATGTGTGTGTGTGTATGTGTGTGTGCATTTATGGGTGTGAATGTGCCTGTCAAGGCTTTTGGAACCATTTTGACAAGGAGAAGTAAGGACTAACAGAGAGGAATTAATCTAAAGTGTTAGTTTGCAAAATGGTTTGACTCACCCCATAAGACTCAACATGTGATTTCCCTGCTTAGCATTCTATACAGGCTGGAGTGAAACATCTTTAAATTACCTATCTTAGAAATGCACAATCAAATTAAAATAACATTTTTGGAGTTGAGCAGACCATGGTAGTTTCTCTGGCCAAACTAGAGACCAAGACTTATTACTCAAGTCTTGTAGAATTTTAAGGACTTTCGATAAGGATAGCAACTCTTATCTACGGAAGTTTAGTGTAATCAGGAGCACCCATAAAGAAACAGATTTGTGGTTAGACAGGTTCCCTATTTTAAAAATGCTTCTCAATTTTCTGTAAGTTACATACACAGCTTTAAAAATGAATATAATAAAATACTTCAACAGCAAATGTTTAATATGTAAATTCCCTTGCTCATCATAGATTGTTGAAGGTAGTGAGATGCGTAAAGGTAGAGACCTGAAGATGACTATAGACAGAAGTAGATATTTTTGTTTCTTTTTGAGCACCTTCTATAAAAAACCTATTTCAAATAGAAGAGCCACATACTAGACTCTTCTGATAGGGACATAAATGAGTAGGCTTCTCTTTCCTAATGAGGAAAAGTAGGGGTTTGGTTTTGAAAAGTTGCTGTCAATGCTAGGTCAAGCCTGCACACCTCACAGCTAAGGCCAGGCAGAGAGGGTGGCAGTGGTTACAGCCATGGCATGACCTCCAGTTGGCTTGTTATATGATCCTCACCAGCTTCCCTGGGAAGAGGAAAAACATTTTTTTCTCTAATGGCTCAGATTGTCTTCACTACTTACCAGCAGGAGTTTGTGACAACTTTGTTCTCACGGGTTTTAAGGGTTTAAAGAGAAACAAAACATCACACATTTCTAATGGGCAGGAAGAAGCCAAAATCTACCTCATTAGTGAATGGAAAACAGTGTCCCCTTTGGGCCAGATCAAGAGGTCAATGGGTATATGACTGAAAGACCCTATTTATTAAGCAAATACCCATTATATGGGTCAAGTCCAAGGCCAGCATGATGGGTAAGCAACTCCCCATATGGTTTCATTTCAGGGACTGAAATACCACTCCCTTGATCCTCCACATGCCAAATACAGCTCCTATGTGCCCACTGATGCCTGAAATGTCTTTTATAGGAAAAATATCTTTCACTTAGCAGTCAGTAACAAGCTTCATAATGAAAGCAGCTTAGGTGTGACTTAAGAACACACTGAGGTGTGAGTGACTAGAGCCCAGACTCTCGTGAGAGTAAGTTTAACGATTGAGGGAAGAAAGAGCCTCTGGCTTGGATGGAAAGAAAAAAAAAAGAAACAGGGAGAAGCGACAGAAAAAGAAGAATGGGGCGCAGACAAGCCAACTGTGTTCATTTGCTGTTGCTTACTTTCAAAGTGAGACGAAGAGCACTTATCATAACGTCTAGTTCATGGCAAGCTCTCAATAAAAGTTAATCATTCTTATTTATAGTTTTGACAGTTTTGAGTCATGTCAGGTTGGAGATAAACCTACAGATTCTCTACTCTGAAGTTATAGTGCTTATGAATAAAATTTAGGGCCTTGAAAATAATTCGCTTTTCATCTTCTCTATCCTCTTCCCATCCAAATAGTTTCTCTTTGCATTATTCTTTAATCCTCTGCATACGGAGGAAGCTAAAGGAATCTTCACAGACTTTGTATCAAGAAGAGGAAAGATGCAATTAGAGCATACCTAAACCAACTTTTGGTGTTCAGCCATATACCACATGTCTCTGTCACATTTGTATAGCTAATTTTCCCCAGTACCATTGGAGAATCTTTGATTAATGTCTTTCTAGTTGTGGGGCCCAGTACCTAAAATCACCCATCCAAAAGGCTCACCTCCAGGCACATCATCACCTCCATGCAGCCTTCCCTGATGACTCAGCTCACAGTGAGTTCTTTATCTGAACTTCTCAAGTAGAACCAATTGCCATTACCTCTCACTGGGCATTCATATATATTCTAGTGTTATCATTAACATACACATGGTTATTCAGCATTTAATATATGTATCTGTTTTTTTTCTCTCTCTAGGCTACAAACTTCTTGTTAGGATCCATGTGGTGGGCAGCCTCTAGATAATTCCCAGTGATTCCTACATCCTGGAATTCATAACCTTGTCTAATCCCTTTCCCTATAACTGTGTGATGGACCTGGTCACCTGATTTTAGTGACAAGAATAAGATAAAAGTTTAAGGATGCCACTTTTGAGATTAGGCTCCAAAAACAAAACAAAACAAAACAAAACAAAACAAAACAAAACAAAACAAAAAACATGATTCCTGTCCTGCTACCTCTCTCTGGCTCACTTTTATTGCTCAATGTGTTAGAAGTCAGTTGCCATGTTTTTAGCTGCCCTCTGGCAAGAAACAGAAGAAAGCCACTGATCAACAGCCTGAAAGAAATTGAGACCCTCAATCTAACAGCTTGTGAGGAACTGAATCTTGCCAATAATCACACAAGTGAGCTTACAAATAATCATCCGAGTGAGTCCAAATGGATTATCCATCTGTTGAGCCTTCAGATGAGAATGCAGCCCTGGCCGACACCTTGAATGCAGCCTTCTAGGAGACCTTAGGCAGAAGCACTCAGGTAAGCTGTGCCTGGATTCCCAATACACAGAAACTGTGAAATAGTAAATGACTGTTGTTTCATGCTGTTTAATTTTGGAGTAATTTGTTATTCAGCAATAAAGAATTAATATAGTCCGTGTCTTATACCTATACACTGGAGCAAATAAATTCCTGGAATACTGGAGAAATCTGCTTTTAGGTACCTAGAAAGCGTCTGTTTCCTTCCCTCTCAGGTGGGTGATGGTTAGAGGTAGCATCTAGGATTTGGTCTGAAAGGTCTTTGCCCTTTAATTGGGGTCATGTTGTATGAAGTCAGAGGGCTAAATAACAGATGGAGAAATTTAAGAATAACAAAACCAAATGAAGTCGATCATTTAAGGGGCTAAGTGACATTGCAGATTGAGGTTTATCATTAACATAAAAAGGTGAAAGAGTGAGCAACAGTGGGAGAGGCTTGGAGACATCCCATTTCTAAAGATGGAGTGAGTAGAGTTAGTAGAAATGTTAAAATATTTGTACAGGATGAGAAACAGTGGTAGATCCATGTCAAGATAAGGTTGCAAATACTAATACCTATGGTTTCAGGAAGTGAGTTAAGTGGGTGGGTCGGGGGCTTGATGAATTGGAGGGGGCAAGTTTAGTTTTAGGGTCTATAGTTCACATTGTGGTACCCTCCTCAAATCTCCTTCTACAGGGAAAACATACCCAGTCTCCAGCTCCTGGAAATATTGTCTGTTAATGGTTCACAGGTTCATTCCTCACTGAGGATTGCCTTAAGCCACAGCGAAGTATGTCACCTAAGGTTATATCTCATGGCTTGTGGCCAAAGACTGACAGATGAAAGATTACAAAGAACTGGCCCCTGTGTCTCAATGTGGGACAATCCCCAAGCTTGTCTCCACTCCAGAGCTTCCCATATGATTTCCTGAGGCCTAAAAGGCAAGTGCATTTCAGACCAGCTTCTCCCTCTGCTAAATTCTCCACCCCCACAACTTTCTCACAACGTATCTCTCAGGAGCAATCACCAATCAACCTTTTGCATACAACTCACATCTCAATCCAAGTCAGTTTAAGACAAGGGGATAGCGACTGTTCAACTCCACCAGCCGCTGCCACGCACAGTCATGTAGACCCATTGATGTCAGATCTTGTTTTTCGAGAGAAGCTAGAAATGCAAATATGTAAGTCAAATATTCTTTCTATATTGGAAAATAACTAAGAGAACATTTCTGAAGTGAAACAAAACACATCTGTGGGTCGAATTCAGCGAATGAGTCATGAGTTTGAGTCCGCTAACCCTTGCACGTGAAGTTGGATTTTAAATTATTTCTTGCATATCTCTGTAAATATCGGTTCATCATTTGCGTAAGAGAAGAATTGGACTTTGTGTGGGTGAGAGAGGGGAAAGTGGAGGAGGTTTAATTTTCTTTGACCTCAGTGCCGCATGTAAGTAATTAGGAAAACTTAATTCCTTTTCTTCCCTTCAAAATGACTGAAAAGACCATTTTGAAGGGAAGAAAAGGAATTAAGTTTTCCTTTAAAATGGGCTGAAATTTGTAGATTTTCATGAGTATTAGGGATAGAGATTCTTCTCACCCATAATTTTTTGGCACTCTTCCTAAAGGCATCAGATACTAAGGGTGACCCTGCTTTACACCTGTTATTCCAGTGTAATTAGCAATCACCTTCATGCCCCACTCTCACTTCCCAGAATGGTCCAGTTTGGATAACAAGGTATGTCTCCTTGATGAGGAAACCATATAGTCTTACCTCTCTTAGGTATATTTTCTTCCATGAATAAAACCTGTGGATTTCCAGAATTGTTAAGTTATACTGTCTTCTAAAGAATAAAATTCATTAAAAGTAACATTTTCTTCTGCAAGTTGAAATCATCTCCAATGTCCCAGTGCAGCAATTTGACCCAATACTACTTTTCAGGGGAATAGTTTTCACACTCACTTCACGGTTTAAACCAATTTGATTTTTACTACTAATTTGCCTTCTTTTAACTTGGATATGCTGAAGTAGTTCGGGCTGCTTCCAAATACTTACTGCCTCATTAGTTGATAGCTGTAGTCTAATGACTTTCAGACCAAATGAGAGCTTCCAGTTTGCAAACGAAAGGAGAGGAAGCCAGAATTGGACTTAATTCCATCCTGTGTTAGTTTTGGGTTTATTTAAATAAAATTATAATTGTTTTTAGTGGTGCTGATTGATGGGATATCTCTGGATAAACAGACTGAAGCCATCATATGGTCCATCACATAGTTGAGTAAGTACATGACAAGGGAAGCCACTTCTTCTTCTTCCGTTTTTTTTTTTTTTTTTTTGTTGAGATGGAGTCTCGCTTTGTCATCAAGCTGGAGTGCACTGGTGCGATTTTGGCTCACTGCAACCTCTGCCTCCCGGGCTCAAGCGATTCTCCTGCCTCAGCCTCCTGAGTAGCTGGGATTACAGGTGAGTTCCATCACACCCAGCTAATTTTTGTGTTTTTAGTAGAGATGGGGTTTTACCATGCTGGCCAGGATGGTCTCGATCTCTCAACCTCATGATCCGTCTGCCTCTGCCTTCCAAAGTTCTAGGATTACAAGCGTGAGCTACCACGCCCAGCCGGGAAGCCACTGCTATTAGAGGGTTCAGTGTAATTTTCAAAGTTCAGTCTTGGCTATAGATGTTAATGTAAACCTGCGCGTGTGTGTTTGTGTGTGTGTGTGTGTGTGTGTGTGTGTGTATGCATGTATGTAGATATCTCTCTATACACTTGTATATATAGACACACATATTTCCATATACATAAATGTATATTCATTGAATATATGACTACTTTTTGATTCCCTAGTGTGTAGATTAGGCTCCTTGTCCTCAGCCTATCTCAAGGACAAATGTGAGAATAAGGGAGATGGGATCCTCTCAGGAAGAAGATGAACCAAGGTTCCAGGCCACACAAGGATCTAAAAGGTAATTCAGGATGTAGACAGTCACTCTTAGTTGCCTATGTAACCTCGATTCCCACTCCATCTTTTTAATTATTTTTAAAACCTTACCTTTTATTTTCTCCTATGAAAGATAAGCTACTGCCCAACCTCAGAGGATAAATTATATTTTTTCTAGGGCTGGCAGCATAATCCAATTTCCTTTGCTAGTGATTGTTTTAGGGATGCACATGAGAACTCTTTCTAGGCAATGATGCATGCAAGAAAATCTGCTGCGGTAATTTGTGAAGGATTTTGCTCCCTGGTAAGACAAGAAATGGTAACAAGGCTGATTGTATTATTATTATTATTATTTTTTGCCATGAAGTGGTGTACAAGGATTTTATGATTGGAGCTAAGCTTTCATCTTGAAAGCATAAGGCTAAAAACCTAGAGATGAAGAATTAACCTGTGAAGAATAATCTTGCAGAAGGCTAGAAAAGACTGTCTTTTCTAATACACTGAAACAGCGTCCCCAGATCTGGACCACCTATCTCCAGATTTTTTGTCATGTGAAAAAAAAAATCTACTGTGTAAGCCAATCTTGGTTTGGTAGTCCACTGCTTATAACCCAAAGCATCCTTAACTGACAGTGCCCAAAGAAGCTGTAGGGACCAGGTTCTATCTTGCTTCCTATTCAGTATCAGGGTTTTGTGGCTATTAATTTCCATATGTTGAGGGTGATTTTAATCAGAATCGAGGGAGCTTTCTCAGCATTACTAGTTCAGAGTTCTAGCGGCCCCGATTAGATTTCTTCCTTACTATGCTTCAGAATTGAGCAATGATACAGCCTTCCCTTGGACATGCTGCAGGTTTATCCACTAAATAGAGGTCTGAGGGATAACATGGAGACTTGTAGCTTTGATACATTTTGCCTTCACACTTCTCTTAGTTGATCATTCGTAAGTTTGACACATTTGTTGAGCACCTGCTATATATAGGTTTGAAAATTTGGTAGGAAAATACAGAACTGTTCGTGCTTTCTTACAGTTTACATTCTAGTAAGATTATGCAATTTCTAGATTCATATTCACCTGACTTTTTAATGCAGAAGTCCAGGGATCCTCAAAATGCTGAGTGGCAAGAATGCATCATGGAAACCCCCAGAATGAATGTGGCTGTCTTTGAATGTAATGATGATGGTAGCAGGGAATTCATTTTCTATTATTTTTCTCCTTTTTGCTGTGACACTACAAGAGGTAAAATAGTTTGGCATGTGGCTGGTGGTAAATCTTATCAAGGGTCCCCCAGCTTTTATGTTGGTATTAAACCAATTGCAAGTCCTAGGATACCAGGACTTCCGTTTGGGATGAAACAGGGAAGGAGCTGTGCCTTAACTGGCTTCTCCACATTCACAGCTGGACAAGAACATTAACTTTGAGAGTTCTTACCAGTAAACAACTCAAGACCAAAACTTATATTCAGTTTGTTTCAATTTTGCCTGTGGTTTTTTTGGATGGGGCATCATTGCTTCTTGTCCTAAATCAACATTACTTCATCATGGAGTGAGTGCATTAGGCTACTGGGTGGCCAGGCTTAGAGTTATTATTTCTTGCTTGTTTATCTGCCTTTATATATTTGGCCCCAGGAGACTATTTGACTACCCAGGGATAATATTTACAGAGAGCCCTGGATCAGCCAAGGTTGAATCTCTGCTCGGTGGATGCCTGTGGTTCTTTTGGTATTCCACAGTACAACAACAAAAATAATTCTTTACAAGTATATTTATGGAAAGTAGATTCATAGTGTTTTCTTTGATACTTCCTTTGCTTTTTCACATGGTCTTCTTTAATTTTCTATTTGTTGGGACTCTAATAGAGATTTTCTTCAAACACGCCTTTACCAAACCTTCCTTTTAAATCAAACTTTATTTTCTAGGCACTTCTCTGCATTCTTAATATGAACCTAGAATAGTGATTATCCTAACCACTCCTGTTTTGCTTTACATTTGTGAGTTAAACCTCTAAATCTTTTTCTCCCATCATTTTAAAATCTGCATTTCACAGATGGCTGGGGTTGATTCCTGGGGATCATGAGTTTCGCCCATTAATTATTTAAGTATTTAAAATCTTCGAAATGACTTTAAGAATCAAGTTCTGTTCTGGATCTTTGCCTACCACAATGGCTGGAGGTGTCACTGAGTCAAACTCTATGTTTTTTTTTTTTCAATTTTCTCAGGGAAACATTTTTATTTACTTATTTATAGTACTGTGCTTCAAATACATTTGCTTCATTAAAAAAATTATTTCATCAGTTAGAGATACTGGGGCAGAAGATAGATCAGTCCTGTGATGAACTGTTAGCTATACATGTAGTTTATAAAACACATTTAAGGCAAATTTGAACAGGAAATCAGTTGATAGGCTGCATTGCTATTAGCTATATTTATGAACTAGGTTCATGGTTGATGGATGGTGGAAAATATTTTGCTTATTTAAAGTCTACTTTTTTGTTTTTAAAATATGTACCCTTGAGGGCCAGCAGCAGTGGCTCACACCTGTAATTCCAGCACTTTGGGAGGCCCAGGTTGGTGGATCACCTGAGGTTGGGAGTCTGAGACCAGCCTGACCAACACGGAGAAACCCCATCTCTACTAAAACTACAAAATTAGCCAGGTGTGGTGATGTGTGCCTGTAATCCCAGCAACTCAGGAAGCTGAGGCAGGAGAATCGCTTGAACTCAGGAGGCGGAGGCTGCGGTGAGCTGAGATCCGCTGCATTCCAGCCTGGGCAACAAGAGCCAAACTGTCTAAAATAAAAAATGCTCTTAATATAAGACAAAATTGTATCTACACATAAAGGGTGAACATCTTGCTGAACTTTTTATGGATTTGGTCAGTCAGATATCTATATTCCATTATGAATTAATTAAGAAATTATTCAGATTTGGTTTTAGTATTAATTTGGTGCTTGAATTTAAAGTAACAAGGACTGGCAGCCTACTTGTGGCACTAAGAAGTAGAAGCCAACTGAAACAAAAGTATAGACTTTCTAATTTAAAAATATGCATATTATAAATGGAAATTTATAATTCTTCAAGTGAAATTAAGAATTGACTTTGAGATGGTCTGATTGCAAGGCTACTAGGCCTCTTCTTTATTCCCTCAAACCTTTCCCTTCTCAATTATTCCCTGCTGCTAATAAGATGCTAGGGCTGAATAAAATTGTCCCTTAGGAAGACCTTAGTCATCAACTAAGTACAGCATCTCTGTCTCTCTCGTCATTCACATGTAAATCATTTTGGGAGAGAGAAATAGTGTATTAAATATTTTGATTTCACAGATCTTTAAGATTCCTTGCTAGCAAGGGAGTTAGATTAAACAGAAATAATATTGTTCGAAAGAAACTTGTTAAGTAGAATGCATTGACAAGAAGCTGAAAGACTTGCATAGCACAAGATCAGGTGTACAAGAAATTTTACTTGTTCATTATTCTGTAATATAACAATTTTTTAAAGATTCTCATTTAGCTGGGTTTCCCATCAGGTCTAAGTTTAGGAGGATTTATGTGTTGCTATGACAGCATGTGTGTGGTGGGGGAGAGGGGAGCTTATAGCCTTCACAGTCATATTTCCACACGGGATATGCTGACATCCATTGTCTGGTTTGTTTCTTAATCCCTGGTCATTATAGGCACCTGTAGACATATTCTTGGTTTGGCGGGCAGGGCCCTTTCACCATCATCTACTGGCTGCTCTGTGTCATGCTTGGCCATAGTCTTCCTCTTTCACATCTGCCCCTGGGCTTTAGCTGTCTAGTACAAGATGAAGGACATGGGTGTCAGCATGGCAGCATGTGAAAAAATATTATCTTTTATAAATTATTCCTTATTTCTAATTTTGTGTTTATTCTGTCTCATTATTAATTAAACAGGCCAAGGATTTGTCTATTTTATCATCTATTTTATACCTTTTTTGATTCCCCTCATATAAAAAACCCATTTAATTTTCTTACTATATAAATTTAAGGTATAAAACATGGTATTTTGATATGCAGATATAGTGAAATGGTTACTAAAGGTAAGCAAATGAACATATCCATCACCTTCCATAATTCTAACTTTCTTTTAGTAAGAGCACCTAAAATCTACTGTGTTAGCAAATTTCAGTTTACAATGTACTATTAACTGTGGTCCTCATGTTGCACATTAGAGCTCTAGACCTAGTCATCCTATGTAACTGCAAGTTTGTACCCTTTGACCTCCCAATTTTCTTTCCTTTCTCACCTCTGGTAACCACCATTCTACTGTTTCTATGTATTTAACAATTTTTTTAAAATTAATAGTCCACATATATGTGAGATTATGTAATATTTTTCTTACTGTGTTTGGCTTCTTTCGCTTAGTGTATGCTGTCCCGATTCATTCGTGTTGTTGCAAATGGGAAGATCTCCTTATGTCTTAAGGCTAAATTGTGTTCCATGTATAAATAAATAAATAAACACACACACATGCATACACACAAATATATATACACACATATGCAAATGTATATAAATACATATATATACACACCATATAATTTATCTTCCTTAGTGCTATGCCTTTATTTTAAATGTTCTTTTTTGCTTTTTTCTTTAATAACATTTATCCTATTTTCATTTGTTGTTCTTTAAATTAATTTGATAGTTTCCCTCATTTTTTTTTTTTTTTTTTTGAGATGGAGTCATGTTCTGTTGCCCAGGCTGGAGTTCAGTGGTGTGATCTCAGCTCACTGCAACCTCCACCTCCCGAGTTCAAGCAATTCTCCTGCCTCAGCCTCCCAAGTAGTTGGGATTATGGGTGTCTGCCACCACACCCAGTTAAGTTTTGTATTTTTAATACAGACAAGGTTTCACCATGTTGGCCAGGCTGGTCTCAAACTGCTGGCCTCAAGTGATCCACTCACCTCGGGCTCCCTAAGTGCTGGGATTACTGGCAGGAGCCACCACTCCTGGACAGTAGTTTCTCTGTTAATAAACAAATTTATGTTGTTTATATTTAATTTAAGAATTGAAAACTTAGTTTTATTCCCTTCATTTTATTTTGTTGTTTCCTCCTTCCTTTATTATTGTGTGTTTGATCACGTTACTAATTACTTCCTTTTTGTTCATGTTAATTTAGTTGTTTCTTGGTATTTTTACCTTCTGCCATTTATTCCCAACACACATAATTGAATATATATCAGTGTATTATTACATGAAATAAAGAGATTAACTGTGTTCCTCAACCAAGGCTATTTATCATTCTCAATTATTAAGTTGAGACCTAGAGATACAGGATGATCATTTGTCTAGATTTACTTTTGAAAATACCACTTTATTTCTGTTGCCTGTCATAATTAGTAATTGTGTCCTCTTTTAATCTGAAAGTGTTTCTGTTTATACATGAAATTACATGTGTACAGTTAAATGTGCATGATAAATTAAACATTTTAGATTTTTTTGTCTTCCCACCCTCCTCCTTCATACATGGAAATATATATGTAGAAGAATGCATAACAAGCAAGGATACGTATAAGAATGCCTTTAATTTTTTTCTCTTTACAGCATAGTAGAGTAGTTAAAAGTAAACTCTAGAGCTGTGTACTAGCTATATAATCTTGAGAAAGCTGCTCTCTGCCTCAATTTATTAATCTTTAGAAAGGGGATAATATCACTTGCTTCATAAGGTTGTTGTGACAATTTAATTAAATAAAGCATCTAGTGCTACACATATTAGTGCTACAAGAAGATTGGCTGTAATTCCCTGTTGCCTTTCAAGTAATAGGTAGATGATTACATTTAGTCTCACACCACTGTTAGTTTCAGCTTTGCTCTGTGACTCTTTTGGTTCAAGTATTCATAATATTACAAATTCCCAATGAGTCTATCATTATCTATTCTGATTTATTGCTGACCCATTTGCTCACCTTCTGCTCCCTTATTTGGCTACAGTTCTTTCCTAGGTAATTTCCTCAATTGGGTTCTGTGGGTGATGTGCTCTCAGAATCTTTTATATGTCTGTAAATATACTTCTGTCTGGATACAAGTTGATTTTCTTAAAATCTTTGTACATCATTAACCAATAAATGCTATTCTTCCATTTTCTAGTATCTAAAGTTACAGAAGGAAAATTAATGTTAGTTTCTGTATTAGTTTTCTGGGGCTGCCATAGTAAAGTACCACAGACTGGGTATGTAATGAAAATTTATCTTCTCACAGTCCTGGAGTAGAAGTCTGTGATCAAGATGCAGGCAGGGGTGGTTTCTCCCGAGGTCTCTCTCCTTGGTTTGCAGATGACCCTCTTCTGCAAGAGGTCTTCACATGGTTTTTTCTTCTGTGTGTTTCTGTGGTTTTAGTTACTGATACGGTTAGGCTTTGTGTCCCCACCCAAATCTTATCTTGAATTACAATCCCCATGATCCCCACAAGTCAAGGGAGATTCCAGGTGAAGGTAACTGGATCATGGGGGTGGTTTTTCCCATGCTGTTCTCATGATAGTGAGTGAGTTCTCACAAGATCTGACGGTTTTATAAGTGTTTGGTAGTCCCTTCTGCAACGTTCTCTCTCCTGCTGCCTTGTGAAGAAGGTGCCTGCCTTTCCCTTTGCCTTCTGCCATGTTTGTGAGTGTCCTGAGGCCTCCCCAGCCATATGAAACTGTGAGTCAATTAAACTTCTTTCCTTTATAAATTAATCAGTCTTGGGAAGTTTTTTATAGTACTGTGAGGTGGAACTAATAGTTACATTGGACTAGGGCCACCCTAATGACTCCTTTTAACAAAATTGTCTCTTTAAGGTTCTGTCTCTAAACACAGTGACAATCTGAGGTATTGGGAGTTAGGAATTCAACATATGAATTTTGGGGTAACAAAATTCAGCCCTTAACAGTTTTATTCTTTTTTTTTTTTTTGTGAATATACCTCTTTCCCTCCCTCTCTTGCTTGCTTTCTCCTCCTCCTGCATCACTCTGGAACTCAGTTCTTTTAATCTGCAGCCTCTGCTCAACCAGAAACATTTCCATAGTTATTTTTGCCTGTTCTCTAACTTTTTCTTTTTCTCTTTCTGAAAATCTATTACTTGTCCATCTTTATGACTTTTTTCTTCCTTATTTCCATCTCTAGATATATTTCTTCTATGTTGTGACGTATTTCTTACAATTAATCTTCTAGATCACTAATTTAATTTTCAATAATAATAATCACTTTCGATTAATATATTCACTTTGCAAATTTGAAATGTGTGTTTTCTAGTTAAGGAATACTTTTATTGTGCTAACACTGATTTACTTTCATGCTATTTGACTGCATTTTTGTTAAAATTTAAGTCCTGTAGAAATCCTATCTCTCTTGAAAGCACATAATCACAAATTTTTATGTTTTTGTCCACTTTTGGATTGCTGGATTGGTTCTCTTGGGTGTGTTGCTGACTTCCTTTACCTACGTTTTACTTATTCTTAGTGCTTGGGTAAAACTAATGAGTACTTAGCGCTTGTGTGCTTGGGTAAAACTAATGGGAAGTCCCTGAGTGATGGTCACCACTGCAAAGAGAGAAACAAAATTCATGCTTACTGTTCTATCTTATGTTCTTACCTCCTTGGTGTCTCACATTTGAAAAGTGGCAGATTGGACTTGGAAAGGGTTGACATATTCTGCACTGAGGATTGAAATGGAGAGAAAGCAATAAAGATTTGGAAGTAGATGTAGGTACAGAATCACACATGGTTACCACATATCAGTAAAGGAAGCTGTGGAGTCACGTGGTAACCTCCTAATCTAGTAACGGAATTAGAAAACAGCAGTTTAGCATTGGTTGTGACACCTGATCCAGAAAGTAGCACTTTGTTATGACTTTGTGTGGTTAGTTTCTTGTAACTTTTATGTCCTGCAGTGGACAATTTGCTACTTCTGTTGAGCAATCTCTAATATTCTGTGGCTTTCTTTCTGGGATTGTGACTCTTCTCATGCATATCAGTTTGGGTGGTTGAGAACCTGACTGGTGACAAGTGTTTCAGTTTCTGCAAAGCGCTTTTGTTGTGGAGTCATGCTTAAGGACATAATCTGCAAATCTGTGATATCGTATGTGTGGAAATAGGCATCACAAAAAAGCCTAAGGAATTTATTGAAACATTTAGAGGTGTCCCAAGAAAGAGGAAGAAGGAAGGCTTACTACTCCCATTGTTTATTCACTGATCAATACAAGAAGTTTAGAATTGAAATTGTGACCTAACTCTGTTTTTTAATTGCCATTACAATAGATTTTGAGATCGTGGCCTTCCAGATAAAATCCTTGGCTTTAATTTAATCTTCCTTAGCTTGAGGGAAGTTTCACAAACTTTTTAATGTCAGCTTCTATGTTGAGTAAAATGAAAATAATAATACAGACTGGATAGGCTGAAAAAATACAGAGGACCTTTTGACTGGTGCATAAGGGCATTCGACAGTATCAACTATTATTGTTTTTTTCTATTTTATTGTTTAGCTTCCTGTGACATTAATAAATTATGCTTAGAATACTTGTCTGCAAACAATGCAAAGTCAAATTCACTTGGCTTAAGCAAAAAATGATACATTTATCAGATTATACAATGGAAAACTTCAGGAATAGATCAGACTTCAGGAATGACTGATTTACATTGATACGATATGATAAAAATGTCTTTCTTCCTTCTTTATTTCCTGTGCCATAATATCTTTATTCTCAGTCTCCATGTGGTGGCAAGATTGTTTAAGCAGTTCAAAGACCCATATTATAGGAAAGATTGAGTCCCAGGAGGCATCGATATGTGTTGAGTCTGACCAGCCAGCTTGGGTCAGTTGGGCCACCTCTGAGGCAAACTACATCCTCATGCATTGGATCAGATGTGGGGATGGAGCCCACCCTGACTGTGTTGGCTGAAGATAGGGCAGAGCTGTTGAGAGAAGGGGGAATGGGTGCTAGAGGAATGAGCAACAAAACTCCAATCAGTTAAGAAACTGGAGGAGTAAGACTTCTTCCCCGATTGAACTTACTAGTTCAACTTTTTGTACATTGGCAAGTAGAGCATGGAGGAATAACTTAATAATGATCTCTGAATGTGAGCAATATTAAACATTGGGGATGAGGGCCTGTCATTTTCCATCTCCACTTAGGATAGCACTAACCAATGTGGTGACAAGAGAGCATTGTGAATTAATAAAGAGCTCAGGGAGGGAGTGGGAGACTTTTCACTTAATGGGGCCGTTCTAGGCAATAAAATGGAAAAATGCAGGCATCCCCAGAACACAGGCTGAAAGGATTAGATGAATTTTGACCAGATTTAATTGTGACCAGATTGTGGGAGTGAAAGTTTCAGTTTGAGCCACATTAACTGTTTTATTTCATGTCCCATTTTTTTGTGTTTCCATGTAGCCCTCTCGCTTTTTCTTAATTACATGGCTTATTGTATCTGAGTTCCTCCTGCTTTTGACAGCTCCATGGCTTCCAATTTTGCTTCTGCTGCTTTGATTATTAGTCCTGATTTTGTTGTTGATGAGACATGTGGTTTTCTTCAATTAACTCTGTCACTCTTACAAATGTATGTGTCTCGCAAGTGTCCTAATTAAAGTCAGGAGGAGGAGGGGGAAAAGATTACAGGCAATTACAACAGTGCCATCCTCCTCTCTCAGTGCTCTTTTCTCCTCATCACTGGGGCGCATTCTTCTGTATTTCCATTTTGCAAGCACATTGAGCAGTCTCTCTCTTTAAAAACCCATTAATTTTTTCAGAATGCAATATGCAGCGGAGTCATTGTGTCATGCATTACTTCTCAGGAAGCCCCGTAGATTTCATTTAATTTTATTAAGTAAAGCCTCCTCCTCACCCATTTCCACCATGCTTTGAATTCATCCTGAGACAGAAGGCTACCATCACCACCACATATGGTCCTGTAAAGTCTCCCCAAATCTGTGGCCCCATGAGTTCAGTCTCCCCTTGTGTGGGCTCACATTCAGTTCACTCCAATTCCATACAACAAATATTTATTGAGCATCAGAGCCCATATAATGTGCCATGGCTTGTGCTAGGAGCCAGAACCACAAAGATGAGTAACTGCTTGTGGGGGTTAAGATGATGTGGGATAGTGAAAAGAGGTTAGATTTCAGAGGCAGGTAAGTCACAGATTCAAATGCCTGTTTTGCCACATGCTAGCATTTTGGTCTTGGGCAAATCACTTAGTTGGTTTTTTTCATCTGTAAAATTATGCTAATATAATACTTACCTTGCAGGGTTGTTGTGAAAATTGGAGATAATATATGCAAAGTAGCTAGCTTAGTGCCTGGTATAGCTCTATAAATGGGAGCTATAATTATTATCATGAATAAGATAGAGTGTACTTGAGGAAGTCTACTCAAAGAGAGAGAAGAGTAAATTAACTTTTAGGATATATTGTTATATATGTAATAATGGAAGTATGTAAGTGGTAATGGGGTGGACTCCCCTGGGCTCTCCAGGCTCTCTCTTCCATCTACTTCTCCGTCTCCTACTGCTTTACCCTCAACATGCTGCAGCCTCCAACCCCTCCCCATCTCATCTCTTTGCATTTGCTCTGTTTCTCTACCTGAAAGCCCTCTTTTCAGGTTCTTACCTGGCTGGCTGTTTCTCATTATTTAGATTTTAGCTTAAATGTCACCCTTTAGAGAACCTTTCCATCACCATCCAATCTAAAGTAGGCCCATCCCTTCACTCTTATTTTTTGAAATATTTTTTTTAAATCATAGAAATTATCAGCAATGAACATTTGTTGGTCTAGATTTTTTTTTCTGGGTCTCCCCACCTGGATATAAGTGCTGTGAAGGCAGGGCCCAATCCTGTTTTTGTCCATAGTTGTATCTCCAGTGACCAGAACAGTGGCTGTGGCATGTTCAATGAATATTTGGGGTGAATAGTGGTGAGGAGATGTAAGCCAGAGATTACAAACAGAAAAGACTCTGTAGTGGTGTGTCTGCATTTTTCTGTGGCTGCCAATATTGACAACTACCTACTGCCCTACATGCCCTCCATCATGGGATCCTATGTCTAAGGCAAGAGGTCAGTATGATGATGAAACAGGAGAATTACCTGACCTCTTTGTAGGACTTTCAACAGGGGTGTGGCTCATTTGCTCAGCCCCTTACGAAAGCGGGGGCATGGAGACAGGCAGGTGCAGAAGCCACAGTGCTTCTGGACTCCAGCCTGAGTAGTGCCTAGGGGTGTGTTACAATTAATGCCCCTTTAGCAGTTGATATCTGTGGATGGCTAAATGTTAACTACCTCAGTGGAGAGTCAAGGTGACAGCCTTTTACACCCTGCCCTCTTGGTACCTGGGTCCTTGTCTGGTGTCCAGGAAGAATCAGGTCACATGGATTTGAAGGATGCTGAATGTGGGGATTATATTGAATGATGGAGGTGGCTGTCAACAGGAAGAATGGGGAACTGGAAAGGGGATGGAGTGGGAGGATGATCTTCCTCTGGAGCTCAGCTGTCCCAGTTGATCTCTCTGACTATCCCCAGCAGAACTCCTCTTGATGTTCAGACACTCCTTCTCTTCTCTCCTTCTCTGCCACAGTGCTCTGCTGCTCTTCTACTCATAGAGCCTGAAGTTTAAAGTTTTTATGGGTACAGGATAGGGGATGTGGCAGGCCAGGGTGGTTTTGGTAAAAGCAACATTTGGGTGGGAAAACAGAGATAGATATTCTCATTTAGGGCTGTGTATCCAGGCTTTAGGATGGAACCCTCACCAGGGACCTCACCCTCCTGCCTCCTGTCTGTATCATTGGGAGGTTTGCAAGGTGGTGTCTGACTTCGTCTCATCTCTCAGCCTAGTTTTGGAAAGCTGGATTTAAATAAACATCTTTCTTAGATCATCTGGAAAGTGATATATTCTACATGATTGAGTCTTTGATATTGGACTCAAAGCGTCTTGCCTACAAGGGTCTTGATCTAGGTACCAAAAGGTAGCCCCAAATAAGTTTTTATGAAAATCCGTATTTTATTGGCACTTTTCTTATGGATTACCAGGGGGAGTATGAGGATGTTTATAGGAAGAAGGTAGGTAGGCATTTGGGACTTTGAGACTGAGTATTTAGCTTTTTAGCTTTATGAGCACTAGGCACCGACTTCTTGAAGCAAATGCTAACTTTAACAGCTGATATTTCTTTCCCAGTATTTGAGTCGGACTTATAATGTCAAGGCATCAAGGAGTCCTAGCCATACATTTAAATGCATGTGTGACCTTGATCAAAAGCAGAGATCACAAAAGATACAGAGGGCTCAGTAGGAATCTAGTCTACTGGATAATAGTTGGAAAAACTATTAAATGGTAAGAAGCATATATCAAAGCTTTCAATGTACTGTGAAGATCAGACACACCATTTTGCTATTAGGAGGACAAAGTTTTTTAGTTCTACCAAGGCTTACATCTCTTTTATGCTAAAATATCTGCAAGGCATCCACTTAGCTTCCAATAAATGATTAACTAAGTCTTCATAGTTACTTCATCGGTGTTTCAGGGGCTTCTCCCAACTCACTCACAATTTTAACATGAATTCAAATGTATTTATGTTTTTTCTTAATTGTATCTCTGTCTCCATCCAGAAAAGAGCCCGAAGACTTAATGCCATGTATGTTTTATCTTTGCATGATTACATTTAAGTCTAACTATAGGTCTTATTATGACATGGGAGAAATAGATAGATATGGCTAGAACTTAATCTAATTCATTGCAATTCATCTTTAGGCCTTGGCACTGTCAGAAGCTCAAAATATTTGTTCCAACCTCTTAGTCTTTCAGACAACTTGTGAGTTTGGCTACACAAATTATAGCTCAGAAATAGAAATTTGTTCATTCACATGCACAAAAAGCATTTTAGATGAGCCACATACTTTTCAAAAGTATATTGTTTTGTTTTTGATGAACTCAAATCAGATACCATAGTATTTACATTATTGGTAGCTTTCCATCAGACTACTCCTATGTACACTGTAGATGCTGAGCATTTAAATAGTTGGATTTCATTTTCTCTGGAGTATGCTATTGGCATTGAGATCTTTAACAATGTAATGCAGGTACCGTCTGGGTTTAGCACCCTTCTTGTTGGATATAAGTTGGGTTGTCCATGGCAATTTTCCAGATCATGACAATTTCCCCTGTGGCCATGTCTAAGTCTTTCTATTCCTCTTAAAAATGGACCCCAACTGTTAGATGACAGGCATTGACACATGAGTCCCCCACATTCTCTAGCCATAAGCTGTCATGGTCGTAGTCTGGCTGGCTTTATGTGGCCAACTATAGTCCTGCCATGGGATTTTTTAAAACTCAAGCTGGGAGAGAGAAACACTTTTGTCTTTGAGTCAGGTAACGGTTAGATGCTGGCAGCACATTCATTGGCAGCACACTGCCATTGATGCTGGCAGCCACATTTACCACACTGTGTAGGAAGTCTGTTTATAGTAAAAGAAAGTCAGAGCAGTATTCAGAGAGAAGCAGAGACAAGAGATCTGGTAGCACTTGAGTGTCTGTCTGGTCATCCCAGCCACACCTTTGTCTGTGCAGGACATATGAGCCCATAGTTTGTATTTGTTTGAGGTAATTTTAGTAGGGACTTGGGACAAGCAATCAAGGAGTCTTTTGCTAACTAACACAAACCCCAATTCACACCAAAGAGTGAGTAGGAACAAGGGTTGTCATATACTTCCCATGAAATCAACATAGAGCATTGACAGTTTGATTAGGAGAGAGAAAGAAACACAAACCCAATTAGACACAGACAAAAGTACGGGCATTTTACAAAACTAACAAGGGCCTGGAAATAGAAACATTTCCCCACATATGGTAAGTAGAAACTGAGGACTACTTGCTTAGATACATGGGCTAAGTAAGGTTCCTACCATCCCACTGAGAAGAATTGCTGGGCATTTACACAACCTTCTGCATACTAGAGCTATTGTATAGCTGTGAAAAAAATTCTTAATACTCAAGTGGCTTTTATCTGTAAAGCTTTTTTATTGACTTTCAATGTTTGCCTAATGTTTAAATTCTTGATATTTTGAATTTATCAACCAATTATTTTAAAACAATAAATGATAAGCATTCTTTTAAATATTCACATATTGGTAGATTATGATAAATAAAAACATGTTTACTTGATGAATTTTCCCAAATTCTTAGACATTGGCTGCAAATGTAAACTTGTCCCATAAAATTCTTCTGATGATTTCATTAAAAGCACACATCTCCAGAAGTTTTTCAAAATGCTTTGAACATGCTAGACTGCAGACAGAAGCCACGTAGAATACTTCAATGATTAATAAATTAACACACTTAAAATAAAACTTATTACCATAATGCAAATAGCATGAATTGAAATGTCATGTTCCATGTCTTTATTCTCATGTTATTTTTAATCTTATTTCCATTTTCATTCTAATTCTTGTTTCTATTCTTATTCTTCCTCAATTTTGCTTTCTTCTCAGCGTTCTCTTTCTAGGCTTACAGTAAATTTACCACATACAATATTTATTTTCATCCTAGGCTTGTGATAATCTTTGCAGCCTCAACTGAAAAATAATACTTTCCCTGACTAGCCAAGATGAAGAGTCTGGGCTGCTGACCAATTGCTTGCACAGACCAGGATTAGATGTGAGTATTGGGAAAAGGTGAAGCTGCTGCTTTTGGATCATTGACAGTGCTGGAAAATATATTTCCTGTTTAAAATGATGAGTTCAAGTTGCTTCTTTCAATGTAACAATTTCCACTTCTGTCCTCCTCTACTTTAAGTATAGATCTTCATTTTTCACTCAGAGACTCTCTATTGTATTGAAAATTTATTTGCAGCTTCATGTACATTAAGATATATTTAGTTCTTATTCGATTAGATAGTAAATCCAGTCATTTTTCAAAATCTTCTGCCATCTTCATGAATCCCAAGTTATATTGCGCTGGAGGGGTTCTTTTACCATGCTGGGTTGGGCTTTCTTCACTGTTGGAGAGAAGCCTGAATTCAGCAGTCTCCTTCAGCTGCTTTATTTCTGTCCAAGTGTGTGGGACAATGTCCTTGCACTTGGAGCTCCATTGACTTTCTGCAGACAGATACTCATTTTAAAATGGGCAGGTTTCTGCTTAAGGGCCTGAAATAAAACTCTTGCCTCATTTCCTGGATGTAGGTCAATCGGCATTCCCTGTTTTTATAAGAACTTTGGAATACCTCCATAGGAAAGTTACCATGGAAATGAAAAGTGCAAACGGCTAGTTATTAGTTTTTATTGCCCTATGGAATGTCTAAGTAGAATGTTTTAAGAAGGAAACCAAAAAAGAGTCAGAGCCTTTGTCTCTTCATAAATTCCAAGAGAAAAACTGTTGTCCCTTTGAAAGTGACCGCAGAGTCTTGGACTCCTTGAAAAGATGGTTTGCAGGGCCATATGTACAATTCCTGCTGTCAGTTGTTGCTACAACTTCTCACATCAGTAGACCCACTTTTCTGTCTCAAGAGTTTCAAAATGCCACACTCCCTCCAATTCTGATAATCAGTCCACAGCTTGCTCTAAATATTTTCATTTTATGTCCGGAAGTTAATAGGAGCATGGTTTGTTACATGCAAAACACATTTGGACTAATGAAAAATGGATAAGACCACCTGGTGGGCGTTCCCTTAATCTAGACCTTGGGCTCATTTCTGCCCCATTTATTCAAGGTTGGGACAGAATTCTTCTTGCCAAGTATAACAACTACAATCATTTCTGTTTACTTATTTTTTTTCAGCCTGTACATTTTCTGACTTCAGTCCAGGTGAATACAAATTTAAGAAAAGGCAAAATCGGAATATGTGACTTGAAGGAAGCTTCAAATTCATTCAGTTCTGCCATTAGGTGGCAGCAGTACAACGTGAAAAACATTTAAGGCACTAATGGAGTAAAAATGGTGATGATGATCATGATCGTGATGGTGATGATGGTGAGTGAGGCATATGTTCTTGGTTTTTATACACTGTCTTTATTCTAATACAATGTGCTGCTGTCTCTCACTGATTTTCACAACATACATGGAAGATGGAAAAGGTAATCTTTTTATAAATATATATTTTAGGATGAGAGTAATTAAGCTCAAAGTTACCGAGTGACTTTCCCTGATCCAGTCCTTGAATTTAGAACTTGGGATCCACCTCCAGCATTTCTATTCACCTGACTTCTTTCCACAAGGCATTAATCCTTTTGTATGGATTTAAATTTACTGAAGAATTATATTTCACCCTCTAGATAAAAGAACAAAGTAGAGGAAGGCATGAATGTGTAGGGTTAAGATAAAGATCTGCTACACCTAAACAAGTGGAAGAAAAACGTTGTGTTAGGGCGACAACATCTGCTAACTTTTGAGGGCCGATCTCCTAGTTTAGTTAATACCAGGCATTTGTAGTTTCAGAGTCTGTTTCTTCCATGTCATTTATGACCTGTAGGAGTTTCTCTGTGACCTTCAGTCTACCTGAAATAGCAGTTGATGGCCTACTGTAGGAGTTGGGAGTTGTAGGAGTGAACAACGCTTATACTGGCCAGCAGATTTGCATAATGGAAGGAAAGAAGCAGTGCATATAAGAGGGCAACAAGACCACCCTATGGATAAGAACCACATTCTCCCACATTTACTTTGCAGTCAGCGATCATCAAAAGCACTAAGCATGGGAGGGCTCTGAGCATGAGAGGTCTGGGAGTGGGATGAACTCTGAACCACACTTGGGTATGAGGTATCTGGGCTTAAGGGAATTAGAAGTAGACAAAAATTATCTTTACTTTCTGTTTTCATTCCTCACTTTGCTTT
Organism: Callithrix jacchus; assembly: GCF_049354715.1. NCBI lineage: Eukaryota > Metazoa > Chordata > Mammalia > Primates > Cebidae > Callithrix > Callithrix jacchus. The sequence continues at coordinate 116,664,777 of NC_133509.1, forward strand.
TGGAGCCTTGAGTCCAAACCAGGAATTTTTTCCTCCTCTTGAGTAAAAGTCCAGTCCAAGATCTGTATCATGAACTTGTAAAGGTAACCTCAGGGTACCTAGAAGCAGAACCTTTTCCAAGTTTATTGAGAGGTGCTATAGCACACAGACAAGTGGGAATGAAACAGTTAAACTACAAAGGCTGAGGCACCACAGGTAGGTTAAGGCCTTTGACTGGGCAGCACATCATTTAGTAGCCAATGAAAGAACCTCAACTCAAAAGAACTTAAGCAAGACCGAGAGTTTGTGACCTATGATGATTGCTTTCTTTGAATCACATTTGCATTTCTATTTTTTAAAAAAAGCTACCTGAGTGGGGTGGCTTCATCTTGAAGGTCAGGAGTTTGAGACAAGCCTGGCCAAGATGGTGAAACCCCATCTCTACTAAAAATACAAAAATTAGCCGGTCATGGTGGTATGTGCCTGTAATCCAAGCTACTCAGGAGGCTTCACCATGTTGGCCAGGTTGGTCTTGAACTTCTGATCTCAGGTGATCTACCCTCCTTGGCCTCCCAAAGTGTTGGGATTACAGGCGTGACCGTGCCTGGCCAGGAATTTCCCTTCTTAAAAGCCAAGTTGATGGTCCTGATGCCCTGTCACCTTTGGGGCCAGTGATTTGAAGCAGATACTTCTTGTCTAATCTTTGCTTTTTCTCTCTGGCATTCACTGATGCCTTAAACCTATACTTGTCTATAATGGAAGCACTGTGTTGGCAGGGTGAACATCCTCTGCAATGGAAAATAGATGATGGGATTTTTGATTTCTGTGATCTCTATTGACTGTGGGATTTCTGAACTTCTAGAGGAATGTCCTAAGGTTAGAGATTTAGACTAGAGTAGAATGCAACATGAGTTTGCATAATGTTCTTCATAGAAGCTGTTGTCACAAAAATGCTTCAGCAGAGAGCAAATGGAGAATGCATTATAGAAGGCAGCCTAATTGAAGCATTTATAAAAAGTGGAAGCTGCAGAGAGCAATGGAGAGACCTGAGCCCAGGAGAAAGATGTGCTCTTTGAGACTTTTTTTCCCCCATTGGGAAAATGAATTATTGACAGCTAGCAGCCCCTATGTGAGCAGAGAGGGAGAGAGGGAGAGAGAGAAGGTCTGATGGCTGGGTGGGGTTTGGGTGTCTGGTAAATATGGTGAAGGAGTGGGGCTCTGATCCTAAACTTAAGGGACATCCCGGCTTGGGGCTAAGATCTTCCCAACTAGTGTGCTACAGAGAGACCCAGGAATTCACACCAGACTCTAGCAAGGGATATGGCAGCTTTGAACAAGAACCGTATTTCCTCTGACCATGTTTGTGCCAAGCACGGAAATGAGCATTTTACTTATATTACTCATTTAATCTTCAGAACAAAGGTATGGGGTACATTATTTTAGTCTATTTCTATAGGAGAGAAAATTTAAAGTCTGAGAGATTCATTCATTCATTCAACAAAAAATAATAATTATAACAACAGCTAACACTTATTGAGTACATGTTATGTGCCAGATACCACTGGAAATGCTTATTGAGTACATGTTATGTGCCAGATACCACTGGAAATGCTTATTGAGTACATGTTATGTGCCAGATACCACTGGAAATGCTTATTGAGTACGTTATGTGCCAGATACCACTGGAAATTTTCACAATGGCCTTGTGAAATAGTTACCAGTTGTATAACCACTTTATAGGTGAAGAAGCTAAGAGAAAATGTTTAAGCAACTCACCTCAGTTCCCATGGTAAATGTCACTCAGAGTTCAAATCCAGACCGTTTGACCCCAATTCCAAGACCTTACTGTGACAAAGCTTGAGTGTCAGTCACGCGCCCAGAACTACGCTGGGCACTGGGGACAGAGCATAAACAAGGAAGACAGGATCCCTACCTTCATGGAATGTGATTCTCAGAGCCAGAGAAGTTAAGTGAGTTGTCTGGGGTCAGGGAGATGTTCAGGGTTTGAACTGAGATCTCTCCAAAAAGCCACATCTTACAAGACACGTACCTCTCTACTTCTAATACTCCTTGCTCTTCTGATGGGGATACTAAGCCCTCAGAGCTCCCTGAAGCCTTCCTCACTTTCCTAGTCTTTGCTCTGCTATTTTGCACTGTGTTTTCATCTTTCTTCTGCTTGTGTTTCTGACTTTTTCTCATTTTCCCTAACCGAATACAGCAAACCTAAAGCTTCTAGAGAGCTGTATAGGACTTCTTAGGAGGAAAAGCTGCATTGCAGTTTTTCTTCCCTCTGTATGTAGCCTGAGGCACTTTGGAGCATACAAACTTCTCACACTGGGTCAAGCTCCTACATTATGATTTTAGGTGTGTGAGGCCTAAATGAAACAGCCCACTGTGCTCAGGGTAGCTCCTCTCAACAGTAACCTCCTAGGAGTTAGCTCTATTCTTCTAAGGACTTTCACGCTGTCACTCAGTCACTTACTCTTCCAATTGCCATTTATTAAGCTCTTACTACATACCAAGCAAACACTGAACTGTAATCATGAGTAAGCCATTGATGGGCCCCCAAGGAACTCACTTTCTAGAAAGGCTGACACCCTTGATTAATGCAGACAGAGAGAGAGAGAGAGAGAGAGAGAGAGAGAGAGAGAGAGAGAGAGAGAGAGAGATGCACTGTGGGATGGTAAAATAAACTGTTATTGATTGAGAGGTTCAGGCAACCTTGGAAATAAATTGTTTAGACCTTCCTTAGACCTTCCTTCAAAAAAGACCCCAAGGTAAGAGGCACAGTTAGATGACAGTCGCCAGCTACACCTTTGGGGTCTACTGCCTTGTTTGCCTTAGTCCCACATTCTCCCTAGTTTACTCCCAGCCAATACCTGGGGACCTTGGGGAGTTAGAGATGGGATGTTTCTGTCCAATACAGGACTTCCCCAGTGGGTAGTCTTTGCTGTGGAGTTCCCCATTGACTGGCCTAGACCTCCACAGAGCTGCACCACACAGTCTGAGGCTCCTCTACCCAATACTCCACTTCTGCCCTTATTTTCTGTGTGTGTCAGATCGGCATCAGGGCCTCCAGGTTCTCTCATTCCTTACTCCTGCTCCCTCTCCTCTTTATCTATTGTAGGGGCTTCCTCCAATAAATCGTTTGTGCTTCTAACTCTGTCTTGGTGTCTACTTCTTGGAGGACTTGAACTGACCCAGGGGACACTTGTTAGAAAAGACTTGATTATGTTGCAGTAACAAGTTAATTTCAAAATTTCAAAATCTCAATAGCTCAGCACAAAATGGTGGATGTGTCCCATGCTCCATGTTTGATGTTGGTGGGTAGGCTGACAGGGGCCCAGGCCTATACATGACATCAAGGCATGCTGGAGAGATATGGAGGAACAGAGAACCTTTATAGCAGGGGCTGGAAGTGGCTTAAATTACTTCTGCTCACATCCAGAGCTCAGTGACATGGCCCCAAATCGTATTAGTCTGTGACGTGCCATCTTGTTTGTGTTCAGGACAAGGCAACATAGCAGGAAACAAGCTTAGTATTTGCTTCAAGTGGTAACCATGTGCTAAGCCCTATCTATTCACTGAGTGCTAAGTTGTCCCCATGTTATAAATGGGGCACCTGAGGTGTAGAGAAGCCAAGTATTTTTCCCAAGATCACAAGATTAGCAAGAGCTAGAGCCCAAATTTGGAGTCACATATGTCTGACTACAAATCATGCCTTTATCTACTCTACTATGGGTACAAAAGAAATGACTAGGTGCTAGAGGGTTCTTGGTGGCTGACAGGTCTCTAAATCTAGACTATCCACACCCTAATCTCTCCAGAGTATTTTGAAGCTTCTGTGAAATGTCTGAGACATGGGAAACAGAACTGAGATATGCCAACTCCATTATACCAAATGTCTTCCTTTACTGTTATATGCTCATTTGTGAATAGGAAGATAGCTTCTGAGTGGCTCTTCTCCCACATCTCCCTATTCTGGGGGCAGGATAGAATATCTGTTTGGCTTTCACTTCTTTAAGTAAAACAGGCTAAGTGGCAAAAAAAATAAAAAATAAAAAGAGTTGAACCAGTTTGAGGGATTTTTTTGGGTCTCTTTTGATTGCATTTAATAGTTTTTAAGAGTGCTACAAAATAATGTGGCTGTTGAAAGAAATGCTTTTTGCCCAATTTCTTTCTGGCCATGGTTTTGAGAAAAGAAAACTATAAATAGCTGACAATAAAAGAAAATTGCTGCTGTGATCTGAGAAGAAAGAAAGGAAAATACAAAAGGACCGCCCTGAGAGGTTTTCAAATAAAAATTATGGTTCCCCTCCCAGGGCCTAAGATTGCTACTTCTTGGAAGACAGAAAGGGTGAGGATGTGATGGATGTTTCGTCTCTCTTGTTTGTTTTCAAAGACGTTTTGACTTAGTTGCTTTTATTCTATAAACCTCAGAGCTCTTTACAACTATTAAACATTTTAAATGAGCTGAATTTTCTCTAAATGCAGGTAATTTACAAATAGAGTTTTATTATTCATAAAGCAGCCATCCAGTTCTTTTATTTCTCTGTCTAAATGTACATCTCTCTCCTTTCTTCTCCTGTCCTTACTTGCCTTGTAGAACAGACGCTTGGGTGGAGGATAAGTAAAAACTAAGGTGGAAGGAAAAATTGGCACCAATTTGACTGTTAAACACATAATGACCTCTTGTTTATTTCTCACCAATAAACCATTTTTGGATTCCTGCCAAAATGTTTGTCATTGATTAAACTTTACATTTTTATTACCCGGAATTAACTACAATATTTATGAACATGGAAGTTGGAAAGAGACAAATTTTTTGCAAGTTATTCTATTTTTCTGTAACCAAAGAGCTTCACTAAGTCGAATCATCTCCCTTCCGTTTGAAATGCATTTCTTATCAACTGAGGTAATTGGACCACAGTTCAGATGCGCAGCCATTCTTTTGAATACCACACATGGAGCTCTTTTGACTATATTTTCCATTTGATATAAAAGTTGGTTTCCAGAGGTTGTCTTAAAATAGAAAGTCTGGGAAACTGTGATCTCCAGATTCAATGAAGACAAACTGCTTTTGGTTTTTATGGATCCATTGATATGCATACACACTTACCCTTTTCTTTCGAATTACATCTATCTTTGTGCTCTCCCTGCCCCTATGGAAATTGCACAGGGACTGATCTTAGACTTAAAAGAATTAATAGGTTTCAGCAGAATTGTCTCATGGTGGCAGATGGGAGTTGGGAAGGGAGAAAAAGTGTGTCTCTGAGATCAAAGTCATCCTGACAATTTGACATGGAGAAAAAAAAAAGGAAGTTGAAAATGAGACAGAGTCAAGTCAGACAGGAAACTTGCCCAGGGGCATTTCAGACATAGATCTTGTGATATTAACATTTTCTTTATTTTTCAAAAAATGAAATAAATTGCTTCCCAGTGACCCTGAAGGTCATTCGCACCAGCTGTGGCTTCATACGGCTGAGAGTGAATAACAGTGAGGAGAAATGATGTTGGTGAGAACTTGGGAGTGGAATCAGGTAAGTGCCCGGCTTAGTGAGCCTGGACATTTGCAGCAAGTTTAGAATGATTCAATCTGAGCTATCCTTAGAATCCAGTTAGCTGTCACCTCTGGGTCCAATTAGAGGGCACACTGGATTAGAAGGCAGAAGACAGGGATGTAACTTTAATTCTGTCCCTAGTAGTATCGTTTGTTGTATAACTTTGCATATTTGTGTCTCTGTGTCTTTATCAGTAAAGCCAAAGTTTTGGAGTAGATAATGTATAATCCCTGAGGTTCTAGCTAACTGTAAGATGGATAGATCTATATGATTAGACTTATTGTTTGTTTTGGTCAAAAGACTGATCAGAGAACACAGATACTTACGCACTTTCTCTGTGCTAGGCACTGGGATGCAGGGGTTGTGTAAGGAAATAAAAAAAAAATCTAGCCCTTATATGTGAGACAGAACTGTGACTTTAAAACCACTGTGTCCCCCAAAGCTAGCATAGTGACTGACATGCAGAAGTCACTCCAGAGATGTCTATTGGTTGATGAAGGCTTATTATTTTGTATCTAATTAGAGAGATAAGACATAAAGAAAAGGCTGGGGATGGTGGCTCATGCCTGTAATCCTAGCACTTTGGAAGGTTGAGGCTGGAGGATCACCTGAGGTCAGAAGTTCAAGACCAGCCTGGCCAACATGGTGAAACCCTGTCTCTACTAAAATACAAAAATTAGCCAGGCATGATGGTGGGTGCCTGTAATCCCAGTTACTCAGAAGGCTGAGATGGGAGAATCACTTGAATCCAGGAGACAGTGGTTGCAGTGAGCCAAGATTGTGCCACCCTAGGTGGCTGAGTGGGACTCAGTTTAAAAAAAAAAAAGACATAAAGAAAAGATGCCAAGCAATGCAATCCTTACAAAATTGGTACTAAATAGGAAGGTAAAGTGTAACTGTTAAAGAACTGCTAAGAAGGTGGCTGTCTTTGGGCATAAAGGGTGTGAGCATTTTCCCTAGAGAAGGAGAGATTTGTCTTAAGTGGCTAAAAACCAGGCATCAAACTCCTTTTGGATCCTGGAGGTGGAAATCAGTTTCAAAACTTAGAAAGACCGACAGACAGCACAAGTCTTGTTTGGCTGCTTTCTTACCACAACAGGTATCATCATTCAGGGCTTTGCAGGCTTACTTTGTTCTACAGAATAGCTTGCCATGAAACTTCGAAGATGTAAGTCTGAGGGCTGTTGGCAGAAAGCAGCAAATGTTTTCCTTATCAAGATACAGACAGGTTTATGTCTCAGGGCAGATTATGTGAGAGTGATGGGCACACTTAGGTCCGGGAGTTTTTCCTTACGTATCTATGGAGCTTGGGTCATCTTTCATGCCCTCTTTCTTCCTCTCTTCTCTCCTTTACTCTGGGCTTGGACATCCCTATGGGCCAAGCATGGTGTTAGGTGCTAGAGACATAGCAATGAGAAAAAAGTATGGTATCTCTCCTGGAGAGACTACATTAGTGCAGGAGGGAGACATGAATCAGAAAAGCAACAAGGCACTGGGTGCCGTAATAGATGTGAATAAATAACCGTTGAGAAAGCTGGGAACTCCTGGGAAAGAAGGGCCTCAGCAAATTGGGAAAGACATCTTGGTGCCAAACTTGTGCTTAGTGTGGTGAACGAATGCAAAGATCTAGTCGCCATGAGGTGAGTTCACTGCCTCCCACCTGGCATCTGAGGTGCACTGCTTCGAGATGCCTCTGCTGTGCAGACAAACACTGAGTTTTCATTAGCATGAGAAATAAGAGTCCATGCGTTTTCTTTGTGAAGGGACCTGTATTCGTCTTCTATTTTTGCTATTGTAACCGATGACCACAGATGTAGTGGTTTAAAACAACACAAATGTATTATTTGTGTAGTTCTGAAAGTCAGAAATCCCCAGATCAAGGTTTCAGAGGGCTGTCCTCCTCCCGGCGGCTCTAGGGAGAATCCATTTCTTGCCTTTTCTGGCTTCCGAAGGCTGCCTGCTTTCCTTGACTTGTGGCGTCCTTCCTCTATCTTCAAAGCCAGTGATGTAGCATCTTCCAGTCTCTCTCTCTCTGTGTTTCTGACCCCTTGCCTTTCTCTTATAAGGACCCTTGGAATTACATTGAGTCCACCTGATAATACAGAATTGCCCCAGCTTAGGATTCTTATGTAATCATATTTGCAAAGTATCTTTTGCCATATAAGGTAATATATTCATTGGTTTGGGGCATTAGGGCATGGACATCTTTGGGGGGCCATTTTTCAGCTACCACAGTACCCAAGTGTTCTCCTGAGATTTGGCTTCTACTTCCTCTCTCCTCTCCCCGATTTCTCAATTACACTATCTGGATCTATCCACAGAAAAGGTGGAGTAGAAGCACAGCTCAATGGGTTCTGGATTCAACTGCTAGTGCAACAATGGACAACTTAACCTTTCAGAGCCTCAGTTTCCTTATCTATAAGGTAGAAATAATGAAGGTGCTTATTCATAGGACTGTGGTGAGGAGTGAATGAGGTGCTACATATAGTATCTATTTTTTGGTACTGGAGAGTCTTGCATGTAGAATGTGCTCAATTAATGTTGACTATTATTTTTGTTATAATTACTAGGAAGCAGGGAAAGGATATAGACAGAGAAGCTCCCAAAAACCTGAGCTATATTTAGAACTTTATCTTGGTTTGGTTTGGTTTCATAAAAGCTGACTCCCACTAACTCCTTCCCCCATCATCCTAGGTATAGAAGGTCAACTTCTTCAGATTGTCATCACCCTATCCCTGCACTCCCAGTCCAGCTCTGGGGACCTACGAAGGAAGAGTCACTTAAAGGCTTTCAATATTCTGGGAATTTTAATGCTAGAAGCTCTTTTGAAGCATCCCTACATTTATCTTCTGATTTTAGCCTGATATTATGAGGAAAACAGTCTCATTGAATTTATTCACTCCAATGTGTGCCTATCTGATAGCTCAGCAACCCTTTATCTTTTTATAAATGTTGCTCATTAAACCAATAAAATCTCTGCATGCTGAAGTTTCAAGAGGAATAACAAAAGGAGACAAACATAATCTGGAAATATAGGGGAAAACATATTTGGGCAATATATCTGCCTGGTTATTAAGTATATTTTTGCCTAAGGGTATATTCCCGGAAGTTGGTTGCTCTGAACTATTTGTGCTTTTCAACTATTTTATTACTCCAATTTTGTGAATACGTATTTATCTATTTCATTATTATCAAAGTGGTTCTAAAGCTGAAAGAAAACTGGGAGAAATGGGTTATTTAGCGCCTGGGATTGGAATGGTGGTGGGCGTCTCTTTGTATGAATATTGTAGATCCTGAGTTTTTAAGTAAAGGGCCTGCCTGTACTGCAGTTTGCTTGCTATTTATTTGCCTCTGCTTTAACTAGAAATGTTTTAAATTCTGCTCAGTTATTAAATATCCCATATCTCAGGATCACACAAGCAGCTATAACCTCAAAAATTTTATTAATTTTTTTCAGAACGATCTTTCTGTAAATGAAATGTTACAGTAATCTTCAGGCACCAAGTTTGATAAGTCCAATAAGGACACGGAATTTGCATCAGTAGCTGCAGCAAATGATTAGGAAGCACATGGGGTTTTAAACTCTAAAGAATCTTACAGAAAACAGGAGACGGTACATTTATTGATGATGCAAGGTGTTAGTTGGAAAGGCCTAATAATACAAAATCCCATTTAACAATGAAGAGACTTTGCCAGCTCCCAACAGGTATAACTTGCTTTGGAGTCATGGGGGGTCCTTCCTAAACGGTATAATCATAGTTTGCATCAAAACTTTTGTTGACGCACAGTTTTATCTGTAGCATAGAATTTTGATGTCCTTTTTTACATGGATATCTGAGAATGCCTTAAAAATATTAACTGATGATTCTAGTGGTCTAAGATGATAGTAAAAGTTATCATTGGGCTGGATGTGGTGGCTTATGCCTGTAATGCCAGCACTTTCGGAGGCTGAGGTGGGCAGATTGCTTGAGCCTAGGAGTTTCAGACTAGCCTGGGAAACTGGTGAAACCCTGTCTCTACAATGAATACTAAAGATTGATCGAGTATAGTAGCACATGCCTGTAGTCCCAGCTACATGGGAGGCTGAGGCAGAAGGATCACCTGGGCCTGGGATGTTGAGGCTGCAGTGAGCCCTGATTGTGCCACTGCACTCCAGCACAGGCAACAAAGTGAGACACTGTCCCAAAACATAAATAAAACAAACAAAAAATTGGTTGAGCATCTATGGCCAAGTGCTTTTAATGCATTTTCTCTACTCCTCCACCCAGCTCTGTAAGAGGTGGATTAGGACTGTTACAGCTAAGGAAAGCAGCACTCAAGATGGTTAAATAATTTGTTTAAAGTCACATGATACTAAGCTATAGAACTGGGGTTTCTGGAAAATTCAGCTGCAGAATTGTTAGTGGTGGGGTATTGCATTAATGCTCTCTATTTTTGGAAGATAAAGGAAAGATTAAATTTCAGAACAAGTAATTTGAAAAACTACTCATTTAGTTAAAAACGAAGTAAAATAAAACCAAACTCCACTTAGTTACGCTAACAATGATATGATACATTACATAGTACAGTACTTTTAAAACCGTAGTTTGCAACCAGATGGTGAACCATGAAATTTACTTAGTGTATCACAAACACTTTAATTTTAGGGAAAAAGGATAATATAAAATAGAAGAGCAAATACCAGCAGGTAACATATGGCATAGGATGAGTGGCTTCTGAAAACATATGTGTATATGTCTGTGTACATGTTTATTCAGGCAAAAGGGAAAATGTACTATTTTATTGTGAGTTATGGTGAAAACAGTATGAAAAACACATGAGGGATTTCCTTAATAACACTGAGGTTCATCTATCCATTTTTTAAAAAAGGAAAGACTTCTGCCCCAGTCTTCACTTTTTGAAGTTACCATTGCCAATGAAACAACCCTCCCCGTGTGTGACGTAGCATAGTAGTCTGAAGCAAGTTTCACTTTCACAGGCAACATGAGAGTCAGAGAATTTCTTGAAAAGGACTAAATAGTCTGTCAGAGAATTGCTTAAAAAGGACTAAACAGTCGTGAGCAGTTGCCCATTGGGTTAATAGATGTGGAAGGTTGGCGCTTAGGATGATTCATTGGATGAAACTTTTTGATTTTCGTTGTCTTTGTCTTAGTTACCTGGTTTAATTTTGGTTACATTGTACTTATATGAGTGATATAGTTTGGATATTTGTCTCCACCCAAATCTTTTGTTGAATTGTAATCCTTAGTGTCGGAGGTGGGGCCTGGTGGAAGGTGTTTGGATCACAGGGGCTGATCCCTCGTGGCTTGATGCTGTCTTTGCAATAGTGAGTTCTTAGGAGATCTGGTAATTTAAAAGTGTGTGACACCCCTCCCCTCTTGTTCCTGCTTTCACCGTGTCACATGCCAGCTTCCTCTTTGCCTTCTACCATGATTGTAAGCTTCCTGAGGCCTTATCAGAAGCAGAGCAGATGGCTGGTGCCATGCTTCCTGCACAGCCTGCAGAACTGCAAGCCAATTAAATCTCTTTTCTGTATACATTACCCGGCCTCAGGTATTTCTTTATAGCAATGTAAAAATGGCCTAATACAATGAGCAAACTTATGTAAGACTTCATTTATTTGAAGAAGGCATGATACAAATAAATACATCAAATACACAAATGTCAATGTATCTCCAATTCATTTGATATTTACTGAGTACCTATTTTTGCCAGCCACTAAGATAAATGTGAGAAATGGAAAAAGAAAAGGGTACCCCCTGATCAATGTTTTGGATGAATTTATGTGGTTATAGAAGAGGTACACACATAAATAATGATACAAAAATGTGGTGCACACTCTGGTGGATCCAAGTTCAAAAGGACACCAACAACCTAGTTGTGTACGCATGTATGGCACATGTGTTTGGGGTGGAGGTGGGAAAAGGGGCAAAAGTTTAGCTACAGAGGCTTCTGTTAGGAGGTTGGGTCTCATACAGTGCATAGGTTCTCAAACTATAGAACACATCAAAATGTCTGGAGAACTTGTTACAGCACACACTTCCAGGCCCTACCTAGATTGTCTGCTTCTGTAGATCTGAGATAAGGCCTGAAAATTTGCTTTTCTAACAAGTTTCCAGGTGATGCTGTACTGTTGGTCTGGGGACCATACTTTGAGGACCACTTTCAAAACGATTTTAGCTGCAGACACTTCCTCTTTTCATGTGAAGTCTTATATGGAATCTTCAAGTATAAAACAGAGAAAATGGAGGTGGCTGGAAGGAACCCTCAGGCTCACTCTGGTCTATGCTCTTCCATGGTGCTGGTTCCTAAAACTCCTTTATGGAATTTCACTCTTCTTGCCCAGGCTGGAGTACAATGGCATGGTCTTGGCTCACTGCAGCCTTAGCCTCCCAGGTTCAAGCAATTCTCCTGTCTCAGCCTCCCAAGTAGCTGGGATTACAGGGATGAGCCACCATGCCTGGCTAATTTTTGTATTTTTAGTAGAGATGGCGTTTCACTATCTTGGCCAGGCTGGTCTCAAGCTCCTGACCTCAGGTGATCCATCCGCTTTGGCCCCCCGAAGTGTTGGGATTACAGACATGAGCCACCGTGCCTGGTGGAATTCCATTTTTATGAAAATCACAAATCTAGGGAAAAATCTAGTTCTACAGTTTCATAGTTTTCTCTTTGTTTCCTCTCCCAGTTCCTCTCCCCCACCCTCACTGAGTTGAATGAAGTTGTTTGAAAAAGAAGCTGTTTGAGGGATTTTAAAAGAGCCGTGTAGATCAGTAGACAAAAGATTTGGCAAAGAATATGTGGATTTCAGTTTTGATTTCTGCTTTTGTTTTTTTAAATGACTGTGTATGTTCTTGGACATTTTCTTCCAAAAGTTTTCTTTTTGATGCTTCATTTAGAAAAGCTGTGGCATTCGTTAACAAAATCTATAGATTCTAGCATCCGTCATGATTTTCTGAAGACTGCTTTAACCCTGTGTTAGTAAATACCAGCACGAGAAAAATTCTTTGGGTTAAAAAACGTAGTTCGGCTTGAAAACTATTTATTTGAGGACCACTTAAAGTTAGTCCACAGGAAGGCACTGTCTATTTGATGCATAAAGCCTTGATAAAAATGGAAAAATTATCCAGATATTCAGAATGTTAGAAAAGGCTTAATAATTAATTGAGGTATTCATTGTCCAACCAGATGTTTTGCATCACAGAGTAAATGTAGTCCGTTTGTCTAAGTGGAGAACTGGCTATAGTAACTGGCTTTGAGTCCATGTTAAGGATCTGTAATTGCTATCACCAAATAACCTTCCACTGCCTTCATTTTCATCATTGGTTGGAATGAAGACTCTACTGCAGAGAAAAAGATGCTTACTACATTGGGAAAAAACAAACAACAAACTCAAACTCTTGGTAGCTTGCTTTGGGATAATTTCAAGTTTGGCTTTATTAGAATATTTATGTTATCTTGGTGTAGGCATTGTTATATTTATCAAAAATTGAGGATTTGCAAAAGCACAGAGGGTTTTTTTTTGATGGAGTCTTGCTCTGTCACCAAGCTGGAGTGCAGTGGCACAATCTCAGCCTACTGCAACCTCTGACTCCCTGGTTCAAGCGATTCACCTGCCTCAGCCTCCCAAGTAGCTGGAATTACAGGCATGCAATACCATGCCCGGCTAATTTTTGTATTTTTAGTAGAGACAAGGTTTCACCATGTTGGCCAGGATGGTCTTGATCTTTTGACTTTGTGATCTGCCTGCCTTAGCCTCCCAAAGTGCTGGGATTATAGGCATGAGCCACTGCGCCTGGCCTAGCCCAGAGTTTTAACTAAGTTTTAATAAATACTTGGAAGCTTGGATACTTAGCTGAAAGTTGTCCAAGCTTCTTGTCTGGTTTGGGACTGTACACGACTCATCTGTAAAGGTACTTAGCACTTTTGCTTGGAATCAAGAAATTCAAAGGTTTATAGAAATAAAAAATGATTAAAATAAAAATTGATTATTAAAATGATATGTCTAGTTCTAGCCTACTTCTACACAATTTGAAATGCTTATTATATTCTGTTCCCCATGTCTCTCTCTGATGGCAACATTAATTCATTTTGGGACCTGATCATTTTTATTTTATAGTTTAACCAAGTTAGTATTTTTGCAAGATACAAAAATGGTGACACCAGGTTACTACTTTTTGCTAATTTGCATCTGTTTTTCATTTTTCTAAAATCAATTGGTGACATTGGTGGGAGAGTCATGGTTAGTGTGTTTTAACATTTATAGAAGCCACTGTTCAGTTTGATTTTTCTAGAAAACAGGGGCACTTCTCCCACAGAGACATCTATGAGAGATCCATCAGTAATCATTGATTCAGAAAAGCAATCACATACTCTCTTGGAGTTGGCAGAGATGTGTGGAAATCCAGCACATCTGGAAGAACATCAATCCTTACCATTAGTCAACAGCTGGAATGTAACCATCCAGGGTTGACAAAACTGGTGATTAAATGTGATGGAAATTCACCATCCATAGACAAGTACAGAGTAACTGGCTGTGAATTGTGGGAACATACATGCATCTTGCATGCTATTATGAGCCCTTAGCACCCCGCTTGCCTGAGTTGGAAAGCCTTCAGAACACTGAGGTATATATGGCGACATTTTCAAAGTTTTTCCTATTTGTTTTTCTTTCAGAGTAATGCATAAAGCCACACTATGAATTCAGACAGAGCCAAACATAAAGTCCAGCCTCTCTATGCTTCCTCACTCCTTATCCTTCATGTTTCAACTTAGCCTTTTCATTTTCTAGTGCCATGCTGATTCTCAATCCATTTTCTTTTGTGTTTGAGTATCAGATACCAACATTGCTGCTACTTCTGGGTTTTTCCTCAGACTCATTTTATTACCCTAAGGGCAGTTTCAGATGTCCCATAACATTAGCCCATATTCACATTTTATTCTGTTTTAAACATAGAAAATAATTCATGTTTTAGATAATCATTTAATTACTCTTTAGCAGAACACAGGCTGAACAATAATAAAGGGATTTAACAGCCTCTCTCTCTTCTGTGATTTTTAAACCCTTTTCTTTCTGTTATTTCCCCTTTAAGTTTCTCTCTAGGATTTTTGTAGCTCAAAAGATCAGCACCAAACCACAAAAGAGACGTGCGATTTTGACGTTCCTCTTTTCTCATCTGTTCCTTGCTAGAACAAGAAAACCAGTGGCTTGTGGCTAAATGAGAATGAAGTTCAATTTTTTTATTGAAGCAGAATTTGCTCCTGTAGAAGAAGCAATTTTGTTGTCTGCAGTTGACGGCTAAAGATAGGAAGTTCACAAAAGTTATTCCCACCCCTTGTTGTTAAACAAAATCTTATAAAATGCTACCAGTGTTTCAGAATGAAGGAAGTAAAATCATGAAAAACCTTAACTGTATTCTCAGTAAGTACATTCTAAAGTGGATCCTTGTGGAGAGTTTCCATGGAGCAAATTCTTAACTTCCTTGAAATGATAGAATTAGTAGTCCTATCTGTTGTGCCTTTAAAATCAGGTGTCCCACCAGCTGGTAGACAAAGACAACCTCACTGAGAATGAAAAATCTCATAAAGCTTTCAGAAGTTGCTGACCGCTGCTTGAATCCCTAATATCAAGCATTCAGGAAGTATAGAGAGAAAAGATCTTTGAACTGGTGGGAAGTATTGAGTTAAAACTCAGGAAAAAGTGGTGAACACTTTGATTAACAGATCCTGGAGCCTCATTCTCTAATTGAGATGTACCTTTTGGAATGGGAGAAAGGTAGTGAACCACAAATGTGATGAATGTAGTAGGCCTAATTCTCTAGTTCTTTCTTTTGCTCTCTTCTCTTCCTTTTTGCCTTTCTGCTTTTTTCTTCTTGCTGCAATTCTCTCCTTATTATTTCCCATAACTTTTTAGACTTGTGTTCATCTCACATTCATATGTATATGAATTCTTTTAGAATGAGTCTGGAAGAATTCCGCATCAAAAAATGAAGTTTTTGTTGGCCAATTTAAACAGTTTGTACACTTAGCAGCAATGAAGAAAGACAAATATTCATGTCAACACTCTTTCCTAGTGCCACTTCAATGACTGAAGAGTCTGCAGTCAATTATGTGATATCACATTTTCTAATTGATGGGCTATCTGTGTGTGTTAGTCTATCATAATAGATTAGCTCCTAACAAGATAAAACCATCATGTGGAACTCTCTGCCTGCCAAAAACAGGCTTCTGCCAAACCATCTGATCAATGTTATAGAAGTTTCAGGCATTTATACTCAGAAAAGTGACTGTAGAAAAACAGAAGCTTTCACTCAGCATATTTGCCCCCCTCTCCCTTGCTTTGAGTCACATCTGCTGATTTCATGGTTTGACACATTTTTAAAAAAAATTCTTGTTAGCTCAGTTGAACTTGTTGGATCCCATCCAACCTCCCAACCTTACACACTAAATCAACAAAGTTCAGATCAGGCTCTCTGTTAAGCAGGAAGAAAAAAATAAGCAGAGAGGAGCGTGGAAGCATTGTACTGAACTCTGGTACACTTGCAGAATAATTGCGCTAAATTTAACCCTCACATTTTGGGCCCAACACACTTGTCTGGTATTCATAGTCATATTGTGGAAAGGGCAGTATCAAGCTGGACTTGGTTCAGACCATACCCCTAACTACTTATAGGATCTCAACTGAGTCACACAACATCTCTGGTCCTCAGGTTTTTACAAAATATAAACAATAAATTGTGAAGTTTTTGAGGACACATTTCAGCTTCATATTCTGAAAATCTCAGATGATATCCTTTGAAAACTGTTTTTGATTCTAAACTTAGTAGCATTGCATTTAATTGCTGAGATTCAGTGTTCTGGTTATCTATTATATAACAAACCACCCCAAAATTTTGTGGCTTAAAACATCAACAACACATATTTTGCCTACACATCTGCAATTTGGGCAGGAACCTGTGAGGACAGTTATCTCTACTTTAGTCAGCGTTAGCTAAGGCAGCTTAAAGGCTGGAGGCTGGAGTTATCTGAAGGCTTATTCATTCTTACTGTTGGTGTTTGATGCTTGCTGTTAGCTTAAACCTTAATTGGGTTTTAGCCAATGTTCCTATTGGCTGGAACATCTAAATGTCACATTTTTATGTATTCTGAGCTTCCTTATAGCATGGTGGCTGGGTTCCCAGAGGAAGCATCTAGATAAAGAAAGGAGAAAGTGGTATTGCTTTTTATGAGCTAGTCTTGAAAGTCATGCAGAGTCCTTCCTATCACATACTATTTGTCCAGGAAGTCACAGAGGTTTGCCCAGATCATCAGAAGAAACAGACTCCCCTCTTGACGGGGGTTGGCCAGATGCTGGAAGTGCAAATGAAACTAGCAATATTGCTATGGCCAGTTTTGGAAAACATAATCTGCTACATTCTGCATATATACTCATAAGCCATGTAATAATGCTTGGGTCAATGACGGACCGCATATACAACGGTGGACCTGTGTAATTATAATGGAGCTGAAAAATTCCTATCACCTGGTGCTGTTGTGGCCATCTTAATGTTGTAGCGCAACACATTAGTCATGTGTTTGTGGGGATGCTGGTGTACATAAACCTACTATGCTGCCAGTCATACAAAACTCCACAGTGATGTCCTCGGCCTTCACATTCACTCACTACTCACTCAATGACTCACCCAGAGACACTTCCAGTTTTATGAGCTTCCTTCTTGGTAAATGCCCTAGACAGGCGTTCCACTTTTAATCTTTTATACCATATTTTTACTTTACCTTTCTATGTTTAGATAGAGTTAGATACACAAATACTTCCCGTTATGTTGCAATTGCCTGCAGTATTCAGTATAGTAACATGCTACACAGGTTTGTAGCCTAGGAGCAATAGGCTAGACCATATAACCTAGGTGTGTAGTAGGCTATCCCATTTAGATTTGTGGAAGCACACACTACAATGTTTTCACGACATTGAAATCACCCAAAAACACAGGTCTCAGAATTTGTCCCCATCAGTCATTTATACATGACTGTATTTGAATAAAACTACTATTGCTGCTTTCTCATCAAAAACTTAAAAAGAAAAAAAGAGTGAGTCTATATTCAAAGTCTCTGCTTAATGTCCCAATATGCCTTCTCTCATTTAATCCTCAATTTTACAAATGAGGAAACTGAGATAGGAGGTGCTCAAGTAACTTACATAAGCCCTCATAGCAGTCAAATGCATAATGAAAAGGTGGCTTTGAGAATCAAGTTCACAGACAGCTAGCCAGACTAATAAAGAAGAAAAGAGAAGAATCAAATAGACTAAGAAAGAAGAAAAGAGAAGAATCAAATAGATGCAATAAAAAATGAAAATGGGGATATCACCACTAATCCCACTGAAATACAAACTGCCATCAGAGAATATTATAAACACCTCTACACAAATAAACTAGAAAATCTGGAAAAATTGGATAAATTCCTGGACACATAACCCTTCCAAGACTAAACCAGGAAGAAGTCAAATCCTTGAATAGACCAATAACAAGTTCTGAAATTGAGACAGTAATTTGTAGCCTACCAACCAAAAAAAGCCCAGGACCAAGACAGAGTCATAGCCAAATTCTACCAGAGGTACAAAGATGAGCTGGTACCATTCCTTCTGAACCTATTCCAAACAATAGAAAAGGAGGGACTCCTCCCTAACTCATTTGATGAGGCCAGTATCATCCTGATACCAACACCCGGCAGAGACACAACAAAAAAAGAAAATTTCAGGCCAATATCCCTGATGAACACCGATGTGAAAATCCTCAATTAAATACTGGCAAATTGAATCCAGCAGCACATCAAAAAGCTTATCCACCATGATCAAGTCAGCTTCATCCCTGGGATACAAGGCTGGTTCAACATATGCAGATCAATAAATGTAATCCATCACACAAACAGAACCAATAACAAAAACCACATGATTATCTCAATAGATGCAGAAAAGATCTTCGATAAAATTCAACACCCATTCATGCAAAAAACTCTCAATAAAGTAGGTATTGATGGAACATATCTCAAAATAATAAGAGCTATTTATGAAAAACCCACAGCCAATATCATACTGAATGGGCAAAAGCTAAAAGCATTTCCTTTGAAAACCAGCACAAGACAAGAATGCCCTCTCTCACCACTCCTATTCAAAATAGTATTGGAATTTCTGACTAGGGCAATCAGGCAAGAGAAATAAATAAAGGGTATTCAAATAGGAAGAGAGGAAGTCAGATTGTCTCTATTTACAGATGACATGATTGTATAAATTTAGAAAACCCCATCATCTCAGTCCAAAATCTCCTTAAGCTAATAAGCAACTTCAGCAAAGTCTCAGGATACAAAATCAATGTGCAAAAATCACAAGCATTCCTATACACCAATAACAGACAAACAGAGAGCCAAATTATGAATGAACTTTCACTCACAGTTGCTACAAAGAGAATAAAATACTTAGGAATACAACTTAAAAGGGATGTGAAGGACCTCTTCAAGGAGAACTATAAACTACTACTCAAGGAAATAAGAGAGGACACAAAAAGAACAACATTCCATGTTCATATATAGGAAGAATCAGTATCATGAAAATGGCCATACTGCTCAAAGTAATTTGTAGATTCAATGCTATCCCCATCAAGCTACCGTTGACTTTTGTCATAGAATTAGAAAATACTACTTTAAATATCATATGGAACCAAAAAAAAAAATCAAAGATGACTGATCGCTAACAGTTCGGGATTGTAGCTCCCAGTGAAAGCTCAGAGAACAAGAGGACGCCATACTTTCAGACGAATTTTCATCGCTCATGGACCAGAAGATTCCCAGTGGAGGGTCGTCAGCGTGACTCTTGTGGCTGGCACAGCGGTTTTGCCGGACCCTCGGCACGGCAGCTCTACATGCAGAGTAAACAGGAGGAGATTCCCGGGCAGAAGAGCACCATCAGTTTTATTGCTGCTGTTTTGGCCAGCACAGTGGGTTGCTTGGATTCCAGCACTGGGAATTAATAAACTGGGCGTCCACTCAGAAACCCAACTAGAAAGGCGGTAATTGTAAAGATGACAGATGGATAAATTTATAACAAAGGGAAGAAACCAGCCTAAAAAGGCTGAGAATACCCAAAATCAGAACCCCTCTCCCTTTACAGGGGATTACAGTTCCTCATCAGCAATGGAACAAGCCCTGATGGAAAAGGACTGTGTGCCATTAACAGAAGTAGGCTTCAGAAGGTGGATGATAAGAAACTTTTGAGTTAAACGAACTTGTTCTAACCCAATGTAAAGAAACTTAGAACTTTGAAAAAAGGTGTGATGAAATGCTGAAAAGAATAGACAATATAGAGAGGAATATAAATGAACTAACGGAGTTGAAAAAACACAACACAAAAACTTAGCAAAATATGCACAAGTTTGAATAGCTGAATTGATCAAGCAGAAGAAAGGATATCAGAGGTCGAACACCTACTTAATGAAATAAAACGAGAAGACAAGAATAGAGAAAAAAGGATAAAAAGGAATGAGCAAAGTCTCCAAGAAAAATGGGACTATGTGAAAAGACCTAATTTACACTTAATAGGTGTACCTGAATACGACGAAGAGAATGAATCCAAGCTGGAAAATACTCTTCAGGATATTATTCAGGAAAAGTTTCTGAATCTAGCAAAGCAGCACAATATTCAACCCCAGGTATACAGAGAACACCACAAAGATATTCCTCAAGAAGACCAACTGCAAGGCACATAATTGTTAAATTCACCAGGGTTGAAATGAAGGAGAAAATACTAAGGGCAGCCAGAGAGAAAGGTCAGGTTACCCACAAAGGGAAGCCTATTAGACTTACGGCAGATCTCTCAGCAGAAACCCTACAAGCCAGAAGAGAGTGGGGGCTGATATTCAACATCCTTAAAGAACAGAACTTTCAGCCCAGAATTTCATATCCTGCCAAACTAAGCTTCACAATTGAAGGAAAAATAAAATCTTTTATGAACAAGCAAGTACTCAGAGATTTTATTACCACCAGGCCGGCTTTACAAGAGCTTCTGAAAGAAGCATTATACATAGAAAGGAACAACAAGTATTAGCCTTTCTAAAAATACACCAAAAAGTAAAGAGCATCAACATTAAGAAGAATTTACATCAATGAATGGATAAAATAGCCAGTTAACGTCAAATGGCAGTAACCCTAAATTTAAGTCGACTAAATCCCCCAATCAAAAGATACAGCCAAAACCTAACGATATGCTACATCCAGACCCATTTCACATCCAAAGATACACAAAGACTCAAAACGAAGGGATGGAGAAAGATTTACCAACCAAATGGAGAGCAAAAATAAATAAATAAATAAAAAGCAGGAGTTGCGATTCTTGCATCTGATAAAATAGATTTCAAAGCAACAAAGATATGGTGGTAAAAGGATCAATGTAACAATAAGATCCTAACACCCAGATACTTAAGACTCATAAAGAGATTTAGACTCAACGAGACAGAAAATTAATAAGGATATCCAGGACTTGAACTCAGATCCGGAACAAGTAAACTCAATAAATATTTATAGAGCTCTTCATTTTAAATACACAAAATATTGATCGGCCATTATTAATACCCATTTTTAGAATAAAGCTGCATTCCCGTTTTCTCTCCCTCTTTTTCTTCCTCTTTCTTCCTCTCCTTCACTCCTTTTTTTTTCTAAAAAAAAAAATCAGAATAAGCAATTGGTAATTCATCATAATCTCCACCACCCTTAACTACTCCTTGACAAAAAAAAAAAAAAAAAAAAGGAACCAAAAAAGAGCCTGTATAGCCAAGAAAATTCTAAGCAAAAAGAGCAAAGCTGGGGGCATCATGCCACCTGACTTCAAATGATACTGCAAGGCTATAGTGACCAAAACAGCATGGTACGGGTACCAAAACAGATACATAGACCAAGGGAACAGCACAGAGGCCTCAGAAATAATGCCACACACCTACAATCAGCTGATCTTTGACAAACCTGACAAACACAAGCAATGGGGAAGGGATTTCCTACTTAATAAATGGTGTTGGGAAAACTGGCTAGCCATATGCAGAAAACTGAAACTAGACCCCTTCCTTACATCTTATACAAAAACTAACTCAAGATGCATTAAAGGCTTAAACTTAAGACCTAAAACCATAATAACCCTAGAAGAAAACCTAAGCAATACCATTCAGGACATAGGCATAGACAAAGACCAAAACACCAAAAGCAATAGAAAACCAAAATTGACAAATGGGATCTAATTAAACTAAAGAGATTCTGCACAGCAAAAGAAACTATCATCAAAGTGAAAAGGCAACCTACAGAATGGGAGAAAATTTATGCAATCTATCCACCTGACAAAAGGCTAATATCCAGAATCTACAAAGAACTTAAACAAATTTACAAGAAAAAAAACAACCCAATCAAAAAGTGGGTGAAGGATATGAACAGACACTTCTCAAAATAAGACATTTATGTGGCCAACAAACATGTGAAAAGAAGCTCATCATCACTAGTCATTAGAGAAATGCAAATCAAAACCACAATGAGATATCATCTCTTGCCAGTTAGAATGGTGATCATTAAAAAGTCAGGAAACAACAGATGCTGGAGAGGATTTGGGTAAATAAGAATGCTTTTACACTGTTAGTAGGAGTGTAAATTAGTTGAATCATTGTGGAAGACAGTGTGGCAATTCTTCAAGGATCTAGAACTAGAAATACCATTTGACTCAGCAATCCCATTACTGGGTATATGCCCAAAGGATATATATCGTATGTTTGTTGTAACACTATTCATAATAGCAAAGACTTGGAACCAACCCAAATGCTCATCAATTATAGACTGGATAAAGAAAATGTGGCACATATACACCATGGAATACTGTGCAGCCATGAAAAAGGATGAGTTCATGTCCTTTGCAGGGTCATGGATGCAGCTGGAAACCCTCATTCTCAGCAAACTAACACAGGAACAGAAAACCAAACACCACATGTTCTCACTCATAAGTGGGAGTTGAACAATGGAAACATATGGGCACGGGAGGGGAACATCACACACCAGGGCCTATTGAGAGGTGGGGAGCAAGGGGAAGGATAGCATTAAGAGAAATACCTCATGTAGCTGATGGGTTGATGGGTGCAGCAAACCACCATGGCATGTGTATACCTATGTAACAAACCTGTACGTTCTGCACATGTATCCCAGAACTTAATAATAATAATAAAAAAGACAATCAAGCTCATCTATTTTCAAAATCCATGGTTCTTCTGCTATCCCACACTGCCTCACTCATAAAACTCTTGTTCTCATGTCTCAGCTTTATTTTTTGCTGAGAGAGTATAGAATTCAGATGAGATTTTAGGTGGGACTCATGAAGGAGAGTTGCCAAGTATTTCAACAACTGAAGCAACTCTATATCTAAAATTAGATTTTGCAGAAGAGTTGACTGTTAATATCCGTCTTTTTTTCTTTCACTAGAGAAGGCAATGCAGGACAGTAGTCTGGCTGCTTACTGGTACAGTAAGGATTGGAGAGAACGGTGAAATGTGTTTCTGATTCATAGCTGATGGTTTACAGGACTGTAATGTGAGTACAAAGTTATACATGAGTGTTCAACAAGGACTAATGATGAATAAGTACATAAATTGTCTTAAGAGTCAGATATGAGGACATGGAAGAGCAGACTAAAGCTGGCCTGTGGCCTGGACTAGAAAAGAATCTTCTGTGTACATTGACCGGGCCCATGTAAGGGAATGGAGCAGAAATTGCTTGTCCCTGGATTAGGTTCTTCTACTGAATTTATGTGTCAGGCATGTGCCCAAGATTGTCAGCAATTTTAAACTGAAGACTTTGCAAAGGCCCTCTGCCTACACAGGGTAACACTTTTGACAATTTCTTACTCTATTCATGCAGGAAAAAACAAAAACAAAATCAAAACAATAACAAAATGAAACCCGGCTTACTTGATCCAATAATCTTTTCATCTATTTGCTGTTAGATTGACCCCGCCAACAGTGTTATGGCATCATATGAACATAGTCTTCTGAAATTAGCCCCCTGTTACTTTCCCCCTGCATATTAGCTATAGAGAAGTCTATGGTCTTTAAGAACTTTATTATAAGAATTTTGGGGCAGGGCATGGTGGCTCACACTCATGACCCCAATATTTTGGGAGGCTGAGCTGGGGGGATCATGAGGTCAGGAGTTCAAGACCAGCCTGGCCAATATGGTGAAACCCTGCCCCTACTAAAAAATATAAAAATTAGCTGGCCGTGTTGGCATGCATCTGTAGTCCCAGCTACTCAGGAGGCTGCGGCAGGAGAATTGCTTGAATCTGGTAGGTGGAGATTGTAGTGAGCCGAGATTGCACCATTGCCCTCCTGCCTGGGCAACATAGTAAGACTCCTTTTCAAAAAAAGAAAAAAGAATTTTTGGTAACAATAGTCTGTTAAAAACTCTTATGAGTTCAGTTGACAAAATGTTTTGCCTTGCTGAAAACAGCACACTCCTCAAACACAAATGATCTCCTGAAGACAATTAATGAGTCTTAACTGTGGAATTTTCTTTTTTTACCATGTGCTTGCAGCAATCACAATTGCTTCATAGCTCAACATCTGGAAGTACATTTGGCTTCATTGTTGGAAAATAAATTAGTGTCCCTGTTCATGAGTAAGAGACTGACCTTATACTGATCAGTGGGGACTGTGTCTCTTGTTGACAGACCAGTCATCCTTGACAACAATAAAAAAGCTGAAATGCATCTCATCCTGGCATCCATGCTCATCTCTCAGAACACCCTGAATCTACTCACTATAAAATGGACTTTTGCCCTAGGATGTAGAGCAAAAGATTACACTAATTGCAAATTGGCATCCTGGAAAACATTGTTAGAGTCATCTCCTCCAGGAAGATAACCAATATCTTGTGCCAGCACTGAACCGTAGGCCCCAAGGACCTGCCTGTGTCTGCTCACACCTGTTCCAACATGGATGCCA
This sequence comes from Callithrix jacchus, assembly GCF_049354715.1. Lineage (NCBI taxonomy): Eukaryota > Metazoa > Chordata > Mammalia > Primates > Cebidae > Callithrix > Callithrix jacchus. The sequence continues at coordinate 116,689,324 of NC_133509.1, forward strand.
ATAAATGCGGGGTCAGGAGGAAATTAGACACACAGAAGCCACCAGAAGCCAGAGGGCCCTTTGAAAGTCCTTTGGATTTGTAATAGATTGAACAGGTAGGGGATGGCCTATGCAGGTGTATTTGGCTGTGGTCATGAGCATTGAGAATCCCATATCAATATCAATAAGTAATCTGAACAAACTGAACTGTGAAAGAAAAAAAGATTTTTATGGAACCAGAAATAGACACTATGAAAGAGACAGAGGATTTAAGTAACCAATATGTTTTTAAAAATATTACATCCTTTTTAAAAAAATCAGATGTGATATACAAATATGGAGGTTGAAATATGCATATGTGTTTGCATTGGTATAAGTAGATTTATACCCACTAGTGTCTTCTGCCATCTCATGAATTTGGGCATATTGTAAGTCAAATCATGTCCCAAGAAACATAAATTATGCACACATATAAAATGGAAAGGATCACAATTAGCATAAAAGAGGATGTTAATTCTGTTAAGCACCAGTAATATAAAGTGATTACACTTTGTGATCACACTTTTCTTATTTTATCTCCCTACCTTATTCTCATAAAGAGTTCCCAAAACTTTTAATTTTATGGCTCCATAAGATGCAGAAGTGAGAAACAGATATAGATGACTGTTGTGTAGACAGCAGAGATGCTGCTTCTTTTTCACCATGATATGTTAATTCCCTTTCCTACTATTTAATCAGTTCAGCAAATGTCTAACGTCAGAGACTGTGCTGAGAATGTGGGATAAAAAGTATGTAGGCTGATGTTAGCTGTTTATCAGATTATTGTACCATTCTTTAACCAAGGATCTTGCTCTGGTTTCACCACTTCATTATTACACCTCCTAATTTGTTCTTTGCATTGCATTTTGTTATGTTTCAAAAATGCAAATTCTATTATGTTACTTGCATGAATCAAACTCTTTAGTGGTTATCAGCTGGTCTCAGGATACAGAGCTAGCTCCTTGGCAGAGCACCTGAGATTCTTATGAGGGGACTTTGTCTTGCTCTCTGTCCTCACCTTGGGCCATGCTCAGCATCCCTCTGATTTGATGTCACAGTTAAACATAACTACTTGTAGAGAGATCCAAGATGGCTGTCTAGCAGCAGCTCAGGGTTGCAGCTCCCAATGAAAGTGCAGGGAGTGAGTGGATGTCAGACTTCCAGATGAATTTTTGTTGCCTATGGACCAGGAGGAGTCCCACGGGTCGCCAGCGCAACTCTTTTGGCCGGCGTGGCTGTTTTGCCAGGGTCCCGGCGCAGCAGTTCTTGGTGTGGAGTATGCAGGACTGGGTGCCCTTTTAGTTGGTGTTTGGAGCTCCGGGAAGGCAGAGTCACCCATTCAGCTGATTGAGAGGGGGACTGAAGCTGGGATCCAGACCGGGAGATTCCCGGGCAGGAAAGCACCACGAATCTCAGTGTTGATGTTTCAGCCTGCATGGTTGCTGCACAGGAAATTGCATAGATCCTGGTGCCTTTTCGGCAGGCGACTGGGGCACCTGGGAGAGAATCGACTGTTCAATTAGGAAAAGAAAAAAGAGGGCTCCGAGGTGGGGAGCCAGGTGATTGGGCTCGGTTGGTCCCACCCCCACAAAAAAACAGCAATTGGAAAGCTGATAGTTGAGAGTTTCACAGCAAGCACAGCTGAACCTGGGAAGGTCCAGCTCTGTGGGGGAGGGGCGTCCACCGAAGGAAAACAAAGAAACAGAAATAACATCACCACCAACTAGCTGGACGTCCACTCAAGAGACCCAATCTCAAAGTCAGCAATTACAAGATGACAGTCGGATAAATCCACAAAGATGGGAAGAAACCAGCACAAAAAGGCTGAAAACATCCAAAATCAGAATGCCTCTCCTCCTTCAGGGGATCACAACTCCTTATCAGCAAGGGAACAAGGCCTGATGGAGGATGAGTGTGATGAATTGTCAGAATCAGGTTTCAGAAGGTGGACAATAAGAAACTTCTGTGAGCTAAAAGATCATGTTCTAACCCAATGCAAAGAAACTAAGAACCTTGAAAAAAGGTTTGATGAAATGCTAATTAGAATAGACAATTTAGAGAGGAATATAAGTGAATTAATGGAGCTGAAAAACACAACACGAGAACTTCACAAAGTATGCACAAATTTTAACAGTCGAATTGATCAAGCAGAAGAAATGATATCAGAGGTCAAAGACCAACTCAATGAAATAAAATGAGAAGATAAGATTAGAGAAAAAAGGGTAAAAAGGAATGAACAAAGTCTCCAAGAAATATGGGACTATGAGAAAAGACCTAATCTACATTTGATAGGTGTACCTGAATGTGACGAAGAGAATGAATCCAAGATGGAAAATATTCTTAAGGATATTATTCAGGAAAACTTTCTCAACCTAGCAAGGCAGGACAATATTCAACTCCAGGTAATACAGAGAACACCACAAAGATATTCCTCAAGAAGACCAACCCCAAGACACATAATCATCAGATTTACCAGGGTTGAAATGAAGGAGAAAATGCTAAGGGCAGCCAGAGAGAAAGGTCAGGTTATCCACAAAGGGAAGCCTATCAGACTCAAGCAGATCTCTCAGTAGAAACCCTACAAGCCAGAAGAGAGTGGGGGCCAATATTCAACATTTTTAAAGAAAAGAACTTTCAACTCAGAATTTCATATCCAGCCAAACTAAGCTTCATAAGTGAAGGAAAAATAAAATCTTTTATGAACAAGCAAGTACTCAGAGATTTCATCACCACCAGGCCTGCTTTACAAGAGCTTCTTAAAGAGGCACTACACATAGAAAGGAACAACTAGTATCAGCCATTCCAAAAACATACCAAAAGGTAAAGAGCATCAACATAATGAAGAATCTACATAAACTAATGGGCAAAACATCCAGCTAGCATCAAATGGCAGTATTAAACTCACATATATTATTATTAATCCTAAATTTAAATCGACTAAATCCCCCAATCAAAAGACACAGACAGGCAAATTGGATAAAAAGCCAAAACCCATCGGTATGCTGCATCCAGACCCATCTCACATGCAAGGATACACAAAGATTCAAAACAAAGGGATGGAGGAAGATTTACCAACCAAATGGAGAGCAAAAATAAATAAATAAATAAAAAGCAGGAGTATCAGTTCTCATCTCTGATAAAATAGACTTTAAAGCAACAAGATCAAAAGAGACAAAAAAGACATTACATCATGGTAAAAGGATCAATGCAACAAGAAGAGCTAACAATCCTAAATATATATGCACTGAATACAGGAGCACCCAGATACATGACAAGTTCTTAATGACTTATAAAGAGACTTAGACTCCCACACAATAATATTAGACAGATCAACGAGACAGAATATTAACAAGGATATTCAGGACTTGAACTCAGTACAAGTAAACTTAATAAACATTTACAGAACTCTCCACCCTGAATCCACAAAACATCTATTTTTCTCAGTATCACATCACACCTATTCTAAAAGTGACCACATAATTGGAAGTAAATCACTCCTCAGGAATTGCATAGCATTTCACAGGTTTAAATGAAATATTGGTTGGCTGCTTGTTTGTTATTTTTCTCCCTTATTCCTTCCTGTCTCCATTGTTAAGCACAATTATTGGCATAAAAGAGGTTTTCAATACCCATTTTTAGATGCATTCTAGCCTGGGCAATGAAGAAAGACTCCCGTTCTCTCTCCCTCTTTCTTTTCCTCTTTCTCTTTCTCTTTCTCTTTCTCTTCCTCTTCCTCTTTCTTTCTTTCTTTCTTTCTTTCTTTCTTTCTTTCTTTCTTCCTTTCTTCTTTCTCTCTTTCTTTTTTTTTCCCAAAAAAAAAAAAAAAAGGCTCCTTAAGTGGCTTTTTGTTGTTATCTCTTTTTGTCATAATACCTAAGAGTGACCCTTATATGCTATACATTTAAATGTATTATCTTTTATCTTTTGAGCTATCAGTATATTCATTTTTTTAAATTAAAAAACAGATTCAAAGAGGTTATAGAAACCTAGAAAATTGTCACTTTAAACTTTGTCTACAAACTTTAGAGTTCGTAGTTTTTCCCATATGCCATGATTCTAAAAAAAGAAAAAAGAAAGAAAGAAAAAAACATAACTACTAGCAATTACCTGAAAGCATCATGTGGTTTCTTATCTCTAGGTCTTTGCAAAAGGTATCACCCCAACCTGGGTTGCCTTCTGCCTCTCTTTGTGTGGTTAATGCTACTAATCTTTCCTATCTCAACTGAGATGCCATTTCCTTTGGGAAGTCTTCTATTACTTTGTGTGGTTAATGCTACTAATCTTTGCTGTCTCAACCAAGATGCCATTTCCTTTGGGAAGTCTTCTATTACTTTCTTCCTACGTTGCTGCAGCTTACATTGGCTTACTCAAGTACCATCTCTTGCTAAATAAAATGATTTATTTCACAATTCTCTAGAACAGTTATCATAACTTTATATCTTTCTGAGTTAGTCAAGTCTTAGATTAAAATATAATAAATCTGTGCACCTCTCCTTATTTGTTTTGTCAGTGTTTGTGCATGCACCACCAATATTTTATTATAGCTTTGTGTAGATCGTCATATTTACTTAGCACTTACTGTAGGCAAGAATGGCTCTTCATCATCATCATCATCATTTAATCTTTAAAACAATTCTTAAAAGTAAGTATTATTACTGTCATGGCATTTTCAGCAACATTTAATTAATTGTCCCAGTGTTATAGAAATGGCAGAACTAAGATTTAAACCCTGACCTGTAAGCCATCAGAGCCTACCCTCTCATGATACAGTATTATAAGTTTGTTCTTCTTTCTCTCACAACTTAAACTTTTTGAGGTAAGGAATAATGTCTTGATCATAGTGCTGTCTCTCATCAAGTAGCACATTTTGAGAACAGAGAATGATTGAAAATAAAGTTCTTTGCACTTGTCCTTAAGTTGCTTATAGAACTAGAGGGCAGACACCTAAAATAATAATTAGCTGTAATGAGATAAATGTATTATTATTAGGAGTTACAGGGCCCTATGCTATGAAGAGGACGGATACATAGCCCAGGCTTCAACTGCCTGCCTTCATAGAAAAGACAGTGCCTGAACTGAATCTGAATGCATTAACTAATTAGACACATGTTCACTGAATTTGTATCTAGTAGCAATGCAGGTAATATAATCTTCTTCATGAAAAAAATTAAGGATAAACTTCAGTTATATTTTTGAAGCACTTGGAAGGTGACAGATGGAGGATGGAGCTATTGGTCATGTTTTTGAAAAAAATGTTTCATAAGCTGATATAACATTGTCAAGTTATTGTTAAAAATGGCGACATGTTTTTATCAAGGGCTAGATTTTTTTTAGATTTTTTGTTTTGGCATTTTTTTTTTTTTTAAATTTTTTATTGGATTATAGGTTTTGGGGTACATGAGCAGAGCATGCAAGTCAGTTGCGTAGGTACACAGATGGCAGTGTGCTTTCTTTTCTTCTCCCCTTCACCCACATTTGGCTTTTCTCCCCAGGCTATCCCTCCCCACCTCCCCCTCCCACTGGCCCTCCCCTTTTCCCCCCAATAGACCCCAGTGTTTAGTACTCCCCTTTCTGTGTCCATGTGTTCTCATTTTTCATCACCCACCTATGAGTGAGAATATGCGGTGTTTCATTTTCTGTTCTTGTGTCAGTTTGCTGAGGATGATGTTCTCCAGATTCATCCATGTCCCTACAAACGACACAAACTCATCATTTCTGATTGCTGCATAATATTCCATGGTGTATATGTGCCACATTTTTCCAATCCAGTCTATTATCAATGGGCATTTGGGTTGATTCCAAGTCTTTGCTATTGTAAACAGTGCTGCAATGAACATTCGTGTACATGTGTCCTTATAGTAGAACAATTTATAGTCTTTTGGATATATACCCAGTTATGGGATTGCTGGGTCAAATGGAATTTCTATTTCTAAGGCCTTGAGGAATTGCCACACCGTCTTCCACAATGGTTGAACTAATTTACACTCCCACCAACAGTGTAAAAGTGTTCCTTTTTCTCCACATCCTCTCCAGCATCTGTTGTCTCCAGATTTTTTAATGATCGCCATTCTAACTGGCGTCAGATGGTATCTCAATGTGGTTTTGATTTGCATCTCTCTGATGATCAGTGACGATGTTTTGGCATTTTTTTGTTTCACAAATGGTCACTGGGATATGGTTGAATAAAAACTTCAACTCTTTGAGTATTATGAATGAGAAAAACATCCTCAGTATTTTTTAATCGTACAGAAAAGTACTATCATTTTCATAACATCCAGACTCAAGTTCTGTTAAACCCACAATTTTGTCTGTTTAGGAGAAATCTGCATGGCCTCCTGTTCTCATTCTTCTCATCTTTAGAAACAGGAGGTTGATTTGAAGACTCTAGTAGACTCAGCTTTGGTTTTCTCTGGTCCTCAGTTTTGTTAATAATATGCTTTGAGAACTTTGTAAAATGTCTGCTACTTTAATAAATGAAAATAATCATATTCTGAATAAGAAAAGTATTTTAGGTCAAGTGCTTACAACCTTTGGCTAAGTTCCAAGGACATGTAATCTGAATTCAATTGAGCTTCTGGGATGAACATCATCAAAATGCCCAGTTTTTTTTTAAAATTATACTTTAAGTTGTGGGATACATGTGCAGAATATGCAGGTTTGTTACATAGGTATACACGTGCCATGGTGGTTTGCCACACCCATCAACCTGTCATCTACATTAGGTATTTCTCTTAATGCTATCTCTCCCTTTGCCCTCCACCCCAACAGGCCCCAGTGTGTGACATTCCCCTTCCTGTGCCTATTTGTTCTTATTGTTCAACTCCCACTTATGAGTGAGAACATGTAGTGTTTCTTGCTAGATTGGTGAAATTCAGATTCACAAAAATTTAGTTAACAGCTAAATACCCTAATCAACTGGTTTCAGTATACTTCTGGTTTTGTGTTCCTGTGTTAGTATGCTGAGAATGATGGTCTTCGGCTTTGTCTTTGTCCCTGCAAAGGACATGAACTCATTCTTTTTTATGGCTGCATAGTATTCCATGGTGTATATGTGCCACATTTTCTTTATCCAGTCTAACATTGATGGGTATTGGGTTGGTTCTAAGTCTTTGCTATTGTGAACAGTGCTGCAATAAACATATGTGTGCATGTATCTTTATAGTAGAATGATGTACAATCCTTTGGGTGTATATCTAGTAATCAGATTTCTGGGTCAAATGGTCTTTCTAGTCCTAGATCTTTGAGGACTCACCACACTGTCTTCCACAATGGGTGAACTAATTTACACTCCTACCAACAGTGTAAAAGCATTCCTATTTCTCCACATCCTCTCCAGAATCTGTTGTTTTCTGACTTTTATTTTGGATTTTTAAAATTATGCTTTAAGTTCTGGGGTACCTGTGCAGAACATGCAGGTTTGTTACATAGATATATACATGCCGTGGTGGTTTGCTGCATCCTAATTGGCATGAGATGATATCTCATTGTGGTTTTGATTTGCATTTCTCTAATGACCAGTGATGATGAGCTTTTATTCATATGTTTGTTGGCCAGATAAATGTCTTATTTTGAAAACTGTCTGTTCATATCCTTCAGCCACTTTTTGATTGTTTTTTTTACTTGTAAATTTGTTTATGTTCTTTGTAGATTCTGGATATTAGCCCTTTGTCAGATGGATAGATTGCAAAAATTTTCTCCCATTCTGTAGGTTGTCTGTTTACTCTGATGATAGTTTCTTTTGCTGTGCAGAATCTCTTTAGTTTAATTAGATCCGATTTGTCAATTTTGGCTTTTGCTACCTTTTCTTTTGGTGTTTTAGTCATGAAGTCTTTGCCCATGCCTCTGTTCTGAATGGTATTGCCTAGGTTTTTTCTAGGGTGTTTATGGTTTTAGGTCTTACGTTTAAGCCTTTAATCCATCTTCAGTTAATTTTTGTATAAGGTATAAGGAAGGGGTCCAGCTTCAGTTTTCTGCATATGGCTAGCCAATTTTCCCAACACCCTTTAATAAATAAGGAATCCTTTCCCCATTGCTTGTGTTTGTCAGATATGTCAAAGATCAGATGGTTGTAGATGTGTGGTATTATTTCTGAGGCCTCTGTTTTATTTCATTGGTCTATGTATCTGTTTTGGTACTGGTACCATGCTGTTTTTGTTACTGTAGTCTTGTAGTATAGTTTGAAGTCAGGTAGCATGATGCCTCCAGGTTTGTTCTTCTTGCTTAGGATTGTCTAGACTATTGGGCTCCATTTTGGTTCCATATGCAATTTAAAGTAGTATTTTCTAATTCTGTGAAGAAAGTCAGTGGTAGCTTGATAGGGATAGCATTAAATCTACAAATTACTTAGGGCAGTGTGGCCATTTTCATGATATTGATTCTTCCTATTTATGAACATGGAATGTTTTTCCTTGTGTTTGTGTCCTCTCTTGTTTCCTTGAGCAGTGGTTTGTTCACTGATACCTATGTGAAACAGAGCTGCTGTCTTTTGTCTTGATGGCAGTTTTTACAGTGATGCTCATGAGGGGTGTGGAGAAATATGTGAGAGTCTGAACATTTTCCAAAATGCAGAAAAAATTCTCCTCTCTCACTCATTTAGCTAGTAAGACTTATTTTTATTCTGCTAAGCCTATGAACATAACTTGGAGGATTTTTCTGGAATTACTGGCTTTTTAATACTGACCAAATTTTTAGATGAATGGTTCAAAGTGCTTTTTCCCTTAGTTTTGAATTTTCCTATTGATTTCTCTGCCTCAATAGTCTTTGTATATATATCATGTTAAAGAGTTCCATATTACGTTGTTCCTTTGTGTTCTCTTCTCCACAGACATCAGTTGAGTTTCTCAGAATTTAAAAATAAATCAAGTTGTAATTAGCCTATTTACATAAATGAAAAATTCTCTATCACATCTCCTATCCTCCCCTGTAACAAAGAATCTGCTCCTCCTGTTTGTTCTCAATAACAAACTAACGTTCGGCTGATGATATTATTTGTTGGCCAGCATGGAGGAATACTGTGAGTCATTGTCTTTCCTGCTACCTGTTTCAATACTTAAAAAAAAAACTATATGAAGCTTTTGCTCATCTCTTTATTTCTTTAACATTCCCTCATTGTAGGTCAGTAAACTTCACACTAGGCACTGTATTTCTGGCCAGTTTCTCACTCCCCCTTTAACTTTCTTTAGACAAATCACAGATTTATTTTTGTTTCCAATTCTTTTTCAGTTATCTTAGAAATATTTGTCTTCCTCTCTTTGTTCCACTTATGAGAAAAAAGGGGTGAATCCAGACTATGCTATATAGAATATTGCTTGCAGTATCTCTATAGTAAAGGGAGTGAAAGCTGGAAGCTTTGATGTGGAATTAGGGAGAATAAAGAACCAGTGCCTTGAACTTCTAAACCGGGTGAAAATGCACAGTAAATGCCCTCAGGGTCTTTGAAAGTCAACGTTTACTTCCTTATCTTTCTCTAATTAAATCTATTCTCACTGAAGAACAGAATCTTGATTTTTGTTGTGTGTTTCTCTTTGCCATTTCAAGTATATTGTTTGCTACAATTGTTCTAACACAGTTTTACAGTATTTCAGTTACCATTGAGGTTAAAAACGCTTTGCTAACTGAACGCTTACAGATGATGCACAACAACATTTCATTTTGTCTTTGAGGTCAAAGCAATCAGCATATGACTTTTGGAAAACATTTATTTCCATCAAGGGGCTACTATGTACTAATTTCTTATGCTTGATAAATTTTATTAGATGTTTTATTGCCAATCGTTTATTTTCAAAACTGAATGCCTCCATTTCCTTTGCATCAAACAAATAACCACCTTAATAGGTAGGTTACTCACACTCCAGTTTTTAATGTCTATTCATTTATTCATATGGCAATTCTTTATAACAGCTATTCATAGAGTGCCTAGTATATACCAGGCATCATGCTAAGTCCTGAGACAGAGATATTTAAGAAATCCTAATTTCAGGTGCTCACATTCCAGTGGAGAATGTCAGATGAGTAAAAAAATTATAAGATAGTGACTAAATGATAACAGAGATGCAAAGTGCCATAGGAACACAGAAGAGAGTACTAACTTATGCACTGGGGTCCAGACTTGGAAACTTTACTGTCAGAAGGGTTTTACTTGTATGGTAGGCAGTGGAAATAAACTGATAATTGAAGAATTAACCTAACTGGACTAATTTCTAAGCAGTGATTTCCGGGTCTGATTGTCACGCATCTGGTGTAGTAGTACAGGCTTTGGAATCAGACACCTGGCAATAAATTCTGGCTCAGCCACTTACTAAGTAGTGGTCCCTCTAAGATTCAGTTTTCTTATCTACAAAATGGGAATGATGACACCTGCCTCATATAATATGGCTTGAATGAGATCATGATGTTTCTATCTTTTCTTTAAGCCCCTCCTGATGAAATTTAGAAATAAGAAGAGCAATGAAAAAATTGAACTCTGATAATAGCACTTGGTAAACTCAAGTCCCAGGTTAAGCTATCTACATGCTTAATTCTTTAGATCATCATCACAACATATTATTATTTCTATTATCTCCAATTCACAAGAGTAAAAATGAGGTTTACAAAATTTAAATGATTTCCCTAAAGACATGGTTACTGAAAGATATTTATTGCAAGAGCTTGAATTTATACCTGCACGGCACTGAAATCCAGTTCTTACCCACTCTTTACTCTTGCTCCCTGTCTTGTTTTATTTTGATTGATAAGTATGTTCACACTTATCTCACAGGTTTTGTTTCCAGACAGAAGACTGTCATAGAAATTAGATAATACTTTCCATGGGACCATGCACCATGTGTGTTTTGCTAAGCAGAATTTTCATCATGTTGCACACAATGTAGTATCAAGAAGGCACACCTATTTGTAAAGGTGCAGGCTATGCTGATGTAACAAAGAGACTCTAAAACTCAGATGTTTATTTTCCTCTCACATCATAGTTTATGGCTGTTGGGTAGGCCTGACTTTGTCACTTTCAGTAAGCAGGCAAGAGTGAGCGGAAGTCCAGGTCAAGGATTTTCTTTAAGGTAAGTGATGCTGAAATTGCCCCTACTCTTTCCACTCAGTTTCCATTAGTGCACACTTAGGTCACACCCCTGTAAGATCAACTGGAAAACGAACATTTTAGTTGAACAGCTATCAGCTCAGGAAGGAAGTGTGATGGTTCATTTTAGGTGCCAACTTGACTGAATTAAGGAATACCTAGCAACTTGGTAAAGCATGATTTTTGGGTGTGTCCATGAGGGTGTTATCAGAAGAGATTAGATATGAGTCTGAAGGATTAGGTGGAGAAGATCTGCTGTCAATGTGGACATACACCATCCAATCTACTGGGGGCTGGGAGAAAACAAAAACAGACAGAAAGTGAATATGTTGATTTAGCTGCTGGGGCTGGGATAACTTCTTCCTCTTCTGTTCTTGGACAATAACTCCAGGTTCCCTAGCCTTCGGACTCCAATACTTAACAAGAGGTCCCCTTCAGGATTCTCAGACCTTTGGTCTTGGACTGAAAAAGACACCATTAGCTTTCCTGGTTCTGAGGCTTTTAGACTTAGACTGAGCCTTGCCATTAGCATCCTGTGGTTTGCAGCTCGTGGATGGCCTGTCATGGGACTTCTTAGCCTCCATAATCACATGAGCCAATTCCCCTAATAAATCCCCTCTCATATATTTATATTTATCTATCTATGTCCTATTGGCTCTCTCTCTCCCTGACTAATATAGGAGGTAAGAATAGATTTGGGGATACTACCAGCAATTTCCATTACAGTGCTTAATGAATATTTATGGAATGAATGAATGAAGAAAATCAAAGCCTGTAAGTCGACCTGAGACCTAATGAGATCAAGGCAAAGATGTTAGTTTGATCCACTAGCTTAGAAATCCATACCAGCATGCCAATGTGTCTTTCCAGCTAATTCTTGCCAAAACACATCTTTAGTCAGAGCTACCTATTGTAAGTATCTCTTCACTATAGTGTTTTCCTTTAATCTATGACTGTCAACTTTTCTCCTGAATGTCAGAATGGAATCAAAGCTGCTGAAGAGTTTATGTGAGCTCCATGGATTATGCTGCTCTCTTAAGGAAGATAAGGTGACAGGCTATGCAGTACTTATCTGTATCACCTGTCAGAGACTCTTCATCTGGGAGCAGAGAGAAGATCAGGAGTTTTAGCTGGTTATTTGTGATTCTCTTTCACAACTACCTTGGCATTAGGAGAGTGTATCTCTGACATTGGCAAAATATAGTTTAGTTCTTCTAAAGAAAGTGCTGGAAGTTTATTTCCTATGGACTTCTAGACTGTATCAGATCAACATTCTGGGTGGGAATTCTATGCTAGCAACTTCCTCTTTTCTGTAATGTAACACTTTCTTTGTCTTGTTAGATTTTTTTTTAACACCCAGTGTGGTATCCTGTATAGTATGATGTCCAACTGCTGACAGATAATTTGCCCCACCTAGAGTGTGACCACTCTTCTTTGTTGTCCAAGGGTATGGCAGATTTTTAAAAATTTCACTGAGTCAATAGTCAGAATTAACAATAGACTTTGTGAATGAAGATGAGGCAAAGCCACAGATCTGTGAGGGCTTGTCAGTGAAGCGGTATTCTTCAAAACTCACCAAGGTGGAAACTTTCTCACTTGTGAGGCTGAAAAAATAAAGAATAACTACGGAAACCTTATATCTCTTTAAGCTCTTTCACTCCTAAGAGCTTAAAGTGACTCTCCAGACCTACATCTCATTTATTTTCACAACATCCCTGTGGAGTCAAAGGCTAGTTTTTCTTCACTGTTTATGCTGTTCAGAGGGAAGCAATACCCCGAGAACTCAAGTGACTCGCATTCAAGGTCAAAAAGTGAGAAGTTGTAAAGCCAATGCTTGAATTCAGGTGTTCTGACTCTTCACCTAGTAGCTGCTTTAAGATGATGATCACATTTGGAAAAGAAATTTAGCTGGGAGAACTAAAAATATATCGTAAATACACATGATGTCATGATACAGCAAGGTTTAGATCTGGAAATGTTTCTTGGTCTGCAGTTAAAAAAATGCTTTTGGTGAGTCGACAACATTCAATGCTGTCAATTGCTCTTACTCCCTTAAGCCATAGGTACAAAGATTCCGTATTTAGTTTGGAATGATGTATTTAGAATGTAAATCATTCTGTATTTAGTTTGGAATGATGCCCTGGAATCAGACGTCCTAAATAGCGTTAATGATATCACATAGTTCAGAAAGAATAGGGAACATTGACCATGGCATATAACGATACTCATTAAATGGCTGTAGAGTAGAATACTTGTTATTACCAATTAAAAAATGGAGTGAACAAAATCTAAATCCATGGACATGTAGAGTTGGAGCAGAGTCTCCTTTGTGTGAATCAAAAAAAGTGCTTTTCTTCTATGTGGACATAACCCTGAGCCAGAGTACACAGGCTAGTGAGCAAAGTTCTGGCTGGATTTGAGCCTTGTTTATTCATCTCCTAACATGGATGTTCTCTGTGGTCATCTAAGACAGAACAACACCCTTCAAAGTTACCTAAGTCACTTTCCCATATTCAGGTAGTGTAATATCATGTTTACCTCACAACACAACTTAAAAACACTTCAACTTTTTAAAAACGCTTGGCAAAAATATTTTCACAACTTCATCATACTGCTTCTCATAATACTTTGAAGTCCTTGATGTTAGATACGTTGAGGAGGAGAAATAGATGTCACTATAAAGTAAAAAATGGTTTGAATATTCTGACTAGCTTTTTTACCAGAAAAAAAAAAGACTTAAAAGATACTTGAGGTGATCTTGTCAAGTTATTTGGAAAATCCCTTCTCTTAAAGAAAAAAATATGGATATTGTTCATCTTTATATGAAGGAAGATATCATGAGTGTCCAATGTTGAGAGGAAGCTGACATTTACACGTAATTCATTAGAAAGTCAATCTTTGCTGAGCGCAGTGGCTCAAGCCTGTAATCCCAGCACTTTGGGAGGCCAAAGCGGGTGGATCACAAGGTCATGAGATCGAGACCATCCTGGTCAACATGGTGAAACCCCGTCTCTACTAACGATCCAAAAAATTAGCTGGGCATGGTGGCGCATGCCTGTAATCCCAGCTACTCAGGAGGCTGAGGCAGGAGAATTGCTTGAACTCAGTAGGCGGAGGTTGTGGTGAGCCGAGATTGTGCCATTGCACTCCAGCCTGGGTAACAAGAGTGAAACTCCGTCTCAAAAAAAAAAAAAAAAGAAAGTCAATCTTAGGCAGGACAAAACTTTCAGCACAGAAAGGCCAGAGAGAGGGAAAACCCAAGTTACAGCAGGTCCATCTGATACATTCATCATTATAAATAGAGAGTTATCCCTCTTTTCTGAAAACCTAAAATTACCAGTTTTTAATTGGGACCAGAGTTAGTGTGATCAGTCATAAAACAGATGGGATAAAAAGGAGATTAAAAGAAATAAACTACATTAAAAATAGAACCTTAGCAGATTTCTTTGATTCCACTTACCTCAAATTAAAGCATTATATGATGGGCAGTGACTTCCTCTCTGAAAAGACAGCTACAATCAGACTTATACAGATTATGAGCTTGCAGCTTATTTAAGAATATTTAAGAAGCTTCACAAGAGATGGATTTATAAAGTGCTCTCCACTGAAAGTGAAGAATAGCAGAGGGAAGTGCTGGGATGTAGATATGTAGCCTGGCCAAACTTCAGACAGCCCAATAAAAGAAGAGGGCCTAAAATTTCCATGCATCAGAAGTTTAGATAAATGCAGGCCTGATGATCAGGAATGACTAGAGCCTCCAAAATGTAAATGGTTGTGACAAAAAACACCTAGTTCCTACAAATGTAGCTATCTTTTTAAGATTCTATTATTTTTGTAAGAATATAATCATAAACATATGGTCATACTAATGTTTGACAATGGGTGTATCGTAATTCACAGCTTAAGAAAAGGAGATGGACAGAAATTAATTGATTTGTTCAAATGGCATTAACAAACTTAAAATTTCCAATTTCTGATTTTCATGTTTCTACTAAACTTGACAATTTCTACAGTTTGCCAAATAAGTCCATAAGATACCAATAGGTAATATTTGTTCAGTGGTTACTATATGGTAAGGTTTGTGTCCCCTCCAAATTCATATGTTAAAACCTCATCATGAATGTGATGGAATTAATAGGTGGAACCTTTGGGAGCCAATTAGGTCATTAGAGTGGAGTGCTGATGAATGGAATTGGTACTCTTATAAAAGAGATTTCAGAGAGCTAACTAGTTCCTTTCACCATGTGACGACAGAGCAAGAGGGCACCATTCATGATCCAGAAAATAGGTCTCACCGGACACCTTGATCTACTGGTACTTTGATCTTGGACTTCCCAGCCTCCACAACTGTGAGAGATTTCTGTTGTTTATAAGCCACTCAGTTTATAGTATTTTGTCACAGCATACTGAACATTATGTGAATAACTATTATGTGTATCAATTACTATGATAAATTCTTTACATAGAATTATAGACTGAATTATTTTCCCAGTAAAATATATATGTTGAAGCCCTAACCCCCAATGTGACTATTTTTGGAGACAGGGACTTTAGGCAGATAATTAAGATTGAATCAGGGGCCAGGTGTAGTGGCTCACTCTTGTAATCCCACGACTTTGGGAGACTGAAGCAGGTGGATCACCTGACATCAGGAGTTCAAGACCAGCCTGGCCAACATGGCAAAACCTCTACCAGCAATACAAAAATTAGCCTGGCATGGTAGTATGTGGCTGTAATCCAAGCTACTCGGGAGGCTGAGGCAGGAGAATCGCTTGAACCCAGGACACAGAGGTTGCAGTGAGCTGAGATTGTGCCACTGTACTCCATCCTGGGCCACAGAGCAAGACTCCATCTCAAAAAAAAAAAAAAAAGAGATTGAATGATGTCATAGGGGTAGGGCCCTAATCTGATAAGGCTGGTGTCCTAAGAAGAGACAAAGACATTCCTGAGATCTCTCTCTCTTTCTTTCTCTCTCTCTGTCTCTCTCTCTCTGTCTCTCTATGCAGGAGCAGAGAAGAGCCACATAAGGACACTGCAAGAAAGAGGTCCTCTGTAAGCCAGGACAAGAGGCCCCACTAGAAACCAACACTGATGACATTTTGGTCTTAGACTTTTGACTGACAGTATGTATTTTTGTTGTTTAAGTCACTCAGTCTGCGGTGTTCTGTAATGGCAGTCCCAGTAGACAAATACATATAATTAGCTCAATTTAGCTTCTTAATGGAAATTGGTATTATTTTAGTAATTCAGTATAGTGACTAGCAGTACAGGCTATGGATCCCAGCTGCTTGACCTCCCATCCTAGCCCTATCACTTCCTACTCATGTGACCTGGGAAAGTTCTCAATCTCTCTATTCACATGAGATTTTCATCTGCAAAATGAAAGTAATAATAAGTATCTTTTTCGTTGGGTATGTAGAGGATTAAATGAGTTTATGTTTAGTATGATAGTGCAAGGCATAGAGAAGACACTCAATATGAATAAGCTATTTTTCTTAGCCCAATTTTCAGATGGAGAAACTGAGGCTTAGGGATATTAAAGATCAAGATCAAGCTTACTCAGCTATTAAGCTATTAATCTGGGAAGGACCATTATTAGAGCCAGAGTCTTTATTTTCAGAAACCAAGGCCTTAACCTTTATACTGTATTGACCTTCAGGCAATGCACAGTCAAATGAGATATGTAGTTAAATTTTTTTCTAAGTAGACCAACAATCTAAACTTTTACAATTTGCCTGCTTGCGTCGCAGGGCCAGAGCTCTACTGGGGTATTTTGAACCACTTTACCTTGCTAAAATCACCAGGGCTTTGAATGTCAGGCAAAGAAGAAATATTTTATTGTTCCTCCTCCTCCTCAGCATAATCTCAACTTGCTTTCTCTTGTTTCAGCAGTTCTAGGAAATTTCCAATATATAGGATAAGTACTCTGGTAAGTGCTTAAAGTATAGGAGGAAATTAAGCTATAGAAAATGCTACATAAAAAACATTAAGTGGGCACTGATAATTCCAAGGTAACCTTAGTCTACTAAGTTTATTTTACTTCATTCCATTGGGCAGTGAAACCTAGATGGGTTTGTAAGCCATTGAGAGGTGTTGGTCTTTTGGCAGCTTATTCATCTCTGTGATAAGTACTGCATACTGGGAACAATTAGGAAATTCCTCCCACCTTTGTCTCAGGCAAACCTTTATATTTGCCCTCTTGGTTGCACTTCTGTTGGCTGTGGCCTTGGTTCTCTGGTTGCTTATGGTATGATTTGTAAGTCATGCCCCACCTTGTGGAAAGCTAGAGGCCACATAACTGTCAACTGTTTAACATACTCTTGACCTGAGACCATCATGCATGTTAAATGCTCTTTGGTGTGGTCAGAGGGAGAGGAATTTAATTGCTTTAGCTTATGAGGCCCATCTTCTTTTTGCTCTTGAAGTTTTTCCAGAGACACTCACTTGATCTTTCATAATCTCTTCTCTGTACCCAATTGGTTCTCCAACTCCTGCTTCTCTTCATAGTATATCTTTGTGTTTCCATCTTTTAACACATGACAAGTATTTGCTGTACTTTAAGGTCATTGAAGGTACAAAGTTTATATATATGTGTGTGTATATATATTGTGTATATATATATATATATATACACACACACACACATATATATTGCTATGTATATTCATATGTATGTACACACACACACACACACACGCACACACATATAGCCTAGATGTTATGGGCTATGCTGGGCACTGGAGATACTTTCAAGGCACTCAAAATACATATGCTGAACAAATGCACCAGTGAATGAATTAATGGGTTCTACTCAGTTGCTGTTGAATAAAGAGGACCTAGCAATATATATTTCCATGTTATAGGCAATTGGAAGATAAAGAATTGAATAGGTATTTATTTATATATGTGCACTTCTTTAAAACATGGCCAGAAGTCAATATCTTTTCAGGCCAAATGGCAATACTTCAGAACTGGATAACTTTCAAATTTGTAGGTGCTGGAAGATACTAAGTATGTTGGCTTAGTTGAAATTCTCCAGCTTCTTCAATTGTCAGAACTAAATGCTATTCTGAGAAAGAGCTCTGATGTCCCCATGGTAACAGGGCCCCATTAAAGGCATGACATCACAAAGCTGTTCTTATTTGAAGACACTTGGGAATTTCAGGTATAGATGGAAATACTGTTAAAGGCGAATTATACATACATATTCTGTGTAATTATGTTTACATTCATTTATCATTAGGCTTTTTAGTGACTTAAATCTCAGATATTGCTCAAGGTGCTTAAATAAGAGCTCATTTAAATTTTGGAATGAATATCAAATCCTTTGCCTATTTACTTATTATTACTCTTAACACAATGAAGAGAATATTGATTCTTAACGTAACCTCTGAAATGGACAAATATACCATCTGCATGCAAAATCACCCAGCACTATGGCTGACCATTCATAGCCTGGGCCAGTACTAACAGCATGCCTGAAGGAGGGTATATTAGAGTTAAGAGAAAGAATTGTCCAGACAACTTGGGCAAGGTCATTTCAAGTACTTTTTTGTTTTTGAGTTAGAGTCTCACTCTGTCACCTAGGCTGGAGTGCAGTGGTGTAATCTCAATTTACTGCAATCTCTGGCTCCCGGGTTCAGGCAATTCTCATGCCTTAGCCTCCCAAGTAGCTGGGATTATAGGTGTGTACCACCATGTTTGGCTAATTTTTGTATTTTTAGTAGAGAGGGGGTTTCGTCATGTTGGCCAGGCTAATCTCAAACTCCTGACCTCAAGTAATCCACTTGCCTTGGCCTCCCAAAGTGCTGGAATTACAGGCTTGCATCTCAAGTATCTTTTTTTTTTTTTTTTTTTTTTGAGATGGGATTTTGCTCTTGTTACCCAGGCTGGAGTGCAATGGCGCGATCTCGGCTCACCACAATCTCCACCTCCTGGGTTCAAGCAATTCTTTTGCCTCAGCCTTCTGAGTAGCTGGGCCAACGGGTGTGGGACTACAGCCATTCACCACCATGCCCAGCGAATTTTTGTATTTTTGGTAGAGACAGGGTTTCACCATTTAACTATTTTTTTCTGATAAAAAGCTAGTCAAAATATTCCAAAAAATTTTTATTTTGCAGTTGCATTTAAATACTTTGCAGTTGCATCTAAATACTTTGCAGTGTCAGAAAAAGAACACGATTTTTTTTAAAAAAGAAAAAAACATAAGGTCAGTGGATTTGGGAAGGGTCTTAATTCCCTTAACAATAGCGTCATCCCTTTGCCTAGTTATGGATTCCCTTCCTATCAGACACAGTGCTTTTAATGGCTCCATTTCCTTGTTATACATTACAACCAGGAAAGGTAATAGGCAGACTGGATTAGCTCTGAAAATGCAGACAAATATGACAAGGTAAAAGGCTAGCTATGAAGCTGGTTAGCTCATAAATAACAAAAACGTGACAAAAACTTGCAAGAAGAAAATGTGAACAATTTGTGTAGCTGTGGTGTTGCAGGAACAAGTGTGTCTAAGTGATCATGCCAGCTAAAGAGATGCTCTGAGCTGGAATATTTGCCAAGGTGACTCTTCTCTTCATGGTGCTTTTAAAGGTTCTTTCTGTACTTCCCTCCCAGCTCCACTCTCACCCTCCCATCCACCCAACAAATTCTCTGAAATTGTTAAAGATATGAAGCTGAATGCTTTAGGCTTTGTTTATGACATTGAGCCACACTAAATTTTTCTGAATGGAAGTCTAATGCTGTTTTTCTAAATTATATCTATGTATCGTTCCTTCATTGACATTCATATAAGGAAAAATGTGTTAAATTTTCTATATTTCAAATGACTCCAGAGTAGTTGGCTCCATGAGGATTTTCCCGAGGGCTAGCATGAACAAAATACCTGAGGATCAAAAATCACTTTCTCCATATCTCTCAAATCCCATGCAATTATAAGTAAATGTCTGTTTTCTCCCAGTGGAATAAAATTCAACTAGGAAGCTAACGCTGGAAGAAAACTTAGAAAACATTGTTCAGTGCCCTCATTTCCTAAAATGAAGAAATGAAGCCAGAAGAAAATAAGCCATAACATGAATTTGTGGTGGAACCAGAGCAGGAAAATAGGAACCCAGCTACAAATTTATTGCTAGGATGAGGGAATATCTATATCTATATCCATATCTATATATCTATGTCTATATCTGTATACATATAATATATGCCTATGTATGCATACAATATACGATACATATATCCCTGCATGTTCACAATAAATTAACTGCATGCACACACATGCACATATAATATGTGCATATAGCTTAAATTCTAATTTAATCTAGCACATATATACACATGTATGTATATACATACATGTGTATATTATGTGAATATAGCTTAAATTCTAATTTAATCTAACCTCCCTTACTACTCAAAATGTGATCTGGGGACCATCAGCATTGTTGCCACCAGGAGCTTGTTAGAGATGCAGAATCTCAGGCTGCAGCCCAGACCTTTAAATCAGAACCTGCATCCTAATAGGATCTCTAGGAGGTTAAGTTTAAAAAGCTCTGTTCTAACAATTCCTGGCTTTCTATGTTAATAAAGCATAGTTAATCAGAGTCCCAAAATAATCCCAAACTTTCATTCTATGTGTTGATTTTGCATCTATCTTTTCTCTCCTTCACTAAATTTTATAGGCACTTTCAACTACTACAAAATGAAATGATACTGAAATTTATCACTTCCATTCCTTCCTTGCCTTTTAGTAGAGAGGGTTATCTTCAGTTCAGATTTTGCCTCCTCCTATTTAAATAATTGTTAATAATATTGCATGTTTGTTCTCTCAAAAGTGTACTAAGTACATTGTCCCCATTATCTCATTTAATACATGCAACAAGGGTGTGAGGTAATAATGATCATAATCTCCATTTTACATAAGAGAAGACTGAGGTTGGAAGAGATCAATCGACAGCTGCAATGTGTCAGAACCTGGACTCGAACTTGGATTTAACTTATCCCAGAGTATAAACATTAACTACAGTATATATTGCTTCTGTAGTCCAAAATTCTAATTTTTTATTTCTCCCAACATTTATGCCTTTAAAAAATTTAATTATCTTACCAAGTAAAAGTTAGATGTCAAATTTAACACAATTCGGAGTGCCTAGTGGCCACTTGAGCAATATTTGTCAGATAAATGTGTGAATAAATGAAAAGACTCGAGTCTCTCTGATAAGAAAGCACATGGTCTCTCCATAACACCAGGAGAAAGAGGACATGTTTGTCAGAATGGATATTTCCCATTTGGGGGCCGTGTTTACTTGTTGTCTCTAATCCTTCCACCCCCTTTCTGCTTTTCTTTACCTCTGACCCATATGTTAGTGCAATACTATATAGTTCCACTAAATTTTCAGTTTTTACTCTTCTGTTGTAGAAAGTAGCCTGCCTAGAGGATTAAGGCCAAATCTAGTGACATCATTCTTTGGAAGCTACTATTTTCTTTCTGAGCTACTATTTCAGAGATTCTCAGAAAGCCCTGTGAAGACTTTTTTTTTTTTTGAGACCGAGTCTTGCTCTGTCACCCAGGCTGGAGTGCAGTGGCGCAATCTTGGCTCACTGCAACCTCCTCCTCCCAGGTTCAAGCAATTCTCCAGCCTCAGCCTCCTGAGTAGCTGGGATTACAGGCATGTGCCACCATGCCCAGCTAATTTTTTGTATTTTTAGTAGAGATGGGGTTTCACCATGATGGTCTGACTGGTCTCGAACTCCCTACTGCATGATCCGCCCACCTCAGCCTCCCAAAGTGCTCAGCACCCTGTTAAATCTTAATCTTCTTTCATCTCCTGGGAATTTTAGAGCTAGACATTGGGCTTTAAAGCTTTGAGACCTTTTCACTCTGGTGTCAGTAAAAAGATCAAGAACCAATCTCTGGGGAGGGAATAAAAATATAGGGACCCTGAATTCCCAGAGACTAAGAGGGAGGTGGCATGGGGAGAACCAGGGCGGAGCCATTTTTTTTTTTCTTTTTCTTTTTTTTTTATACGGAGTTTCGCTCTTGTTACCCAGGCTGGAGTGCAATGGCTCAATCTCGGCTCACCACAACCTCCGCCTCCTGGGTTCAGGCAATTCTCCTGCCTCAGCCTCCTGAGTAGCTGGGATTACAGGCACGCGCCACCGTGCCCAGCTAATTTTTTTGTATTTTTTAGTAGAGACGGGGTTTCACCATGTTGACCAGGATGGTCTCGATCTCATGACCTCGTGATCCACCTGCCTCGGCCTCCCAAAGTGCTGGGATTACAGGCGTGAGCCACCGCGCCCAGCCCGGGCTGAACCATTTAAGAGTCATACCAGGAGGACTGAAGATAATTGCAGGGCTGGCTTTGACAGGGAGGGTAAAAGGTGGCAGGAGACGTGTTACAAGAAGACAAGGGTCACACCTCTCTGAGTCTTATTTCTTAACATAAAAAGCAATAGCAATAGGCTAGACTGTTTTTGGTTCCTTTTGTTTGGGAAGTTTTTTTTGTTTTTTGTTTTTTTTGGTAAAGGAGCAAGCTGCATTCTGGAGACACTGGAGACAACCTCTATTGGGGCAAGTGAGCTGCATACAGCTCCAATTGGTCTGTGGTCTCTCCCCTGGCCTGACCTTTTACCCTGATCAGTGGTTCTCTTTGTGGGAACAGTCTCGGCACCCTATGATACCCATTGCGCCAGGTGATTTTCAGACCTTCAAAGGCATTGCAGTACGTAATTTTTCACCTCCTGGGGAAACCAGAG
Organism: Callithrix jacchus; assembly: GCF_049354715.1. Classification (NCBI taxonomy): domain Eukaryota; kingdom Metazoa; phylum Chordata; class Mammalia; order Primates; family Cebidae; genus Callithrix; species Callithrix jacchus. The sequence continues at coordinate 116,712,161 of NC_133509.1, forward strand.
AACAAGTACAAGCCTAAAGGAATGTTTCAAGATTTGCCAGAGGAATTTTTTTTTTAACTTCTGAGATGATAATGCTGGTCTAAATGTCATCCATTATTTTGCTATTTTATTTTGTAAATGTTTAATATATTAAAACGGGTCCTTGCCACATATGCATTCATTGATTCTGTGTGTGTGTGTGTGTGTGTGTGTGTGTGTGTGTGTGTGTGTGTTTGACTTTAGTTTCCAGTGTGGAAAAACATCTTTGCTTACAAATATTCCTTCAGCGGGGAATATATGAGGAATTGATTCAGGTATCCTCATTCATTCAACCCAGATATGTGGAGGGAGGATCAGCCATGTGTAGATATTATGCAGGAATTGGAGATAAAGATAAACATAAAATACAGCCTCTGATTTTTAGGAACTCCTACTCCAGTGGAGAAGAGATAGATCTGCAAACAGGTAATTATATTACAAAATCAGAAATTATATAGAGGAGATGGCAATAGAGTGTTAAGGGAACACAGAGGAGGGCGGAGCAGGCTCTGTTTGGGAAATTAGCTGAAGTTTCATGGAGGGCATGCTATCTGCAGATGGTGCAAAAGTGGAATTGTACATTATTTCTCTAACCTTGAGATGACATTTGATTGCATAAGGGCTTAGCAATGAATCTTTTCCCTTTTCTGCACTCTCTCTATTCAGCAAACAATTACAATTAGCAGAAATGAATCAAAGTAAACTGTGTAAGGTTAAAAGTAAAAGCTACATTTTGCCAAGGTAGGTTGGCTCCTGGAAGCTGCAGAAAGCACTTCATTTTATAGTTTTTGTGATTAAGGTTTTCTCCGCCAGTCTCTTTACTGGAAATAGGTAAGCAAAGCAAGTGGGCTAGCATGCAACATCACAGATCCTAGTATTTTATTCCTCCCTGCGTCTGGCAGACTTGGCAGGATGTCATCTGCCTGGTGCACGAGGAAAATAAAATTGCTGGTATGAGGCCCTGGTTACAGTGAAGAATGGGGAAAGCAGGAGGAATTCAATCTTTGGCTTAGAAAAATCTAATTCTCTCAAGGTATATTGAAGTCTGCAAGGCAGTTATCTTTCTGAGCAGCTAGATGCAACCTGGAAATGTAGCTCCTAATAGCCTTGGTGAGATTAAGTGAAGTTTCTGTGACTGTGGTCATCGTACACAGGTCACGAAGGTATTGATGCCTTTCTTCCCCTCCCCCAACCCGAGTCAGCCTGTACCTGTGATCCCTGCCAGGCTTCTCTACCCCATGCCTTCCAGCTCTTCCCTGCTGCTTCCAATCCACTGACACTCACTATCGGAGGAAGGAGAAATAAGTGGCTTGACAGCTTTGAAGGATACGTTTAATAGAAATTGATGGAAGTGGTTCAAGAGGGCCACCATTCTATTATTCTTGCTGCAAGAAAGGTTATCAGGGCTTGATGGAGCCAAACTCTCTTGCTGACGTATTTTGTGACTGAGAAGTCTTGGTGTTTACTGGACTTGCAAGGGAATTGGGACAGAAGTTGAAAGGGAAATTGAACTGTAATTTATATAAGGTTGGTCACAGGATGGTGGGAGGGAATAGAGTTGTGGTATGGTTTTTGGATGGGGTGGGAAATTATTGCTCCAAAGTTGTCATGAAGGCCCTTTTGTTGTAAAAAGTGTAATTTGAGAAGTCAATTTGTGGGTCTAGTTTCATTATAGATGATGTAGTCTTTCAAACCGAAATATATATTGGCAAATATGTGAACAGACTTGGTGGTACTATTTTATGTCTAATATTCTTTGCATGTAACAGTTAATCTCTGAAGAAAATTAGACTTCTTAGACAAAAGACACTTCAGCAGCCACTGCCTGGAATTGTGGTTTGGATTTTGATTTAAATTTAGTGTTTCTTCTTTTGTTTTTACTTCTTTCCTTCCTTTCTCTCTTCCTCACTTCCTCCCTCTTTCTCTCCTATGTCTATGGTTCTTTCTTACTTATGACTTCAGTAGCCCCTTCAAAACATACAGAATGGAATAATGTTTTATAAGTATACCCTCAAAATTCTCACCTATACCACAACTCAGGCTGAGAAGTGACCTTCCTGAAAAATGAGATACCCACAGACTCACAAGTAGCATAGCTTTTCTTTTTTGATCATTTGCAAAACAGGCATGCACTTAATATTACCTAATGATTCTTGTAATTCTCAGTGAAAGAAACCAACTTAAATTGACTTAAGAAAGACAAAAGGAGAAGTATTGGCTTACAAAAATGGGAAGTTCAAAGATAGCTCTGAGGTTCCCTCTACTAGAGGGAAGGCCTCCAAGGCTAGCGCCAGGACTGTCTGCCATCATCTCTAGACGCTCTTTCTGTTTGTGTTCTTCATTATGATGGCAGCATTAAACTCCTATCCCACAGTAAAGAGTCAAAAAGAAGTGTTCATTTCTGAATTTTATGTAGTATTCTCGGAAGGAAACAGACATGCTGTGACTAGCTGATGTGCTCACTGTGGCTTAGGGAGTGAAGGACAGTGATAGGTCAGGCTTTTATTCCACTTTTACAGCCCGTAAACAGGTGGGCACTGTGATCAGTCTTGCTGGAATCACATGGAATATGAAAGAGTACCCAAAAGGAAAGAACGGGACTAAAAACACAAATATAATAGTTGTCTACTATTTTACTCTCCTGGTAGTCTTTTAGGTGGCTTTCACTTTGGGGAAGAAAAACATTCTCTCGCTAGGGATATACTTTGGTTCTTCTCTTTAAATGTTCCAAGTTCTATATAGAATCTGACCTCAACTTACCTTTTTGACTTTATTTTCCTTTATTCCTAGAGTCATATCTAGGCTCCAGCCAAACATGATCACTCATTCTCTCAATATTGCTTTTCCAGGGCTTTGTTTTGAGGGCTCTAGGCTGTCAGAATGAGGATGCTTTCACAAATTAAAAAATAAAATTTTTAAAAGTTTATATTTCTTTCTTTCTTTCTTTTTTTTTTCTTTGAGATGAAGTTTTGCTCTTATTCCCAGGCTGGAGAGCAATGGAGTGATCTTGGCTCACTGCAACCTCTGCTTCCAGGGTGAAAACTTCTATTTCTTTATTTCTGAAATTGAACCAAGGGTTAGATTTTTTTTTTCAAGATACAATAACCCTGACTAGTATTTGAATAATGTCATTTTTTTTTTCTGGTTCTTTTGTTGCCCTTCCAGCAAATTAAAGATGGTTGTGTTACATACTGCATTGTCCTGATCTATTTTGTTATATGTACCTCTAATTAATTTTTTAATATTTCTTTGTAGAAATATTTTTATGTTTTTTTCTTTCATTTTAAGTATTCTGGACAACAGCAAAAGACATAAAAGACTTAAATTATTATGTTGTCGGAGGAGACTGAAATAGATACCGAGACCAGCTTGGCTATACAGACCCCCACCCAGGCAGTGCTGAAGTAATTAAGAAGCAGACACCCAGATAGAACAGCAAAGGGGGATTATCCGAGGGCCAACGGCATTTGGAGCTGAGAGCCTCAGGGCGCTGACAGCATTCCACGCTGAGGGTCTTGAGCAGACTCTGACCCACATATTTATTCCCTCTGAATAGGTGATTATTATTAACAAACAGGTGTTCGGTGTTTTCTCATAGAACAAAAATGCTTACCACTGATCAAGGACAAACCAGAAAGTATTCTCCACAAGGGATCCATGGGGGCAAGGTCACATGTCCCGTGCTTAAAGAATTGTTTTAATCAGTGTATGATATACATATGCTGTTTTGCTACTTTAGAATGCCCCAAGCAGTTTTGCACTTTGATAAGGCGGCTAAGTATTCCTTGCCATCGTTCTCAGCAACAATATAATTTATCACACACATTAGGACTTGTCCCAATAAATAGAGGTAGTGGCTGTGAATGTCTGACAAGAAAATCAGGCCCTGGATAAGAAAATCCCCCAAATCTTCTGTAGCATTTTGGTTAATAGTGCCTGTTTTACATTTTTGAGTGTGGACTGCCATTGTGGCAGATACAACAGAAGAGGTAGCAGATTCAATAAACATATTGGAAAATTAGAATCTGGGGAAACTCCTTGGAAAGTTTGCTTTCTTTGAGTTTTTCAAGCAATGTGAACATGGGAATATCTTCATTTCCTGTGTTGTATTCTTAGATCTTGAATAACCTCAATAGTATGGGGGCAGGGAAAACATTTTGCAGTTTTAGCTTAATAACTAGTACCTTCCTTTCATTTCTAATACCTTCTTTCTCTTGTTTCCCACATTGCAGTCTTCAGTCTTTCAAGACTCAATTTGTGCTTAACGGTCTCTGTGAAGCTATCTCTGATAGCTGGGCTGAAAGTATTGTTTCTGTTATCCTCTACAACAGTCGTTCTCAAAGTGAGTCGTTCTCCCAGTGAGTCGTTCTCACTGGCTCAGCAGCATCAGTAACACCTGGGTACTTGTTAGAGCTGCAAATTCTTGGGCCTTGCTTCAGACCTACTGAATCAGAAACTGGTGGTGGGGCTTGGCGATCTGGTTTAACAAGCCCTCCAGGTGATTCTGACATACGCTAAAATCTGAGCACTTCAACGCGAAAACTTAGCATTCCGCCTCATATTTACATGGGGAAGGTATTATATCTGCCCTACAAGATAACGTGCTACTGGGAGGAGTTTTATACCCTATTGCTTTTTTAAGGCCAATATAAAAGGTAAAGGACATTGCAAACTGAAAGTCTGTAGATGCTTGGGCATAATAGGAACTTACATAAGAAAGAGAGAAGGAATGTAGAGCTTACCTAAGAAAGAGAGAAGGAATCAGGATCCTAATCCAGTTTCTCAATTTTCCAAATTGCCTTCTTCTTTGACTGAATGGACTGAATAATTGTTAAATTCCTGTTAAACATTATGGCCAAATTCCTATTTTGCTTTATGTGGCATCTGCCTGCACACAAAATAGATGTGCTCTCATGATGTAGGCACTAGATATACATTCGTTGATGATAATTTCCATTTTTGTATTCTAGTAATTGCCGTACTATTGCTTAGAGCTTTTGTGGAGTCTGCCGGTCAAGTTTAGGTAAAGGGTAAATCCCCTTTAATTTAAACATGTAGAACAGTCTATTAAACATTTTTTGTTCTTCAGAAGACACTGTTCCATCCCATCAAAACAGACTTTTACTCATTTCAGGTGTTGCCGTGAGGCTGCCGAGCTCTCGGGGTGTCTAACCTTGCCTTCTTGTCATCAGCTATTAAAACTACTAAAACAGAAGAACGTTTAACCGCTCCAGCTGTTAAAACATTAGTACATGCTTTGGTGAGTGCAAATTTAAATACTTTGAATGGCCCTTTAGGGGATCTTCCTTCTCTGTTTTAACTTAAAGTTCCATCAAAATTCAGCCATAGTGTTACCTTTTTCAGTCCCTGGAAGTACTCATATTTCTTCATTATTCCCAGAAAAGGTTCAGTTAGCCATTGGTCTAAAGAATATTCTTTAAGCTGTTGGTTTCTTATTTAAAATTAATCAGCCAAAACTCTAGTGACTTATTGGTGTTGCCTTCTACCTTGACTCCAAGCTTTTATTACCCTAAAATTTCAAATCATTCTTACAGAATGGGTCAGGATTAGGTTAGCAAAAAGGGAATCAAGGGGGATTGTTTTTCATCTTACCTGCCTTGTAGAACTATAGTGCAATAACCAGCTCACAACCTATTTCTGATTCTTGAATTTTACATTTATTCCTGTTTCTCTCTTCTTATTTTAAATTCACATTCTGTCTTATATAAATGTTGGCTTCTTATACATTGTCTACTAAATTTTGTAGGATTTTCCTCTAAACTCTCTGGTTTGCTTATTCTTCTATATTTCCTCAATTATTTTGGACTTTAAGAAATTTATCAAATGTTACCAAATTTTATAACGTAGTTTCTTACCTTTCTAGATCATGATTCTAACTATAATCCACTTGGTTATCTAAGAACTTGCTACTGAAAACATGATCTGTGTAGCAGTATCACTGACATCATCCCAGAAATGTTGACCCTTGGGCCCACCCAAGACTTAACTGAATCAGGACCTACATTTTAAAGTTGCAGAAAAACAGTTCTAATAGGCATCTTCCAATTAATTAAGCCTAGACAGAATTTTTGGCGTTGTTCTCCATCCAGTTCCTCCCTGGGCATCCTCCCTTCCTGTTCCCCATCTCCGGCTGTCCCAGCCCCATTTCTTTCTTTCCTTCACTGCTTTCATAAAATCTATTGAAAAGTTTTATGATGCCTTCTTCTTTGACTTCAATGTACATTGCAAATGCATATCATTCAGTCTCCTGAGAATAATAGTAGTGTTTATCTCAGAAGTTTTATAAAGACAAAAATGGGCCAGGTGCGGTGGCTCAAGCCTGTAATCCCAGCACTTTGAGAGGCCGAGGCGGGTGGATCACGAGAGATCGAGACCATCCTGGTCAACATGGTGAAACCCCGTCTCTACTAAAAATACAAAAAATTAGCTGGGCATGGTGGCGCGTGCCTGTAATCCCAGCTACTCAGGAGGCTGAGGCAGGAGAATTGCCTGAACCCAGGAGGCGGAGGTTGCGGTGAGCCGAGATCACGCCATTGCACTCCAGCCTGGGTAACAAGAGCGAAACTCTGTCTCGGAAAAAAAAAAAAAAAAAAAGACAAAATGACACACTCCACATAAAGTGCTTAATGTATTAACTAACACATAGAAAGCACCATATATACTTTGGTTTAAAGGTGATGCTTCATTCAGGTATAACTGACCTATGATAAACTACACGTATTTAAGTTGTACAATTTTATGAGTCTTAACATATGTATAGACTCATTTAGACATCTCTACAATTAGGAAAATTCTCATCTTGAATTGTAATCTCCAGATAGTTGAAGGAGGAACCTGGTGGGAGGTGATTGAATCATGGGGGCAGTTTCCCCTGTGCTGTTCCTATAATAGTAAGTGAGTTCTCACAAGATCTAATGGTTTTATAAGTGTTTGTCAAGTTCCTCCTTCACTTGCTTTTTTCCCTGCTGCCTTGTGAAGATGTGCCTGCTTTCCCTTTGCCTTCTGCTATAAGTTTCCTGAAGCCTCCCCAGCTATGTGGAACTGAGTCAATTGAACTTCTCTTCTTTATAGATTACCTAGTCTTGGGCATTTTTTTATGGCAGTGTGTAAACAGACTGGCACACTGAGTCTTAGGTAAGCAAAGTTACTAACCAAAGCACACAAAGTCAGAGAAAATGCCTAGACCTCAACTCAAGTCCTGCAGATTCTGAAACATCTTCCCCATCCACTATTTCACATTCTATGGATAAATAACTAAGAAATTATTTTTGGTAATTATTTTAAAATTTCTCTTCTATGAAAGATCTTCCATTAGCATTTCAGTTTGGGGATTATGGGACATTATTAGTTTCCATTTGTATCCTCTGTCTCTTTGGCATTTTCAACATAACTGCCCTGCCATGATGGCCTTAGGCCTTTGGGACAGCAGAGACCGATGGGTTCTGTTTCACAATTTGCTTGCCCTGCCTCCTGTCTCCTCCTTACTCAAGGTTTCTGGCTCTCCTCTCCTGCTCCTATCCGTGAATCTGTGCTTCAAGCCTCAATTTTTGTTCCAGATTTTCTATTGAATTATTGCTTCATTAGGTCTTATTTTCACAGAAAACTATATAAACAAAATATAAGGTGGTCTTCTCACCTTGTATTTTGACTATTGATTCCATGGTATTCTTGGCAGTGATAGCATACAGTGCTTTGGGCAGGCAACTCTGTTTCCATCAACCTAGGCCATGCACAAATCCCATGGCTCACATATCTTCAGAGAAGAAAAATCAGATACTGGAGTCAGTGAACCAGGTAAACTTTCAGAGATCACACAAATTTGTTTTAGAAAAGAGTCTGCTATTGTGTTTTGATGTCTGTGACATTGCTGTTTGGAGCTGTGCTGTATATCATCTGCTATTGTTACATTTGTCATATCAGTCAGTCAGAGGCAATTATGAAACTGCCATCTCCATCCTTTCCATTTAGCAAGGCTGTCTAATTCTGCAACTATTAATAGCCTTCTTATTCCTCTTAGTTTATCATCCTTCTTTTCTGCAACTTTATTGCTGGTACTGACCTGGCTCGTGAGATAGTTGCATATAGAGGATGTTAAGAAATTAAACAGACTAAGGAGGGATGGATCCAAGATGGCAGTATAAGAACAGCACTGGAGTGCAGTCCCCAGTGAGAACCATGCATAGGGTGAGTGATCACCACATTTCCAACCAAGTTATTACTGCCCACAGACCAGGAGATTCCTGGGCTGAGAAGTGCCACGAGTTTCCAGCATGGCTGTTTCAGCTGGCGCAGCGGGTCTCCATGCAAAAACTCACACAAATCTGGTTGGCCATTTTAACTGGCATCAGGAATGCCTGGGAGACAGAGCCGCCCATTCAACTGAAAAAAAGGAGGCTGAAACAGGGAGTTAGGTGATCTGGCTTGGCAGGTCCCACTCCCACAAAGACCAGCTATCTGAAATGCTCTGGATTGAGAGTTTCACAGCAAGTGCAGCTGGACCCAGGAAGGTCCAGCTCTGTGGGGGGAAGGACGTCTGCCATTACCAAGGCAGTCCACCACTACCAAGGCAGTGCACCATTACTGAGGCAATCTGCCAATACTGAGGCAGTCTGCCATTACAGACGCAATCTGCCATTACTGAGGCAGAACATCATTACTGAGGCAGTTCTAACTATACCTCTATAAACAAAACCACAAGAAATTTCACACAGCAGCTGGGCAAAGCCCATGGCAGCTCAGAAATGTCTCTGCTGGCAGACTGTGACTAGGCTACCTCCTTGCTGGGCAGGGCATCTCTGAAAAAAGGCAGCAGCTGTCAGGAACTTATAAATAAAGTGCCACCTTCCCAGGACAGAGCACCCAGAAAAAAAGGCGGTTATGAGTTCCACTGCAGTAGACTTAAACGCACCTGCCCAGTAGCTCTCAATGGAACAGTGGAGCTCACAGCTTAGCACTTGAGCTCCTATAAGGGGCAGACTGTCTCCTTAAGCAGCTCCCCAACCCCCATATATCCAAAGAGACACCTCATAAAGGAGAGCTCAGGCTGACTTCTGGTGGGTATCCTTCTGGGATAAAGATAACAGAAGAAGAAACTGACAGCAACCCTTACTGTTCTGCAGCCACCTCAGATGATTCCCAGGCAAGCAAGATCTGGAATGGACCTCCAGCAGTCCTACAGCAGAAGGACCTGACTATTAGAAGGAAAACTAAAAAACAGAAAAAAATAACTTCATCATCAACAAAAAGCACATCCACTCAGAGACCCCATCCAAAAGTCACCAACTACAAAGACCACAGGTAGATAAATCCACAAAGATGGGAAGAAACCAGCACAAAAAGATGAAAACACCCAAAGCCAGAATGCCTCTCCTCCTTCAAGGGATCACAAATCCTCACTAGCAAGGGAACAAAGCTGAATGGCAAATGAGTCTGATGAATTGACAGAAACAGTCTTCAGAAGGTTGGTAATAACAAAATTCTCTGAGCTAAAAGTAGATGTTCTAACCCAATGCAAAGAAACTAAGAACCTTGACAAAATGCTAATGAGTATAAACAGCTTAGAGAAGAATATAAAGAATATAAATGACCTGATGAAACTGAAAAACCCAACACAAGAACCTCACAAAGCATACACAAGTTTCAATAGCTGAATTGACCATGCAGAAGAAATGATATCAGAGATTGAAGATCAGCTAAATGAAATAAAATGAGAAGGCAAGATTAGAGAAAAAAGAGTGAAAAGAAATGGACAAAGCCTATAAGAAATATGGGATTATGTGAAAAGACCTAATCTACTTTTGATAGGTGTACCTGAATGTGGCAGAGAGAATGAATCCCAGCTGGAAGACACTATTTAGGATATTATCCAGGAGAACTTACCCAACATAGCAAGGCAGGCCAACATTCAAATCCAGGAAATACAGAGGACACCACAAAGATATTCTTCAAGAAGAACAACCCCAAGACACATAATTGTCAGATTTACCAGGGTTGAAATTAAGGAAAAAATGTTAAGAGCAGCCAGAGAGGAAGGTAGAAATCCTACAAGCCAGAAGAGAGTGGGGGCCAGGAGTCAACATCCTTAAAGAAAAGAACTCTCAACCTAGAATTTTATATCCAGCCAAACTAAGCTTCATATGTGAAGAAGAAATAAAATCCTTTATGAACAAGCAATTGCTGAGAGATTTCTTCACCACCAAGCCTGCCTTACAAGAGTTTCTGAAAGAAACACTAAACATGGAAAGGAACAACCAGTATCAGCAACTCCAAAAATGTACCAAATGGTAAAGAGCATTGACACAATGAAGAAACTGTATCAACGAATGGGCAAAACAACCAGCTAGCATCAAAATGGCAAGATCAAATTCACACATAAGAATATTAACCTTAAATGTAAATGGGTTAAATGCCCCAATCAAAAGTCACAGACCAGCAAATTGGAGAAAAAGTCAAAACCCATTGATGTGCTATATCCAGGAAACCCATCTCACATGCAAGGACACGCATAGGCTCAAAATAAAGGGATGGAGGAAGATTTATGAAGTAAATGGAGAGCACAAAAAAGGAGGAGTTGCAATCCTAGTCTATGATAAAATAGACTTTAAACCAACTAAGATCAAAAGAGACAAAGAAGAGCATTACATAATGGTAAAAGGATCAATGCAAAAAGAAGAGCTAACGATCCTAAATATATACGCACCCAATACAGGAGCACCCAGATATTTAAAGCAAGTTCTGAACGACCTACAAAGAGACTTAGACTACCACACAATAATTGTGGGATACTTTAACACTCCACTGTCAATATTAGATAGATTAATGAGACAGAAAAATAACAATGATATCCAGAACTTGAACTCAGATCTGGGCCAAGTAGACCTAATAGACATCTACAGAACCCTCCACCCCAAATCCACAGAACCTACATTCTTCTAAGCACCACATCACACGTACTCTAAAATTCCACGTAATTGGAAGTAAATCATTCCTCAGCAAATGCAAAAGAACAGAAATCATAACGAACAGTCTTCCAGACCACAGTGCAATGAAATTAGAATTTAGGATTAAGAAACTAACTCAGAACCCACAGCTTCATGGAAACTGAACAACTGCCTCTTGGATGTTGACTGCATAAACAATGAAATGAAGGCAGAAATAAAGATGTTCTTTGAAACCAATGAGAATGAAGACACAACATACCAGAATCTCTGGGACACATTTAAAGCAGTGTCTAGAGAAAAATTTATAGCAATAAATGCCCACATGAGAAGCAAGCAAAGATGTAAAATTGACACCCTATGATCAAGATTGAAAGAGCTAGAGGAGCAAGATAAAAAAAACTCAAAAGCAAGCAGAAGACAAGAAATAACTAAGATCAGAGCAGAACTGAAGGAGATAGAGACAAAAAGAACCCTTCAAAAAATCAATCAATAAATCCAGGAGCTGGTTTTTTGAAAGGATTAACAAAATAGACAGACTGCTAGCCAGATTAATAAAAAAGAAAAGAGAGAAGAATCAAATAGAAGCAGTAAAAAACAATAAAGGGGATATCACCACCGATCCCACAGAAATACAAACTACCATCAGAGATTACTACAAACACCTCTATGCACATAAACCAGTAAACCTGGAAGAAGAGGATAAATCCCTGGGTGCTTGCACACTCCCAAGACTAAACCAGGAAGAAGTCGAAACCCTGAATAGACCAATAACAAGGGCTGAAGTTGAGGCTGCAATTAATAGCCTACCAACCAAAAAAATCCCAGGTCCAGATGGGTTCACAGCTGAATTCTACCAGACATACAAAGAGGAGCTGTCTACAAGACATACAACTCCTTCTGAAACTATGCCAAACAATCCAAAGAGAGGGAATCCTTCAAAAATCATTTTATGAGACCAACAGCATACTTATATTAAAACCAGGCAGAGGCTCAGCAAAAAAACCACTTCAGGTCAATATTCATGATGAACACAGATAAAAAAATCTTCAATAAAATACTGGCAAACTGATTGCAACAGCACATCAAAAAGCTTACCCATCATGATCAAGTAGGCTTCATCCTGGGGATGCAAGGTTGTTCAACATACACAAGTCTATAAACATAATCCACCACATAAACAGAATCACAGACAAAAACCACATGACTATCTCAATAGATGCAGAGAAGGCCTTCAACAAAATTCAACAGCACTTTATGCTAAAAACCCTCAATAAACTAGGTATTGATGGAACGTATCTCAAAACAATAAAAGCTATTTATGAGAAACCCACAGCCAATATCATACTGCATGGGCAAAAACTGGAAGTATTCCCTTTGAAATCTGGCACTAGACAAGGATGCCCTCTCTCACCACTCCTATTCATAGTATTGGAAGTTCAAGCCAGAGCAATCAGGCTAGATTTCAAGAAAAAAAATAATAAAGCGTGTTCAATTAGGAAAGAAGGAAGTCAAGTTCTCTCTATTTGCAGATGACATGATTGTATATTTAGAAGACCCCATCATCTCAACCCCAAATCTCCTTAAACTGATAAGCAACTTCGGCAAAGTCTCAGGATACAAAATCAGTGTGCAGAAATTACAAGCATTCCTATACACCAATAACAGACTTAAAGAGAGTCAAATCAAGAACAAACTGCCATTCTCAATTGCTACAAAGAGAATAAAATACCTAGGAATACAACTAAGGAAGGGTGTAAAGGACGTCTTCAAGGAGAGCTACAAACCACTGCTCAAGGAAATAAAAGAGAGGACACAAACATTCCATGCTCATGGTTGGGAAGAATCAATATTGTGAAAATGACCATACTGCCCAAACTAATTTGTAGATTCAGTGCTATCCACATCAAGCTACCTACAACCCTCTTCATAGAATTGGAAAAGAATGCCTTAAATTCCATATGGGACCAGAAGAGAGCCTGTATAGCCAAGACAATTCTAAGCAAAAAGAACAAAGCTGGAGGCTTCACACTACCTGACTTCAAACTATACTACAAGGCTACAGTAATCAAAACAGCATGACACTGGTACCAAAACAGAGATATACACCAATGGAATAAAACAGAGACCTTGGAGGTGATGGCACACGTCTACAACCATCTGATCTTTGACAAACCTGACAAAAATAGGCAATGTGGAAAGGATTCCCTGTTTTATAAATGGTGTTGGGGAAACTGGCTAGCCGTGTGCAGAAAGCAGAACCTGGACCCCTTCCTGATACCTTACACTAAAATTAACTCCAGATGGATTAAAAACTTAAACATAAGACCTAACTCCATAAAAACCCTAGAAGAAAACCTAGGCAAAGCCATTCAGGACATAGGCATAGGCAAGGACTTCATGGCTAAAAGACCAAAAGCATTGGCAGCAAAAGCCAAAATAGTCCAGTGGGATCTAATTAAAGTCCAGAGCCTCTGTACAGCAAAAGAAACCATCATTAGAGTGAACCAGCAACCAACAAATTGGGAAAAAATTTTTGTAATCTACTCATCTGACAAAGGGCTAATATCCAGAATCTACAAAGAACTAAAACAGATTTACAAGAAAACAAACAAACAAACCCATTCAAACGTGGGTGAAAGATATGAATAGGCACTTTTCAAAATAAGACACTTATTAGGCCAACAAACATATGAAAAATGCTCATCATCATTGGTCATTAGAGAGATGCAAATCAAAACTACATTGAGATACCATCTCACGCCAGTTAGAATGGCAATCATTAAAAAATCTGGAGACAACCGATGCTGGAGAGGATGCAGAGATATAGGAACACTTTTACACTGTTGTTGGAGTGTAAATTAGTTCAATAATTGTGGAAGACAGTGTAGCGATTCCTCAAGGACCTAGAAATAAAAATTCCATTTGACCCAGCAATCCCATTACTGGATATATATCCAAAAGATTATAAATCATTCTATTATAAGGACACATGCACATGTATGTTCATTGAGGCACTGTTTACAATAGCAAAGACCTGGAACTAACCCAGATGCCCATCGATGATAGACTGAACAAGGAAAATGTGGCACACATACACCATGGAATATTATGCAGCCATAAAATACGATGAGTTTATTTCCTTTGTAGAGACATGGATGAATCTGAAAACGATCATTTTCAGCAAACTGACACAAGAACAGAAAATCAAACACCGCATCTTCTCACTCATAGGTGGGTATTGAACAATAACACATGGACACAGGGAGGGTAGCATCACACACTGGGATCTGTTGGGAGGAATGGAGAGGGACAGTGAGGGGTAGGGAGGTTAGGGAGGGATGGCCTAGGGAGAAATGCCAGATATAGGTGATGAGGGATGGAGGCAGCAAAACACATTGCCATGTGTGTACCTATGCAACAATCCTGCATGTTCTGCACATGTACCCCAGAACCTAAAGTACAATAATATTTATATATATAAAAGAAAAGAAAAGAAATTAAACAATATTGGTTGCACCAACTTGAAGTAATAATTATTTTCATAGTGGTGCCTAGTATATACATGACACCATTAATTATGTAAAATATTTTTAAATGGAGAAAAAAATAATATTCTTAAGGTATGGATCTGAATATGGTCATTGGATTATATACGAAATTGTTTCACTGGGGTAGAAGAGATTTGGGTGAGTTCACCAAAAATTTCATGCCATGTCATAGACTTTCAGTCTGGCCAAGAAGCGGAGCGTTCACACTTAATTTATCTTTCTCACATCTAGTATACTAAGGAATAATAATGAAAATAAATGTTCACTTTAGTGGCATTTGGAATTTTGAATTGGCACCTAAAATTATGCTTCAAAAAGCCTCATTTCTGTGGAGCCAGAGATTTTAGAGATGAAGGCCAAATCCTAAGTGTGTGCTTACATCTTGGTTGTAAGTCTCTCTGCCCAGTGATCTGCTTTTACTTAACAAATGATATGTAGGAATGCAACTTCTAGGAAAGAGGAAAAATTGGGCCGGGCGCGGTGGCTCACGCCTGTAATCCCAGCACTTTGAGAGGCCGAGGCGGGTGGATCACGAGGTCAAGAGATTGAGACCATCCTGGTCAACATGGTGAAACCCTGTCTCTACTAAAAATACAAAAAATTAGCTGGGCATGGTGGTGCATGCCTGTAATCCCAGCTACTGAGGAGGCTGAGGTAGGAGAATTGCCTGAACCCAGGAGGCGGAGGTTGCGGTGAGCCGAGATCGCGCCATTGCACTCCAGCCTGGGTAACAAGAGCGAAACTCCGTCTCAAAAAAAAAAAAAAAAAAAAAAAAAGAGGAAAAATTGAATATCTAGAATTACAATTATTAATCTTGATTCTTTTGCTTGTATGCCTAAAAGGTTATTGATGAAGTCCTTAAGCTTTATAATTTTGTTTATCTGTAAAATAGTGGTATTATAATATGAGTAGTCTTCAAAAAGATCATGGAAAAAGTATATTATGAATGGATTTCAAAAACTTTTTGCCCCTACATAAACTCATACTAACATAACATGTCTGAAAAGAATGTAGTTTGAAACACTCAGAAGGAAAAGACATCAGTTTGAGAAGAGCAGAATTCACAGTAGGTGTAGCGTGAATTCTGCTAAATATATTTATTTATTTAATTATTTATTTGAGACAGATTCTTGCTCTGTCATTGAGGCTGGAGGGCAATGGTGTGACCATGGCTCACTGCAGCCTTGATCTCCTAGGCTTAAGTAATCCTCCCACCTCAATCTCCTGAGTAGCTGGCACTACAGACACATGCCACCTTCCCTGGCTAATTATTTTGATTTTTTGTAGATAGGAGGTCTCACTATTTTGCCCAGGCTGGTCTCAAACTCCTGGGCTCCAGTGGCCCTCCTGCCTTGGCCTCCTAAAGTGCTGAAATTATAGGCATGAGCCACCACACCTGGCCAAATTCTGCTAAAATTGAAGCAAGAATAAATATCAAATTTATAGACATGCTTGGGTGGAAGAGTGGCAAAATCATGGATGCCATATGAAAAGTTTATGCAGACAATGCCCATAAGTTTACAAATGGATGATTTGTTTTAAGATGTCCATAGCAGCATTCCATACATATCAATTTTTGAGGAAAAAATTTATCTTTTTTAAAAAATATATATTTTATTGAGTTTTAGGATACATGTGAAGAACATGCAAGATTGTTGCATTGGTACACATATGGCAATGTGGTTTGCTGCCTTCCTCTCCATCACCTATATCTGGCATTTCTTCCCATGCCATCCCTCCCCAACTCCCCAGCCCCCACTGTCCCTCCCCTAGATCCCCCCCTACAGAGCCAAGTGTGTGATGCTCCCCTCCCTGTGTCCACGTGTTCTCATTTTTCAACACCCACCTGTGAGTGAGAACATGTGGTGTTTTTCTGTTCTTGTGTCGGTTTGCTGAGAATGATGTTTCCCAGATTCATCCATGTTCCTACAAAGGATGCGAACTCACCATTTTTTATGGCTGCATAGTATTCCATGGTGTATATGTGCCACATTTTCCCTGTCCAGTCTATCATTGATGGGCATTTGGATTGGTTCCAAGGCTGCTATTATAAACAGTGCTGCAATCAACATCTGTGCGCATGTATTTCTATAATAGAATGCTTTATAATCCTTTGGATATATACCCAGTAATGGGATTGCTGGGTCAAATGGAATTTCTATTTCCAGGTCCTTGAGGAATTGCCACACTGTCTTCCACAATGGTTGAACTAATTTACACTCCCACCAACACTGTAAAAGTGTTGCTATTTCTCCATATCGTCTCTAGCATCTGTTGTCTCCAGATTTTTTAATGATTGCCATTCTAACTGGCGTGAGATGGTATCTCTCTTTTTTTTTCTTCTCTTTTACATTTTTTTTTGAGACAGTCTCTCTCTGTTGCCAGGCACCAGGCTGGAGTGCAGTGTCACGATCTCAGCTCACTGCAACCTCCGCCTCCTGGGTTCAAGCAATTCTCCTGCCTCAGCCTCCCATGTAGCTGGGACTATAGGCATGTGCCACTATGCCCAGCTAATTTTTGTATTTTTTAGTATAGACAGGGTTTCACCATGTTGGTCAGGATGGTCTCGATCTCCTGATCTCGTGATCCGCCTGCCTTGGCCTCTCAAAGTTCTGGGATTACAGGTGTGAGCCACCGCACCTGGCGAGATGGTATCTCAATGGAAAAAATTTATCTTGTTCCTGTCCTAATTGAGGAGAACCAATGATTAACAACACTAACAATAACCAACACCATAGACATCTCTGGTTCAGGTTACACAATTCTGCCTGAAGAATTAAAGTTGAGTAAACTTTCCACCCAGTGGGTGTCAAAACTGTTGTGCCAGATCAACTGCAGAGAAGAGCAGAACTTTCAATTGACATTTTAAAGAAATAGGGTTAAGATTCTGATGCCTCTTCAAAGAATTGTTACAGGAGATGAAACACAGCCTTACCAGTATAATCCTGAAGACAAAGTACAATCAAAGCAATAGCAAGAGGTGGAAGTGGTCCAATCAAAGCAAAAGCAGATGATCTAGGAGGAAAGGTCATAGCAACAGTTTTTTGGGATGCTCAAGACATTTTGCTTGCTGACTTTCTGTAGGGCCAAAGAATGATAACATCTGCTTATTATGAAAGTGTTTTGAGAAAGTTAGCCAAATCTTTAGCAGAAGAATGCCAAGAAAAACTTCACCAGAGAGTCCTTCCTTATGACAATACTCCTGTTCATTCTTCTTATCGAACAAGGGCAATTTCACAAGAGTTTCGATGGAAAATTATTAGGCATTCACCTTGCAATCCTGATTTGGCTGCTTCTGACTTCTTTTAGTTTCCCAATCTTAGAAAATCTGTGAAAGACATCCACTTTTTTTGGTTAATAATGTAAAAATGACTGCATTAGTTACATTCCCAATGTCCTCAGTTCTTTAGAGATGAACGAAACGGCTGGTATTATCACTTACAAAAGTGTCTTGAACTTGATGGAGCTTATGTTGATAAAGTTTCTATATCTTTCAATTCAATTTTTCATGAAGTTTTTGAAGTTCCCTTGTGTTATCTGAAAGATTAAAAAATTGAATATATTACTGGCAAATAGTGGGCACTTGATGATTGGTAACTAAGAAGACAATCATCTTGACCTATCCTGGTGTTTAAAAAAAGAAACACCAATCAAATGAATTCCCAAAACACGTCCATCATGATATGTGCTTTTTTTTTCCCTACTCACGAAGAAAATAGTTAAAAAGTAGATTTTAGGTTTTTATTTTCTACTGCCTGATTTACATTTTAGCGACTGCCTCATCACTGATTTTACACTAAATTTAGAGGTGTGACTAAATAATTTCATTTTATGGAATAAATAAAAAAAAATTCTCAGAATTGTATTCCCCCTTTTCTCTTCCTTCTCCTTATCAACATAAAATATCATTTACTAAACACCTACGCACAGTATATGGCATACCATTCCTTGCTCTTTCCTAATTTTCTTGACTTTTTCCTAAAATGTCTTCTATTACAGAAAGGAAATAAAATCATTGAAACGTATGACATTTCTTTTCTTTAAATAAATAGAGATGTATATAACTCTTGAAAAGAGATAGTGTAAATATGTGTTTTAGTAACATTTTATCACCAACATTGGTGACAGTAGTTTCCTAAACAGTAGCCATGTATTCAAAATAATGAGACAAACTGTTAGATTCTGGAATAAAGAGGCAACTATTGTTTGTTTTCTGGTTACTCAACAAAATATGTTTTTTTCTCCTTCATGTGACATCTTCTTTCTCCTAAAAGAGAAAATTTTATCAACTTCCTTAAGAAGTAAAAGCAACAATGTAAAAATATTATGGCATGCATCAAAGTTTGGCTGTTTGAACAGCTAACTAAAGTAGTTTCTAATAAAACATGGGGGATGGGAAAATGGAGTTTCCTTCTTGTCTGATCAAAAGGATGTTTGGGAGATAATATTTAGCTGAAAATGTGGACGATGCTAAATGAAAACTTTATCCTTTAACACAAAATATGGAAACAACCCGTAACACATTGCTTAATTTTTCTGATTACGTAGTCAAAAGTGAAATTTCGCTTATCCTGGCACTTGGTAATCTATGGTCATGTAAAACTTGCTAAATTAGACTAATCATGGTGCTTTCCATTTGAGTTTCTTTGGCCCATATTCTCTAAAATGGTGCACCAAAAGGAGAATTGACTATGTTGCAAGCAGATTTGGCTCTAAAATTGGCTGCCAGTATGTAACCATGGGAAAATTACCTAGGAAGCAGATCAATTCTCCTGATGATCTGTTAACTATATAACCAGTTCTGACAGTTTTTTAACAGCAATGTTAGTTTAACAGGAGTATGAATTATACTAAGTCTAATATGGTAGACTGAGAAAAATGGTCAAGAATTAAAAAGCAATCACAAGAAGTTCAATTAAAAATGCTATTTTCCAGCCAACATTTTGACTTTTATATGTGTTAGAATTGTTTTAGTTATTTCTTTTGGATGTGAATTTGGATGCTTTTGAATGTCATTTTATATATTTTTTCAAACTTCAAGTGCTTTTAATATTCTGTTGCCAGTATCTCGAATGGCATATCAAGTTTCAGTTTGTATCTGTAGCCATTTAAAATTAAAATTTAATTCAAAAGCATGTGAAATAATTACAATTTTAAATTAAATTAAATTTTAATTTTAAATTAAATTGAGCTTCCATTTTAAGTGAAATCAAATCTTTAACTTAAGTTCAATTTTCAGTTATTTTGATTAAGGAAAATTGAATTATATTAACTATTTAAATTAAATTAAGAATTTAAAATTAAATCTAAAAGCATCTTCAGTAAAAATAAATTGGAGAAAAATCTCATCAGATATGAAATACAGAAATTCTATTTGCCAATAAGAGACAATTGGCCGTTATAAGTTAACTGACATATTGGACATAAAAGGGTTAAAAATTTCAAAGTGTATAAAGAAAGTGGAGCTGTTGAGAATAATTTATTACCGTAGATGATATGATTAGTACCTCTAATATTCCTTGACTATGAATTAATAAATGTGAAGAATTTAAAAAATTGACTGAAAAATTCCTAAAACTGCTAAAATCTGACTAAACAGAAATTATGTTAAAATGGGTCTAGAGATCAATAGAAACTGAGAAATTCCTATACTAAATGTTGACATTTCTGTTTTGCTTTCTCATCGTGCACCAAAATTCAATCTCACTTTTAAACTTTTAAAATATTCCTGTTTGGTTTTTAGTTTCCTCATCACTTACAGGTATAAAAAGCATTTTCATCAAACCAGTAAACTTGATAAATAAAATGAATTAGATGTTTAGAAAGTTGGGTTTTGCAGAGTTAATTCTCAGGATAACATACCGCCAGTTGCTGACACCTTTAACTATCGGTTCCCATATCTGTAGGATGAGAATGATGATAATGTTGCCATCTTCTTTTCTTGTTCTTTCATCTATATTTCTTTTATATCATTCATGTATTTCCATTCAAGTACCTTGTTTTATCTCTATAAATATTCTTGAGGCCTGACATACAGGAGAATAATAATATCAATAAGATCTTATTTCATACCAGACATTGTAAAAATGCTGTACCTAGCACATTGTCTCATTTAATCCTGACGACAGACCAGTGAGAAAGGTATGAATGAGGAAACAGATGCTCTGAAAAGTGACTTATGATAAAAGAGGCACAGGTAGCAAATGATGGAGCTGAGCTTCGAACCCAAATGGTATCACTCCAGAGATCAGGTTTTTAGGTGTTGGGCTAAGGGCAGTCCATGTTTTTTGTATTGAATTCTTACTGAAAACCAATAAGCGAACTCTTTTTTGAGGTGGACATATATATGCACATATATATGCATGTATGTAAATATACATATATGCACATTTAAAACTCTACTATTATATTTTCTGGCCATTTTTTTTTTCTTGAGACTAAAAATGTCAAATGTAAGCCCTCTCAAGAGGCTAATATGGTACATGGACACAGACATTTCTTCTGGGGTGTATGTGGACCATGTGAAGGTGAGAGAGAAGGAATGGTGGGATGGGCGATACAACCAAATCATTAATTACAAGGGAAAATGAAACATCTACCAGTGGACAACTACCTGAAAGCATGTATATCTTGAACAAAGTAAGATTGGCATGGATTATTCTGAAATTAGAGGACTTCTGGGCCATTAGTCCTCATGGCTTTTCATTAGCTTCTGTGGAATTACGTAAACTAGATTTGTCAAAGATGTGTGTTGAGCTAGGGCCACAGACATCTCTTTTCTCTCCGTTTGCAGGGAGTTTTTAAATGCTTTTGCCACCTACAGTTTACTGCTATAGATATGGTGAACTTACCATGTTCTGAAAATTAACAGACAACACCTCGCTATTTTCTTCTTAGGCTGAAAATCTGTTGTAAAATGTTAGCTTTCCCAGTGAAAAAAGTCTCTTATCCATCTATCCCTTAAAAATATAATGAACTAGTACTATGTTTCAGATACTGATAGCCTTTAGGGCTACAAAGATGAAAATGATATTGTCCCTGGTGTTTGGGGTTAATAGTCAAATAGAAAAATCAGACAAACAGAAAATTATAGAATAATCTGGTAAGTACAATGTAAAAGATATAAGGTAATGATAACATCTGACATTTATTGAGAGCTTACTTTGGGTTAGACTGTCCTAGCATTTTGCTGTGCTAAGCAGTAATTACTCTTACTATACTGAGTTAAGATGAGAAAAACCAAGACACACAGATTTTAAATTACTTGTCCAATACAGGTAGCAAAGAGATGGACTTACATTTGAATCCAGATAATCTATTACCAAAGTCAG
Organism: Callithrix jacchus; assembly: GCF_049354715.1. Classification (NCBI taxonomy): domain Eukaryota; kingdom Metazoa; phylum Chordata; class Mammalia; order Primates; family Cebidae; genus Callithrix; species Callithrix jacchus. The sequence goes on from NC_133509.1 coordinate 116,734,019, forward strand.
GGTACAAGAGACACTTTGCAATATTGCCTTTTGTATGGGAGTATAAATAAGAGCCCTGATAGAAATGTAAAGCACATTCTCATTCTGTTCAAGTTAAAATGAAGGTTGGAGACTTAAAATAAATTTCTGCCTTTTGGAAAAGAAATACAAAATTAAAGAAGCATGCCTTAATTCAGACAGTAGCATACAGTGCTTATGAGTCAGACTGGTAAACTGAATCTGGTTCAGCCACTTACTACTAGATGTGCAATCAAGGACAACTTATTCAATCCCTCTGAGCCTTAGTTTGCTCATCTGTAAAATGAGACAATATATAGTATATAGTATACGGTTTGTGAGGAAGGTTACATGAGATCATATTTGCAAAATACTTAGAAAGAGGATTGGAGACTAGAGGGAGTGAAAACTAACAATAAATATTAGTTTTTACTAAATGCAGCCAATCAATTTACAAATGATGTCTTTATTTCACAGAAACTAGTACTGTATCCATGCTGTCTGATTTTTGAGGGCAAGTGAAGTATGTCGGTGGTGAAGTAATTCAGAATGTGGCTAGTGGAGCAAAATGTCAAAGAAAAAGACTGCAACCTAGGAGGGAAAATGGTTCTAAGATAAATTCTAAGCTAAATATTAATAAGCTAAACTTCACACAATGAAACTTTATGCATCAGAATTGGCAAACATTATGTAAGAGACAGGGGCTCAATCAATTATTTCCAAAATGGCAGAATAAGTTCAGAGAACCCCAAGAATAACAAACAAAAAAGATCTGCATCAGACATTCCACAAACTGTTGAAGGGAAAAACAAGAAGAGAAACTTGAAAGCAGCAAAAGAAAAATGACTCAACACGTACAAGTGAACAATAATATGAAAAATGCCTTATACCTCATCAGAAACAACAGAGGCCAGAAGGCAATGGAATAACATATGCAACGTGCTGAAAGAAAAAGACCTGTCAATCATGGTTTGTATAATCACCAAAATCATCCGTCAAAAGTCAAAAGTGAAGGCAATATTAACACATTCTTTCGTAAACAAAGACTGAGCCAATTCCTTGCTAGGCACTTTACATACACTATCTGATTTAATCTTGACCACAGGTGTGTAAATTTTCTTTTCTTATTTCTCTTTTGTAGTTGGGGGAACTGTGAAACCAAAGAGAAGTTGAGTAAATTGCTTGAGGCCATAGAGCTAGTGAATGGAATTTGAAGCCGGATCAGTTCAAAGAGCGTTCCACTGATTCTACCTTCCCATGAAGTTTCTTTTTCTCTCTCCTTCCTTCCTTCCTTCCTTCCTTCCTTCCTTCCTTCCTTCCTTCCTTCCTTCCTTCCTTCCTTCCTTCCTTCCTTCCTTCCTTCGTTCTTCTTTTTCTTCCTTTCCTTTTTTTTTTGAGATGGAGTTTCGCTCTTGTTACCCAGGCTGGAGTGCAATGGCGCGAGGCTCACCGCAACCTCCGCCTCCTGGGTTCAGGCAATTCTCCTGCCTCAGCCTCCCGAGTAGCTGGAATTACAGGCACGCGCCACCATGCCCACCTAATTTTTTGTATTTTTAGTAGAGATGGGGTTTCACCATGTTGACCAGGATAGTCTCGATCTCTTGACCTCGTGATCCACCCGCCTCGGCCTCCCAAAGTGCTGGGATTACAGGCTTGAGCCATCATACCTGGCCGAAGTTTCATTCTGTTAGGTTCTCTGCTTACAAGCTACTTTTCTTTAAATGAGCCTACCTAATGCTAATAGATCCTCCTAAATATTACTTTCTTGATGTTACTTTACTAAGAATCCTTGAATGGCTTTTTCTTATTTGTAGCATGAAGGACAAATTCTTCACTCTGATTTATAATGGCTTTTAAAATTCAGCAGTAATGTATCATTTAAATACGATCTCCTAATATTTCTCAAGTTTTCTGGTTTATCTCATATCTACCAACCAATTCTCCACCAGTTGAAATCCTCCCTGTCATGGGTTGTGACTGACTGAGGCTGGCATTGTGGATGGCAAAAGAATTTACCAAGACAGTAGTGAGTTAAAGAAAGCAGCTTTATTAGAGAGAAAGTACGTTGCAAGGAAGCCATGGGCAGTTCAGCAGAGAAGGGGTTGTTTGAGACGAGTCGGGGGCTGGAGGGAAGTTTTATAGAGTCATGCTCTAGGAGTTATATGTGGTTAGGGTCATGCTGCTTTGCCAAAAATACATTGGGGTGATTTTTAACTGTCAGGCCTTTCCACCCCAGGCATCCTGTGACAGTGTGTTGGTGCAAGAGAATGATGGCTATTCAGCCTTCTTACAAGAGCTGATTTTCCTTTCCCCATTTTCTTCTTTCTCCCATTCTTGACAGCTAGACTCCATCCTTGGTCCTTATCAGGACTCCACACTCCCCACTAAAAAAAGTATCTATTTTTTGTGTGTGTGGAGTCGGGGCTCCTATCTTTTGGTTCTTCTCTGATATTGCCATTCTTCCTTTTTACATATTGTCATTCCCCTATTGGAGCCCATATGTGTATTATATCGTGAGTTATTATATCTATCTATCCATCATCTGTCTATCTATTATTTATCTGTTTATGGAGTGAGAAATAAAAATGAAATTCTAATTTCTCCAACCAACTGAACTGACTTCCTCTTGACCAAGGGGACCCTAGGAAAACCTTGAAAACTGAGTTCCTAGCCATGAAGTGATAAGAGGGCAGGTATACCTCGTTATACACCCTTCTTTGCTAACTGCCATTAGACTTTTTTTCCCTTGAGGATTAAACAGAAACCAGCCCTTTTGAAAGATTCACCCTACTGCTGATTTCAGCCAGCCCATTATGCTGCTCCTCCCTCTTTTTGCGGTTTTACACAACTACTGAACAGCATTCCTTGCTGATAAGAGACCAGGGACCCTGAGTTGTTCTGGCCTGTCTACAGAGGGTGCACAATGAGGACTTTTGTGTCCTCTGCTTTATCTTTTGACCTCAGAGGGCTGAAAACTCCACCCTCAGATCATGCTGATGCCATCACTTTTTGTACATGTGACCCATGAAGGGATGTAAAGCTCAATTGCACATGTGCATCTTTCTCCTTTCATAAATATTAATGACTCCCCCTACAGCTTATTAAATATGTATACTTGGCCACTCCACTCAACATACATTTCTGTTCTCTTTAACTCTCCCTCAAAGTTTCTGCTTTTGACTCATGATTGGATGCTACACTTTTCAGCCTGTAAAAATGGCCACCTGCTGGCTGCAACCTTTTAAGAGAAATAAAGCAATTCTTTCCAAATTTATGAACCTTGTCATTCTTCAGTTGACAATAGATATAGATACATATATACACACACAAAAATTAGTTTATGTGTATGTATATATGTGAATAAAAGTGGCATATTTAAATATAATAAGGGGCATAAATGGGGTATATATATATATATATAGAGAGAGAGAGAGAGAGAGTGAGAGAGAGAGAGAGAGAGAGAGAGAGAAAGAGAGTTTGTTTCTAGTTCATTTATGCCATTACATATATTTAGCTGCATTTCATATTATATGAAATGGCGTAACTGGATTGGAAACAAGTCATGTTTTATTTTCCTTTACGTCTTCAGCAAGACTTAGCAGGGTACTTTCTATATTATAACTGCCTATTAAATATTTATTGAATGATTCCTTATGGTTCCTAGTTAAAAAGTGAAATGCTAAGATCAAATAGTAAGAAAAAAATCACCATATCCTAGTATTTAAATTGGTCCCACTTGGTTGAAAAATTATGTCAGTCTGGAACCTTGCTAAAATGAAATCTGAAAGAAACAGAAACTTCCTCTCTTTTCTTACTCTAGTCTCATGAGGCCAATGCAGTACTTCAAAACCAAACACTTAGGAATTTCTTCTCAACCATCATTGCTGCAGCCCCAGGGAAAATCAAGACAGCTGTGAGTGGTCGTGGAAGCTCACAGATCATAAATTTGGTAAGCTAAGATAGTAATCAACTGATGGGGCAAGTATGGAAGGTTCCTTCAAATGTAGATATCATGAAGAATGAGCTGATAAAATTAACTGATCCAATAATAGACTGTATCTTAGACAAGTTGGAAGAGTATGGGAGAGAGTAAATTTACTATTCATGAAAAATTAATTGATTTCATAGTCGAAGCCAAGGACTTAGCAAACTGCTGTTTGGGAGAGTTTTGTCTGTGGGTCTGCCTGCTTCTGAAAATGTGGTCTATCTTTAAAGACACAATTGGGTCATTTCTTAGTACGAATGTCTCTGTTTCTCTTTTACCTTAAGCTTCTCCTTTGATCTCTTTCTCACCTCTTTTGCTCTAAAAAAAAAATTCAAATCATTTTGAGAATATCCTTTTTTTAAATTGCATTTTAGGTTTTGGGGTACATGTGCAGAACATGCAGGATAGTTGCATAGGTACAAGCATGGCAGTGTGTTCCGCTGCCTTCCTCCCCTTCACCCACATTTGGCATTTCTCCCCAGGCTATCCCTCCCCAGCTCCCCCCACCGCTGTCCCTCCCCTATTCCCCCCAATAGACCCCAGTGTGTAGTACTCCCCTCCCTGTGTCCATGTGTTCTCATTTTTCATCACCCGCCTATTAGTGAGAACATGTGGTATTTCATTTTCTGCTCTTGTGTCAGTTTGCTGAGAATGATGTTCTCCAGATTCATCCATGTCCCCACAAAGGACATGAACTCATTGTTTTTGATGGCTGCATAATATTCCGTGGTGTATATGTGCCACATTTTCCCAGTCCAGTCTATCATCGATGGGCATTTGGGTTGGTTCCAGGTCTTTGCTATTGTAAACAGTGCTGCAATGAACATTTGTCTGCATGTGTCCTTATAGTAGAACGATTTATAGTCCTTTGGATATATACCCAGTAATGGGATTGCTGGGTCAATTGGAATTTCTATTTCTAAGGCCTTGAGGAATCGCCACACTGTCTTCCACAATGGTTGAACTAATTTACACTCCCACCAGCAGTGTAAAAGTGTTCCTATTTCTCCACATCCTCTCCAGCATCTGTTGTCCCCAGATTTTTTAATGATCACCATTCTAGCTGGCGTGAGATGGTATCTCAATGTGGTTTTGATTTGCATCTCTCAAATACCAGTGATGATGAGCATTTTTTCATATGTTTGTTGGCCTCATGTATGTCTTCTTTTATAAAGTGTCTGTTCATATCCTTTGCCCATTTTTGAATGGGCTTGTTTGTTTTTTCCTGTAATTCTGTTTGAGTTCTTTGTAAATTCTGGATATCAGCCCTTTGTCAGATGGGTAAACTGCAAAAATTTTTTCCCATTCTGTTGGTTGTTGATTCACTCTAATGACTGTTTCTTTTGCCGTGCAGAAGCTGTGGAGTTTGATTAGGTTCCATTTGTCTATTTTGGCTTTTGTTGCCAATGCTTTTGGTGTTTTGTTCATGAAGTCCTTGCCTACTCCTATGTCCTGAATGGTTTTGCCTAGATTTTCTTCTAGGGTTTTTATGGTGCCAGGTCTTATGTTTAAGTCTTTAATCCATCTGGAGTTAATTTTAGTGTAAGGTGTCAGGAAGGGGTCCAGTTTCTGCTTTCTGCACATGGCTAGCCAGTTTTCCCAACACCATTTATTAAACAGGGAATTCTTTTCCCATTGCTTGTTTTTGTAAGGTTTATCAAAGATTGTATGGTAGTAGATATGCTGTGTTGCCTCCAATGCCTCTGTTCTGTTCCATTGGTCTATATCTCTGTTTTGGTACCAGTACCATGCTGTTTTGATTACTGTAGCCCTGTAGTATAGTTTGAAGTCCAGTAGTGTGATGCCTCCTGCTGTGTTCTTTTTGCTTAGAATTAACTTGGCTATGCGGGCTCTCTTTTGGTTCCATATGAAGTTCATGGTGGTTTTTTCCAGTTCTGTGAAGAAGGTCATTGGTAGCTTTATGGGGATAGCGTTGATTCTGTAAATTACTTTGGGCAGTATAGCTATTTTCACGATATTGAGGGAATATCCTTTACCTCAATATATACCAATTTCTTTTATCCCATTAAATATTAAATATGCCACTTTTATTCATCTATGTCATACTTTCAACTCTATATTTGTTTAATTTACTGATAGTAAAACAAAGTGAGTATTGGTAATAAATGTTGGTCCTCTGCCCAGTCCCTGTTTGGAGTTCTTATCCTTTAAGGGAGGTGGAGAGTGTAGAGAGGGGACTGGGTAGGAATGGGAGGGTGAGATCACATGAGAAATTGCAGGGAATGCAGGCTCTTTTTTGATTCCATGTGAATTTTAGGATTTTCTTTTCTAGTTCTGTGACAAATGATGGTGGTATTTTGATGGGAATTGCACTGAATTTAGATTGCTTTTGGCAGTATGTTCATTTTCACATTGCTAGACTTCCAACTATAAGTCTATAGTCACCAAAACAGCCATAAAAATCAGCAGATAGACTAATGGAATGGAATAGAGAGCCCAGGAATAAAGTCAAATACTTATAGCCAACTGATCTTTGACAAAGCAAACAAAAACATAAAGTTGGGAAAGGACACTGTATTCAACAAATGGTGCTGGGAAAATTGGCAAGTCACATGTAGAAGAATGAAACTGGATCCTCATTTCTCATCTTATATAAAAATCAACTCAAGATCAAGAACTTAAATCTAAGACCTGAAACCATAAACATTCTAGAAGATAACATCGGAAAAAACCCTTCTGGACATTGGCTCAGGCAAAGTCTTCATGACCAAGAACCCAAAAGCAAATGCAACAAAACAATGATAAATAGGTAGGACTTAATTAAACTGAAGTTTCCACACAACAAAAGAAACAATCAGCAGAGTAAACAAACAACCCACTGAGTGGGAGAAAATTTTCAGTCTGTACATCTGACAAAGGACTAATATGCAGAAACTACAGGGAACTAAAACAAATTAGCAAGAGAAAACCAACACCACCATCAAAAAATGGGCAAAGGACATGAATAGACAATTCTCAAAAGAAGATATACAAGTGACCAACAAACATGTAATAAAATACTCAACATCATTAATAATCAGGGAACTGCAAATCAAAACCACATATAATACCACATTACTCCTGCAAGAATGGCCAAAATTGAAAAACTTTTTAAAAAATAGATGTTGGTGGGGATGTATTTTTCCCCCAAAAAAATGTCCCCCCAAAAAAGGGAACATTTTTCCACTGCTGGTGGGAATGTAAACTAGTATAACTACAATGGAAAACTGTGTGAAGATTCCTTAAAGAACTAGAAGTAGAACTACCATTTGATCAGCAATCTCACTACTGGGTATCCACCCAGAGGAAAAGAAGTCATTATATGAAAAAGATACTTGCATGTGGATGTTTATAGCAGCACCAATTTGCAGTTGCAAAAATATGGAACCAGCCCAAATGTCCATCAATCAGTGAGTGGATAAAGAAATTGTGGTACATATATACCATGGAATGCCACAACCTGGATGGAATTGGATACCATTATTCTAAGTGAAGTAACTCAGGAATGGAAAAGCAGACATTGTGTGTTCTCACTCTTAAGTGGGAGCTAAGCTATGAGGACACAAATGTATAAGAATGATACAATGGACTTTGGGGGCTTGGGTGAAAGGGTGGGAGGGAGGGTGTGCGGGTGTGCAGGATAAAAGACTACACATTGCGCACAGTGTATTCTGATGGGTGCACCAAAATCTCACAGATCACCACTAAAGAACTTACTCATGTAACCAAACACCACGTGTTCCCCAAAAACCTATGAAAAAATAAAATAAAAGGAAACAGTAGGGAAAGATTTTCTTGCCAGGTGTGGAGCAAGTGACTGGATCCTCATATTTTCCAAGTTCTTTATTCTTACACTGATAAGAGGGGGGAAAGGCGCAAGGATATGTCTATAATGGTGTTTTCTGTCTGGAAATCTCAGCCAGCCAGAAGACCTGGAATCAATATTTAAGCCAGAGCAGATGACAATGAAGTAGGACCAAGTCACAGCCATGGGAAAAGATGAATTTAGATTGTACACCCAACAGCTTTGAGCTGGCAAACTCCATGGCCTTTTCCTTATTCTTGCAATAACGTAATCAGGCATTTTATGTAAATGACTAGCAGGAATCACATCTATCTCTGGAAGAGTTTTACTATACTTACTGAACTCCTTCTGTATTCCGGGCTCTTTACTACGTGATAGAAATGCCCACTGGTGAACAAAATAGACCTAGGCCATTCCTACCATGCTTGAAGTTTACTGAAAAGAGGAAGTGCTACCCTCCTCTTGAATTTCTTTTCTGTATATTTCAAATTAGGGAGAACAAACATGTCTACTTATAATCAAAGTTTATTTTGTCTGCATTACTGTAATTGCATAGGCATAAAAGCTTAATATCTGGATGGGGTATTCTAACAGTGACAACTACAACAAAATAATACCACCATGTAGAACTTTGGGATTTACAAGATAATTCACCTGTACTACCTCTTTTAATCTCACCGATTTTCTTCTCTCTCACTTGCAAGATAAGGAATAGCAATGTCTTTCTTGCACTGATGACGTAGCTAGACAGCTAGCCAAAGGTTGTGCCTTCAATTGTGGGGATATGCATTTATAGATGCTGAACCTGAGCCTCAGAAAAGAAACTGTGAATTGTTTGTAGTGGAATATAAAGCTGAAAGAAACAGTGGACTTTAAGTACAGTCTTTGGACTCTGAAGTCTATGATTTTTTCATTACACGTCAGCTGTTGCTCAATTGACCCATCAATCAAGTGGGAGCCAGGAGTATCCTCTCAGAATTTCTCCAGACTTAACATTCCAGGAAAGCTGATCACACTTTACTCCTTTTGGCAGCCCATATAATATTAGTGCAACCAAACAGGAAAAGAATAAAGAGGAGAGACAAAGAACATTAAGGTAGGATAAAATTTATCCACAAGCTGACCACCCAGAAAGAATCAGTTTTGTGCATATCCTTTTTGTCATTATTTTAGAATCCATTATATTTCCTGGCTGATATTATTTCCTCAAGTCCTAATCATGGGGAACAATTTTTGTCTTTGTTCCATAGAACATTAGAACAGAAAGTGACCTCTGAGACTCTTTAGTCAAACTTCCTTAATATTCAGCTGAGGAAGTCACGACTAGAAAAATGTATCTGTAGACCAAAGCAAAGTCCTAAGAAGAAAAACAATTAGGAATTTAATGAATTATTTTCTGTAAGTAATTGCTTACAAATTGAATGCTGTATGGCTTGACCATAGGATAATAACTAAAATTTTGCCTGAATGTAAATTTAGATGAGATTTTGATGTGTTACATCATTGTTTTGGACCCCAAAGAGCTTTTTCAGGGCCTAATATGTGGTAGGCTTACAGCTGCATGAATGAATGAATAAAGCATGTATGACTTACCTATATGCTTTGAAAATAGTAAGTACAATTTACTAATCTAAGACCATTGTATTCATATTCAGTCATATTATTGTCAGCATCAAGGAAACTTTATTGAATGCATCCCATGTGTGATTGTAATAGGAATGGAAAAGAAAGGATGTGGTGTTGAAATATTGGGCAGTTGAAGGTAAAAGAGATTTGTGTAATGACTGAGGTTTGAGAGAGAGTGTGTGTGTGTGTGTGTGTATGTGTGTGTTCATTGAGGAAGAAGATGGAGGTGGGGCTAATTCAGGGGAAGAAAGAGTTTAAAATGTTACCATTTGTGGATATGATGGTGACTGACATAAACTGATAAATCAAATAGAAGTATAATGATTAGTATTATGTAGTTCTGTTCCTGTTGTTTGTTGATAATATTTTGCCCACAGGTAGGAGTCCTGTTACAAGTGATGGTGAGATAGCAAAAAAATGTTATTTATTTTACTATGTAACAGTTGATGTACTGGACTGGTCACTATTATTTGAATACCATGTACATAGAATTTTAGTATAATAATTGCTAACACTTACTGAAAACTCACTATCTTCTATCCTTGATTAGAAGCACTTTGCATATATTAAATTATTTAATGTTCATCACAGCCCTACATGATGAGTCCTTTTAATATCAACCCCATTTCATAGATGAGAAAAATGGAACACAGAGAGATTAAAGAAATTTCTCAAGGTCCTTGTGTATTATGTGAAGGATGCAGGTTTTGAACACAGGTAGCCTGGTTCCAGAGTTTGTGCTCTTAAGCACCTCGTTGTACTACCTACTAGAAGCTTTACAACAGAAGGAAATTTGGGTTCATTACATCAGAGAAACCCAAGGCTAAGAGGTTAGTTACTTGCTCAGGGTTACATAATTATTTTGTGACACATTTTAAACTCTGACAGTTTGTGCTCTTATGTGTGAGGATGAATTTATTGGAGACAGGGTATGCTGACATTAGCCTGCAGGCACCATGCATCTTGTCATTACTGCCATTCATAAACTCGTGTTGAAAAGCTGGGAAATGGGGTGGTCTACACAAGTTTTTAAGCTTTGTTTTCTTATGTGAGGCACATACACAATTCTGTGTATGGAAGAATCATTCTGGCTTGCTCTGGATAAAACGTCAGTTTCCTTGGAGGAATGTGTAGCATCAGTTTACTGGATACTCAGGTCTCTTGTATAGGGAAAGACAACTTCTTCCAAAATGAATTAGTGGTTCCATGCCCGGGTAATTAATAAAAGATGCAGGAGATTGAACCAATCATCTATGTCCTTCTTCTCCTCCCAGGTAATGCCCTCCACCTCCTGCCACTCCAGAAGAAAATCTGTCCATAATATTCCCAGGAAAGAGATTCTAGCACTTTCTTTTTCATTGCTGTCAAAATAGTAAGGAAGATGAGAAGGTCATATCTAGTACCATTTCATTCTTCTAACTAGAAAAGCTCCTCTAGTAAATGTCTTGAGGCTAACAGGGACAGGCACATCAGAGAGAATTTGGCTAACCTGAAGTGTTATATTTCATGGGAGTTCAACAGGCCAATTTATCACAATTGACCCCATCAGAGAAGGACCAACCATCCTTAGTAGACCCGGGGTCTCAAAATGCCACCACATTTGGCCATAAAATTTATCATGTCAGGAGATCTACAGTCAACACTATGCACTGTGAAATATGGCAGTGCTGCTGGGATATTTATCTTGGTTGGACCTGACAGATTAGCCCTGCATTTCCACTTAGTCTGCATTCCTACCCCAGTGCAATCTATTATGGCCCATCATGGCAATCTCCTTGGAAACATGACTTGCAGCAACAATAAGTTAGATGCGTCCAGGAAGAGCCACATAAGTAAATCTGTGGAGTGTTCCTCTTAAAATGCTGAAAAATTACTCAGAGACTTTCCTTTTTTTCGATAATTATTTTGAGACAAGTAACACATTAAAAAGGGATTTGGACTCTGACAAATTAATGCCGTTGGAGACATACTTAACTTTTTCTCTCTCTTTTTTTTATTTCACAGAAAAGAGGCAAAAGTGACAGACATGGTGAAATTCCTCTTTCATTGCTGAGTCCCTCCTTGGGCAGGATTGTGAAGGGGACCAAACTGATTATCAATGCTTCTGTCTTGCGGCTCTCTACTCATGCTGGTGTGCTGCCCTGCCATCCTTGTATTCTTGGCATCTCTGCACTATCTACCTTTTTCTAAGCTCTGCTCAATGGATAGTCACTTACTCTACTGCATTGTAAGGGATGGATATAGCTTCATAATCCCTAGATTATTTGTTCTTATTTTAATAAATAGAATAGATATAACATTATTTAAATAGAAGAATTTTGGAATTCAAGTTGTTAGCTTCTTCCTGGTAGTAATAGTGATCAGATAGGAGTTCTATCAGTTTACTTCAAAGCATGGCTGCCTGCATGCTAGGAATATTTCAGGGGAAACTGCAGACTTGGGTGATATGAATTTTGGGTTTGAGTCCCATCTTCATGATTTGTTCTGATTGATCTTGGGCGAGTCCTGAAACCTCTGAGAGTCTCAGATTTGTGAAACATTTGGATAAATAAAAACAATTCTTTCTTGGGATTGAGGCGAAGGTTAAATAGAATTTTATACATTTCTGTGTAAACAGACACAGATATGTATGTTTTCATAAATTGAAGAGCATGATAACCATTTTTTTTTTTAGAGGCAGCAGAGAGAGAGCTGGATTTGCAGTCAGAATTTGTGTGTAAAATTTATTTTTCAGTGGCTAGTTGGACTGTAGGACTCACACCCTCTAAATGACTTTCTCAATGACTATAGCACTAAGAAAAGAATACCATCTTCTCCATCAGAAGATCATGGTCAAAGATGATCACTCCTTGAGCATGTGGCTTTTATCTCCATCCATCATATTTATTTTATTCTGTGTTTTCTCAGAGTTGTATACTTCTGTTTCTTTTTTGAGTGACATCTTTGAATATAGAGATTTCGTTTCATTTATTTCTCCATTTCCCATAAGATGAACTATATGTAATTGAAGAGTACACATTCAATAAACATTTGCTAACTAAATAATAGCTCATTGGCTGTGTGCATTTAAGGAATGTTATACAGGTAAAAACAGCCAAAACAGAGACTATACAATTTTCTTTGTTTTGATTCATATTTTCTGCCAGGCAGTAACATCTGGATTGAGACCCATTTTTATGAAACCTATAGCTAAATAAAGCAGTCTTGGAACTGCAGCCTTGTAGGAAAATGGTTACTCTTTGAACATAGTTCAAAATTCTTGAACATAGTTGCATTTAGCACTGGCTCTGAAAGAGTATTAACTTCTCTGTTCCTTTCCTTTCAGCCCATTTAATATTAACATTGGCAAACAGAAAAGAGAGTTATGACGGGAAAGAAACTTAATAAGCATGTACATTAACTCCTTTATTTCACAGAAGTAGGAACTGAGGCTTACAGCCTTTAAGTGATTGCCCAAACTTTTACTATCATTTCATGGCGATCCAGGAGGACCTGGGTTCTAGTTTGGTCTAGCATTTGTTCTCCAGGGCAACATTGCCTTCTTGGATATCCCATGCTTTGCGTCATTTGTTACGGTAAACTGTGACCCAATCTCTGTGAGGTGATCGAAATAAAGGTACATTTTCCTACACAAGATTTGGAATGAGTCTTTGCTTCTCAACTAGTGTTTACACGCATCCTGCAGAACTCCCTGAGACCACAGTTTAAACATCTTCCATTTTTCTGGGTGTATGGTTTTTCTCAAAAGATTTTTTTGGGGCTGAAAACTATTTTTGTACTGTAACAAAAACAAATTTTAGAATTACTAGGATAAAGCTAAAGAAATTTTGTAGTTGTAGGTTCAAAAACCCCTACATGAATGGATTCACACCCCCTTTTGTTATAAGCAATATTTTGGTGGAAGAGACTAAGAAGTACTGAGCTAGGTCATACCTTTGTTACGTGGTTTGACCTTGCTAGGCAGAAAACATAAACCAAAGCTAAAAATAGTCTATCTTTGCTATTTTTACCTCTTCTACAACCTGATCTTTGCCGCAACCATTTTTCAAAAATGGCTCTGTAGGTGGCTGTTAAGAAGAGCCTTACTACTAAATCCTGTGACTACTTCCCTCCCTCCCTGCTTTTCTCCCTCCCTTTCTCTCTTCCTGCATTCCTTCCTTACTTCCTCCCTTCCTCCATCCCTTCCTTCCATTTTTTCCCAACAATAGAAGGTTTCTATTGCATTAAAAAAATATATCACAAATAGGTCTTAGGAATCATCCAGAATCTTCTTGTTTCCATAGCTGGATAACTCTTAGACTTTATTAATCAGAAGACTGAACTGTTTCTTTCTCAGAGACACAGCTACCATCCAACAATTTTCTGAAAGCCTTGTTTTTAACTGCTGTAACTTGCTAAATCAAAGAAGCTGAATTTGGTACAAGTTTACTGTCATAATCTTCAAAAATGAACTCTACTTTTTGGGCTTGAGTTACTGATGGTATAAGCCACACTTGGCCTCATCTGAACCCTGCAGATATATTTTTCACTTAAGAAATTTTTGATGTCAACAAGAGACCCATTCTTCTGAATGACAATGCTGAGGAGGCAGTGAACATACACAGACTTCATCTTGTAATGGAAACCTAGTGTAATGTTCTGGATCCTGTTCTGTACATGACTACGGATAGTGTGAACCAGAGCCAATTCCTGTCAATTTCTCTACCGTGTCAACTTGAAGCCTCTGTTTCCTTTCCAAGTAGACTGAGTTCTACATTGCTATGAGCAAAGTCTCTGCAGAGTTCCTCTGGACCCTCCATAACTGTGAGTCCCTTCAGAGTGATATTGACATGTTCTGGAATGTTAGTATGAGTCCTGAGAATGGTCTTCATTCTCATGTAGAAGCGGCAAAGAGAGAATGCCTTAATTCTTTTTTGACCTCTCTACATTATTTGACACTGCTGACTCACTCTTCTTCATTGAAGATGTGCTTGCTTCTTTTGGCTCCACAAGGCTTCATTCTCTTTCGTTGTCTCCAGATGCTGGAATAAGACTTTTCATGCGTTTTCTTAGAGACAGGGTCTCACTCTGTCGCCCAGGCTGGAAAGCAGTGGTGCGACTCCTGGAAAGCCTCCAACTCCTGGGCTCCAGCAATCCTCCCATGTCCACCTCCTGAATAACTGGAATTACAGGTACACACTCCTACATTTGGCTACTAAAATTAATTTTTTTTGTAGAGATGAGGGTCTTGCTATGTTCCCCAGGCTGGTCTTGAACTTCTGGCCTCAAGTGAATCTGCTTCCTCAGCCTCTTAAAGTGCCAGGATTACAAGCATGAGCAACTGTACCTGGCCATGCCTTTTTTTTTTTAAGGTGCTTTTTCTTTTCTCTTTCCTTGAGCTCCATATTCATATACACAACTGAGTTCTGAACAATTTCTCTTAGAACTTGCAAAGACATTTTAAATTCAATAATTGAACAAGCATATTTTTCCCTCCTTTCACCACCGTATCTATATTTTTCTCGCCCTAAATTGCTTTTTCTCTATTGGTTCCTATTTTGTGGTATAAGAACCACTGACCAGCCAGATATCTAAGCATTTTTCTTCACTTTTCCTTGCCTCTCACTCTCCCTCATTCATGCCATCATCATGATTTACCTCCTAAATATTTTTCAAAGCCATTAGCCACAACCACGACAACTACCACCCATGTTCAGACTATTATCTTTTATCTTGTTCCTTCAGCAAACTTTTCATTTATTTCACAGTCTCAGGTCTTACTCTCTTCATAAATGTAGGATTAGGAAGAAGAAAATTTTCTAGAAACGGTTAGAAATATAATAAAACTATCAAAAGTGTTACGTCTCCGTCTACTGTTTTGTGACAGTTTGTTAAGAAAGTAACTTAAAAAACCCCAGGTAGGAAATACACAAAAACATACAAACATTTTGATATATTTTAACTGAGAGTGGCACTTCAATTATGCTACCATGAAGAGACAAAGATAATGATCAAATCCAAGTCATTTATGTATCCGTAAAATGTTAAGTATACCTTGTCTATTCTCAATTATACTATGCTCTTCAAAGCCAGAGGGACTCTTTCTAACATGCAAACAATTTCTGATCCCTTGCCCTACACCCTTCAGTGGCTCCCCATTACCCTCAGAAAAAATTCTAAATGTCTTAATTTGGCTTACAAAGGGCCGCATGATTTGGTTCACACTTGTTTCTTTACCCTCATAACCCCTTCCCGCTCTAGTAAGACAAACGCCTCTCAGTCTCTCAAATCTACCCTTCTCCATGCTTCCCTCCACATTCCTCCTTCAAAATTTGATTGGTTAAAGCAGTATTTTGCTGGTAAACATTTAACAACTGCCTTTGGGAGAGGGGAGGAAGAGGAGCCTAGATCTGTGGCGTTTGATAATTTTCATGGTATAAACATTCTCACCCTGGCTTCTGTCTCGTATGATGTCATTGAACACAAAATTGGGAAGAAATTTGCACAATGGGTCCTAGATAGTTGGTGTGTGCTGGCTTCAGTACCCCACTGGGTTAACTCCTACAAATCCTTTAGATTTCAGTTCATCTGTCCACTTCACTAAGGAGGCTTTCTTGATCATGATCATGCCATATACTTCCCTTGCTTCCTGGAATCAGGAAGTCTGTTTGCACGCTTATCATGTGAGATTGTGATTTCTTGTGCATGTCTTGGACTTTCCTGCAAGATTGTAAGCTCTTTAGAGCAGGGATTATGTCTTGTTGACCATCATCTCTCCAGAACCTTCCAAAGTGCTTAACATACAGTGGTTCTTCCGTGTTTGTTGAATAAATGAGTGAGCAAGTAAAAACCAACAACAATAACTGAGAGCAAGTACTTACTTTGTGCCAGCGATTTTACTAATCAAGTGGTATCATTACCTCATTTAATTGTCCTCAAAAATATATAGGAGAGTTATTTGGTTATCGTTATCTTACAGATGAGAATGACTGAGGATTAAGGCAGCTACATAACCTGCCCAAAGTCACATCGGAAAATGGTGGAGCCATATACAAATTCATGCAGCATCATTCAACCCTGAGCACTTATCCTCTAGGTTATACTGACTTATTTCACTTCAGGTTGAATAAAGCTAGCCCTTTTTGAATAGTTGGATTCTGTTAGGAAGATTCAACATCTAAGTCCCTTTTAATCAGGGCTCCTACAGAGGAACAGACTCTCTCAAATATTGTCACTGACATATTAAATTAGTGCAAAAGTAATGGTAAGTAATTGGCAATAGGGCCCCTTAAAATACTCATTTACTTTTAATAAGTAATTCCAGTACTCAGAAAATAATCGGAGCTATGGACAACTCTTTGGGGCCAAAATATTATTCTTAATCATTTAAAACATAACTGTTTTACTTTAGAATAGTCTTAGATTTACAGAAAAATTGCAAAGATAGTAGAGAAAGTTTTCATACATACTGCATCCATTTTTCCCTAATGTAAATATTGGTAGGGTCATTTGTCACAATGAATGAACCAATACTGATAGTAACTAAAATGAATACTCTATTCAGATTTCCTTAGTTGTAATCTAATGACCTTTTACTGCTCCAGGATCCTGTGTAGGTTTTCATTACATATAGTTATCATGTCTTTTTAGGCTCTTCTAAGCTGTGAGTTTTTCAGACTTCCCTTGTTTTTCATGACCTTGACAGTTTGGGGAGTATTGCTTACATGTTTTATAGGATGGCTCTTTATTGAAATTTTTCTGATTTTTAAAAGTAAGATTAGATGGAACTTGTGGGTTTTGGAAGGAAAGCCACAAAAGTAAAGTGCCATTATTATCACATATTTTCAAGGTGCTTACTATTAACACGGCATCACTGTTGAGTTTGACCTTGACCACCTGGTTTAGGTGCGCTTATCATGTTTCTCTACTGTCAAGTTGCTCTTTTCTTTCCCCTTCTCCCACTGTACTCTTTGGAAGAAAGTCACTGAGAGTAGCTCACATTTAAGGAATAGAAAATTAATTGTCGAATATAAGGGCAGAATATCTACATAAATTATTTGGAATATTTCTTTATGGAAGATATATCTATTTTTCTCTCAACAAATTTATTTAATATTTATTTATAAGAGGATAGATGAATAGATAGTTATTTTATGTTTTGAGCTAAAGATCCGATATGACTTTATTTTGTTACTTAAATTGTTTTGGTTTTGACTACTGAAGGCTCTTTTAGTTGATGTCTGTGTCACTTTGACATGTCTTATCATTGTATTTTTTAAAGCTTTTTCTTACTTTGTGGTATGACTATATGCTCCAGGGTCTTCTTGTGTATTTCTTGCCCCAGTCCTATATTCAGCAATTCGTCCAAGGAGCCCTTGTCCTTTAACTGAAGAATAGTATCAGAAACCAAGATTTGGACACTAAATGGGCTTGTTGCTAGTAAATGTCAGTGTTTCTAGGTTCTTTCAGTTGACAGAGCAAGGACATATATGTGTATATACTAACCCCTGATCATCTGCATAACTAGAAATAATAAATATGTAACCATCTGTGTCTATATTAAGCTATATCTGAGTTCATGCTGATGTCTCTAACTCTAATCTATTGCCACATGGATCATTTTAGTTTCCACCTCTGGGCTATTTGTAACCTTATACTCTCACAGTGCAAAGCGTTGTTCTCATCATTCACTATGAATTTATTTAGTTTCTTCAATTCCAATGCATATATGTATATATACAGTGGTTTTAGAATTGTCACTCCATAACCCCCTGGAGACAATTTTATCAGTGAGAGTAGAATTCTTATGTGTATCTTCTTTTGCCTTCAGTCTTACAAGGTATTTAGGTCATTTCTGGTTATTTAGGTCAGAACCTTTTCCCCAACCTATTAGCAGATATACGTTATAAATTTAAGATTCATCCATGTCTTTTCAATGGCCTTGATACCCTTGATACCTGATTCCTTTTGTTGCTGGGTAGTGTTATATTCTATAGATGTACCATAGTTTATCCACTCACTTGTTGAAGGACGTCTTAGTTGCCTCCAGTTTTTGGTGATCATAAATTCCCAGTGGTTTTTAAAAAATAATTGTAAATCATAGGAAAGAACAAAATATTTAATACAATATTACATCCATAATATGGTGTAATATTAAAAGAGTTTTTAAAGGCAATGGAGAAACAAACATAGGACGTAAAGATTGTATATTTAGTGTGTTCTCAATTACATAAAACATGACTATGTATCTGTATTTGGAAAGATATACAGCACAATGTTCATGGAAGTTTTCTTTGGGGATTTAAATAATGGGTGATAGTTACTATAAATTGTTTTCCATATTTTTCACACAGGGGAATTATTACCTTCACAACAAGGAAAAAACAAGCCCAAATTATTTCTAAATCATGAATCATGTAGTAGATTTGGTAGGAAATTGCAATTACACATATTAAGGGAAATTTTTGGAATTTTCCCACATTTCTCTCCATGTCTTTCAGGTTGCTTTTCTGCTCAGTTCTTCTATGATCCAGGTTAATTTTTATTCTTCTAGCTCATAAAAATTCTAAGGGTTGTTATGCAACTTTGTTTTCTTCTCACACCTTCCTCTCCAACTCTCATTAAAACCACAAGGACTATTACCAGTCAGACTCTGCCGTTTTCCCAGTAGCAGCAATACATTTGACCTATGTGGTAGTTAGAACCCTCATTTCCTAGAATAACTTACATACTATGTTTGTAAATAAGATTCTTCACATTCTCTTGGTATTGGGTATCACAGAACTTCTGATACGTTATGTTTCAAGGTATTTTTGATGACGATTTTTGTAGTCATGAGTACAGAACACAATTTCTACTATCACACATGGAAAGAAGAAGAGGATAAAAAATAAATTAAAATGAATAAATGTAAACTTAGCATATTACTTCTGAAAGGGTAACTGCTTCAGTCACTTAAGCCTGTCAAGGCAAAGTTAATGAAGAAAATTCATCATGGGTATGTAGCTGGATGATTACAAGAATAATAGAAAGTGCAGATTCTCGATTCTTGCACTTTTTAAGGAGCTTTTAAATTTCTGTTTTAAATAAGTTTGGTATAGTATTCATTTCCATGGAACATTGCAAAACTATTTAGACAAATCTTATTTTTTATTGTAATATTTAGACAAATCTTATTTGTTTTGTAATATTAAAAATTCATTATTTCTTCATCAGATATTAAAACTTTAAGATTTCTTCACTCTTTGTGTTAGAGACACTGGGAAAAAATTGTTTTCATGAATTTCAACTTGCCAGCCTTACCACCTTGGAACTTTTGCAACTGATGAAAATAGATACATCTAGCTTCTGTCAACACCTGGGCTCTGCTCTTAGCAGATTCATTTTGAAAGAACCATATTGAAATGGAGAGAGTGACTAGGCAAGGTGGTTCACGCCTGTGACCTCAGCACTTTAGGAGGCTGAGGCCGGCAGATTGCCTGAGGTCAGGAGTTCGAGACCAGCCTGGCTAACATGGTGAAACCCCATCTCTGCTAGAAATACAAAAAAAGTTGGCCAGGCATGGTGGCACAGGTCTGTAATCCAGCTACTTGGGAGGCTGAGGCACAAGAATTGCTTGAACACAGGAGGTGGAGGTTGCAGTGAACCGAGATTGCACCACTGCACCAGTGCACTCCAGCCTGGGTGATAGAGCAAGACTCCGTCTCAAAAAAAAAAAAAAAAAAAAAAAAAAAAGAGAAATGGAGAGACAGAAAACCACATTCGCCAATAGGGTATAAAATGATTCTTGTCAATTTCTAACTCAGCAGTGATTTTCTACAAAGCCTAATTCTTCTGGAAACCATGATTCCAAGCCAATTTTGGTTGGTTAACATTTTTTGAGCTTCTGCTTTGCTACAGGCAGTGTGTTAATTGCTAGATTTCACCCTTTGGAAGGTGAAAAAACCTTAGTGAATTCTTCCATTCAAGGAGTTCATTGCCTAGTAAGAGAAGTGGAAACACAACTCTCTATAAAAGCAGGAGATAAATGATATTCTAGAGTTGGGAAACTTGGCTCTATGGTATGCAAAGGAGACAGATAACCCAACATGCCTGTAAGTCTTTCTTCTATTTTTTGTTTTTTGAGGCTCCAGGGAAGAAGAAAACTATTCTGTTGTTTACAGTTCAAAACTGAACTTTTGGGCATTGCCAATATTTTACCATGTGTCAGAAGTCAATTTGTCAATGTAATGGCCACCATTTCTGAGGAATTAAAGGCACTAGAAAGGATCCCATGGAGCCATTACCAACTTACCCATTACCAAAGAATTACTATGCTTGCCTATAGTAATTCATTAATTTTACATCATTTCTCATTGATAGATATGATCTTGGAATAACATGGATGATTTGAGGACTGCTAAGCCTTTGAGTAATTTTATAACTAAATGCTGAGAAGTTCTTAAGAAACATTATACATTGCTTTTGGAGAATGATATCTAATCTTCAGAGTCTGGAGCAGAGACTTAAGTTTGTTAGAAGGAAAGGGAGAGAACTACCTTAAGTAATGAGGATGGTTCAGGCTTCACAGGACAAATACCACCCCAGGCAAGCACCTTTCTTTGTTTGGGCATCTGGCTTGTACTTAGAAGTTCAAAAGCAAAGTACAATGGGAAAATGCTGGCTATACATTACCATACATACATGTTTAGAAACTTGAGATTGTACTTGAAGTGAAAGACTGATGCACAGTAGTTTTAGACATCTTCTATTGGCCAAAGAAGGCCAGGAGTTCTGTTAGGAGGTGGAAATGATTCAGCAATATCAATAGGTAGATGCTTATATAAGAAAGATGCTCAATAGGCATCCATGCACCTCTGGGCATATCATGGGCATATCCAATTTCCCTTCTACAATTTACATATAACATGTTTTCATTGATATACATTAATAGACATTATACATTGCTGTAAGCAAGATATCCTATTATTATTTCGCTGTACGTTGACAAGCAGTCTCTAACATATAATGCCTCTGCTTTCTAAGAGTTAAAATGAGGGCCACTGTTTGGACTTTATACACAATTTCCTTCTAGTAACAATACTGGAGATATGAAAGTAGAAAGTGGTCCTTATTTATTGGATTGACCTATGCATTAGTCTGTACCTGTCATTTTGTTAGGCAAATTTAAACATAGCATAAAAGTATAAATATTATTTACAAAAGCTATTCTGTTTGAGTAAATCATAACATTGTGCTATATTTGCTTCAGGTTTAAAAAAACTCATTAGCATCATAAGAAAGAGTTGTCTTGGCCAGAAACAAGCTTTCTTAGTGCTCATGACGTATTCAAAAGCAACTCTTTATTGCTAAGTTCCTCCAAACTTTGAAATGGGCTTAAGTGAGCTCCCATGATTTGATTCTGCATTACCTTTCATCATTTGCCACCTCTGCTCCTTACCAACCCCAAATATACTATACTCCAGCCATATGGCATTTCTTTCAGTTTCTGGAAGGCTCATCTTTCTCACTTCCTCACTTTAGCAATGCTGTTTTCTTTGCCTGGAATGTCTTCTCATCTGCCTCCTGTCCTGAGCAATTACTATCCAGATCTTAATCTGTAAATCTTCTGAAAGTTTCATCTGACATGCCTTACATGTCAGATGCCTCCCTAAGATTCTTCCCCCAAGAGAGTGTTTTTCTCTTTTCGAGATCAAACACTGGCTAAAACAGTGAGGATAATAAATACAGTAGATAACAGTTAATAAAGAAACAAAAATATGTGTTTTGATATTTATAAGCATTTTTGAAAATTTGCTTTTAGTAAGTTTACTTAATGAGTTGAAGACTACTGATCCACTTAAAGTTATGTGTAATATCAACTTCTTTTATACTATTCATATAACCCTTACTGTGCATGTCCTTGTATTAGTGTTTCATATACCTGTCTCATATATGTGTATACATACATACATAAATGTATGTGAAACCACCTTTGCAAAAATTATAACTAAGGAAATTATGGCAGTGAAAGAGATCAGGACTAATTGACTCCAACTTGCTTCTAATCTTTAAGCTGTGCTTATTCATTCTTAGGCATAGATTGAACTAACTTTGGGAAGAAATTCAGTTCATAGTTTGAAATAAAAGTGATAATAGCCCTTCACTGAAAAGACCCCCTTCCTGCCTGGGGACCAGTCTGCCTTTGCAGGACTAACAAATTAGCTATAAGATTAGAAATTATGGTTTAGGGGCTGTGTAGCCTCTGGTTCCAAGAGTCTGAACCTCCCCAAATTGCTCCTGGGGATAACATCACCGTTGTAAAACCTAATTCAGTGCTTGAGATATTTTGCAGACCCTGTACTGGATGGATCAACTGACACCACCCAGATGGGTAATCTGGCCCAACCAGTTCTGCCATCCCACCCAGGAGCAGAGCACAGCAAGAAAACCTTACTTTGACGCCCTATTATTCCATCTTCAACCTGACCAATCTGCACTTCCCAAGCCCCTACCTGCCAAATTATCTTTAAAAACTTCAATCCTTGAATACTTGGGGAGACTGATTTCAGTAATAATAAAACTTCTGTCTCCCACACAGCCAGCTCTGCATGAATTACTCTTTCTCCATTGCAATTCCCCTGTCTTGATAAATTGGCTCTGTCTAGGCAGTGGGCAAGGTGAGCCCATTGGACAATTACATACATATGTTTATATTGTGAGGGGCAAGGCTATTGGCCCCCTAGAGATTTCCTGAAAATCACTGGCATGAGAGATTGAATAATAGGGGGAAAAGCATACAAATTTATTTAATGTGCATACATGGGAGGCTTCTGAATGAAGACCCAACCCCTTAATGGGGTACAAAAGCTCATATACTATCTTGAGGTTATGGAAAAAATTTAGGCTCAGAGCATGGCCAAAACTAGGTTATAGTGGCAAGACAGGTAATGGGAGGGAGAAAGAATGGGTCTTGGCTGGCAAAGGTGGTCTTGTTATATAGATGAAGCCTCATAGGCAATAGCCTTCAGAGAGTATAGAGGGTAAATGTTTCTTTTCAGAGCTTTAAAGGTTTCAGACTCTGTTAAACTCTCCTAGATATGGGAAAGGCCTAGAAAGGGAAGGCCTGGCTGCATTAATGGCAATTCTATACAGATGCAATTTCCTACAAATATAGCTTTGCAGGGCCACCTCATTCTGCTGGCTCTGTGGCATCCATTTCATAATATGTCAAATACATGTATTTTGCAGTAAGATTATCTATCTATCTATCTATCTATCTATCTATCTATCTATCATCTATCTATCTATCTATCTATCTATCAATCATCTATCTACATAAGCTATCTACCACAAAGATAAAAAAAATTGAAGGCTTACAAACATATTGGGTATTTCCATCCTTCTCCTATGGTACTACAATGTCATGTTTTCTATCTCTAGAATGTCACTTACTGCCTTATTTTATAAAGAATTGTCTGAGTATATATTATAATTATAAATAGAATGTAAGATTTTTGAGTATACATCTGGTGCATTTACTAATATTCCACATAATACCTAGTACAATATCAGCACATAATAGTGACTCAATTAATTAGTAATTTACAATTAAATTTAAAAAATGAAAACAAAGGAAACTAAAGTAAAAAAAACGCAGAATTTGACAATAAATGGTTATACTTTTTTCTGAGATAGAGTTTCGCTATTGTTCCCCAGGCTGGAGTGCAATGGCATGATCTCGGCTCACTGCAACCTCTGCCTCCTGGCTTCAAGCAGCTCTCCTGCCTCAGACTCCCAAGTAGCTGGGATTATAGGCATGCACCATCATGCTCAGCTAATTTTGTATTTTTAGTAGAGACAGGATTTCAGCATGTTGGTCAGGCTGGCTTGTCTTAAAGTCCTGACCTTGCAGGATCCACCTGCCTTGGCCTCCCAAAGTGCTGGGATTACAGGTGTGAGCCCCTGTGCCCAGCAGATTTGTACATTTTGAAAAGCTTAAAAAGAGATTTTTTTGTAATCAACCTCAGGAAAAAGTTTCCCCTTATATTTTTAAGCTTGTTTATTCTCTCTCCAAATATTTATTAAGAATTCTGTGGTTTTGGTCTTGAATTTACAATGGTGAACAGAACAAATAGAGAACTTTTAATTTAGCAGAGACTCAGAGATTAAGAAAATAAATCAATTATTTAGACCAAAACAAGATAAGAACAAATAAATAATAAATGAAGTGCTGCTTTAGACTGAGTGGTTGGGAAAGGCCTCTCTGAGGAAGAAAAGGGGGAACTGAGATTAGAATGGAAAAGAAGTGCATTTAGAGAAGGAAATTTTTGTTGTTGTTGTTGATTTTTACAAAGGGAGGGGAAAGGGGGCCCCATTGAAGCCCAACAGTGTGGAGGTCATACAGAGCTTTCCAAAGTTAAAGAGTGTGTGGGGGAGAAAACGCAAAACCAATCCTGAGGTTCTATGATTTAATGCTATTTTTCTCTCTGTGTGTGTTTGTGTATGTGCCACATATTATTCAAGGTATGCCTTTAGTGGAAAACAACCTCATGTATACATTTATGTTTTTTAAAAGTGACACTTATGATTACTGTTTGATATAATTTGGCTTTGTGTCCTCACAAAAATCTCTTCTTGAATTGTAATCTCTATATGTCAAGGGGGGAACCTGGTGGAGGTGATTGGCTCATGGGGACGTTCCCCCCATGCTGTTATCATGAAAGTGGGTGACTTCTCATCAGATCTGATAGCTTAAAGTATTTGGCAGTTCTCTGTGCCCTCCTGCCTCCAAGTAAGTGTCTTGTTTCCCATTCACCTTCTACCATGATTGTAAGTTTCCTGAGGCTTCCTCAGCCATGCAGAACTGTGAATCAATTAAACTTCTCTTCTCCTTCAGTTACCCAGACTCAAGTAGTTCTTTCCAGCATTGTAAAAATGGACTAAAACATAATTGGTACTGGAAGTTTGGGGCATTGCTATTAAGATACTTAAAAATGTAGAAGTGACCTTGTAACTGGGTAATGGGCAGAGGTTAGAATAGTTTGGAAGACTCAGAAGAAGACAGGAAGATGTGAGAAAGTTTGGAACTTCCTAGTTACTTGCTGAATGATTTTGACCAAAATTCTGATAGTGATATGGGCAACGAAGTGCAGACTGAGGTGATCTCAGATGGAGTTGAGGAGCTTATTGCAAACTGGAGCAAAGGTTACACTCTTGCTATGCTTTAGCAAAGATACTGGTGGCATTTTGCCTCTGCCCTAAAGATATGTGGTACTTTGAACTTGAGAGAGACGATTTAGGGTATCTGGCAGAATAAATTTCCAAGAAGCAAAACATTCAAGATGTGACATGGCTTTGTTTGAAAGTGTACAGTCATATCTATTCACAAAGAGATGATCTGAAATTGGAACTTTTGTTCAAAAGGGAAGCACAACATAGAAGTTTGGAAAATTTGTAGTCTGACCATGCAGTAGAAAAGAAAACCTCATGTTTTTTTTAAGAAGAAATTAAAAACTGCTGCAGAAATTTGGTTAAGTAATGAAGGTTAATAGCCACGATAATTGGGAAAATGTCTCTAGCCATTTTAGAAATCTTCATGGCACCCCCTTCCATCAGTGGCCTCGAGACCTAGGAGGGAAAAATGGTTTCCTAGGACCCAGGTGCTCTGTGCAGAATTGGGACAGGGTGCCCTGTGTCCCAGCCATTCTAGCTTTAGCCATGGCTAACGGGCCAAGATATAGCTCAGGCCATTGCTTCAGAGGGTGCAAGCCCCTAACTTTGGCTCCTTTAATGTGGTGTTGGGCCTGTGGGTGTGCAAAAGACAAGAGTTCAGGTTTTAGAACCTCTTCTTCAATTTCAGAGGATGTATGAAAATGCCTGGATGTCCAGGCAAAAGTCTGCTGCAGGGGCAGAGCCCTCATGGAGAACCTCTATCAGGGCAATGCAGAGTGGAAATATGTGGTTGAAGCCCTCTAGAGAGTCCCCACTCAGGCATTGCCTCATGGGGCTGTGAGAAGAGGGTCACAGTCCTCCAGGCCCCAGAATGGTAAATGCACTGACAGCCTGCACCATGTACCTGGAAAAGCCACAGCACTCAATGTCAGCCTGTGAAAGCAGCTGAGGTGACTGTACCGCCAAAGCCACAGGGGCAGAGCTGCCCAAGGCCTGGTAACCCACCCCTTGCATCAGCATGCCCTGGATGTGAGATGTGGAGTCAAAGGAGATTATTTTGACACTTTAAGATTTAATGAGTGCCCTGCTGGGTTTCAGACTTGCATGGGACCTGTGGCCCCTTTGTTTTGGCCAATTTCTCCCATGTTGAACAAGAACATTTTCTTTAATGCTTGTACCCCCATTGTATCTTGGAAATAACTAATTTGTTTTTGACACAGGCTCATAAATGAAAGGGACTTCCCTTGTCTTAGATGAGAATTTGGACTTGGACTTTTAAGTTAATGCTGGAATAAGTTAAGACATTGGGGGATTGTTGGGAAGGCATGATTAGTTTTGAATTATGAAAAAAAATATGAGATTTGAGAGGGGCCAAGGGTTGAATGATACGCTTTGGCTTTGTGTCAACTCATCTTTAACTGTAATCCCCAACATGTCAAGGGAGGGACCTGATAGGGGGTGATTGGATCGTAGAGACAGTTTCCCTCATGCTGCTCTCATGATAGTGAGTGAGTTCTCATGACATCTGATAGTTTAAAAAGTGTTTGGCCATACCCCTCATCCACCTCCATATAAGATGTGCCTTGCTTCCCGTCCACCTTCTGCCATGATTCTAAGTTTCCTGAGACTTCCCCAGCCATACGGAACTGTGAGTCAATTGAACCTTTTTTTCTTCATAAATTACCCAGTCTTATGTGGTTCCTTATAGCAATGTGAAAACAGACTAATATACTATTTTTATGTCTAAATTAACTGTGTCCAGATATTAAAGCCAATCTCATGGGGTTAACAAGAATTCTTGACAGGAATTTAGTTATGATTAAGCATTAATCAGGGTGTACTTTGGCCCACTTCCTTGGAAATGAAAGTCAGGTAACATTAGATACTAATCATTTGCATCCCCGTTGTTCCCATACAGAGGATTTCTTATGTTAGATAGATCTCTGATGTTAGAATCTTTTGTTTAATACTTGCTTAAATGGATCTTGAATCCCAGCAAAACAGCTGATGCAAACTAGTTTAAAGACACTCACAGAAAAACAGAATCAGCATGAGAATGCAGTTTCTTCAAATCCTTGTCATATGACTTTACCCTACAGTCCTCCACCAATAAACAATCTCCACAGTTTGGTCCATTCCAAAACTCTTAGAAACCCTAGTTCCAAACTCCTGAGGGACATGGATTTGAGGTTTTCTCCCATCCCCTTGTTCAATGGCCCTACAATTAAAACCTCTTTCTCTGCTGCAACTCTGTCTTGGCATATTGACTTGCCCTGCACATAAGGCAATGGACTTTTATTATGATTACAATACAAGGAGTTTAAATATTGAGGAAAAAAATCTCATTTATAACCAGTTGGGAAGTTACATCAGAGTTCTCGAAGATGCTCTCAATTTTTGTCTTTGTTATGTTATACATGGATTCTACCATATTCATCAAATTGATGATGGTTTAGAGCACTCTTGGTAATACAAAAATGTTTTTTACTTATCTATTTTATTATTATTATTTTAAAAATGGGGTTTCACCATGATGGCCAGGCTAGTCTTGAACTCCTGACCTCAGGTGATCCACCCACCTCAGCCTCCCAAAGTGCTAGGATTACAGGCATAAGCCACTGAGCCCGGCAATACAAGAATGTTTTAATGACTTTTGATAGACTGTGTATTGACTTCTGCTAGTACTTAATGCAATCAAATTAGAATACCTCTATCGAGTATTCAGTACAGGTATTGAATAAGGTATTGTATTGGTAAGGACTTTTAAGGTCTTGGAAACCCGACAACAGATCTGTTTAAGAGTACCCATCAGGTCTCTCAGTTTCTACTTTTATGCCTCTAGTATTAGAAGCTTTTTACTTCTCAAGTTTGTCTCTTTTATCACCTGGCAACTGTAGTTTGAAAGCCTTTTTTATGTTAGTGCAAAATCTGGCCTTTTGTAAACTCCACTCATTTTCCTCTTGGGGCAACACAAAACAAGGCTACTTCTTCTCTGAGTGGAATTTCAAATGTATAAATGCAATTCAATTTCTATATTATTTCTTTCCTAGCTAAACATTATCTTAGCCCCTTTGAATTTCATATGAATTGGTCTATCTCTTACTGAGTAAATCATCTTCCTGTATGTTAGATACGTTAACACTTGAGTTTATAGAATTACCCTTTTCAGTTCGTATAAATCCTCTGGTTAGCTCCAATTATTATTCAGAAGTCTCAGGCACTTGCTAATTTCCTTCCTACAAAAATGTATTTTATTTTCAAAGAAAATGTAAGTATTTTCATCTGTAGAGAGCTATGCTTTTTAAAGAGTTTTGTGGGTTTCACAAGCAATGAGTCCTTCCTTGATGCTTTTTTTTTTCTTCAATGTTATAATCTTCCAAGGTGTTCACAGGTTCTACCAACTTGAGATTGCTGGTAGAGATGTTTTATCAATGGGTATGTCTCAAGACATAAAAGCAATATTTTCCAGAAAAGTGTATTTCAGCTGTCATCCAGTGAGTGAAATTTTATTAGATGGAGATGGTTTTCTGTAGAATGGTTTTAAAAGGAAAGTTAATGGGCCTATTGTCAGTGAGCATAAATACTTCATCCAGAAGACAACAATATATTGTATGTGGTTTAAATCACTGGTTTCCAAACTGATCTTGGCAGGCACCCTGAGAGTTCCTTGGAGTTGTCCACACAATCACCATGCTCAACTTTTATCTCTTTTTTTAAGACAGAGTCTTACACTGTCTCCCAGGCTGGTGTACAGTGGGATGATCACAGCTCACTGCAGCCTCAACCTACCCAGGCTCAGGTAAGCCTCCCACCTCAGTGTCTCGAGTAGCTTGGACTACAGGGGCCTGCCACCATGCCTGGCTATTTTTTTGTTATTTCTTGTAGAAACGGGGTTTTGCCATTTTGCCCAGGCTGATTTCAAACTCCTGGTCTCAAGTGATTTGCCATCCTTGGCTTTCCAAGGTGATGGGATTATAGGCTTGAACCACTGGGCCTGGCCTATTTTTTTTTTTTTTTGGTTTGTTTGTTTTTGTTTTGTTTTGTTTGTTGGTTTAATTGGGCTTTGTCATAAGATTTAGTTGAAAAGATGCTAAAATATTTTGAAAACTACTGGAATCTTGAATATTTTGGATACCATTTTAGGATTTTTTTCCTTATAAATAGTGAAATATTTTCATTAAATATCTTCCTAAACCTGGGATCCTTTGTGGCATTGAAGCTTTATGTGTAATAATTAATAAAGGTGCCACCTACAAGGGCTAATGATGCTAAAGGAAGGAATAAGGATTAGGAATAGGCAAACTCAGGAACTGCTAGGACCCTGCTGTCAAGCAAATGTCCTTGATAATGAAGAAAGGGAAATGAAATTACAGTTCACATGGTTGTATAGAAACAGAATTGTTCCTATACAGAATGCTTTCTGAAGGTTCCCCAAGGCTGTGCAGCTCTTTCAGTCAGCAAGCCCTTTTTATTTTCAACCACAACGTGGAAACAAGTGCCTTCTTGTTTCTTTTTCTCTTTCAAGACACCCAAACTATAAGTATTGTTGAGTCACCTTATCTCTTTTTGAGGAAGGAAATGCCAGTCCTTTGTAGGTGAATGTAGAAGATTTATCAGGAACAACCACCAAAAAGAAAAAAAAGAATAGCGAAATGGATCATAACACCATTGGATTTAATATTTTCTTTATTTTACAATGTTCTGTCTTGCTTGACATTTACAAACACTTTACAAACACAGGCTTACTTTACAAACACTTATATTCCTGGCTCTGAGTTGCTCTCTAAACACCACGGTGCATAATTAATGTCAAGGTGGAAGGCGATTATTCTGCAAATGCTGCTCCCTCAGCTCTAAAAAGCATTTGGAAAGCCAATTTAGGTCACACATGGTTCAGTCTCTTAGAAATTTTTCTTAATTGTTCAGCTAAAGAGATTGCCTCAGGGCGTTTATTACAGACATTCCATCGGGTTGTGGATCCTGGGGTGTGTGAATGTGTTGGAAGGAGAGCATGATATCTCATGGGGTGCAGTGGGGTGGTTTGTGGCAGGAGAGAGGGACCCCAGGGTTGTGTTTTTTTAAAGCTTTATAGAAATCGAAGCAAAAGGACAGAGCAAGGAACATAATTTAGCTAAAAAATGTATGAGAAGTTGTGCATTGATTTTAAGAAGAAAACTGTTCTTATTTTCTTCACCCCAGTAAGCTTCTGAGTTCGACATGGCAAGAAGCATGTCAGGCTAGGAAGCAGATACAAAATACATTTTTAAAAAATTGTATTTGGGCTCTGGGGTACATGTGCACATCCTGCATCCTGTATGATTGTTTCATAAGTACATACATGCCATGGTGGTTTGCTGTTTCCATCCCCCCACCCCCACCCATTGCCTTCATCAGGCATTTCTTCTGGTGTTATCCCTCCCCCTCCTCCCCACTCCCTACCCCCCTCCCTCTTCTCTACCTGCCACCTAGCCCTGTGAGTGTTGTTCCCTTCCCTGTACCCATTGTTCATCACCCGCCTATGAGTGAAAACATGTGGTGTTTGGTTTTCTGTTCTTGTGTCAGTTTGCTGAGAATGATGGTTTCTAGATTCATCCATGACTCTACAAAGGACACGATCTCATCGTTTTTTATGGCTGCATAGTATTCCATGGTGTATGTGTGCCACATTTTCCTTGTTCAGTCTATCATCGATGGGCATTTGGGTTGGTTCCAGGTCTTTGCTATCATAAAGAGCACTACAATGAACATACGTGTGCATGTGTCTTTATGATATAACAATTTATAATCCTTTGGCTATATACCCAGTAATGGGATTGCTCAGTCAAATCGAATTTCTATTTCTAGATTCTGGAGGAATTGCCACACTGTCTTCCACAATGGTTGAACTAATTTATACTCCCACCAACAGTGTAAAAATGTTCCTGTTTCTCTACGTACTCTCCATCATCTGTTGTCTACAGATTTTTTAATGATTGCCATTCTAACTGGCATGAGATGGTATCTTAATGTGGTTTTGATTTGCATTTCTCTAATGACCAATGATGATGAGCACTTTTTCATATGTTTGCTGGCCGCATATTTGTCTCCTTTTAAAAAGTATCTGTTCTTATCCTTCACCCACTTTTAAATGTTTTTTTTTTTTCCCTGTAGATCTGCTTTAGTTCTTTGTAGATTCTGGATATTAGTCCTGTGTCTGATGGGTAGATTGCAAAAAATTTTTCCCATTCTATTGGTTGCTGGTTTACTCTAATGATTGTATCTTTTGTTCTGTGGAAGCTCTTAAGTTTAATTAGGTCCCATTTGTCTATTTCGCCTTTTGTTGCCATCCTGTGCCTATGTCCTGAATGGTTTTGCCTAGATTTTCTTCTATGATTTTCATGGTGTTACATCTTATGTTTAAATCTTTAATCTGGAGTTAATTTTTGTATAAAGTATAAGGAAGGGGTCCAGTTTCAGCTTCCTGCATATGGCTAGCCAGTTTTCCCAACACCATTTATTAAACAGGGAATACTTTCCCCATTGCTTGTTTTTGTCAAGTTTGTCAAAGATCAGATGGTTATAGATGTGTGGCATTGCTTCCAAGGCCTCTGTTCTGTTCCATTGATCTGTAGCTCTGTTTTGGTACCAGTACCATGCTGTTTTGATTACTGTAGTCTTGTAGTATAATTTGAAGTCAGGTAGCATCATGCCTCCAGCTTTGTTCTTTCTGCTTAGAATTCACTTGGCTATGTGGGCTCTCTTTTTGTTCCATATAAAGTTTAAAGTGGTGTTTTCCAGTTCTGTGAAGAAGGTAAATGGTAGCTTGATGGGGATAGCAGTGCATCTATAAATTACTTTCAGCAGTATGGCCATTTTCATGATATTGATTCTTCCTCACCATGAGCATGAAATGTTTTCTCATGTGTTTGTGTCCTCTCTTATTTCCTTGAGCAGTGGTTTGTAGTTCTCCTTGAAGAGATCTTTTACCTCCTTTGTTAGTTGTATTCCTAGGTATTTTATTCTCTTTGTAGCAATTGTGAATGGGAGTTCACTCTTTATTTGGCTCTCTGTTTGTCTGTTATTGGTGTATAGGAATGCTTGTGATTTCTGCAGATTTATTTTGTATCCTGAGACTTTGCCGAAGTTGCTTATCAGCTTAAGGAGGTTTTGGGCTGAGATGATGGGGTCTTCTAAATATAGGATCATGTCATCTGCAAATAGGGACAATTTTACTTTTTCTTTTCCTAATTGAATGCCCTTTATTTCTTTTTCTTGCCTAATTACTCTGGCTAGAACTTCCAATACTATATTGAATAGGAGTGATGAGTGAGAGCATCCTTGTTTTGCCCATTTAAAGGGAATGCTTCTAATTTTTGCCCATTCAGTATGATATTGGCTGTGAGTTTGTCATAAATAGCTTTTATTTTCTGGAGATATGTTCCATCGATACCTAGTTTATTGAGAGTTTTTAGCATAAAGCGCTGTTGAATTTTGTCAAAGGCCTTCTCTGCATCTATCAAGATAATCATGTGATTTTTGTCTTTGGTTCTGTTTATGTGGTGAATTACATTTATAGATTTGTGTATGTTGAACCAGCCTTGCATCCCTGGTATGAAGGCTATTTGATTGTGGTGGATAAGCTGTTGATATGCTGTTGGATTCCGTTTGCCAGTATTTTATTGAAGATCTCTGCATTGATGTTCACCATGGATATTGGCCTGTAGTTTTCTTTTTTAGTTGTGTCTCTGCCAGATTTTGTTATCAGGATGATGTTGGTCTCATAGAAAAAGTTACGGAGGATTCCCTCTTTTTATATTGTTTGGAATAGTTTCAACAGGAATGATACCAGCTCCTCTTTGTATGTCTGGTAGAATTCAGCTGTGAAGCCATCTGGACCTGGACTTTTTTTGGTTGGTAGGCTGTTAATTGCTGCCTCAACGTCAGACTTTGTTATTGGTCTATTCAGGGTTTCATCTTCTTCTTGGCTTAGTCTTGGGAGTGTTCAAGTGTCCAGGAATTTATCAATTTCTTCCAGATTTACTGGTTTATGTGCATAGAGTTATTTGTAGTAATGTCTGATGGTAGTTTGTATTTCTGAGGAATTGGTGGTCATATCCCCTTTATTGATTTTTATTGCATCTATTCGATTCTTCTCTCTTTTCTTTTTTATTAGTCTAGCTAGTGGTCCATTTTGTTGAACTTTTCAGAAAACCAGTTCCTGGATTTATTGATTTTTTTCTGAAGGTTTTTTTTTTGTGTCTCTATCTCCTTCAGTTCTGCTCTGACCTTAAATATTTCTTGTCTTCTGCTTGCTTTTGAGTTTGTTGATCTAGCTCCTCTGGCTCTTTTAATTTTGATGATAGGGTGTTAATTTTAGATCTCTCCTTGTTTCTTATGTTGGCATATATTGTTATAAGTTTCCCTGTAAACACTGCTTTACGTGTGTCCCATAGGATCTGGTACATTGTGTCTTCATTCTCATTGTTTTCGAAAAACATTTTTTGCCTTCATTTCATTGTTTATCCATTCATCATTCAGGAGCACGTTCAGTTTCCATGTGATTGTGTTATTTTGAGTGCTTTTCTTAACCCTGAGTTCTAATTTGATTGCGTTGTGGTCTGAGAGAGTGTTTGTTATGATTTCTGTTCTTTTGCATTTGCTGAGGAGTGATTTACTTCCAATTATATGGTCAATTTTGGAGTAAGTGCAATGTGGTGCTGAGAAGAATGTGTATCCTGTGCATTTGATGTGAAGTGTCCTGTAAATGTCTATTAGGTCTGCTTGGTCCAAATATGCATTCAAGTCCTGGATATCCTTGTTGACTTTCTGTCTTGTTGATCTGTCCAATGTTGTCAGTGGAGTGTTAAAGTCTCCCACTATTATTGTGCGGGAATCTAAGTCTCTTTGTAGGTCTTTAAGAACTTGCTTTATGTATCTGGGTGCTCCTGCATTGGGTGCATAAATATTTAGGATAGTTAGCTCTTCTTGTTGCATTGATCCTTTTACCATTATATAGTACCCTTCTTTGTCTCTTTTGATCTTTGTTGGTTTAAAGTCCATTTTATCAGAGACTAGGATTGCTACCCGTGCTTTTTTTTTTTGCTCTCCATTTTCTTGGTAGATCTACCATCCCTTTATTTTGAGTCTATGTGAGTCTTTGCATGTGAGATGGGTCTCCTGAATATAGCACACCAATGGGTCTTGATTTTTTATCCAGTTTGCCAGTCTGTGTCTTTTGATTGGGGCATTTAGGCCATTTACATTCAACATTAATATTGCTATGTTTGAATTTGATCCTGCCATTTTGTTAATGGCTGGTTGCTTTGCCCATTAATTGACATGGCTCCTTCATTTCATCATTATTCTTTACCATTTTGTACATTTTTGCTGTGGCTGTACTGGTTGTTTCTTTTGCTGTTTAGTACTTCCTTCAGTAGTTCCTATAAGACAGGTCTTGTAGTGACGAAATCTCTCAGCAATTGCTTGTCCATAAAAGGTTTTATTTCTCCTTCATTTATGAAGCTTAGTTTGGCCAGATATGAAATTCTGAGTTGAAAGTTCTTTTCTTTAAGGATATTGAATATTGGCCCCCACTCCCTTGTAGCTTGCAGGGTTTCTGCCAAGAATCCGCTGTGAGTCTGATGTTCTTTCCTTTGTGGGTGACTTGACCTTTCTCTTTGGCTGCCCTTAGGGTCTTTCCTTCATTTCAACCCTGGTGAATCTGACAACTGTGTGCCTTGGGGTTGTTCTTCTTGAGGAATATCATTGTGGTGTTCTCTGTATTTCCTGGATTTGAATGTTGGCCTGCCTCTTTAGGTTGGGAAAGTTCTCTTGGATAATATCTTGAAGAGTGTTTTCCAACTTGGATTCATTCTACTCGTCACATTCAGGTAGGCTGATCAAGGGTAGATTAGGTTTTTTCACATAACCCCATAGTTCTTGGAGGCTTTGTTCTTTTCACTCTTTTTTCTCTAATCTTGCCTTCTCATTTTATTTCATTGATTTGCTCTTGTATCTCTGATATCCTTTCTTCTGCTTGATAGATTTGGCTGCTGAAACTTGGGTATGCCTAGCGAAGTTCTCGTGCTGTATTTTTCAGCTCCATCAAGTCATTTATGCTCTTCTCTAAGATGGTTATTCTAGTTAGCATTTCGTCTACCCTTTTTTTAAGGTTCTTAGTTTCTTTGCATTGGGTTAGAACATAGTCTTTTAACTCAGAGAAGTTTGTTATTACCCACCTTCTAAAGTCTGCTTCTGTCAATTCGTCAGATTAATTCTCTTTTTTTGTTTCCTTGATGGTGAGGAGTTGTGATCCCTGGGTGGAGAAGAGGTGTTCTGTTCTTTGATGGTTTCATCCGTTTCACACTGCTTTTTTCCCCATCTTCATGGATTTATCTCCCTTTAATCTTTGAACCTGGTGATTTCAGGAGTCTGAGTGGACTTTTTTTTCTATTGAGGTTGGAGCTGTATCTTTTTTGGCCTGTAGAGGGCGTTGCTGGGCTCTCTTGGGTTCAGTCAGGTTGTTGGGTGGGTGGTCCTTCCCTCTAGTTTGTTTGCAGGTGAGATGAGCCCCGCCTTCCTAATGGCGTCTCTCCCAGAGCTTGATATTCCTGATTGGGGTCAAGCTGGTGTATTTGCTGCCTAGCTCTCTAGCAAGGGCTTCAGTTTGAGCTCTGTGGAAGTTGGGCCTGCCAGGCCTTATGGTCTGTTTCTCTGCTTTCAACTCTGCCTTCCTCCGTGGGACGGTGGGTCCTACTGGCGTTGGTCCAAACTCCGGCCCAGGGCCCTGCGGCAACTTGCTGGTCCCACCTGTAGCCGCTGCTCAGATTTGCATCAACTACCCAGGACGCCACACTGTCTGGCAGCGCTCTCATGGACCGTGCATTGCAGGAGGGATGAGGTAAGCACAGGATCTGAAACAGAGCGCTGAGGGGATTAAGTCCCCTGATCCTCTGAGCCAAGCCTGCTGCATGTTTCAGGTGGGGACGTCGGGCCCAGCCGCCCGCCTGTCCCCCCGCAGCTCACGCCCTGCGGCTCCTTCCCTGGGTTTAAATTCAGCGACCTATTAGTCCCACAGACATGAACCCGGCACCTCGTTTAGAATCGTGAAGTCCTCTAGCCCTCTGAGCTGTATTCGGGTGCTGGCTTCTTTGTTCCAAGATACATTTTTAAGTGGACCATTTCTTTTATTTTCAGTTGTCATTTGCTTCTCTTTCTGAGTCTGCTGCTGGTTGGGGTAGGCTGACAAAGCTTGCAGTGTCAGCCAATGTAGTCAACCTGATGAAAAAATCTCAAGCTTCTTTTGGCATCTATGGTCCTTAAGCCTGGAGCCAGAAAATGCGCTGTCCCAGGGGTGATAGTAATGTTCCTGGTGGAGAAGGAAAGAAATAGAGGATTGCACCAACTTATAGTAGGAGAGCACTAGACCATATCTCCTTCCCTTCAGCTCTTCCTTCCCAGCTCCATCGTATAATACACACTATGTTGTCATGCATTTCTCTTAAATTATATATAAACCTAATAAATACTTCTCCTTCACCATGTGTGTTAAGCAGGTGATTAAAAGGTGGAACCTACAGCTGGGATTCTTTAGTAAGGAACTTGGTGCGGGAGGGCTCCCAGGTGAAACCCATAAAGAAACGAAGGCAGCAGGAGACTTTGGGGAAAAAGCTCTGCTTGATTTCACAAGAAACTCTGGACTTTGGCACCACATGCCTGCCCTACTTTGAGGCAAGGAAGCTAGCATTTTATATTCTAATATCCATCCATCATTGGCGATGGGCTGCTTGTGAAAGAGGAGCAAAACCTCTCAAGCATTTTCAGGGGGTGGCTCCACTCGGGTTTCTAAAGGGAGTTCTCATGAGAAGAATGCATCTGTGAGCTGCTATTAGTCAGACTCAGAACAGCCGGAGGATGAAGGCACTACTATCAGGTAAAGCAAATCTTCCCAACAAGGGCATCAAGAGCATCAGTTACACCATGAAAAATATCCATTTTGTTTAGCAATTTGTTTATGACAGGAATACCCCAGGACACAGAAAAGCTAGATCTTCATGTGAAGAGAATTATTGGGGATATGGGGCAGGGGTTTTCTGTCCCACACAGTTTTCTGTCTGTATCTTTAGTTTTAGTTTTAGTGTTATGAAACCCTACAGCAAACATTCACTGTAAGGGGCAAGATAATGTTTTATACTTTGTAGGCCAGATGTTCTCTACCAAGCTCTGCTGTTTTAGCATTAAAACAGCTATATAACAGCTATATAGAACACATATAAGCTAATGGGTAAGGCTGTGTTCTAATAAAGCTTTATTTACAAAATCAGGTTTTGGGCTGGAATTGACCGGCAGGCTACAATTTTCTGATCCCAATATAGGAGATAATGCAGAGAAGAATGATCACTTTTTAATTCATCTAACAATAGTATTAACTTTTCACTTCCAGCAAAAAGTTTGTAACTAACATATTTTCCAATCTGGGTTAAGAGTATATGCTTTGCAGTTGTAAACACCAGAATTGCACTTCTGCGTCTTTCTAGGTCACCCATTTCAGACGGTCATTTTGAGGAATATATGAAAGAATATATTTAATGCACTTAGAATATATTTAATGCTGGCACTAAATAAGTGCCTAATAAATGGTACTTTGTTATTATTGTTGTTCTTTCCCATGGGACATTGTTTTATAATTACTTCCCTGGAATAATC
Source organism: Callithrix jacchus (assembly GCF_049354715.1). Classification (NCBI taxonomy): domain Eukaryota; kingdom Metazoa; phylum Chordata; class Mammalia; order Primates; family Cebidae; genus Callithrix; species Callithrix jacchus. The sequence goes on from NC_133509.1 coordinate 116,772,247, forward strand.
ACTGTTTTTATTCAGTGTCTGATTTGCTTCTGAGGCCTTATGAGTTTCATAATTAAGTTTTGTGGAATAAATGTGGCTACAAAAGGAAAGGCCTGTTTTCTCACATTGAGATAAAAACCAAGACCTGTGCTTTGTGATTTTCTAATTTCTCGTTCCTTTTGCTTGGCAGAGAAAGATGGGATAAAGATTTATAAAATAGATCCTCATCTAGAGATGGAATTGTTGTTGTGGAGGAATTAAACTAGATGGGAGGCTAGTAGAAAAGTGCACGTATAAATGGATCCTATTTGCTATAACAAATAATTACCAGAGGGACAAAATGAGAATGACCTGTGATAGCATCTTACTTTGGTGTTTTTTTAGATCACCACTTGCTTCAGTGACTCACTAAATGCCTGAATGAGTTTCAAACTCCACTGGGTGTAAGTCAAACCAATTTCCACTTGTTTCATTTACCTTCCAATACAGCATGTAGGCAAGCCTTGGATTGGAGGCTTGATTTAAAACAGCTGTCTCTCTATGTTTCTCAGGGAGGAAAAAAATGTGAGCAAAAATTTTTCTTGCCTCTAAGGAGCCTGTGAAATTGGCTCTTGTTCCAGGGGAGAAGCTGGAATGCCCAGCGCTGCTGATACAGATTCATTGAGGAAGTATATTCCTCAGAGGCAAGCCATCCATCATTACTCACTGGCTGGGCTTTCCCTTCCCAGACGACTACATAATGTCCAAGTTGGACATACAATTTTGCATTAGCCCAGGGGAAACAAATGGCACTTCTTCCTTAGGTTAAATGGATTGGGCCATCCAAGAAAATCTGTTTTATGGAACCACTTGGCTTACTGAACAGCCTCATGTTACAGATAAATGAAATCCTACAGCGAAGGAGCCAAACCTGCATTTTAGTTATTTTTGCAGAATTAGAGTCATCTATTGCCAGAAAAAGTTCAGCTTCATGATAATGGAGTTTTAGAACACTAGACTTGGAATATCCTTTGCTTTTCTAATAAGATCCCAATTTCTCATTATGGCTATAAACACCTCAGTCTTTTGTTACTTTTCTTCATATGCTTACTCTCTAGCTACATTGGTTTCTCTTTGTCCCTCAATTCTATCAGGTGTGTGCCATTCCAAGAACTTTGCACCTGCTCTTCCCTTGCCAGGAACATATTTTCCTCAAGTATGCACAAGACTGGTTCTTTGTGATCATTGATTCAGCTAAATGATACTTTTTTGAAGCTTTTTTTTTTTTTTGCTGAAAAATCCCTCTAAAGAGGTACCCACATCACTCTCTGGTACATTATCATAGATTTTTATCTTTATAGAACTCTTTATTGTCTAGGACTCTCTTATCTGCTTGCTTGCTTACTTATGGTAACGTAAGTTTTATGAGAGCACTGTCCTTTTCTGTCTTCATCTTTAGCTTTCAGAATAATGTCTGATACAAGATGATGCTTAAGTAATATTTGATGAAAGAATGAATCAGATAATCTGGATCATCTTCAAAAGTAGTCCTGTAAAAATTGGAAATTTTCATATTCTTTATGAGTCTCAGTTTTCCAAAGTGATGGGATTGGAATATTGTGGAATTTATATACTTATATTTTTGATTCCATGTGGCTTTTTCTTTTAACTGATTTCAAATTTTGCTGACCATTAGAAAATATAATGTTGGGATCAGGAGTTAGTACTCTGCATCTTTCACTATGGCTGTGTCCTCACAATGCCAACATAACCAATTAATTATATCAATTCTGTTATTTGACATCACAAAAACCTGTTTGTTTTCAGGTTGTATAAACATAATTCAAATAAATAGGATTATACTGGAATAGTTGATCCTTAAAATCTTGGGATATGAGATACAAATATTAACTTTCTCAGTTGTTACCAGATTATTTTTCATTGAGAAATGACCTTTAGTGATGATGGTAAAATGTGGGATGCTCACTAAAGCTTATGTCAATAACATTTAAGAAATGACCAGCTTTGACTTCAATTCTGGTTATTTGAAGATGACAGAAAACCTCTCCTAACACACATCCCCACACAGTGTCAGCCCTGTCATTTATCTTGAAGATCACACTTTTATCAGCGGGGTGTTAAATTTCTCTTTCTAGAAAACTGGAGTTGTCTTATTCAGTTGCTCACTTCTGTGCAGCATCACATGCTGTGTAGTGGTGGTTGATATTATTTGGTTGACTCCATTCATTCACACTTTTTATTCTGTACACATAGGAGTGTGTATAATAATAGAAACCAAATAAAGCATTTTAATCAGTATATTTCATTGTTACTCACGGATATGGTTTGGCTGTGTCCCCACCCAAATGTCACCTTGAATTGTAGCTCCCATAGTCACTACATGTCATGGGGAGGAACCTGGTGGGAGGTAATTGGATCACAAGAGTGGGTTGTTCCTATGCTGTTCTTGTGATAATAAGTCTCATGAGACCTGATGATTTTACAAAGGGGAGTTCCCCTGCACAAGTTCTCTTGCCTGCCGCCTTGTAAGATGTCCCTTTGGTCTTCCTTCATCTTCCACCATGATTGTGAGGCCTCCCCAGCCATGTGAAACTGTGAGTCCATTAAACCTCTTTTTCTTTATAAATTACCCAGTCTCAAGTATATATTTTAGCAGCATGAGAACAGACTAATACACTCACAAATATTTGTTAAGTGTCTACTATGCTCAGCACTTTGGGGAATATAGACAAGAAAGTAGATGACATGGACCCTGCCCCGATTTATACTTTATATTAGATGTAATAAACATTAGTTAAATATCTACTGTTTACTAGGCATCAGTTGTACACTTTTCTATTAGTTTTGTCATTTACTCCTCAAAACCGTTGTGCTTCAAAGGTGTTACTGTCCAAATCTGGCAGATGAGAAAATTGAAGGTTAAAAGTTTTTCCAAATTTCCCAAGATTAAATTATGTCAAAACTAGAACTTAAAATTAGTTTTCTAATTCTAAGTCCGGTGCCTACTTCATTAGACTACAGAAAGACAAATGATATACAGCATGAGTGAAATGGCTCTAGAACAAGGCAAGCTACTTTAAGAACAGCAGAGGAGGAAAAACAGGTACTTTAATATCCTTACTTTGGAGAGGTGAGTGTATTAGTCAGGGTTTTTCAGAGAAATGGAACCAATAGGAGATCTGTCTATCTACCTATCTACCTACCTAACAATAGGGAGAAAGAAGGGGAGAGAGAGAAGGAAGTATGTATTACAAGGAATTGGCTCATACAATTGTGAAGCCTGAGAAATCCCAAGATCTGCTGCTGGTAAGCTGGTGACCTAGGAAAGTTAATGGTGTAATTCTACTCTGAATGCTGTCAGGCTTGAAATCCAAAAAGAGCCAATGTTTCAATTCAACTCCAAAGGCAGGAAAGAACTGATGTCCCAGCCCAAGGCCGTTGGGCAGGAGGAGTTATGTCTAACTTATGGGAAGGCCATTGTTTTTGGGTTTTTTTCAGGCCCCAGGTGACTAAAGGAAGCCCACTCATGCTGGGAAGGGCAATCTATTTTACTCAGTCTATGGTTTCAAATGTTAATTCTCATCCAGAACCACCCTCACAGACCCAACCAGAATAATTCTCCCCCAGTGTCTGGGTATCCTGCAGTCTAGTCAAGTGGACACATAAAATCACAGTGGGTTTGCCTTACTCTCTCTTTATATGTATTCATCACAATAGCTCATATCATAGTTGTTTTCGCATTAAAGTTCTTACATCAAGATTTAGAAATATTGAGTCACAGGTTGGCTTTTGTTTGTTTTACTTCTGACATACATTCTCCTTTTATAACAATTTCTGACATCTTTCTATGAAGTTATCTCTCCTTAATGGACTGTTTTTAGAAGGATTGTAAGCCAAAGTGGCTCCACTTTTCTCTGTTAGAAAGGCGGACATGTGAACCAAGCTAACCTCAACAGACTGTCTCTGGAACTGGGAATCTTGATTAAAGCAACACAGGTGGGACAAATGATAGTATGCAACTATTCCAGTGGCAGCGGCTCTTTGAGAACTTTCTGCTGCTTAGAGACCCGGAACTGCCAAATGTTAAGTCTGGTTTCTACCCTCTCATCAAGATCCTTCTGATAAATTTCCTTTTTGCTTAAGTTAGCCACATTTGTTTCTGTTGCTTGCAATGAAAGTATCCTCTCAGGTACAAAAACATTATGTGGTTCCCCAGTCTTTTCTATCTAGTCTCAGTGGGGATGCACATCAACTTTTAAATTTGCCACTGGGATGAATTTCCCAAAAGATTAAGGATTCATCTGAAGCTTGGACCGCCACTGAGAATTCTGTAGCAAAGCTATTTTCTGAAGTGCTTTCATGTTCACGTTATCAAATTTGGCTTCCTTTGACTTGCATGGTCTTTCCATCCTGACACCAGGATTAAAACCATTATTTTTGCTTAATCTTAAACTTACAATACTCACTTTTCAAGTGGGATCCCTGGGGTTATTTAACCTTCCATATTGTCTGCTTTAACAAGGATTAAAGTAGCTGATTATACACAGTTTTTCTATACCTTGGTAGAGTTTGGGTACAGTTAAGAACCCATCACCAAACCTCTCCCTCCATGATGAAGAAGCAAAGACCACAAGAGACGAAGTGACTAGATGAGAATTTAATAGTGTGGAAGAGGATCCAGGAACCTAATGTTTTCTCCTTAGTTGGCATTAATAACCCAACTGTGCAGCATTAATCTCTCTTCCTTTCTCTTTCTCACTGACCTGTACAGCTCCTAGAAAGCTGTGGGGTGTTCTGCAGCCAGACTCCAGCACTGGCGAATTGTGTGATGTATTTTAGAACTGAATCCAGTCAGGAACATGGGCCAGAAACCAGCAGCAGCATCTGTTTTATAAAACCATAGCATGCCTGCTGTTTTTTCCATTGTTCTGCTTTGTGTTGGCGGATGAAAACATTCCCTTGCTCTTTTCTAGCTTTACAAATCCTCCAATTCTGTCTAGGTTCTCTCCGATTGTTATCAAGTGGATCTCAACATTGCTACTTTTATTTTTTTGTATTCAGCATATTACAGCTCTGTCTCTCCATTCTCTTTGGCTCCTGTTTTAGCACCATTGATACTCAGTACCCAGTCTCATCCTTACTTTTCTCTTATGCATATAGAATGTATCATGGATAAACCTTCAGCTGTTACAATCACATCGGCAAACATTTAATGCTGCCTTTTAGAACCTGAACGTGGTTGTTATTCCTCTCACATTTCATGCCACAGTGGTAGTTGTAAGTTCCCTGCCGTATTCTAACGGCCTGCTCAGACACTTAATCCTCATAGTCACTGGGACATCACATGTTGCTAAGGTCAGAATTTTCCCTTCTGTGAAATTGTGCCATTTTAAGATATACTCCTTAAGATATACTATGTGCTCAGGGTAAATGCTTTAAACAAATTCAAGTAACTTGCCTCTCTTACTTGAAAATATTCACAGGTTTACAGGGCCAATTCACAGATTTTTCTGACCCATCCAGAAAATGAGTGAGTAGGATCCTTACAAGTCTTGTTGCTTCATTTTCTCTTTCCCACCCTTGTCTCATATCTAATAGCATCTACAACATATTTATCTTTTTTTGAGTATACATTTATGCTTTCATTCCCAGGAACTACATTTGGCATTTTAAGTCAAGCAAAGGAAGCATTTTATATGAGAATTTTCAACAACCTGACTTAATTTGGGATAATTTTCATCTTTATACCTCTGAGGCAGGAATGAATGTTTTCTTCTCAACCCCACATTTCTATTCCCATAAGGAAGGTGAGAAAATGTCTTTTTCTTGGAAGTGGCTGTGGGAGGTCAATGGGTATCCAGATTTCTCAAATTTGTTTAATCCCTTGTAGATATTCACCCCAGGATTATAATCTCATCTTCTCATTTCCAAGACTTAACTCTTCCTTCTTCTTTTGTGCCTTGAATTGTAGACAGCTTCTACCTTTTTTGATTTTCTTCTCTCTTCTAACATGTGGAGCCCAGCTTCCCTCTGTCTACAAATGTGCTTATGGTTTTTCATATTAAAAAACCCACTTCTCAGGGCCCCTGCTCTTATTTTCTGTTTACCACCTACTGATTGATATTTGAGCCTGGACTCAACATAGGAAGGGCACCTCAGAGAGATGGAAGGTCAAGGACAGAACCTGGATGCAAGATGAAAAAGATCCCTTTTCTCAGAATTGAGTGCATTGGTAGTACTTTCAGTTTTAAAGAAAATTGAAAGCAAAGCAAAAGTCTGACTTGCTACACAGAGAAAACTGAGCAGACAGGATGGACCGGTGCTTTCTCTGATATCACCTCTCCCAAGATTTCTTCATTGTCCAAGTGATGATTAGAAAACTTAAGACTCCGTGAATGTGTGGAATGGTTTCAACAACCCTTGGGTGACTGCCTTTTAGGTGGACCCTTGGTTTATCTAGAAACACTAGTCACCATATGCAAACCTCTCTGGTTTATGGATTTTACTGTATACTTTTTGTTAATTGCTTTACTCTGCCTAACAGACATGGTTGCCTCTCTCTCAGCAATACACAGTCTGAAAAAATGTTTCTTGTCTGTTGGACACATATAAATGGAATCCAGCTTTATTTTGGAACCACAAAAGTGGGAATGTGCATAAAAAGTAAAATTCGATGGATAAAATTTAGAATGGCCATGTTCAGTTGTGGCTCCGTTTAAGTCAGATGTCTGTTTAACATCATTTATCTTTCTTTGGTGACTTAAAGTGTCTCCAGTTGAAATTCCGGCTTCTCCACTTAAGCACGGCAGTGTCAGGTTATAGCCTCTTCAGATATTTACCCATGATATCATATATTACTTTTTATTCTAATACTCAATGTGCAGAATCCATGTGAGCAAAGACCCTCAAAGCCGATGACCTATCAGCCTGACTCATGGGAAGTAATAGTTTGATGACTCAGAACATGGACTCTTATGCAGATTTCCAAAGTGGAAACCTAGCCCTTCACTTACTAGTTTTTTTTTTAACCTGGATCAAGTTACTTTACCCTTTATGCCTTATTTTCTTCATTTGTAAAACAGTAACAATAGTGATTTTTTCATCAGATTGTTGTGTGAAGGTAAAGTGAATTAACATGTGCATTGTGTTTAGCACAATATTGTGAAGTAGTAATTTCAAGCTGTTATTGTTTGTTTTATTATTATGGATGAGTGTCAAAAAAGATATCAAGAGTACCTGATGGGCTTGAAAGTAACTTTCTAGGACAAAGAACAGAGTTCATAGTGGCAAACCACTAATCGATATCATTCTTCTCTGTGATACTCTCCACTCCCCCTATATGCCATAAGCTGTGGGTAATTACACTGCTTTCATGGAAGATGGCTAGAATGGAAAGGTAATTAAACGATTCTGTGCTGGGAAAGGTTACTTGCAGTGTCTGCATATCATGAGAAAAATGCTATAGACTTTTGAGGTAGGCATGGAATGCCCCAATGCCTGTTTCTCAAATGCCTTGTTGCCCCTCATTCACCTCACTGTAGGTTAATAACTGTGAGTCAGTAAACAAGATCCACTTTGGTCTTTTATATAATTCTAGGGCCTGAGGGATATAACTATTGTGATGGAAGCCCTGGCACACTCTATTCCCGGGTTAAATTAGTACCAAATCCTGAGCCCTTGGGGCTAACAAGTATAGTTAAGCTTCAAAGATTTTTCTTATTTATCTTGGAAACAACTAAGAGGACAGGTGACTAGATAATTCTGGGGAAAAATTGGGAATTTTAGCTTCATAGAGTTTTTAATCATTCTTTTCTCTTTCCCCTTCCATGGATGGATTTTCATCCTTAGAACAAACTCTTGATTTAGAGTTTCTTATACGTGGGCTTTGGGATTGTTTATATTACATGTTCTATAAAAAATATTTGGTACCTCTCTTCCCTTTCCTGTCCTCTGCCCTAGCTTAATTTTATTTTTCCCTTATGGCAGAAAGAATCTGAGTGGTTGCCAGCGCTCAATATTGTTTTGTATGGCCATGCTTAATGATGGCACTGATGGGAGGTTTGAGGTCTGCTCAGCTAAACTTTTGAAGCACAGATGTTCCTCTAAGATCTTGCTGAAGCTGGCAAACCTCTTCAATTTTGTAGGCAGAGAGTCTTTCAGCATTTCTCGCTTTCCAGCTATTAGAAAGAGTTGGAAATACTGTAGAGGCAGCTTCTCTGGTGAAATTTCTGCATTTTGCTCTATGACTAGTGGCTTAATATGTAGCTTGACACTTTGAAACCAGAAAGAAGGTCCGTTAGTATTCCATGCTGCACTGTGATTGGAAGGTTGATTTCTTCTGTCCATCCAGCTGTAACTTTACTTTTACTTTTTCCTTTCAGTTATTACAGATGTGCTGTATTATCACTGTAGTCTACAATAATATATAGGGAGAATTAAATGCTGTAGATATTCTTTGTCCTGCTGCTCATATCAAAAAAGTACATGATATTGAAGCACTCTTGAGACTGCTTCTCAGAGATGAAGACTGTAATCTATGACATCTAAGTATGGAAAACAGGTTTAGAGAATTGTGTGACCTTCTCTCAAAACCTTTAACTGAATCAAATATGCTTTTGTTGGGAGAAAGATAATGACTGGAACTGAGGTTATCTGAAAATGTGTTACAGACTGTGTTGTCCGTACAGCACAATGCCCCATTCTTGGGAGAGATGATAAATTCTCCTCCTTTGATGACAATTTTTTCATGCTGATTTTTTTCATAAGTTCCATGATAATTTTTCTACAAAATGATTTTTTTTTCTAATTGCATCACTTGTCCTGGTTTGTATTCAGAGGAAGGAAGATGATATATAAAATAAGTATTTGGAGGTCTTTTAGAACTAAAAGTGAACTAAACATGTTAAAAGTTTATGATGAAACTTCATAGGGAGAAGAATTCCAAGTAATTTATGTAGGTGCCCCTTTTTTAAGGAGGTGAAGCATAACTCTCTATTCTTTAAGTGTGAACTTCACATTGTGACTTCCTTCCAAAGAGTATTGTATAGAAAGGAGGAAAGAGAATAACTATACAGTAGAGCAACCTGAAAATCATTTCAGTTAGAAAATCAGGGTCAACATCAACAGATAGAAATCATATTGATAGCATGAACCCTTGATATCATATGATGAGAATGACATTTTACCTCTGTGATCTTCCTTTCCCAAACCTATGAAATCCAGTCCAATCATGAGAAAACATCAGACAAATTCCAAAAGAGAGGCATCCTACAAAACCCAACCAGCACTCCTCAAAGCTGTCAAAGTCATCAAAAATAAGACAAGTCTAACAAATTGTCACCTACAATAGGAGTTTTAAAAAATCATGACAATTAAATGTAATGTGGGTTCTGGATGGAATCACGCAGCAGAAAAAAAGAACATTCAATAAGAACTGAGAAAATGTGAATAAACTATGGATTTTTCTTAATTAAAAAATTTATGATGCACCAGTCATTTCCTTATATCTCAACTGATTTAATTCTCACAGTGAAACTATGTCTCCTTTAAGGGATAGAATATATGGCTGGGAGCTTAATATCCTAAACCTTTGCTTAGAAAGAGGTAAAGTGAAATAATCCAAAAAGAGGGAATCCTTCCCAAATCATTTTATGAGACCAACATCATCCTGATACCAAAACCCAGAAGAGACTCAACAAGAAAAGAAAACTTCAGGCCAATATCCATGATGAGCATAGACGCAAAAATCTTCAACAAAATACTGGCAAGCCGATGGCAAAAGCACATCAAAAAGCTTATCCACCATGATCAAGTAGGATTCATCCCAGGGATGCAAGGCTGGTTCAACATACGCAAGTCTATAAACGTAATTCACCACATAAACAGAACCGAAAACAAAAACCACATGATTATCTCAATTGATGCAGAGAAGGCCTTTGACAAAATTCAACAGCCCTTTATGCTAAAAACCCTCAATAAACTCAGTATTGACGGAACATATCTCAAAATAATAAAAGCTATTTATGACAAACCAACAGCCAATATCATACTGAATGGGCAAAAACTGGAAGCATCCTGTTGAAATCTGGCACTAGACAAGGATGCCCTCTCTCACCACTCCTATTCAATATAGTACTGGAAGTTCTAGCCAGAGAAATCAGGCAAGAAAAAGAAATAAAGGGTATTCAGATAGGAAAGGAGAAGCCAAATTGTCTCTATTTGCAGACGACATGATAGTATATCTAGAAGACCCCATTGTCTCAGCCCAAAAACTCCTGAAACTGATAAGCAACTTCAGCAAAGTCTCAGGATACAAAAATCAATGTGCAAAAATCACAAGCATTCCTATACACCAATAACAGACGTAAAGAGAGCCAAATCAAGAATGAACTGCCATTCACAATTGCTACAAAGAGAATAAAATACCTAGGAATACAACTAACAAGGAACGTAAAGAACCTCTTCAAGGAGAACTACAAACCACAGTTCAACAAGAGAGGACACAAACAGATGGAGAAACATTCCATGTTCATAGTTAGGAAGAATCAATATTGTGAAAATGGCCATACTGCCCAAAGTAATTTACAGACTCAGCGCTATCCCCATCAAGCTACCAACGACCTTCTTCACAGAACTGGAAAAAACTACCTTAAACTTCATATGGAACCAAAAGAGAGCCCACATAGCCAAGTCAATTCTAAGCAAAAAGAACACAGTGGGAGGCATCACACTACCGGACTTCATACTATACTACAGGGCTGCAGTAATCAAAACAGCATGGTACTGGTACCAAAACAGAGATATAGACCAATGGAACAGGACAGAGGCATCGGAGGCAACACAACATATCTACTACCATACAATCTTTGATAAACCTGGCAAAAACAAGCAATGGGGAAAGGATTCCCTGTTTAATAAATGGTGTTGGGAAAACTGGCTAGCCATGTGCAGAAAGCAGAAACTGGACCCCTTCCTGACACCTTACACTAAAATTAACTCCTGATGGATTAAAGACTTAAACATAAGACCTGGCACCATAAAAGCCCTAGAAGAAAATCTAGGCAAAACCATTCAGGACATAGGAGTAGGCAAGGACTTCATGACGAAAACACCAAAAGCATTGGCAACAAAAGCCAAAATAGGCAAATGGGACCTAATCAGACTCCACAGCTTCTGCACGGCAAAAGAAACAGTCATTAGAGTGAATCAGCAACCAACAGAATGGGAAAAAAATTTTGCATTTTACCCATCTGACAAAGGGCTGATATCCAGAATTTACAAAGAACTAAAACAGATTTACAAGAAAATAACAAACAAGCCCATTCAAAAATGGGCAAAGGATATGAACAGAAACTTTACAAAAGAAGATATACATGAGGCCAACAAACATATGAAAAAATGCTCATCATCACTGGTCATCAGAGCAATGCAAATCAAAACTACATTGAGATACCATCTCACGCCAGTTAGAATGGTGATCATTAAAAAATCTGGAGACAGCAGATGCTGGAGAGGATGTGGAGAAATAGAAACACTTTTACACTGCTGGTGGGAGTGTAAATTAGTTCAACCATTGTGGAAGACAGTGTGGTGATTCCTCAAGGACTTAGAAATAGAAATTCCATTTGACCCAGCAATCCCATTACTGGGTATATATCCAAAGGACTATAAATCATTCTACTATAAGGACACATGCACATGAATATTCATTGCAGCACTGTTTACAATAGCAAAGACCTGGAACCAACCCAAATGCCCATCGATGATAGACTGCACTGGGAAAATGTGGCACATATACACCATGGAATATTATGCAGCAATCAAAAATGATGAGTTCGTGTCCTTTGTAGGGACATGGATGATTCTGGAGAACATCATTCTCAGCAAACTGACACAAGAACAGAAAATGAAATACTGCATGTTCTCACTCATAGGCGGGTGATGAACAATGAGAACACATGGACACATGGAGGGGAGCACTACACACTGGGGTCTATTGGGGGGAATAGGGGAGGGACAGCGGGGTGGCGGAGTTGGGGAGGCATTGCATGGGGAGAAATGCCAGATGTGGGTGAAGGGGAGGAAGGCAGCAAATCACACTGCCACGTGTGTACCTATGCAACTATCCTGCATGTTCTTCACATGTACCCCAAAACCTAAAATCCAATAAAAATAAATAAATAAGTAAAAAATATATAGCTATTTAGAAAAAAAAGGAAAGAGGTAAAGTGACTTGTCCAAAGTTCCACATTTCCTGAATAAGCATAAGACTACACAGCAACAGAGAATTGTAGGATTTGTCACAACCCTATGATGATTTATGTATTAAATTTTTATTGTCACTATGACAAATTGCCATAACTGTCGCAGCTTAAAATATCATCCATCTATGATATCACTGTTTGTATGTCAGTATTCTGGGTATAGCATGAGTTAGTTGGGTCCTTTTCTTAGAATCCCTTCAGGCTTACATCAAGGATATCAGCAGGGCTACCTTCTTTCCCAGACGTTCTGGGATGATCTGCCTTTAAGGTCATTCAGGTTTTCATCGCAGTTTAGTTCCATGTGGTCGTAGAACTGAGATTCCCATTTCCTTGCTGCTTGTACAACGGGAACATTTCTCAAGTCCCAAAGGCCTCCTGTATTCCTTCCCGCAATGCCTTCTCCATAGTAAAACAAGAAACGACACAGTAAGTCTTTCTCATGCTTTGAATTTCTTTCACTTCCTCTCTGTTCATATTGCTCTGTCCTCAGCAAGAAGTAAACAGTAATTTTTAAGAGCTCATGTGATTATTTTGGGCACCCTGTATAATCAAGTATAATGTTTCTATCTTAAAGTCAACGAGTTAGTAATCCTAGATCTACAAAGTCCCTTTTTCCATATAGTGTAACATATTAACAGGATTCAGGGATTAGGGCAGGGCATTTTGCAGGGGCGACATTCTGCCTACTCCAGATTACTAAGAGCACTCTTGGCTGTTTGATGTTGAAGATTACCATCTTCCTATCACCATCTACTACCTTTGATACTCTCTAAGATATACCCATACATTTATATTCAAGGACTGGTCTCAAGTACATCCTAAGGTGGTCAGTTACTTTTGCAATGACTACATTTCAGAATCCTGCCATTTCTTCCCCCTGAATTCCCGTTATCACTATTTTAAATAAAAACAAAGCAACACTCCCTTTTTTATGTATACCAACTACCCAGTGAACCATCCACCTGGCAAGAGATTTCTTTTGAAACCTTGCAATATAATTAATAAATACTTAAATGCTTCATAAGGTTCACTCTCTCTTTTGCTCTTTCTTTCTCCTAAAGTTAATATCTGTATCATGTAGTTTAGATATATGTCCCCTCCAAATCTCATATTGAAATGTGATGGATCATATCTGTTATGTGCACCTGGAACTTGGTATAGTCTCAGTCTTAGTCATTGTGGAATGAATGGGGCAGTATCTTAGAGTCAAGGAAGTGGGATATTCTGAGGGTTTAAGAAGTCCTCACTTAAATTCATCTCATCTCTGCCTCCTCCCAAGAAAAAGGAGCCCTTAAACTGAATGTTGTGTCCCAGGAACCCAAGTGGGTCACATTTGCAGGGCTGGTGTCACTGTGCACCAGCCCTGGGTGTTACAGCCTGGGTGCGAGATTCTCTTTCTGATGCTCAGGACTTTCTTCCCCTTTCTCATGGTAGAAGTTGTAAACTGACATAGCAAAACACTCCTGCAGCCAACTCTGGAGCACTCTTTTTTCTGAGATTTCTTCCATGTAGCAGGGCTGAAGGGGTAAACTTTAGTTCTGGGCTTAAGGGAAGATAAGGAGTTTTTAAAGGATAGGTTTTCTTTTCTTTTCTTTTTCTTTCTTTCTCTTTCTTTCTTTCCTCTTTCTTTCTCTCTTTCTTCTCTTTCTTTTCTCTTCTCTCTTTCTTCTCTCTCTCTCTCTCTCTCTCTCTCTCTCTCTCTCTCTCTCTCTCTCTCTCTCTCTTTCTTTCTTTCTTCTCCCTCCATCATGAAGTGGTACAAAGTACATTTATTTTTACAATGAAAGCTCATCTATGAATCTGACAAAGGCCCTCCTTTAACTGGAGATAATTTGGGAAGTTGTGAAACAAGGTTTGGGAAGCCCTTCGATGGATTGGTTTTGTCTCCGAGTCTGTCCCTACCAGAAGCCATTAGAAGTCTCTGTCACTCTGGGCTCCAGTGTGCTACCCCCAGACTTGGCAGAGGGATCTCTTCCTCCTAGTTCACAGTTTTCCTTCCCACCTTCAGTGATGGAATTAGAGTTCCATGCAGTGAATGAGATTGTGAGTGTTAAGAGGGAATATGTAGTTCATGATCTGAAGACCCAAGTCCCACCCCAGCAGCTGGTGCCCTGCTTCCAAGTGGCAGTGAGTCCAGTCAAGAGGAGGCCGATAGAGGGCTGCTGGAAGTGATGGGCATGAGGAGGCAGGGCCAGCAGCTGGATCCCATGCTCCCATTGCCCACCCTTCTCCTCCCGCTGGAAGGCCCTGGCTTTTTCCCTTTCCAGCTGAGCCTGAAGAACATGGCACTCAAGTCCATCATTGCTCTCTTGGTGTCTGCAGAGGCACTGCTGTTGGCTGACATGTGCCGGGGGGAGATGGGGAGAGGCTGCTGCCCCTCTGGGTCATCGAGCGCATTGCCTACAAGGTGACCTTGCTGCTGAGCTACCTGGTCTTCCTCTTCTCCCTGGTGCAGGCCCTGCCCAGCTGCTTCTTTTGCAACACTCTGCTCAGTAAGTCCTGCTCCCTCACCTGGCCTGCCCTGTTTCTCCCAAGTCACCCACTGGTGCTTAGCTGGATGGGCACCAGAGACACAAGGACTAGCCTCTGATCATCTCCCCATGCCTTATCACCCCCAGTTTACTTCTTCACCATCCTGTTGCTGCTGCTCTTCCTCAGCACCGTGGAGACTGTGCTGCTGGCTGGGCTGCTGGCCAAGGGCAGCCTTGGAAGGAGGATAGGTTTTAATAGCCAAACTGCCTAGATCCAACCTTGACTCTGTCCCTTGATTGCTATGTGAGCTTGGCACAGCTTTTTATCCCCCAGTTTTTTTGGTGAATTTCCTAATCTGTAGAGTGATCAATACTCATTGCTAGATTTTCTAATGTTTTATAGAGGTAAAAATGAGATCATGCCTACGAAGCATTCAGCGCAGTGTCTGGCATCTAGAAAATGCTTCTCCCTTATACCTACTTGGCTCACACCTTCACCAAATATTATTTTTTTCAGATCTTCTCAATGCAACTTTCCCTGAGTATTCTACTTAATACTTCAAACTCTTCCCGCCTCATAGTCCAATTAGTACTTCTGATCTATCTTGCTCTTGGGTTTTCCCTTCTAATAATGGCTATTTTATAATATTCTGACATATTACATTTATTTTTTTAATGTAGGTTACATTTTGTAGATAGAATAAGGGCTAAGCTAGGGAGAAGGCTACTCTTCATGAAAATTTTATTTTTCCCTTTTAGAGATTAAAAACAAAAATTCTCTAAGTTGCGTACATCCCTATGGCATCATACTCAAAGCTTCTACTGAGCTTTAATTTAAACATCAAATCACCCCCACATGGTAAGTAAACACCGGACAAATATCTGGCAACTTCGTAATGTGTTTTATGTTTTCTACAAGTTCAACTCCTCCATTCCTAATTAGGGTTGCCACTAAGCACAGATTGTACCCACATGATAAATGAGTCATTTTGTGGATTTACTTGAATTAGAGAAGTCAGCGAGTACTCCCCTTGGTCCTAGCCTGTCATTTGGGGAGGCCCATTTGGAACCACCGAGACTCTACTTGTCCTACACATTTTTCCAGGATTGAAACTCTGCTTACTTGGTATTTTCCCTGCAGCACTGTGAACTTCTTTCTTCCATAATTCTTCTTATCGATGCTTAAACCACGGGCACAAATTCTTTCCCCTCCATCTCTCTCCAAACACATCTTTTTCTGTACTCTCATCCTACTAATGCAATAGCAGCTGCCACTCTTTTTCACTCTACCATTGTGTCATTTAGCAACCCACTTCAGCAACCCTTTCACCTGGTCATGATGACTGAAATGAAATTTTCCCCTCACAATTTCCTGTTTCTGGTAACCCTCTCCAGGGTTAAATCTTGTTTAACTTCTACACGTTGTCTACCAAGGTTTAATTAGTGAATTAATTTTTGAGATGGAATCTCACTCTTGCACCCAGGCTGGAGAGCAATAGCATTATCTTGACTCACTGGAACCTTTGCCTCCCAGGTTCAAGTGATTCTCCTGCCTCAGCCTCCCAAGTAGCTGCAATTACAGGCACATGTCACCACACCCAGCTAATTTTTGTATTTTCAGTATATACAGGGTGTGCCATGTTGGCCAGGCTGGTCTTGAACTCCTGACCTCAAGTGATCCACCCACCACAGCCTCCCAAAGTGCTGGGATTACAGGTGTGAGCCACTGCGCCTGCCCTGAGGTTTAATTTCAATTTCAAATTACCTCCATGGCAAATAAATACCAGGAAAATATCTGGTAACTTCTTCTTCCAATCCCTTGGTGTTTCCCAGAACTTTAGGGATCAAGTCAGGATTTGGTATATTCCTTGCAACATTCAGTTCAACCTTTCTTGAACTTCTCAAGAGACAAATCCTTTATAATAAATGAAAGCTGTGGTATCTGCATTTATTTTAACATCTTCATTCCAAATTATGCCCCTTTTTGATGTCCTTGCTAGCCAATTCTCTCTTCTCATTTTAGTCATCTCTAGTGTTTTAAAATGTACGTGTGGTTACTACTCAGACCATTGAAAAGATAATTTGTTATCTGCAATTCTCAAGAGAGTAATAGGGATGCCATGCCATGTAGGGCCACACAGGGAGACACTGTGTTCAGGAGACAGAAGGAGTGAGGGGAGAACACAGGCAAGTGCTGTTATTGGAGTTTCTGTGGAAAGAAATGAGTAAGGCAGAGGTAACAGTTTAGAATTGGTGAGTTTGAATAATTTTAACAGACTCTGGGATGTGGGGCTGTCCCTAGTTGCCTGGTCTCTGGCCCTGGGGTGAATAGAGTCAGTGGCTCATGGCCCAGAGTATAAGAGCCTGATAAAGAAAATAGTTGAGCGGTTTGGACTCCTGATTTGTTGGTTGGTTTGCAAATGAAAGACACAGTTGCAGGAGCGTCTTTTACTATTTTTAGAAATTGGCTCACCCAGGGAGGAGCAGACTCTCAAGGATCAGTAAGGCCCGAATGTGAAACATCAGAAAATACAAAAATAAAAAAGCCCCAAAATTAACACATCTAGTCTCCTATATTCTCTTCAACTTTCCTAATGATTGGATTTCTGCTTTCTTCCCCACTTAACTGTCTCCTTTCCATTTCTCACCCAGTTAACTTGATATTCTATTTTTATACTAGGTAATTTAGCTTTCAACCAAGTCCTTAACCCCTTTGTTTTAATGACTGTCATCTTTACTAAAGGCACTCAGATGAAGCACTATATTAGGTTAATATGTTTCACATCAGTTTGGATCTTGTTTTCCAAAATTGGCCTTTCCATCTGCATGTTTCTTTTATTTTCCATTTGTTTGCCCTACTCAAAAAGTTCTTCATGTTTGTTCAAGCCCACGACACCTGGGATTTCTCTCAGTCCACCCTCTCCATTTTGAGTTCAGAGACTTCTCCACCACTTCCTATTAATTTCCAGATTCTGCTGACTGACCTGCATGACATCTTCAGTTTAGCATCTCCCTTACACTCTTACTTCTATCATGCAGTG